>NC_080434.1:611250-1222500 GCF_028018845.1 Melospiza georgiana
ACAGTCCCCCAGGTTTCCTTACCAGCCTGGCCCCAGCCTTGCCATGGCACAGTCTCAGGCCTCTGGATCCTTTCAGTAATTTAATCATGGTACAACAACATGCACCAACAGTAGAGGCTGGAGCTGCTGCTCTGGGAAGGGGCCCTGAGCAAAGGAACCCCTGGGTTTTTATATCCTCACAAAGTGCAGGTAAGTCTGGGCTCTTCCAGCTGGGTCCTGAGCCCCTGCCGTGTCCCTGAGTGCCCAGGGCCCGGGCGGCACCACAGGTGCCCGTGCCCTTGGCTGTGCAAGGGTTGGTTCAGGCTCAGGGCCTCCTGTTGGGGCTCTCACCACCAGAGCTCAGCCTGGAGCTGGCCCTGCAGCTGCTCACGGAGCCACCAGCACTGAGTGCATTCCTCAACAAAAGCTCTCTAATATGATACAAACCCAGATTCATTATTTTGTAATCCCTATTAGATATAAACAACATGATTTGTGAGATTATTATTAAAGACTGTGGTTGCAATGAAACGTTTTTCCCCCATCCACTGAGAAAGGCTGATCAGTGAATATTAAATTTCCTTATGTGCTGTTTCGATTACACTCCTTTTTGATTTCTCATTTCTTGGCAAACTTTCAAATTAGGGGCATATTAGCTTGCTCTTCATCTAACTGGTGGTAATCAAATATGTTTTAAAACTGGATTTCTCCCTTGAAGCTTTTGTGTTCTGACTGGTAGGTTTTGGGGTTTTTTTTTTAACAACTACTTGGATCAATCACAACCTTATTTATATCTTCCAAACGCAACTAAGAAAGTACACCAGGCTTTTGGTGGGCATGACTGAAATACCAAGGTGTTAAAAACTGTTTGTAAAGTAAGGCAGCTTGGCCAAAGCAGGAGGGAGAAAAATCACACCTAACCTCAAAATCATGATGTGCGTCTTGAGGCAGTGGAGCAAAAAATAAAAGTCCTAGCATTTCAGGCTCTTTCCTAGTATCTCCTAACATCAGGTTCAGGTCCTTCCTAACATCTGAGGTTCAAGAAGTGTGTGTCTTATACAGACTTCTAAAACCGTATATCTTACATCATGGCATTAAGGCAGAAACACTGACTTTTAAATGTGCTGAGTATGTTTGCGACAATTTTTCTCATTATAATGGAAATCAACTTTGGGACCGTCAGAAGGATTGAGTTTCCCGTTTGATCCAGATGGTTTTTAGTTGAGCTTCTGTGGTCGAAGGCTTTTGTAAAGATAGTATATGACTGCAGACTTGAATGCAATATTAATGTTTGAAGTCTCTCAAGATATGTGCTAGGTGTTTGGCTAGTAAATTCTTTCCATCATTTTAGTCTTTCATGCATAGCCCACAGCAGAAATTGAAGTCTCTTATTTCAAATGTTCTTTTTCATTCATTTGTATAATTCTGGAATTGCTGGAATATCTCTATTTTTGTAATGTTAAAAGCTGGACATTAAAGCAAGCCAGATATCAGCCTAAATTGTAATTATTTTGTCATGATTATATATATTTCTGCTTAGCCTTTTAAGACAAATATTAATGATTTTATCTCATATCATAGTTAATGGTGCTCCATTAAATTTTGTATTTACTTTTTTTCCTAAATTCTGTTAGAAGATTTCTTTTTGCTCATTTATGACATTAACAGGCCCAGTTGCTTAAATTTGCACTTAGGGATAAAGGACTGTAGATGCATGTATCATCCCACGGAGAATGACTCTGGACATGTTCACCCTTGGACAGATGCACATAGGTTCTTATTGCCTTGATTGAATACTATCCCCACTAATGTCACAGGAACTGTAATTTTAGAATTTGATGTGCTGAGTTCTTCAACAGTGATAATATGTATTCAGATTATATACTACAAAATAATTCATAAACTTAAGTCAAGATTTCATGCTCTAAGTTTAATTTAGAATAGGTTAAAATATGAATAGCTACATTTCCATTTCCTCTTTGATGTACTTAATGCATCAATTTCAAGCAAAAAAGTTACGTACATTTCATTAATGCTTCTGAATATATGCTTCTTTTCAAAAGGCCTGAGAACTCTCAGAAATTGCTGGAAAATGGGTGTAGAACAACCTTTAAAAAGATCAGAAAATGAATTAAGCTGTCTATTGTCTCTGGAAGTCCTCGCAGGTGTGAGAGGTGTCCTATTTCGAGGCGTTGCTGATTGTGTCTCTCCTGAGATACACCGTGAGTAATAGTCATGACAATTAAGTAAATCTTTATTATAGGTAACAAACAATTAACAGGGTAAAAAATAGGTGACAAGCAGAAGCCAACAGTAAATCTGAAAAGTATGGAAAAAGGAGTTCTTATGATTGAGCATTCTCATTAATTTAATAGTAAAACAGATAATTAATAAATAATTTGGTTTAGATTCTTGGCTATTATTCATTATCACAAAACTCTTATCCTGGCTGTGACAGTCTCCTCCCGAGACAACACCTTGGAATAGTTGCTACAGCATTATTTTCCAACACCCCTCCCTCCATTCCCTGAAAGGTTTAATGATTTGGAAGAGCAACTAAAACCTTATGGAGCTATACAGGGATTGCAGTGCATACCAACAGTCTCCCCATTTCATCTTATTCAATTTTGATGTGTTGCTGTGGGTTATCACTGTTCCAGTGAAATCTCTGTGTGAACCCACTGTTCCCAGATAAACTTTCCTTATTTGCTACAATAGGGTCTAGTTGCCATCTTTGAGACTAGAATGCTACAAATGCCTCTAATTAAATAAGGAATAGCTTCCGCTCTTGGAAGGTTATCATTTAAATAGAATAGATGGGAAACGGCAGAAGAAAGAAGTATTGTTAAGTACTTATTAAAGATGAGCAGCTGAGGCAGACTCAGCAGAAGTGTGAATAATAATTTCTAAGGAAGGACTGAAGAAAAAAAGCCCTAAGCTGCATGGACTGAAAACAAAATTCTTTTTCATCAAAGATTTAAAATTATTTCTTTTATATTGAGAACTATGCTTTGTTCAACACATGAAAAATATATTTTTGAGGAAAGCCATGAATAAAGCACTAAATTTATTTTTTCATTTCTAAGGAATATGTCTTGCTCCATTCTAAGGAAGAGGTGTTGCTCCTTTCTGCACTTCATCTTACAGAAATCTCCTAGAGTGAATTTTCTTTTATCTTCACTCCATTTTACCAACCAAGTTCCACAGTAGCCTGTGGAGTACTCCCTCCCTCTAGTAAGAGGGAGTGAAATGAGATTATTTGCCTTTTTTCGTGCTGACTTAAATTCTACTCTATATAAAAGTCTAAGACATAAAACTCTGCTGTTTCTGGTCATTATTGGAGTAATTATTTCTCCTTTTCAATGCATAGGTAAGTATTCCATGTGAGATGGAATATCTTTGACAGAAAGCAAAGAAAACAATCCACATCAAGATGTTATGCAAAACATTAAAGGATGAAAATGAAAAGTCCAACATCTTCCAGGATGAGGGGAGAATGGAGAGAGATTCTATTAATTTCCAGGAAATTTTGTATTAAATAAATGATGGAGTTTGTATTCTAATGAATTAGAGAATTTAGACTATACTTTTTCTTATTACCATGAAAAAGTTTTCAGGGTTGCCAGCGCAAGCTATTTTGATGCTTCCAAAAAATTTTAAACTATTCAACCTCCTCCAAATGAAACTTCTGGTTAGAAGGATTCAAAATTTTTTATGAGAAGTAAGGTAATTTGCTCAATTAACAGGTGAAATTTCTATTAGGGACATGAATATAAGTATGGATAGGTATGAAGCATGGGTTTCTGTGTCCTAGTCCATATCTGTTGCCCACTGATTACTGAATTAAAGTAAATGTGGCAGATAACTAAAAAAAAAAAAAGTTAAATATGGCATATAACAAAAAAAATATTTGCAATTTCACGAAACTTCACCTAATTCAGATTTCTCACAGATGTCAGCTTTCATTTTCATTATCTAGTTTTCTGTTCCATTTGGATTTTTTGTGTCATATCAAAGAGATCATGTTTGACTCCAGAACCAAAATGCTGCGTGACTAAGGAGTGAGAATCCTTTTTATCTTCCAAGTCTTGAATGGCATGAAATTTTGTTTCCAAGGAAACTGCAGATTTTACTTTGGTAGAGGCCACATGACAAAGAAGGTGTAAAAGCCATTTTGTAAATTGTATCTACAGATACAAAAGCTGTGTATAAAATTCTTGGGTTTAACGTGCCCCTCCTTCCTGCCACGAAACACAGGTGAAGCTCATTTTGCTCTTTCCATATATATGGACTGACCAAAGCAGTAGCTCTCTAGTATGAAAATGTAACAAACCTAAAATTCAAGTATTATTGCTATCCATGAAAGATAAAACTAAAACCAGAAAATATTTCTAGAGATCACAGTGAGGGCCATTCTCCTCTATCAAAATAATGACAAGGTAGGATATCTCTGCCCTTGTGAGCAGGATTACAGTCTTGCCTTACACAGATTTTTACACGCTAGAAAGAGCTGTCACCAGTAAGAGCCCATGTCAATCCACTAAAGCTTAGTGTTATGCTAATTTATATTGGCTGAAAACTTAGTATCTAGACTGTGGTATTCAGTATTTTCAAAATAGGCCAACTTTATAACATATCACTAAATATCACTGAGGCCAAATTCCTAAATGTCAAGTAACATGATGTTCATATTTTCTGTTATCTCTTACCAATAGTAGACCTTTCTTCTTGGAATATGTTTTTTGCTTTCATACAAAACTTCTCATCATTACTTATGCCAGTTGCTGGAATTCCTGTGTATTATTCCCCAGCTGATTCCTAAAGCCAATTAATTTAGCATGATGTTACAGCAGTCATTAGAAAATGATGAGTCAGAACTTTCACATGCAGTGCAGCATGGTGAGATCATACAGTTCACTTTTCTCTTATTTCTACTTTTCCTTAACCTCTATTGTGTCTTTCAAGCTACTAATATTTAAAATTTGGTGAACCAAACTCCTGAAAGGAAATCCTCCCTGTCCTAAAGGAGTAGCAATGAAGATTTATATCATTATATCATTGCTGGAATCAGCTGTATAATCCCAATCGGATAAGTTTGCTTGGATTCCTCTAAATTTAAAACTACCTGGATATCTTTTTTTTTTTTTTTTTTTTTTTTTTTTTTTTTTTTTTTTTTCCCACAGAAAACTGAAGCTATTTCACAAATCACATTATTTCTGAAGAGTCAGCCACTGGATATGAACTCCACATTCTCCTAGTGATTGTTCCCATACCATCAGCCCATTATGCCCTCTTCAGTCTGTTAACTGCTTGTCACAGCTGCATGTAAGCTTTATTTCCAGTATTGATGTTAACTATTAATTTGATTAACACAGAACAGGGAATGGCAGTCCATAATGGGATTTAACCTTGTGAACAAGCAATAACTAATGAGTGAAGGTCTTCAGAAACTCATGTCCTTTCAGATAAAATCTGCCCTCTAAGCTGCTGACATTCTAGTGATAGGTACCGAACCCACTTATCATTCAAGGCAAGAATCTTTATCATTAGTAGCACTGGGAATAAACATCCATCATGTGGGTTTTATTGTCTGCAAGGGCTGCTTTTATGTGGTTAGTTTTAGAGCTCTCTTTAAAACAATTTGCCTTGCATTGCAAGGAGGGAGAAAGCATTACTTTTCCTATTAGACGACAAGAGCTATATTTTGAAATCTGGCATCTAGACCATACCACTCATAGGTTTCACCAATAAACTTCTGAAAGCAATGAGTACCTGAGACTGAGAGTAGAAGTGACCACAAAGCAAAGAGCAATAACAATTTGAGTTGTTGGCTTGATTATGATGGGAATACATGTAGTTCCCTGAATACTTTAGGAAAATACTTTACTTCTCACTGGAATACACTCAGATAATAAAACCCATTTTCTTATATAGAGTCTTTTTTTTTGTTTCCATTCTATATCTTAAATGATTCTTTGTAATAAAGATGAAAGTGCACCTTTAGTCCGAAGCAGTCTTAAATGATCCATATACAAATCACTATTCCAAAAATTGTTGATTGGGACCATGAGTATCAGTCTCCTATTCACTGCTGCTTGTCTCTTCTAGCATGGAAATCCATTTTATGAAATTCCTGAGAAGAAATATCTCCTATGAAATACCATTTTCAAAAGATGAAAGCACATTTTGAATGTAAATAATGACCCTAAGTCACTGCTGCTGCCTGTGCTCTACTTGCTCCTGCCAAAAGGTTCCATCAGGCTGCATTATTATTATAACTTTTTACTTTTTCTATAAAAGTTTCCAACAGAGATATTTAACAGTATAAACAAACAAAGAAAACATAGCTTCAAGGCCTTAAAAATTTTAAATCCTTATTTAAAGGGAACAGATTTCACCTGATTCTCCATTAAGGTCCGAATGAAACAGCCCATAGGATGTAACATATACATAGGATGCAATACAAACCCTAAAAAATGTCATCACATGAAAGACAATTTATTCCAAAAGACTGATTTATTTGGTGGTCTCCTTGATTCTTTTCTTGGTTAGTTCAGTGCATCTCTGAGTCTTGGCAGTGCAGAAAAAAGACAATATTTTAGAGTGTTTGTGGAAGGGCCTGGCTGACTTGGCTCACTCAGCAGCACAGGTGGGACCTAATTTCAGGCAATACAGTGGCCTCATATAACACAGAATCCACAATAAAATTTTATGGGAATAAAAGTTCCGTTGAGGCACTCCTGTGAACACTGTTCTTTGCTATAATTTTAAATGCTTTAAAAAAAATGTTCCACCATTCATATTAACTTTATTGACATTTGCTGTAGCTATAAATGAAACAGTTAAAGAGCTGGAGGCGTTTTGAAATAATTGCCAGCTGAGAAGATTATGGTAAAGCTTGCGAACCTTTTCCCTTTAGCAATTTCAAGACCTGATTCTGAGACAATGAAATATGTCTTGTCCTATGCAAAGAGGGGAATAATTTCTGTGGAAAATGCTTTGCGAGGAGATCTGTGTCATGATGGGTGGAATATGATTCAATAATTTAGTAGTTGTGTGGAGGTAAAATATATGAAAGGAAATGGGAATAGCAGGTAGAAATTGTTATTAATCTTTTACAGGTTTCATTTAAAACAAAAGTCAGATCTTCACCCAAGTGAAAAGTCCATTCTGATGCAGCTAGGAGGAGGTTAGCCAACCTATAGTCATACCATTCCAGAGCTTGCTAAGGACAATTTACAGTATAAAAATGGCTGCAGCAGGTCAGAATGATTCTATTTTATTCTCAGCTACAAACACCTCACTTCACTTGTTCTTAAAGGAGTCAGAGTAGTGACATCACGTAATGTTCTTGTCTCATGTGTGTTATTTTAATATAATGCAGCCTACTCCCAGGCCGGGAAGAATGTTTGAGCTGCCACCCTTCATTCCCCTTCATTCTGTTTGTATTTGGCTGTGGAGAGTGACTCCAAACCCCCTGAGCTTTCAGAAGTGTGTTTGTGGGCCAGCGAGGACATAGAGCAATGCTGTTAATAAAGCTGCAGTACTGCACACAGAGCAGCAGATATAGCTCACAACTGGAGATCACCATAAAAAGAAGCTCTCCAATCATGACAATAAGATCCACCCATAAGGCAAGTCAAAAATGTCAAAATGTATGAGACTTCTAAGATATTATTTGTCATATATTAATATTACAGGGCAGTTGGCTTTTTTATTCAGGTCTTTTAAAAATTTTAGATAATACTTATCCCTTTTATCTCCTCAAATAAAATAACCTCTCCGAGAAATTAAATCCCTAAGGTTTTATGATAAATTTTCCACCTTTCATTTTAGAGGTCAGAAACCAAATGGCACAATGTTTGCAAGCCAGGGGGAAGAAGCATGTGCTAATCTTATCACTTCAGCTTTCTAGCTGACTGCTGGAGCAGATTCAGGGGATAAAATACCTAAAGTATGCCTAGAAGTGATCCTTAAAAAAAAAAGAAAAAAAGAGAGAGAGAGAGAGAAAAAAGGAGGAAATATTTTGGGTTCGGTCTTGGGAAATTTCATCGGTTAACATTGCACCTGTTTGGCAATGCCCTTATTGAACTGGCATCATGCCTTCCAAGAAAGCATCTTCAAGCTGCTGAGCAGAGAACCAGCAAGCAGAAGAATTTTTTAACATATACATTATATACATATGTATATATCTATCTGTTTTCTCTTCTGGTGATAGCATATGAGGAGAGGTAGAAAATAAAGATAGTGCAGAAGGCAGTCTCACCCCTGGGGAGCTGCAGCTGTGCCAATCACCAAAGATTAGGAACAGGCCACAGCTGTGCCCAGTAATGATGAGTGCTACAAAAGGGTGGGTTGGCTGGGTGAGGAGAGTTGGAGCTGTGATGAAGAAGAAGGAGTTATTGCTGTGAGACATCACCAAGAAGGTATGGGAAGTTTTGCAATAAGATGACAGCAAGTATAGAAATATTTTAAGGGTTAATCTGTGTGCAGTTTGGGTTGTTTAGCGATGTAGGGAAGATTAACTGTAACACTTGTGAATTTGTACAAAAAGTTCATCATTTAAAGCAGAATTCTGCACTAATGGAATCAATCGTTTTTCATAAGAAATAGTTTATGGTTTTTTTGTGGATGTAGTTAGAGGGGTGTATTTCTGCTGTTTGGTGTTATATAAAGAGAGACTGAAGAGCATATAAAGAGAAATTGAAAAGCAGACCAAAATTTACTTATGTCTATATGTCCCTCTTTAGTTAGGAGTAGAAGGGGAATGATAATAATTATTACCAATCTTCTCACTTCAACGAATACAATTAGTATTATATTATTACATCATTGTGGAAGAGAATAAGTTGATCAAGCATGATTTATGAAAAATGTAATTTATGAATATTTTATATTAAGCTGGTTTTCCCAGATATTGTTCATCATATAGCTTGGTGAAAATTAAGCTAAGTTGTTTGCAAAAGTGTGAACCTCTATTTGGAAAAGTAGAAACTGTAACATTTTTCTGAATGTAAGTTTGTTCATGATGGAACTGAATTTTGTCTCTTGATCTTTCAAGATTTTTCAGCAAGGACAATTCATACAGTTGTTTTCTAACATTTCTAGATTTAGGATGAAGGACCAAATGGAAAGAAGCTTGCTTGAAATAAATATTAATAACAAGGCTTGAATTTAAAAAAATCTTTATGAAAACAATTATATAAATGTACAGGAGTAAGGAGATTGAAAGAGAGAAAACTATCAAGATAAGAGGAAATTAGCTCCTAAAGGATCCAATAGTTCTCTGTCTGCCCTTGCCAAAATTTGGTTATGACAAAATTAATCTAATTAAATTTAAAAAGGGTCTATGCCCTGTATAACTAGAAAAAAATCCATGACATCCAGAATTCTCATAATGCTAACAACGAGGATGCTTAGAGTTTATGCTACAAGCATGCTAAACAGATAACACAGGCGATGTAATTTAATCATTTCAGAAACCTAAGTGGATGAATCTCTCCTTCAGATATAAGACTCCATGCATACAATTACAGTATGAAACAACACAAACACACTGCTCCTGGGTATATAAATGCAGAACCTGGGTACAGGTCCTGTACTGGAGGTAATATAACCTCACTCCTGATTAATCCTTTCCCATATCCAGAGAAGTAGGTTAGTATTTTCTAGTGAAACATAAGTAGGGTATTGAACCCTGTAGCTGTGATTCTGTGTCTGACTAGAGTTGGTGCAGAGAAGATGCATTATTGTCTTTCCAACAATAATTGGAAAGCCAATTGTAATATATAATATGGCCCCCAGTATCATACTTTTTCATATAGACCCCAAAATATTTAATTACAGTACTGCAAATCCCTGTCTCCCAATTCTTTCTATTTTTTAAAGCTCTTTACACAAATCTCTGATTTTCATACCGAGTGTTAAAGTCTTATGCAATAAAAAATAACTATAATCCAGTGTAACTAGTTACACTGCAACTATTGTCTGTAAAAGTCTGGTTTCACTGTATGTTTATTGATGCTGCTGATCTCTTACAGCATCACTTTTCCCATAGAATATTTTCCTAATTTACAGTTTGTTTCACTGTTATTCCTATTTTCATTCCATATGAGATACCCATGTAAAAATTATGCCTAAGGAGGAGAGAGGGGTGAATTACTGAAAGATTTGTGGTGGTTCATGTCTGAGATTTATATTCAACAGAACAGTGCCTTTACGATCAAATACATCTGCATTGCCCTTGAGTAAATCACCTGCTGTGTGTTGGTATACTTGGAATGCTTACTACATAGCTATTAATTTAATTAATGAAAGAGCCAAGCTCAATTTAGGATCAGGCCTTGGGGGTATTTCTGAATTTTCCATGCAAAATAGACTCTCTGTGTTATCTGTGATCATAGTTCCTACCCCTTGTCCTCAGTGCAGTCTCTCCCCTCTGTGACCAGGCAATCTTCTTGTGCCAGATGTGAAGAGTTTTCAGAAGAGCAATTGTTCATGTGCCTCTATGGGTATTACACTGAATTATACATCACCCTTTTATTTAAACTTAGCCCACTGATATTTTTCCTACTTGTAATCTCTATAGACAGTTGGTCTGTACATTTGGTCTGGCTGAGCTGTTGTGGCTGAAACTGCT
The DNA here is from genome assembly GCF_028018845.1 of Melospiza georgiana. Lineage (NCBI taxonomy): Eukaryota > Metazoa > Chordata > Aves > Passeriformes > Passerellidae > Melospiza > Melospiza georgiana. The sequence goes on from NC_080434.1 coordinate 621,869, forward strand.
GTTGCTCCTGAGCTAGCATTGCTGTTTGCTCTCACATAAATATGTTCTCCATTGAAGCTTCCCACTGACACTATGTCTAGTTTTGATTGTTTGTGGCTTTCATATATTATTTGAAATATTTTGACTTTTTAAAAAACTTGGTGGATGTTCATCTGCCGTGCCCATTTTCCCCCATTTTCAAAACATCACTGCCTTTTACATTCCCTCCCAGACATACAAGCTGCCTGTTGGTTTGTGGCTTTTGGGGTAGACATAAGATACTTAAAACTATGGATGAAATTTTTACTTCTATTCAATTATAAACAGAACTTGAGTTTAAACCCTTTCAGAAATATTTACTATCCCCAGTAATCAGCATTAATTCTTTGAAATCAGATATTTTATTTCATATATTGTCCTCATTCAATTGCTTTTATATACACTACAGATACAGATGTCAATTTTAAAATTTTGTCATTATGCTCAAATATTTTGACATATTCCATTTAGTTACACATGCACTTTTGGCTTTCATACTGACACTAATTTTTATCTCTTTGATTGTCACATTGTACTAAATGTCATCTTTTCCTGCAATAACATTAGGTCAGTAACAAAATCCATGCATGTGTACTTGGATTTCTTGAGTTGATCTAGATGAAAAATGAGTGATTTCTACTTCCTTGAAAGATATGTGCCCCAATGGTTCATTTCTGGAGTCAGGATTTAGTAGACACTGGGTTCAGCATTTAGAATTTTTATTTGGATACCGCAATAAGTTAGATACTGTGTCTATTAATTTATCTTTAGATTTTATCTCCTTTTTCATTATAAGAAAAAAGAATGTTATTTCATTTCCTTCTGCTTTTTGTTTCATTTTCCATTTGAACTAAAATTATTAAGTTCTGACAGAGAATAAGAATAGGTCAATGGCTTAAATGTTAAGGTAAGATAGATGGTAGCTCCTAATAATAGTGCTGGGAGAAAGCTGGGAAAATCACCTTAGAAGTTTCCTAACAGTAAATTCTTATCATTTCCTCTAGCAAAGTTGTTAATGAGCTAAACCACAGCTGGAGCACAAAGCATAAGGCTAACCTATGGCATTTACTATTTTTGGCTGCTTAAATCTAAACAAGATCTATCTCATTAAAGTGTGGGAAATTTTTCCTTCTGCAAATACATTTTGCAAAAGAGCCCTACAAAGGAAGAACACGTTAATGTTTCTCTGTTTCCCTTGGCTTTAACTTTCAAGCACAGCTAACAGATTAAGCAGCCACAGAAACCTCCCTGCCTCAAGGTTTTGCTTGTGCATAACAGAACAAACTTATACTGAAGGCAGAAGTTTTGGGTAAGATGTGAAATGCACTGGGATGGCAACATTGGTGAACATCAGGCTGAAATTCTTTAGAACAATTGTGCCGAAAAAATTATTGTCCTCCCCACTGGCCTCAGCTTTGTTTCACCCACGTCAGAGGATCCAAACCAAACAGGCAGCAGCTGAACGCTCCACTGGGTCTTCTGACAATAATGTCATGCAAAGAAATATAAACTTATGGAATAACCCTCTTCATTTTTTGCCATGATAGCTCCCTATCAGATGTGGCATTGCCTTTTAACTTTGCGGTGACAATTAGAAAAATCTTTTTGTATTTTTGTTGCAAGAACAGAAAGAATTAATATTTGCAACAGATTGGGTCAACCGGGCATAAATTGCAATTTGCTTAAACTGTACTAAAATGCATTCAGGTTCTTTTTTAAATTACTACTTGTTGAAAATAATAAATTTAAAATAATTGCATGTATTACTTTCATTCCCTTAATCTTGATACTTACGCCAAGCATAGTTGTATTATATAAAAAAAAAAAAGAGAAGGAGGCCTGAAGAAGCAAAAGATCATGTTGAAAGAGTGCAACAAAAAGGATGGGGGAAAAATACCCAATACAAATTACGAAGAGCTAAAAGAAAGCAAAATGATTATTTGATGAAAAGGAGTAAAAGACAATTAGATTATAAAGGAAATATAATGTAATTAGTGTTATGGAAGAGGTGATCCATTGACTAGGGAATCTACTGCAGGTGTTGATAAGATTCAAAGATGGTGAAGAACACGCAAGGAATGCAACTCAGATCCTATATTGCAAGATCTATGGGCATCTACTGAATGTAGCTAATGTAAAGTATTTCCAGATCCTTTATTCATTAGAACTGATAATCTAAGGAGGCTATAGGGACAGAAAGGTGCAAGATGAAGGTATCAAGGTGTGGCACAGAAGGTGATGAAGGGATTGGCAGTTCCTGCCGTGGCTGGGATACAGGCCTGGGCTCGTGAGCAGCGCAGACCAGAGCAGGACCCAACCTTCTCCTTCCCCTCACACAAACCTGGAATGCTTCAAGCCAGCAGCTCCCTCCAGTCTCTCACACCTTCTGAGGCAGGTTGAAGGGTGGAGTGGAGACAAGCAACAAGGTTTGAGGTAAAATAAGGTTATATCTTACAATAATAACAAGATCATGCAGGAAGTTTGTTTTACGTTTATCCTGTCTTTCTGTGCCAAGAACATTTTATATTCTTTTTGTTAGAAATGTATTCTTTACAAGTAAATAATTAATTCATACCATTCCCAAAATACTTACCTTTTTTTAAAAATAGGGACCAAATCCTAGCTGTATGTCTTCTTTATTGTGATATACCTGTTGTCTCTTTCAAATTAAAATTCACTATTCCATGAAGTCACTTCTTAAAATAAAAGAGGTGGCAAAGAAAAATGTAACACTCTAGAGCTACTGGAGCTACTGACACACTTCTGTCTTCTATCATAAAACCTGAAGATAAGAAAAAACGCAGATCTTGTGGAAACTCAGCAGACTTTGGATTCTATCTTAAAACTATGTAGAAAAACTTTGGAAGCTGTACACAAGACTACTACATTTTTTGTGATGTTGCCAGATGAGTTTTTCTGTGCTATTTATATTTATTGCATTCACTGCATGCAGAAACAGCTAATGCACGTTTACTGGCATATCTGTGGAAGTTCCCTGTTATATTGCTTATTTATTTAAATGTCTAGTGACAACACAAGACAATATTAGGATTAACAATCTACTGATTAATACCAGGGAGCACATTTGCAATCCAATGGTCTATGTCAGTGAGGCATATGGAGAACATTTTGTGCGTGCGTTCAGCAGCTCATGGAGTGGTGCCATTACTCACGTGAACCACCCCTTATTCACCTCATCAGCCTGGTGTCAGTGCTTCAGAAAGCTTCATCTCATGTAAAACACTACCTCTCACGTTTTGAAAGAGATGCTTTTTAAATGGTTTAGAATATCCACTTTGGCAGTCACATTTGACCACGCTATAAACCAGGGTACGATACAATGCAATATCTGCTCCAGGATTACAGGCAGAGAACGGTCAGTGGACATTTTGCTCATTATTCTGATGAAGAAATGAACAACTGCTGTGTTGGTTGGGAAATTAAAATCACCGTTAACACAGTACAACACAGCAGAGGTTCTGCATTTCTGATTTTATCTTTGGGGACAAGTACTTCTTGCTGTCTTTAGGCACAATTTGTGAAACACCTTGCTCTAAAAAGCAATCTAATTGACTTTTTTAATAAAAAGAGACAGTTCTATTCTTTTTTAATAAGCAAGGTTTTGAAAGTTAATATTTATTTTTAAATTATTAATTGCATAATATATTTTACTTTAATCTCACACTGTTCTCTTTCAAGACTTCATAGAAGGCAGACTTTAGGAAAATAATTATTTTAAAAGAGGAAATAACTTTAAGCGTCAAGCATGCAGAATTCAGCACTTTCCATTGTTGAACTTTGCTTGGTTGGTGACTGCCCAGTCCTCTAATTTATCAAGGTCCCTCTGCAGGGCCTCTCCCAGTTTTGTATTGTCTACAAACTTGATCTGTATCCCTTCCAGTCCTGCATCAAGTGATTTAGGAAGATGTTGAAGAGCACAGGTCCTAAGACGGAGCCCTGCAGAACTCACTAGTGACACATATATATATTATGACAATATAATGTAATATAACATAACATAATGTAATATATAAAATGATATGATCAATATTATATATAATAATATATAATATGGTATGGTCTGTAAAGATTTTTCTTCAGAATTATAGAAATAAGAAAAATGCATGAAAGAAACAAAAAAAGTAATGGTTTCCTTCTTTTGATTATGTTTTCAATTTTAAAATTTTGCATTTGGTTTTCTATTTTTATAACAACTCTGGCAATATTGAGTCCTAGTTCTTCATTTTTTTCTTTTATTCACTTTCATATTGGTATATTTTTAGGTAAGAATATCCAAATTCATGACTTTGTCCTAAAAATACTTTGAAGATTGTGAGTGTCTGAGCTTTTACTGTATGTTTTACAATGGAATGAAATTCTTATTTATATTTGGAAAGCTGTTGTGGACTTGGCTTTTTAAAGAAGAATTTAAAAGATCTATTTCCTGTGTTGCTTTTACTTGCTTGGGATGCAAAACTCCCTGGAACTCTGAGAGCAGCACTTCATAAATGAAATTTATTATTATTGCTGTTTTTTCCACAGTGAAAGCTATTGTTAGCGACAACTGAATTGCAGCCTTAAAGCTCCCTGTCCAATATGATAAAGTTCCAATCTTCTGTTTGGCTCAAAGATCTTGTGCTTGGGTTATGCTAAAGAATTTTGTTGACTGAAGCTGGTTCTGCTTTTTTTAGAGGGAAAAACCATATTTTACAAGAATCTGTTTACAAACAAAACAGGATCTATTTACAAAACAGGATGTATTTTAAAGCACTCATTTTCATTAGAACACAAAAAAAAAAAAACCGGAAGAAGTTGAATTATGAAGGTCAGAAGTTTTGCTGCTGTAAATATTGTGTTTCATTCATTTAAACGAAAATTTGCCTGTTGATAAATATTTGTCCTCAAATGTCTCCTACTGGTATATCTCAATGAGCAGTTATCATCCACAATGTGCTGATCTTAGTGGTGAGGGGGAGTCAGTGCTTATGTGTAATTGTGATAGATGTCACTTGAAACTTAAATAATCTTTTCATCACTTAATTAAATTAAACTTTTGAGAAACTTGCTAGATGTCTCATTGCAACTTAAGCGTGACTTCAAACCGAAAGTTTTAAAAGGATACTTTGTGCTCATTTCATTATTATTAAATATTAGAGAGCAAGAAATTCAAAGGTTTCATTGTAATATGAATTCTATGTAAAACCATTTAGTGGATTAATACCTAGCCTTTAAATGAATGGATTATTTCTTAATGAAGTAGCATCATTATTTTATGGCTGAGATTATCTGGCAGATTGAGTTAACTTTGTGAGTCCTATGTGATTTACTGTGCTCCAATGGTGTATTGCTGTAGGCTGCCTGAATTGTTAAAAGGAGTTTATGAAGACTGTTAGGACTGAAAGACAGGGTAACAATCTGGCACAAGTGGGCTTTAAGTGTCCTATTTCATAAAATTTTAGAACAGTTGAAAAATCTTTCAGGGAGAAATCAGTTTACTCCCTATATTCAGTGCAGGAGCTTTGGTGTAACACAGGAAATGTTTTCCTTCTTGATAAAATAATAATTTAAAAATAGACCAGTTTACTTAAATAATTTCATGGTTTCTTCTACTAAAAAAAAAAAAAAGGTAGAAAAGAGAAAAGACTAGATTAATTAAGCTTGGAAGAAAGTGATACAGAATCTGTTTCTTTCTCTTCCTGCCTGGTTAGGGCATTCATCTTGGTTGATGGAAGCACAAAATCAATTTCTCTCCTGCTTGAAAGGTATTAATCCCGTACTGTATCAAGGACTCCTTCTCACATGCCTGTGGTGTATATTGGGGTGGCTGCACTCAGCACCTCCCCTTGACTGTGACCCTGTAAGTGCTGGGCATGCATCAGGGCTGACTGCAGGAGCTGACGGCTTTACCTGGGCTTCATTCATTGCCCCAGGTATGACAGACTTTGCCTTCTGAGCCCAGCGGCCTCACTAACTGCAGATACTGAACCAATGATGCCTCTTAAATATCTTTCAGATGGATGTTTGGATTTGAGACAAGAAAATCATATTCAGAACAAGAGTTTCAATTAAATATGCCCCACAATGAAGTCGATGTGCTGTTGTCTCTCTCAGCCATTGAATATTTAATTAGAAAAGCATCACCGGGTGAAACTGAAACTCGCTTACCCCAGAGTTTTGTATTGAAAGGTACTTAGCATACTCTGGAGGTACAGAAAATCTGGCAAGTCTGAGGGTAACTGCATTTGGGTCAGGCACCATGGGTTGTAGGCACAGAGGGATTTACAAAACACAGGGTCTGCAATATATGAGAGAATGGCTGTCATCAGCACCACCATATGCATCCTTCAGGTCTATAAATGGTCTTTAATCAGGTTTTTTGTAATTTTTTTCCCCAAAATATTTTCAAAATAGAAATAAAGTTATTGTTTCTTATCACAAAAATATTTAGTCCTGTCTACAGTTATTTTCTTTTGCTTTAGAAGTTGTATGTATAGCAATATATCTCATTTTGCATATGTGCCAAATATATGTATTTATGCCTATATATTTACATCAACATCTGTATGTATAAACTCAGAACATTTTGTTCTCATTTTTAGAACAGTGATATATGGCACTTGCTTCTTCTGTTTGCTGTCCCTGCTATCTTTGAGTAAGAAATGCTTGGATTAGGGGTAAGTTCCTGAATAAAAATGGAATTTTTGTCGTTTGTCCCATTCCCTCCTCTGGCATGCTGCTGGTGCTGGCTGAATTTGCTGGGAGGGGGAGCTTCCCCAGGGCAGGATGTGTCTCACAGGGGAGAGTGGGCATTGTAAACACTGAGAAATGATGAGACAAGTCAAGGGTGGCACCAACTCTGGGACATGATGGGGGAAAAAACATGATGTTCCTGGAAGCAGATAACATGGTGTGGAGCTGCATGTGGATTGGATGGTCACAGAGCAGGAGGGCCCTAAGGGCCTCCAGTCTGAGGGGGAACCTGCAAGCGGCTGCCCTTTAGGGTGCATGTTTGGGATGCCCTTCATTCTGCCTCTCTTAGCTACTCACAAGTTGTTTGGTTTTAAAAGATACTTTTAACAATGTTTGGTTTTGCTCAAGTAAAAGCAGGATTCTAATCTTAAAAGTCTTGGTAGCTTTTTGGAGGTGGCAGGCTGCATGATTAGATCCATTAAAAGCAGTGCCAAGATAATGTGTCATCGTAAGGGAACAAGAAAGTGCTTATTATCTGCTGCATCCCAGTTTTATTAGTCTCAAGGCCATATTAAAGAACACACAAGGAACCATGCACAATCCAAACACCTTCACTGTTTCTAAAGAGAAGGAACATGGTGGGCTGAAAGGCTGCTAGAAGAGAGGAGTGATAAGTGCTTTGGGATGACTCTCTCAGAGTGCAAGCTGGCTAAGCAACATTAAAAGGTCTAAATAATACAGGTGCATCAGCAATCAGCCTTTTTTTATCCTGAATGTTTGATACCTTTGAGGAATCAACAGAACGTGCTGTGTTTGCCAAAACTCCGTTAGTTGCCTCAGTCAACTTTTGCCACAGTCTTCCAGCAGGAAGTCCTTTAAGGGAAGGGGAAGGCAACCTTAAACCTCTTAGATAAATTCAAATTTGTACCCGAGTGTAAACTCAGGCCTTTGTCTGAGCAGCATTGCTGCAGAGAACTCTGTTGAAGGTCACACACTGGAGTGAGTGCTCTCAGTGACACCCAGCACCCAGACTGCTGAAACAAGTCTTATAGCTTGGTTACCAGAACAATAACTTTCTCAAATACTTTCTGCTAATGAAGAGTCCATATTGTATCATCTGCTTGGCATTTTTTTTCAGTGTGTTCTGTGGATATCATCAGTGCTTTCACAAATAGGGGAACTGAAGAGAGGCCTGGTTCTGAGTGGAAATCCAGGTGCTTTTACATGGGGCAGGTGACATGGAGCCAAGAGGGAGAGAAAGAGAGGGCTGTGCCATGGGAAAGAGGAGAAAGGTTGTCAACTCCTCACTTAAACTAAATCACAAAAGACAGATCACAAGGGTACAGACTGAACATAATCAGTTCTTACAGATCTACAAAGGCATGTAAGCTTCTGGGGAAAAGGGTCTCTTGAATTATTACTTTAAATATCAATCAGCAGTATATTCAGAACCTGTGATCAAAGTCAGTCCCCAAGGTTTGGTAAGCATCTGTCTGACACATCATCCAAAGTGTTTTAATTACAAATCAGGAATCTTGTTCCTCCTGAGGGATAACTGGGGAGACTAGATGTAGGCTGCATGTAGAAATAAATCTGAAAAGTCAACAGGGACCCTTGGAAATCGGTAATGGGATCCTGATCCTCGGCTTCAGCATGAAAGGCTGGTGAAAACTCAGGTGCCAACACCCTTCAGGTTGTGCTCAGAGTTCAGGGCCCCCGCAGCGCGGGTCTGCCCGTGGGACACCTTCCACCGGTGAGTAAAATCCAATGAAACGTCAGTTTTCACAAACACTTCTTTCTGATGCGTGCTGTCAACTCTTTTAACAGCTGCAGAAAAAAACCCCAGTCATTTTCCATGCTTCTGCATCTAATGTGTCAAACTTCTGCAGCTGTTTTAATCTGATTCAGTGGTAGTGTTCATGTATAAATATATGGATATTTATATGTATATTATATATGGTTCAAAAGGCTAACTTTACTTTAAAAATATTAGCAGGCAAAATGAGAAATACTGCATCAGTTATCATAATAATATTATGTCTCTTCGTACTCAAATTAAGATTCCAAGTTTTTTGGTGGGTGAAAAATTACAAGGCAAAAGGAAGCTGACTTCTAATGGTACAATGGATGGGATAATGGGCACAAAAGAGGGGTTTTGATTGGTAGGTGATTGCAAGCAAGGAGCAATATTTCCACAATATATTAGAGAGAAGTGGATTTGTTCCTTTCACTTGCTATGTTTGTTTTTTTCCATTTGAACAGATGCTGTTGTCACTTGGCAAAGTACCCCTTCATAAGGTCAATTCCAAAACGTTAGGATTGCTTCTCTTGATTTATGCTCTTATTGTTTTCTGCATGAAAAAGCTATGGCCTCTTCCTTCCAGTTAATGTGCCAGTAGCTTAATTAATTTTGAAAGTGGAAGAGAGTGCAGGAGACAGCTGATATTAATGAGCTGTACTAACAATATTAGGAACTGACTGGAATTATTTATTAAAAATAAGAGTAGGGGTTTTTATACATGCTTTGGAATAGCTGCAATAAGTAAATCTAGACTAAAACCAGAATTTTATGCCATGAGCCTATCGGCTCTGAACCTGAGCTCTGTGTTTAATTCCATGCTTTAAAAATTTCATAAAACTGAAACTCCTGCCTACAAATGACTTATCCATTTTGAAAACTAACACATGACTTATAGCTAAGGGAGAGATTTTAGTTAAAATTTTGCAGTTTGATGGATCTACACTTGAGGGATTGCTTTGACTGTGGATAAGTCTATTTCCTCCTCTATTTTTATACTTCTAGTCCCCAAGTGTCCCAGTTAAGTGACCATTGACCTAGGTACCATATATTCATACATTTTCAAAGCATGTACATTTTTGTATCAACAACTGCAAAATGTTAAGATGAGAAGAAAAGATGTGCCAAAACGAAAGATATTCATGAATCTAAAAAACAGCTAATGGTAGGGGGAAAAAATAACCCCACAAATTCACAGCATTCCAACTTGAAGGGAAGTAATGCTGACATCTTCAAAATAAGGAAACTGGGGCAACTACTATGATCATACATCTAAATAGATGTCTTAATCTTTCCTGATTATGACATATTTATTTTAGTCTTATTATTCTGTGAGTTGGAAAGATAGGTTACTATCTTGTTAACTTCCATTTTGAGCTGCTGCTGTTCTCAATGAATTTATTTCTTGCATTTCCTTATGACTTTCTTCACTATTCTACTCCATTTTGGATTTAAAGATATTTTTTTAAAACTTTGGTTATAAAGATTTCCCTCAAGCTTCTTAGTCTTGGCCCAAAGTGATATTCCTCTTCTTCCTTTTTATTACACTCAGATAGATACTATGTTACTTTGGGCTTATTTTTTCCAAAAATATATGAACCTTGTTTATCAAGTGCCGGGAAATATTTGTTCAAGCTGACCATTGTGGAGGGATAGAAAGTAAGAAAATAAAGATAGTGCAGAAGGCAGTCTCACCCCTGGGGAGCTGCAGCTGTACCAATCACCAAAGATCAGGAGCAGGCCTGCCCTTAACAGGCCACAGCTGTGTCCAACAATGATGAGTGCTACAAAAGGGCTGGAGTTTGTTGGGTGTGCTGTGGAGGAGGAGTCAGTGCTGCAAGGAGCTGCCCATAAGAAATCACTGAGAAGGTATGGAAGTTTTGCAATAAGATGACAACAGACCACGAACAGGCTCTCAAATGTTTTCCAAGAATCTAGGAAGGGGCCTAGCTTCATCATAATCTTGAACATGGTAGGAAAGGAGAGATCAGCATAATTCAATTTGTTTCACTGCTGTGATTCCAGAGCATTTGCAGTGCGTGTTCACCCCTGTAGTTACAGTGCAGCACTAACAGCTGGTGGAAAAGCCCCCTCTACTCTTTGACACAAAATCTGCACAGACTTCCACAAGAAGGTAGTGTATCAAGAAAGGAGGATGCAGGTGCTAAGGAATGCCTTTTGCATAGGTGAAATTGTTTATCATTTTCACTTTTATACAGTAAAAGGAAAGAGATCCAAGTTCCAGGGTGGAAGCAAGGAAGAGGGACCCAACTACTCGGTCCTGACGTTCTAGAGGAATCTTTAAGCTTACTTGGTAGGGTGAATAAACCTCAGTGGATATAAATGAATCAAATCTTACTTAGAGTTAATGCAGAAATCCCCTTTTTCTAATGCTACGTATACAACTATATTAGATATTGTAAGGTAGACTTTACACAGAAAAATCATACCCTTCTCTGCAACTCTAGAAATAAGGATTTTTTTTTATTCTGATAATTAATTCCCTTACTGTGTACATTTACACAGCATTAATTGTGGAGTGAAAATCATGTTTTTCACACTGATCTTAGTAATTGGTATGTTTAGCATGTAAGCAAATATTCAAATGTGTATTCATGTGAAGTGGTATTCCAGACCTTAGGATATATTGATATTTATTCCAACTGAATACCTCTTTATTTTGAAGAGGTGATAAAATGTTTAGCTCTTTAAATTAACAGCTAAGTCGGACTGATGTGTATCCAGATCCCATGAACAAGGTAAGTGAAATTTTCCTTTCTATAGAGAGATGGTAACTGTTATCACAAGCAATGACTTAAGAAACAAAAGTATGCTTGCCCTGACTTCGGAGAAGAAGGTATCAGGGAAAGATTTTCACTGACACCGTGAAAATCAATTTACAAGTAGAATTTAGAGCCTCAAACTAGGTTATAAGCAGAATTAAGCAGTTACAGCACAGCTTCAGAAAGCTCATGAGTGAAGTGCTTATCCACAGAGAGAAAAGGTAATATCCTTACACCATAACAAAAATGAGATAATAAAAGTAAGTGATCAACATGTGGGTTTCTGTCTGCTGTAAATATAGACTTGCACAGCAAAGCCAAAGGAAGTCTGGATTGACTCAGGCACAATATATGCAAAAGAGAAGAGAAATTTCCTAAACTTTTATTTATTAGATTAAATAGCCACAACAACCAAAACTACAGTTGGATGCCAGCAGTTACCTGAATCACTTGCATGATACACTGATTATCTCCTTTCCCACACAATAAAAAAAAATGTTCCTTTGATGACTGATGACCTCAAGGTGAATTTCAGTTAAGAAAGGAAAAATAAATTAATTACAGAGTATATAATCCCTGAGCATGCTAGAAGTCCTCACCATGACATTTCTCTCCTGTTTTTGTTATCCAACCAGACAACAACAACTAAGCAATAATAGTAGAGGTACTTAATCTTCTTTCAGTGCTGGGCCAACAATTTTGCCTTGGGCTTGAAAAAAGAATTGGAAAAAAAATAAAGAAAATCTAGTATTGCTTGTTACTTGGAACATACCTAATATCTTTACCCTAACATTCACAGCTAATAATTACCACATAGTTACAATTTTAACATCTGCAAAAAGATATCATTACTGATATGCCTTTTTTAAATTTCAGCAGATCAGAAACAAAACAGTCCAAGTGATAAATTAAACTTGTAGGCTATCATGAGAGATTTTTACTTACCCTTGCATATGATACATGAACTAAGGTAATCAGGTCGTCTCAAGATGTGGTCTTGCTTTGGGGGGGGGAAAAAAAAAAAAGTAACATATGAAATGTATTCTAAAACTCTGGTTGCCAGTATCTCTGAAATGGAAATAATGCTAGTAAAGTCGAAGTAGTCAAAGTATATAAGAAATAATTTTTATATAAATAGTGTTGCATTACTTATCATTGATATGTTAACATTAGCACTACCATCTAGAAATGGAAATATTTCTGCACCAAATTGTATTTTCTGATACAAATCTAGATTACTTCTAAGCCAGCTATAATAGAGCCAGCCCATGCTATTTAGTCCTCTCCATTGCAGTTTCAATTTTGTTAACAAATGAATGCATTGCATTCTTTAGGAGAAAAAAGAAACAACAGGACGACAAAAACAGTATAAACTTCTGGAATGTAAGAAAGCATTAATATAACCTTTATTTTACAGTCCTAGTCAGCCATAGTTGTGATTTTTGGAACGCAATGTTTGGCAGATATTTTTTTGTAAAGATTTATATTGATGGTGAAATTGTCAATTACTATAAGAATTCAATATTGCTATATAAAATATATGCATAGTTATTAGAGTATCACCTGCAGATAGCATTTTATAGTTTTAATTCCTTTTGGTTTCAAACATACCTACTGATTTCAATACATTTTGGAACTATGCTGAATTTTAATATGTCATTAAATTAATAATTTCTGTGTGCTCTAATATAATTTTGTATGACAGGACCTGGAGAAAGTTGGTCTTAGCACCTTGAGTGGTGACTGTAAAACTGATGTATGATTCACAGCACCAGCAATGCAAATCCCCATTGATGTGGAGTAATAATCAGTTTCCATCAAAATAGTTTGGGGGTTTTTCTGAAACTCAAGACATTCAAGGCATAAAAAGGCAGAAATGAATGAATGATGTCTGGCTTCATTCTAAAGGTCATAAAATACATTTATCGTCCCTAATATCTTTTATGTTTCTGTAATTAAATTATATTGTTCATGTGTTTTTCACATGAACAGTTCTTATATGAAACCCAGGGAGGTATAATGAATACTATTTATAAGGACAGAATGACAAGATTATTGGCATGAATTCTGCATGAACTGTACAGCTTAAGGGCGAGTGAATAAAATTTTCCGTCAATGATGTAATTATTACAGTTTTGCTACTATAGCAAAGAATGAACTACTGAAGTATGTTTCAGTTTTGACTCAGCATTTAGTCAAATCTATTGCCTGGGCTAAGTAGGAGCACAATAGTTTTATCTCCTCAGCTGAGTACCTTGGGCATAGCCAGAAAGTGGAGTTGTCAGAATCTCTGCCCTGGCACCCTTGCTCCCTGCTCTGGTCCAAACTGAAGCAGCGCAGGATTTTGATTTTGCAGTACCCAAATGTGAGTGATGCTCTGTGAGGTAAAATTGAAAACTGTGCAATGGTCTAGCCAGCACACCTGGATGGCAGCTACTAGAGTTCTGAGTTCATTTATTAGTAGGCTGAAGGCTCCTGCATAGAGAATTTTGCAATTTTAGCAGTCACATGATTAGAAGTCTTTTCCAAAGTTACTCTTCTCTTGTTAAAATGCATTTGTTCTGTCAAATTTTATTATAATTTTATATGTGAATTTTCTCTCCATGTATTTGTATTTTGTAGGTACTTGCTGAGAACAATGCAATGCCTTTTCAAGCTCTATGTTTTGCTAGACTAAAGAAGCTTAGTTCTCCCTTCAGCATTTCAATAGTTCTCAGCAGCTGTTCTGATACAAATTAATCTTTCTTGAATATAGGTGAAAAGCTTTATATATGGTATTCCAGATAGAGCTTCAGCAGGAACTTGTACAATAACCGTATTGTTTTGTATCAGCTAATAGAATTATCTTACTATTTATAGTCTTTACACCTTCTTCATGGTGTATTAGTTTGATATGTATTAGTAATCCTGTAAATGGGTATAATTTCTGTCTTGTTCAAGAACTACAGCAGGCACCACACCTCAGAATACCCAAACTGCATTAATATTCTTTTTTTTCTGGTGCCAATTTGGGCAAAATTTTTCTGTAGTGAGAAATGTACTGGTTGGATATATTTCTCTAGAAACAAAATACTGAAAGAACATATATATATATATATATATATATATATATATATATATATAACAGAAAGCAGACCCTTTTTTTCCTCTCTTGTGCCATGAGGCAAAATTTGTGGAGAGAGCAAGTCTTAAGAACATTGTCTTAATCAATATAATCAATATCACAACAATAAATAGGTGAGAGTAAGTGCAGTCATAACAAAGTGAACATTTTTTGTGTAAAAAAGAATAATACACCTTTATTTGGTGTCCCTGTTAAATGTACATTCTTTTTGAAAAGAATAACGATACTATTTTGGATGGAAGACCCACATTAGAACTATAGAAAACTATTGCCCATTTTGCCATCAAAAGCTGTAGTTTTCCAAGACCACAATCACTCTTTGGAAGTATTCCAATTTCTCACCAACTCTATTATAAATATGGGCTTGGGCAGCTGAGGAGTTGGAACTTTCCACGCCCTAAGCAGCAATGTTCTCCGAAGATTCCAGTGTGACTGGAATATCTTGCAGGGTTAGATCCTAAAGGAGCTGCATATCCCTCTGTAATTTGTACAGAATAAAATTCCAGTGCTGAATTGGTCTCTGGCCGACAGGAATGAGGGAAGAGGCTCTGTCAAAGTTCGGACACAAGGCGGACACTGCCCGGCGAATCCACAGTCCAGAAGAACAGTCAGTCCTGCACTACTGCATTTATGGCTCGAGGGGTCAACATCCCTGACAGTCTGATAAGATAGATAAATACAAGAATCCACAATTTTACCAGTCAAGACCGATTGTGCAAGAGCTAAAACTACAGTCTTCTTGGAATTTTCTCTTAAACACTATGGAAGAATAAAAGAGCTATCCCAAAAGAAAAGCGAAAACTGCATACAAAATATTTTCTACTAAGTAATACTAGCCACAATTTTCTGTTGTTTTTGTGAAATTAAAAAAAAATAAGATCCAGTTACATGCATCTGAAAACTGGAATTGATATTTTAGGAAAACAAATAAATAAAAATCATTTAATGGTGAGGAGATTGTGCCATTTTTGAAAAGATTTCAATATAATTCTTCCCTTTGATTATTCAAATGCTTTCAAGCCATTCTATAAACCAAGAAAGTAGTTGTTTTCTGGGATGGAAGATAAACACAATATAATCTCTTACATTGTGTGACATGTGCTGTCTTTTGAATAAGCACTTCTGTAAAAGTAAAATTTGTATCATTACACTGTGACTTAGTGGAACATTATTTGGTGAGTATTCTTGTTTGGTCAGATTATAGTCTTTTAGTAGCATTCATATTCAGTAATTCACATGTTTCATCCCACCTAAAGATTTCAGAGCTGCAGCACTGTGTCAGTTTTGCTGCGAGTGCAATATGGAATTAATCCATAAAAGTACTGACATAAAAATCTGATTTAGAATGGTGTGACTGAATGTTCTGAACAATATAGAGTCTGAGATAAAGCACTCTAAGTTCAAGGTGGTATTTCTGGCAGCTGCATTGAATACTTTTTGTAGGATGTGTGAACAGCCCAGGCCTCTTGAATCACTACTGCACGCTACCCAGACAGATCACAGTTGTGCTGAGTGGGCACAGTCTGTACACAAAAGCAACTCAATTCATTCCCCAGCTTTGTAGTCCAGATCAATACAAACACTGATATATCTCCACCACATTCTCAACACTTGTGTGTGACAAAAACAGTCTCCTAAATTCCTGTGAAAAGGAAACTCCTCTCAGTGGAATGAATCAAGCTCAAATGTGATCAATTTTCAATTGTCTTGCATTCGTTAACAGTTTAATCAGCACTCATTTAATATTAAATGAAGTACAATAATTTGAGAAATGGAAGTCTTCCTTTTTTTCCACCTCCCACCAAATCCAGGCTGTTACCTAGCAAAGTGGATTATCATTGCTATGCAGTGCATAACAACTGATGAAAATGATCAGATTATAGAGCTTAACAATGCATAGTGAAGGATGTTTCATTTTATTTTAGAATGCCTTTTATGACAGCATGTTCTGGCAGATCACGTTGATTAAACAACTGATTATGCCATGTTGTAAAACACTGAGATTCTTGGTACTTCATGCAGAATTAGAGCCAAAAACTGAAATGGGCTTCTCCTTTCTGAATATAGTCTTGCTGAAAAAACATCGGTCAGAGTGCCATTATTATTTATTCTCTGCGATAACTACAGAGTATGCTGTATCTAACTTTTCAGAGAGACAAAAATGTGGAGCCTAGTCTCTGGCTTTCTGATCTCAGAGATTTTTTAACCTATTTTTAAAATTCTGTTGTCATGTATGAGTTCACTATATGGAAAAATGCTTTTATGTTGCTTCAGTTCATTACTCTGTACTGATCTTAGCACAAGAGTATTATTAACTCCTTTTGTTGATAATTAATATTGATCGTGTGTTAGTCTGTGAGCAAGTAAAATGGCCTTCAGTTCCAGTCTGTAGAAAGCCTACTCAGAAATTTAATAGATATTTCTTTTCACATCTTTTAGCTGGCTTAATAGTGCGTCTCTCTTGCCCAAAGAATTTCTTATTGCAGTTAGAAGGGGAGGAGTAAAGGAGGGAACCAGTTTAACCATTGTCCATCCAAGTTTCATGCTTCCAGCATTTTTAATACTTTCAGCTGAATCTTTCCAAGATGCTTTCCCCAAAAGAAGACACAAGTTGAGCAAATTAAAGAGAATGTGAATGTTTCTCTTGAAGGCCCAAAAGATAATTTTATATTTGTTGTTTCATTATTTGTATTTTTGCCTTTCAGTGTGCTGTCAAATCTAGCATGGTCTAATAATGAGAGGCCAATCACTACTCTTCTTGCTTTTCAGGAATGCCTCAATGAGGCCATATTTGAAAATAAAAAAGAAAAATTATTTGGCTCAAAATTGAGAGGACTCTGAAATAAAATACCAGATTCAAAGACTCATCCGTTTTAATAGAATTAATCTCTGACTCCCAACTTTACATCTCAATTTCTTCATGATGCTGTTTAAAAGTGTATAACTCATCATACAAAACAAAAATCTGAAGAAAGTAAACTGATGAGATTATTTTACATTAATGACAAAAGAGGAAGATAAAATGTAAAAAAATAAGTAACAAAAAATGCGGATAAAATATTCTGAAGTAAGGCATAAGGTGATTAGTACTAGAGAAATGCTTCATTTTGGCCTCTAAAAGTTTTCTAGTTTTAAGCAGAAAATCATCCCACTGCAAACATTTAAAAATCAAAGCATGCATCCAATGGGTTCATAATAAGAGATTAGGAGTTTGACAAAGACCAAAATCCAAACCTTTAAAAATGGAGAATAAGAAGGTCTTAAAATGATGTCTGTATTGCTAAGCATAGATTTGAAACACGATCTCAGAAGATTGTGTCACTTCTTTTAAATGTCAGAGGATAGTAGTCACCTCCTAAGCTGAGCCAACATTTTCCCTGGGAAAAAAACCTACGTAGAAAATAGACATTCAATGAAAAAGAATACAAATTAATAGAAAATACACTTTAGCGATTGTGTTTACCATAGATTAATATTTCCTCTCAGGAACACCATTTTTTTACAGATGTGTTGTATGTGAACATATTTATTGAGAAATTTAGTGGGTACCCTGCAGAACTGGGGTGGCGTTCACACCTCTAACACTGGAACATGCCTGCACTTTACCATGTACAAACACGACTGAGATGCTTTCTTCCTTTGGCATCACGGCTGTTCCACACAAACAGTGATCAGCTGAGGCCAAAGGCTACATTAACATCGAGCTAGGCAGAAAAGTACCTGATAAAAAGCACAATAGATGACTGAGGTAGAGAAAAAATGATAATACAGCAGCATATAGCGCAGATATACTTGTGGGTTCTTTTGGATGGGTAGCAGTGATAGGTAGGCAGTGGAACACCTGACTGGCCAGGTGCCCTTGGGGCACACTGCAAATAGCTGACCTAATTCCAGGTGCTGGGATTGCTGTTAAAGTCTGCAATTGCCAGCAGCTTACAGAGAGTAGTACCTAAGGAACTTCTTTAATTCCTAATTGTGGAAGAGTGGATTCAAACATTGTCATCAGCAGAAATTATTTATGCTCCCTTTACTAATGCTAAGAGGATACTATTCTCTTTTACTCTGCCAGCAAATTGACTAATTTCCCAACAGAAATATTCATATGTGATAGGAAAGAAAAAACAGGAGCTGCCTGTCACCTGATGTCATGTGATAGCAAAAAGCCTGCAAGTATACGGTCACAACAGAAGAGTGGTGACCCTCCAACTCTTTCTGTCTTGGCCATGGTCTTCCAAAGTACATAAAAAGTACTGAACTGAAAGTCTCAGGTGAGGAGCATCATGCTTTTTTATGAAAATCAGTTCCACATCAAATAGGAGAAATGAATGTACTTTCTCAAGAAATGTTATTTTCTGCATTCACCCATAGATTTTATGGCTAGAGGGGGTCACTAAGAATATTCGTTCTGTATTAGTGAGTACCAGAGAAAAATGGGGAGTTGTTATCTCAAATCCATTGCCTGGATCAGTTAACACATTTTAGAAAAATAGCAAATTATCTTGACTTAAGTTCTGCATGGAGTTGAGAGTACATGTCCTCTATAGAAAAAAGTTTTCAGAGATGATTTATTCTTACCCATAAAATACATGTCTTATTTTTGGTCTTCATTTGTATAATGTTAGGTTGGTTCTTGATATATCCACCTGTAACGTAAACAGACAGCAAACCCTGTTCCAAGCTCTTCATACCCAAATATCCCTCTCTCTTGAAAGGGAACACTTCTGTTAAATAGATTTTCTAATAAACAACTGATTTGTGACTCTATCCTTTGGAAAAACATGTCTAATACCATTTCCAAAAATAAGAGAAAAAATACAGAAATTATTAATGGAGGTTCAGAGATTAGGATATTTCTACAAGAACCCCAGGTTGTAGAAGAGATATTTTTCTTCAGACGAGTGCCAAACATTCCTCCTGGTATTAGTTAATCCTAAGTAGTGTAAGCACATGGTTCTTGTGATGGACACACTTTTATCCTAGGCAGTTCAAGACAATTGTGGGACTGAAATGGAATTAATGGTGTTTTGACAATGGGATGGTGAATCTACTAGGAAACTGCCCCTTATCCTAAGGAAAGAAGAATTGGCAGGCTGTGGTTGGAGCATCAGAGATTAAATGTTTTTCCATTTCTTACTCTCATGTTGTCACCTCCTGTTGCAGCTGTTTCTGTGGCTGCTCCTCCTGCCATGCACGCATTTCCCCTCTGGGTCCCGGTGCAGAGGAGAGTATCAGAGTTTGAAGATAGCAGTAAGACTAGAAACTTTTGATGCAAGATTATGGACACTTAGATGCCTATAATCTGCTGAGAGAGCGGAGACAAAGAAGTTCTAAAGGAACAACCAAATTTGCAGAGGAAAAATGTGCTGTGTTCTTTCATTATTTGCATTTGAATTGATAAAACCATTCTCAAGATGAGTGGTTGTAGTGGTTAAAAAGTATGGGAACTTCAACTGCTTGAGTTTAGTACAATATAGGACTTAAGAAAGCGTGGAAATACAAAATTTTTTCAGCTAACAACAGTATTTTTATCCCATTATCTAGGCATATTCAGGCGTCCTGGGAGAACAAGTTTATCCTGGGAAGTAGAAGATAAAGCTATGAATCAACTGCTAATTTTTTTAGCCAATGAAAATATTGACTGAGCCATTACTCTTGGATTTTATACTCCAAATATACTTGCGTTCCAAATCAACTCTTATTAAGTAAAAAGCTTATTGAACTCAGAGCTAAACAAAGGAATCTGCTCAGCATACATATCTTCAGAATTTATGGGCTCACAGCAGAATTACTAAAATACCATTGTTTCATCATCATCTTATGCCATGGAAAAATTTATTCTTTTTAAATTCATAGCTATCTATTTAATTCAGTCTCAAATAGAATATTTTTCTGTCAGTTCTTTAAGCTGTTATGAAGTTATTTACAGCATCTTACTAAGTAACACTATAGATATGAGTGCCTGCAACAAGTAAACTCAGTTCTTTCCAACTGAAATAGCTTTTGCTCTCTGAATCAGCGTGCCATATCTACCCTAATTTAGGATTTTTTGGGTTTTAAATACCAGTCTGATATAAAAGTGAGCACTGAATTCTAGCACTGCCTCACTGATGTGTTGAATGCTGAAATTTGCACTGGTCTTCCCATCAAGAACTTCCCATCAAGAACTGTAAGTCTACTTTCACGTGTGGTATTTGCAAAGTTGATTGCTGGCTCAAGTGTCTTATCATAAAACAGTTTTCAATTCAGTACACTGACATTTTAATTTGTCTGTTCTTTACTGCTCAGAATTAAGGAAGGGACATTATTCCAAGCTATTTCTCCAATATCATTAGGAAGCAGCATATCTTTTGACCTCTGAATTAAACTGCAAATCTTTTTATATACACAGTATTTTGCAGCGCTGAGTTACTCCTTACATTAAATCTCCAGCTGGTTTACTTTCCCACTGAGAAAATGCAACCACTTGTTCAGCAAAAAGGAGATTAACATGAAATAAATTACTGTTTTTTCAAGGAAATTAAAGGTTTATGGAACACCTTGATTCAATGTAGAGCTTCATTGCTATTCCAGAACCCCCAGTCGGCTCAGCACAAAGCATCTTAATTTATTTTTATTTATATACATAACAAGGAATATCAAGGTCAAAGTTTCTTTCAGGAATTAAATTATGTGAAATTGCTTGGAGTTTATTTACTTCTCACAGTCACGTTGAACGTAAACTATTAAGCCTTCCATATGTGCAGCCATTAAGCATCTGACCAAAGACTTTTCAAAATGTCTTAATTTCTATTAACTTTGGGCTTAGAACAGACGTGTATTTTTTACCAAGAAAAGCACTAAGTGTGCTCAAGGACACATAGATCATGATCAAATGGGTGTATTTCATAATCATGATGGATTCAATACAATTCACAAAAAAATGAAGTGGGAAAAGTTTGGACAGGGGAAAAAAAGGGGTGTCTCAATGGAACTCCCAACTCAAAAGGATTTTTTTTATCCTTATAGAAAAATTCAATGAAACCTTAATGGTAATATTGCAATAATGACTTGGTCCTGTTCATCTCAGGGTTAATGCAAAAGCTGGAGTTATTTTTCAAGGAGGTAGGAAGAAATACATATATTATTTCTCTAAGCAACTTGTGGGCAGAGTAATAGCAGTCATTGACTGTTTTCTTTCCATGAGTTTGAGACAGCCCCTTAGTGGGGTCACCCATTGTCTCTCTGTTGTCTCTCCAGCAGGGACAGCTCCATTCTTTTTCTCTGCCTTTCCATCATTCAGGAGTTGTATGGTCAAGGTGCTTGGAGCTCATTTAACCTCTCATGGCCACTTGTAAGCCAGTTAGACCTGCCTTCTTTAATGTCTAAACATTTGCCCCAGAGCAAAAGCAGTGATAGGGAACAGGATCTGTCCCAGATTTTATACTCATCAACAAAGAAATAAAGGGATTTGTTAGATTACATCCACGGGGTTGTAGTCCCATAAACAAGCTCCTACACAGGAGACAAGGAAGGGGATTGCAGCCCCTGTTCTGTGCCTACCATGTGTGCATGTTACTAATCTATATAAAATGGAACGGCTTTCAGTTAAGGCAGGAAATGTAATGGAAGAGCTCAGGTCCACCTTTAAAGCTGATTTTCTCTATCCTATTTTCTCTTCTGCTGTGTACAGATTCTTTCCATCATATACTCCAGCTCAGTGTAATTTATGTGTGGTCCCAAGAGATTGCCCATAGCAGAACTCAATATGCATATTTTGTCACCTGTTTAGTTCTGAGTTGTTCTAAAAACTTTATTTATTTTTAGAATAAAAGGGGTTTCTTAGGTGCAGTGTAGCACCAATTAACTGTGTTCAAAGGCTTGATGGAGACTCAACATTGATTGCAAAGTCTGGCAGAGACGTGCAAGAGTCTGTGTCATCTCAGAGATGCTAGAATCAAATGCAATACCATTTTTGGGCTTATGAAAGCAATGCTAGCTGTGGCTTGGCCCTGCACTAATGCAGTTATACAACTGTTGTTTTTTGGTTTTTTTTTTGAAAGGATGCATGATTTCCCATTTTACTGTGTAGTCACACACGTAACCTACATCTGGTCCTGATCTGGTGAAATCCACATGCTGCCGAGCTGTGTCACACTTTTGTAACTGGCTCTGATTTGCATTATCTAACATGACTGCTGTATAGAAGTAATATGCACATCCAGGAACTTATCTGCAGCCACAGGACGTTAGGAGGGCTTTAGTTTTGTGGTTTTGATAATGTGACATTTAATCAATGTCACTCTGCTAGGTCTTTCCTGTAGATATAACACAGGCAGTCAGGGGTTTGTCGGATGGATAACTTTCTAGTATTTTAATGGGTAAATCTCAGTCACTTAACACACTTCAAGCAGGTGGTATTTAAGGTCTTAATTGTCCTCTGTGTGAGCAGACAGTCAATGCCTATCACCATGTAATAGCTCTTCCATGGAAGAGAAAGAAGATCAAGGAATGGATTGGAGCACTTTTAGCTCTGAGGGTCCAATAAAAGTCTTCACATACAAAAGAAGGCATTACAAAAGATTCATGTTCTCTCCCCTTACTGCACTCACACAAGCTGCTGATTATACCTTCCAGAATGCACTGTTCTAGAACAAACTTCCCAAGGCAAAAAACATCTCTAACTTGTCAATACTTAGATAAATATTAAAAAAAACCCTTTTGGTTACTGGTAAGAATGGGGCACCCTGTGGAAGCCCTTTCTTCATCAGTCTGTGATGGATTAACCCCAGCCAGTGACTATTCACCACACAGTCACCTGCTCACTCCCCCTCCTGCAAGAGAGGGAAGAAAAAATGCTTAAAAAAGGCAACACAAAGGCATTCACTCACTGCCTCTCGAGGACACTGATGCCCAGCCAGCTCCCATGCGATGGCTACGTCCCCCAGAATACCCTCTCCTCGATTCTGTCCTTGGATGTATTATTTATACATTCCTTTGGTCAGTCTGGGTGCGTCCTGCTTGTGTCTCCTCCAAGCTCCTTGCCAAGCCTACTTGCTATGGGTGGCAGGGTGTGAAACAGACAAAGCTCTTAGTGTGTGCAAACATTGTTTGGGAATAAACCAAACAATTAGGACTGTTTTAATCACATATCCAAAACACAGTGCCATAGGGGCTGATATAAGAGAAATGTACTCATTTCCAGTGAAACCCAGCACATTCCTTCCCTTTAAAAAATATATTTCCCTTGTATTTCATCTCAGTGCACACATTTTGTCATTTAACCATGTCAGCAGGGCAACATGAGCATCCTAAAATGTTCCAGGGACATTTAGATCTTCGGCAGGTGTTCCTCCTGTATCTAGACAAGTGAGTGATACAGATCACTGCATCAAACTGTGCTTCTCTGTTTAAGAAAAATTACTTTTCTCTATCAGTATTGCTGGAGCTTATTGTAAACAAAGGTGACTTTTAAAACCAACAGTCCTCATGGAGTATAGAAAAGGAAATGGTCTTCTAGACTCTGGGAAGCTAAAAGCATCTGCAAATATCACTTGTTAAGTCAAGTGTAGTTACATATTGGCCATTACTCAAGCCTAGTAGCATTCCATTAATCTGAGCTATTGGATGTACATCTGAACCAGATATTGCATTTAGCTTCCAGAAATCAATACAGAAATCAGATATGCTGATAAGGTTCCGGAACTAATGTAATTAGGCTGCAGCATTCTCTATGTAATGCTGTAATGACTAACTGTAGCATCTCCCATAATTTGCCTTTTACTATATTCCATTACTGTTCAAGATCTGAGTCATTTGTAAAACTCTTCCAGGTTCAGGTGTTTCTGTTATAGAAGTAATCACTTCCAAAAGCTTTTAATTATCTAACTTCTCAATGCTACCCAAGAGCTGACTAATCCCAAATTATATTTCTGAACTTTTCATCAGTTTTCTGAGGTTCCAGCAGCTTCAGAAATAGGCCACTTGCCATATATCCTCTATGTCCATCACTGTTACAGGATGAGACATGATAAATCTGAGCCCTTCACTGTTTTCTCACTAGGAAATTCTTTCACTAAATATTCTGAACCCATAATATCAAACGACTTTGGACCAATTATTCATCTTCTTCAGGGGAAAACAACAATATCTGATGGCCCATTTCTGTACCAATAATAAGTATAATCTTATTAAAAGTTTGTTATGTGTGCAGCTGCTGACTGTAGATTTTTTTCCAGCGAAAGGATATAAAAATTTTGTACTTCCTTCTGTCCTAGTATGTGCTGCACAACATTCTCATTTGTAGTAGTCCCTCGTTTCTTCCAGCACCCCTGTAGGTGGGTCAGCAGTCCCTGCAGGCTGTTCTCCAAAGAGCACCATAAAGGGTGACAACCCTATAAAATCTTCCAAATTTTGAAGACTTTACTGATTCTGGCATCTACCAATTATTTGCTTTTGAAATGCCTTTTCATTTAAACCATGCAGACCCAGTATCACAGACAAAAAAAAAAAAAAAAAGTTTCAATTGTGAACACGAAGCAGATCACTGAGAGTAT
The DNA here is from genome assembly GCF_028018845.1 of Melospiza georgiana. NCBI lineage: Eukaryota > Metazoa > Chordata > Aves > Passeriformes > Passerellidae > Melospiza > Melospiza georgiana. The sequence continues at coordinate 646,814 of NC_080434.1, forward strand.
GTGTAAGGACAGGGTAAATATCCAAAACTGAAACACACACAGGCTAGAGGAAGCTCATGCTGGAGCAGCAGTTGGTAAATTGGAAGGGTTGTCAGAATATCCTTTGCAATGATGTTGCAGGTGCTTGAGGCCTCAATTACCCTGGGTTTGGCACCTGGCTGAGGTAGTGAACACGTCCCTGGGACTGTGCTGACACCAAGGGAGCACCTGCAGCCTATGGCACCACTGAAGGACTGGGGGCAAGTCCCAGGGGCTCAAGCGAGAATAACCAAGAGTTTCAATCTTTCTACTGAAGCCATTTATGGATGGGAGTACTGGAAATAGGATGTGTCAGAACTGAGTTTTGTAGATCTGAGATCCAGCCTGTAGGCACCTCATTCTCCGAACCAACAAACTTCCTGTTTCCTGTCAGATTAAATACTGTAATAATTGCCTCTGTTACTGCTACCTCAGCATGCAGCACATCAGAAAAGATATTAAGCAAATTCAAAATTAGTTTATCTTTTTCTATAGCTGGAATATCTTCACAGGGGAGAAGAGGGAAAATAGATGCTTAGCTATAAATTCGTGATCAGTCATAATTTGAACTCCGTGTATATCCATGGGGACAAGCTTTAAACTGCAAAGATGCAGTTTTCTTGCCATGAACTACACACTTATATGCTCCAAAATTACTGTATGATCATCTTCTCCTAGGGCTGTGTGAAGCTGGACGTTGTAGTTCATGGAATCTGGATGCTTTGAGCAGTTTTGTTTACATGGTTTTCCACTCTTAACTGGTAAAGCATTTGTGTAACAATGACATCTCCTTCCAAGTCCTGTTATTCAAAGGTTTTCAGATCTCCATCATACTTTTTCAGAGGAGAAAATAAACCATTATTACTCTCTACGCCTGGTTACCTTAGAGAGACACAAAAGTAACAGGACTGACATAAATAGCTGAATAATAAGCTAGGGAGGGGTTTCCATTTCATACATCTTCAACAGCTGTGTTAACTAAATTCCATTAATGGTGCAAAATTCTACCTTGTATTACACCTGTGCAACCTAACAGAGAGAGGAGAAAGTGCAAAGATACTTTAGCTTTGTGGATCTTTTTTTTTTTAACCAGTAAATATAGGACAGCCTTAAAGGATATATTGCGTCTGAAATTTCAGGGTAGAGATGCAGGTGCAGGGCTGCAGCTGGGAAGATTTTCATTTTTTGCCTAGAATCTGAGAAAATATGATACTGAGTCACTAATCATAAAAAAATCCTATCATGTTGCTGATGCACTGACAGACGACAAGACTGTTCTACAGCCCAGGAAATAGACTTAGCTCTAGTGTAATGTTGTAACATTGCACTCCATCTTAAGTTATATAATTTATGTGTCATGAACCTGGCTCACATCTCAAAATCTACATTTGCTGAATTATAGTATCATCACTTCAAAATTGGCTTGTTAGATGAGAGTGAAATAAAACTTGCTGTTTCTAAGAAATAGAAAGCAGTAGCCTGAATATATTTTGTAGCCCTCCTTGAAATATGTCTGAAGAGTGTATTTTAGAAACTCACATAGAAAATAAAGGACTGCTGTGTCATTAAATAAGAAACTATACTGTAAATCTGTGATGCTGTTTTCATTATCAAGGAGAAATTCCTTGAAGATGCTTGAAGACTGAAAATGGACTCCTACCTGCTGAATCAGGCCTAAAAAGGAAAAATTACTCCTGCAGTATATGGATAATCATTTGCTATCACACATTGCTGGAGTATTTCACTTAAAAAGTTATCTAGAGAAAATATTTGTGAAGTTATTAACAATTTTATGGAGCTCCCATGACAGCACTGCAGGAAAGTTTTGATGCAGTTGCTGTATCTTTCCATAGAGCCCTGCACTGTGGATTTCAATGATTTTATAATACTTCTAGTATTCACTTAAAATATAGAAAACCCATTTTATTAACTTCTGTTTATGGCTGCAAGATCTCACTGGAGATACCTTTTAAATATAATCTCCAAGTGTTCAAAAGGATTTACATACATTATTACTTGTAGGAGAACATGATTTTTAAAGGTGTAGATTTGGGAGCATTGACTAAACAGAACTATTCTATTTCCTGAAAATCAATTTTATTTTACAGAAAAAATTATACATATTGATACCAATTCCATGTAGAAACAGCCAATTAAAGACAATAAAATATAAAGAACAGACCAACATGTGGAATATAAAAAGAATTTTAATAAATATAAAATTGAAATTTGAAAAGTCAAAGACACTACATAGGAGTAACATAAAGAGACATGTATTTGAACAATTATTCACAAGTGAATCACACACCACAGCCAAGGAAAAGCTCTTCTGAATGTCAAGCTGTAAGCAAAATGTCAACAAGTGGAGCCTTTAGTGTCTGTAAGATGTGCTGCAAGATAGAAAATGGGAAATATTAGCATCTAAGTGGGATTTCCTTACCTCTTTCCTCCCTTAACAACATAATTATACAACACAATAGCTTGGAAAAGTATTCTTACAATAATTAGTCAAAAGTGATACTACAAAGGTCAATTCATGTTTATTTTATAAGCATAATTATAGAGATCTCTATAACTACATAGACATCCTAAGGCTATACTTAGACATAAGAGCTAAAGGATTTATCTGAGTGTTTGTCATAATATACCTAAATGTTTAAGGGCACTTCAGAATTTGTGGATAGAATGCTGATATCTGGAGAGAAATAAACTTTCATGTAGAACCCTTGAACACTGATATTAGCAGTATAATTATATCTCAAAGGAGAGAGACTTTCTGTCAGTATTAGAACATGCTGAAGGATTGACATAATTGTGTCCTGTAGGTTTTTCCTGCCGTGGCTGGAAATACTCTGAGCATTGGAGGCAAAGAACGTGGTTGTCTATTGATAGGCTTTTAATTGTGACATTATAATAAAGACTGCAGCAATAAGAACTCGGTGAAATTTAGAAGCTAGATTCTGTTTAGCTCATTATCAACATGTTCTTGAAAGTTCTCTTTTTCTAAGTGAAAAAGTCTCTCAGATCTAGGATGCATCTTGTGTCATCTAACAGTAAGTTTGTTAAAGTCTAAATGAGATCATTTAATCAGCTGGTTACGCTACCAGTAAACGGGCATGAAGATCAAAGGGAAGCAGAAATCCGAACCAGCAGTGTACAGGCTCGGCACACAGTCTGGTGTTACATTTCAGCTGAATTTTGCTTCTTAACACTAGGGATCAGTCACCATTAAAGCTGCAGAGAGCCAGCTGAGCGAGCCATGGCAGTATTAGCCCAAACTCACCCAGCTGAAACCGCAGCACGGGGTTGCTGACATTTCCTCTCATTCATCTGTGCCTCTGTTACCATTCAACAGGCCGCCCACTGTTTCCTTGCTGTATATTGCTGTGTATGCACACTGGAGATTATGCACCATCATGCTCTATTTCTCCAATTTTTTCTTAAAATTAGGGATCCCTAGGGCTTTCTGGATGCATGGCTTTCAAGCAGTAAAAAGCTTGGATTAATGGTGCCTATGAACTCTTCTCTGATGGGTGTTTGTCAGTTTAGCATGTGCCTAAAATGGCAGGTTCACCACCTGATGCTTTTATTAAGTAGTACTGGTGTAACCATAAGTGTTGTTTGCATATCAGAAAGATTCAGATCACAAGAATATTAAGAATGTGTTGAAAGTCAACAGATTGAGTGGAGAAGACAAGATTCCCTTTTTTTCCTTTTTTGGGGGGGGTTTGTTAGTTTTTTATGACTTTGTTTTTGTTTGTTTGTTTGTTTTTTATTTGGTTTGGGGCTTTTCATTGTTTTGGGGGGTTTTTTGGGTTCTTTTTTTTTTGCCATAAAGAAATTATTAGCCTGGAGCAAGTATAGAAAATAGGCTACACTGCATCCATTAGTCTGACAAAATCATCCCATTTTCAGGAGATGAATAGTTAAGTATGGCTGGTATTATGCTATTACTAGTACTAATTATGCTTAAAAACCCCACAAAAATGCCACCCCGCCCCCAAAAAAAAACAACTAGTGCTGTAAAGCACCTTTTTGTCATTGCTTTATGTGGCACATTGAACTAATCCTTAACATCAATTAACAAAAGCAACTTTGCAGGCCCATTGCAAAATTCTACACAAGTTGTGCCATAAAGTGATGCAGTTCTTTTGGAGATTTTTCTCCTGATTAAAACATGATTATCATATAAAGAGTAACAGAATATTGCCAATGGTCTGAAAATGTATAGATTAGAGGTATTTCCACCCAGTCCCCTTCCCCCAAATCTGTTTCAGATATTCTATATGGCTCAAAAAGTGTGCAGGAGGAAAGAAATTCATTAATGACTTCTGTAGGATGCTTCATAAAATATTTAGGACATTTCCATTATTCTAGCAAATTTCCTCCCCCGAATATAAAAGTGGGTGAGATTTAACAGGTAAGCTAGTAGTAGCTTATGCTATTTCTTTGTAGCTTATGCTATTTCTTTCATTTTCAAAAATCACACAATATTTATCTATGCTTTGAATTCTAAGGGCCTAATTGATAGGATTCTTAACATTTTAATATTATTTATAGAGAAGAGCTAAAGATTTCTGTCCATTAAGAGGGGCATAATAGCTAAATCCCTGAAAATTCAAGCTCAAATTTTTTTTTTTCACCATACCAATAAACACATCCTAACACTCTCAGAGCTTAGTATTTTCTATAGAACTTTCACTTTTTTATTCCCTTTCCTGAGACTTTTTAATCTCTGGTACAGGCTTTTTTTTGTGATCTTCTTATAAGAACTCAACTCCATGTTCTTTTGTTGATTTTTCACTTACTGTTCTAGACAGAGAGACTTCCAGATAATGCTAGGAAATAACTAAGAAATAATAGCTGTTCCCTAAGAAAAGCACAAAGGAGGAAGGGGAATAGGTGAAGGGTTTGTTAGGATCAGAGACAGGAAAGGAGAATGATAATCTGCTCAGACTAAAGTTACATAAGGCAGTCTTTAGGACTGGATGGAAAAGAGAGCTCAGGTTCAGGGAAAATGTTATAAGATTGGGGATTTTGTAAATGTGAAAGCCGACAAGGAGTTTGGAGTATTCCCTAATACATCAAGAACAAACTCAGGGAATAGTGCCTAAGAGCAGATGAAGGAGGCATGAAAGAAGGCCAGCCTTCAGAAGACAAGAGGCTTTCAGGAAATTTTAGGATGAAAGGCTTGTTTACACCTGCTCTGTGAGCCTGCAATCCTCCCAGACTCTGAACTGCTGAGATATATTCCTAGCTATGAGTGCTGTAACCTGATCAGCAGACACAAAGAGAAAACTGGAACAAAGGCATGATCCTACCCTAAGTTTGCATAATCCTGCTGTTTGATGATACTCTAAAGAAATAAGTCATTGAGCTGATCAATATGATCAGTGACAATATGCTTGATGTGTTTTTGTCTAGTAAAATGTAGTATAGACAACTTGTGCAAACACAGCCTTTATACCTTGTCTCTAAATGATCAGAGATATTTCCATGTCAATTACATTCACTGAAGTGTTGAAAGGAACATAGCTTTCAGCAGGAAGACCTGAACTCAGATCTCTGTCTTATTGAAGGCTTAGCATATTGAATAAATTTATATTTTTTCATTGAAATTAAGATACACGTATAAAACTATTTGTCAAGGATTTTTTACACAAATATTCATATTTTCAGCATAAAATTTTGAAAAATTTGGATGTTTAAGAATATATATTGTGCTGAGACTGTCCTGCACATTTCACAGAAGCTTCTAACAGTTATAATAGTCTAGCAAAAGGTGACTTATCAAACTGCTCTTATGATATCAGAGAAGGAAGACTAGATGATATATAAAGCACTGTAAGGTTTTTTATCCAACTTTCATTGTTTTGCAGCACAAAGGTGTTCAATTTCTTATTTGAAATAAGAACAGGAACAAAAGCTGAATCCTAATCAATTTATTGTGTTAATTACACAAATAATTCTCATCCCACTTCCTACATTTTCCCCCCTAATAATCCTTGCTAAAGTGGAAGGTGTAAGGTTTAAAATCCTCTTACATACTGATTTCAAGGCTGGAGCATTTTTCTCTTTGCAATGTGTGTTTAATAAGAGAGGAAAATAAGACATTGTACAAGTCTGAGGTAAGTTGTTGGATATTGAAGAATAGTAGATTGTTTTTTCTATAGATATGGATATTAAAACTAATTCAAAATGGAAATCTCATGTTCTGAAACAGAACATGAATTGAATCTCTCAAAACAGAACATTTATTGAATCTCTCAAATAACACATTATAAAAAGTCTTTTGCTTGTTTATTCTGTACCCTAATCTGGCAAACTGAATCAATTTCTCATGATTAATTTCTCAGTTTTGGAGACCTTGAGGAAAATTGTTGATATTTCTGTTAGCACAGCCTGGTCTGAATTGCTTTTTTGTATTTATAGGCATATTTTTATTCATATTTGTTTTTCATCTCCAAATACGAAGTGACATTAACTGAATGAAGTGAATAAGTTCAAGATTTTCTTTTCAGTTAAATTCTTATTCCAGTTTCTTCCTATAGATAAGTTCTAACCCTTCACTACCACCAATTAATAAAGATCAAATGTTAGTGATTGGGATCCCAAAAGAATTTCTGTACGGGTCTACAAAACAGATATTTTGGTGTAGTAGAGAATGTAGTCTAACAGGACTGGTGAAGCCAGCTTTAGCACAGAACCAAATAAAAGCTGGAGATGACACTCATTATCTTTATTTCTATGGGAGAAATCAAAAAAAGTTAAGACTCGGTTCAGTGAGGAACAAAGTATGACCTGAAATGACCTGAATAAACAATGGATAAAGACAGAAATATTATCTCACATCACATCACTGAATATTAGACGAGTTTGATAAGTTTTATTGGTTTTAATTTGGGAGGACTGAAAAAGAATTAAGTAAATACTAAATGTTATACCAAAATTAGCCCCAAGAAGAATATTTGTGAAAAATGCTTATTAACAACCTTGTAAAACTGAAGGCTTTAAAACAGGAAGGAATGGAGGAGGGAATGTTTGAGAAAAACAGTAAGGGGGTGGATGAAAAGAAAGAGGATGAACTTCAACCAAAAACCTCCAAAGTCTCACTTGCCATTTCAAAGTGTTTTTTCCTGCCAGCATACTTTTACTAGGCATCAAATGGATTTCTATATATAGATCTTCCTTCACTGATTTGTGTGGTACTTTGCCAGGAACCTTGAGTAACTGTTTTTTATCTTGTTGCACAATTTCAGTGCTAGACACATGTTTAGTGGTGATATAGCCTATTGATTGCAGAGAACACATCACATTTCTGCTATTTTATTTCTGTCTCATAAAACTAGATCTTCAATAACTTTTTTGGAGAAAGGATATCCTTAATATAGAACAATGAATCCTAGGTGGAGAATTTTTACTTTGGTGAAATAAGTTGTTTAGGATGCTGTTTCATAATATTTTGTTTATTTCATATCTCATATTTTCAGCAAAGGCTGACAGGAATTTTTGGGTCTCCAGTGATTATCCTGAAACATTCTCAAGAGTCTGGCAGATAACCATCTCCTATAGATCTCTGTTGCTCTCTGGATGTGCCATTTTCAGCTGTCTACTTGGGAAGCTTCATTTCCATATGCTCCAAATTCTAGCATTCCAAATATACTTTCCCTGCTGAAATGAAAAATCATTTCATCTCAAAAGTTTCACACATAAACATGATCATTCTGAAAAAAAATCCTAACAAGACTGAAAACATCCCTCCTTATATTTTAAAAAACATTTTAAAGCGTTGCCCTTCACTGAGTTGTGAATGTCCCTAAACCAGGACGCATGGTGATTTCAAACTGAAATTATTTCAGTTAATTATCTATGCCTCTTTGCTGAACTAAAAATTTCCACTTACTCTCCTTTAGTTTGAGATACTGATAAATGTCAGTGAAGTTACAATAATCAATATTACTGAAAACTACCACAGTGTTTGCTACCACATGGACATAGCAAGTTTCAATCCTACATCTCACAAGTGCAAAAGTGTTTCACTTTAAATTTCAGCTTACTGGGCAAGAAGCACAGAAGAAAGGAGAGGTTTCACTCTTAAGATCAAAGAGATAAAACCCATATAGCTGAAAATCCTAGAATTTCCAGGGACTGAATATAGGTCCTTAATGAGGGCATTAATTAAACGTTACTGGCAAAGCTGCAAATGAATTTCTCAGTCTATATATTCGAGCTGGCATCTCTCTACAGCATCATGTACATGGACATATTTTCCCTTGTCAGCTTTGGCTTGATACTGAGAGTGGAGCATCAAAAATAGGGCATCTTTACCAGAAAGTTTATTGCTGCGTATTGTAGGTGTGTGTCTGTATATTTAAACAACCAGAACTTTAAAAAAGCAGTGTTAGCTCCATTGACAGAGCTGCCACACATCTGGGCCCTCCCATGCAGCTGCTCCTGTGCAGGATTGCTTTGGATGAGCTTGGAGTGTGTGCTGGGGATTTCCAGGTGTCCTTTAGCTCAGTCCTCAGGCAGCTCTGTGGATGCATGGAAGCCTGCACGGCTCACCATGCGTGTCTCACCAGAGGGCACACGCACCGCACACGGAGGCTCTGCAGAGCACGGGCACTGCCTGCACCACAGCAGGACACAGCAGCGTCACAAGAGTGGAAAGAAGCCCAGATGTGCAGCACACGTGCAGTGAGAGCACAGTCTGAAGCCCTGAGTGCACACAGATAAACTGCGGTGATATGCGCTGGCAAAACTGGGAAGGGGCTAAACCATTTGTGGCGTGTAAAAGCTACCACAGAGGAGAGAGAATGAACTGTTCTCCGTGTCTGTGGTAAACAGGATGAAAAGGAATGGCCTTAAGTGGCAGCAGGAGGTTTTCTGTCAGACACTGGTTAAGTTTTCATAGGTATCAGTCCTGCAAGGCACTGAAAAGCGTCTGAGGGAGACTGGAATCTTCATTACTGGCAATAACTGATAACGAGTTAAACAGGCACCTGTCAGCAAACAGATCCTGCTTTACAAAGGACACTAGGTTAGATGATCTCCTCACATTCCTTCTAGTTTTATTTTCTTATGATTGTATGTACAATAAGTCTGACATATCCCAAAGGTTTCCAATTACAGTGCATGAACACACCATCTGTGCAAAACAATCTCAATATGCCTGATGCTTCCTGGAAGCATTTTACTTACTGAAACAGAAACATAACAGTTTCATCCGTTTATACAAATGTCTGTACAGAGTCAATGGGCAAAAAGTCTGATAGAAACACTAATAAAAAAATGTTTTCTTTATTTTTTTAGCATTTCATGTTGAATTTAAATAATGCCCGATTCTCCCAAGAACATGTTGAAGATGCCTAACATGCTGAAAGTGTTAAGGTGTAGCCATTTTCTTGAAAACCACCATGGGATCCCATCCCATGCACTCATAAAGGAAAAGATTCACCCTAGTCAAGCCTGTAAAGCACATGGACATAGTAAGTTTCTTTCCTATATCTTACAAAAAAATTAAATATCTTACTATAAAGTGGTTTTTAAATGGATTTTTAGGATCAGGTCCATAACAATATTAGGCATTTACTGCACTGAAAGAGTTAGTCATGACTAGGAAATGTATCAAACCAATTTCTTTAAACATTTCCTCATAGAAGGAAAGAAAAAAAATCTAAAACTGACTTGAAATACCAATAGATGACATTTTCCAAGCTGTCTTTAATTGCAGTTTTAACATGATAGGCAGTCATTTGCAAATAGCTGAATTGAATGTTTGGACATGGAATCAAAGCCTTTAAGTGTTTTGAAAGTCCTCAGCTTCTAAAACACGAGGTTTAATGTGAAAATTTCTCTTAGATAAACCACTTATAATGGAAGGCTATATGAGCAAATACAATGTTATTATGAACATTTAAGAGCCAAAATATTAATAAAATATTGATAAAATATTAAATCACTCAAGACCGCTTTTGAAACTTTATCGAAGTGATAATCATGCCTCTGCTTATATCATTTCTGCAGAATTGCATTATTCTTATAGCCATTCATATTATAAAAATTTTGGGGTTTTCATACAGCATACACAAAGAGAACTTATCAATATATATTGAATAATAATCTTTAAAGCCTATTTGCTAAAATTTTAATATATAGTTAACATGGCCACCTGTCTAGTCAAAGAGTGGAATTTGGTAAAACAGCTCAATCTTCTAAACATGAAGAACTGAAGAAAGTGTATGAAGATATCTCTCATTGTCTTTTTCCCTTGTTTGTTGCTATTGCTGCTGTTCTTTTCTGATAGTAGTTGGTGGTACTGATTAGATGTGGGGTAAGTTCAGAGACAAAAAATGAGGACTGTGATAATGTACATTAGGAAGAGTCTAGAATAGATTTTTCTTTTTTCTTTTTTTTTTATTATTCTCAGTGAGTCAAAAAAAAGGTGACTGATACATAGAGAAAGAATAGGCCGGGGAAAATTTGCCTAAGCCATCTAACATTGTTTTTCTTTTATACTTACAGCTGATCTTGTTAAAGTTCCACATTGTAAATTGGGCTCTGCTGAATCAACATACACAGAAAGAAAGCTAGCAAAATTCCAAAATAATATCTGAGTTTCATGAAAGACCTAAAGGATATCAGATTCATCCTTCAGCCCCTGGGGGACGAAATGGAGTTTTAGTCACAGAAATATGCTGAGAATCCCGTTTTCTAAAGTGAATGTTTAGCATAAGCTTTTGATGCATAGGTATGTTCCAAAATTTTATTAAATAACCGGGAACTATTTTTTTTTAATTCAGCACAATTTTAAAATGTGCTGCTTTGAAATAATTACCATTTAAAATAACATAATGACAAATGTTAAATGTCTGTTCCATTTACACAAGCAGATAGAAAAAGGTCAAAATGTTGAGATATGGATGGGGAAGTCTGGGTTTGGAGGCAGTGAAGGAAGGGTAGAAGAATAAAATTGGCTTGGGTTAATAGCATCTTTTTGAGAAGGTCATGAATATTACCATACATCTACATTCAGCTTTCTAAGAAACCTAGATCAGAAGAGAAAGACTGCCTAGCACACAAAGAACAAAGGAGATGTGCAGCAGAAAGTGAGGGACAGATGGATCCAAACAATAGATTGAGGCCAGTAAGAGATCCTGGCAGGAAAACAAAGACCAAGCTGGGGCCGTTGGACACCAAGAGCAAGAGACAAAACCTGGTGAGAACCAGAGCCCTGCTCACCCAGCAGAAATGCTCCGTGGCCCATTCTCTCCAGGATGGAGACAGAGGATTGCAGCACCGGCAGCTCCTGCGGGCTGCAAACCAGCACAGGGTCCCCAGCTCAAAAAGAACTCGGGAAAGGTGGTGAGCACTTGTGATCAGCTAACACTTTTTTCCTTCTGCATGCTGAAAAGGGCTTTCCTCTGGTACCTAAAGCACTCCTGGCAAAGTGGCTCTGCTCCCTGCAGTGGACGAACGCTGAGACTTTATCTTTATCTTCCCAGGGACTGCTAGGAGAGGGAGGAGAAGCCTCTCCAGTGACACATTGGGGAAATGGAGCTGAAAAACATCACTCTGGTCAAATCAATGGAGGAGAGGAGGAGGAAGGGTAAGGAATCTTTTTTAGGGGATTGAGGTGATGGATAGAGTGTTGCCTGAGGGAAACTGAAGAACAGTTCTTGTGCCTGGTATTTCTTATTAACTCAGTGGATTCCCACTCAGCTTGCTGTAGCAATATCCCATCCCATGGCACCGACTTGCCTCAGGCTCTCTGTTGAAATTTAAGCTCTCTAAAACAAGTGCTGGGGTTAATAAGAATCATTTGCAACTGCTTCATTGAGAAAAGACCTTTTATTTTCTTGATCCCCTGCTAACATTTAGAGATGTGACCTAAGGTAAATTTGGGAGTTTGTTGTTGTTGTTTTGCTTTTTTTTTGTTGGTTTTTTTTTATGTTTTCTTTGTTTTGTTTTTTAAATCTGTTTTGGCTTTGTTTTAATTGGGGAAATGACATGTCATTTACTTAAAGATGAGAACAGCTAAATATTTTGACTTATATCAAGTTTCCAATATACCTTCCAATTTGGAGCAAGGATGGCACAAAAACTATGTTAACTGTCCCTTTAGATCAAAAATACCTGGCCAAAAGACATGACACAAAGGATGGTGAGCAGGACAGAATCTGATCTTAGGCAAGATAAATTTGCAATCTCAGGGGCCAGTTCTTAGACTCTATGAATCTGTCTAGTTTCACTGAATAAGAGTTCTATCCTGTCACAGAAGGTTTCTGACATTGTCTTCAGCAATAGTTCTGAGACTTCACAGAAAAAAACATTTTAATTGAATTTTTGCTGTTAGGATAGTTCCTTAATATAATCTCTTTTAGAGAACTCAGATTGGATAAAAGAGAAGAGAAATTTATGTCCATTGACTACCCCTGAGCTAGTAATACAGAGTTCTGTACCCCGTGTTAACTTTAGCTGGAGAGCTCACTGATACCTCCAATGTAGTAGAGATATTGTGACTCTTTGTTTGATATACTGTGTGTTGATGAATTCATGCTTAACCACAAGTCTTAGTGGGTTACACATATATATTTCTTGATATTTTGCAAGTCTAGATGGTGAAATAAAAATTTAGGGGTTTTTTAAATTTTTTTTTTTTTTTTCTGCTGCTGCTGTTGCTTTTGTAGCAGCAAACCAAAATGGCAAATTAGGTACTTGCAGTCAGTAAACTTATACTAGCCAGATGAGAAATCTGTGTCACTCCTATGTATGATTGAAGTATTTGGTCTGTTCAGGAATTGCCTATTTTAGGATGACACTAGTTATTGCAAATTGGTAATCAAGCTAGACAAATCTGAAGGAATAAAAAGAAAGATTAAAGATGTAGTGAACAATATGTACATCTCTGCCAGTCATAACAGCTGTTAAAAATGTCTGTTAGATGCTTTCATCAGCTTTGCTTTCATCCTGTTATTCTGTGATAGCTGAAAAGAAATGAAGAGTCTTTAACATTTTCTTGTAGAATTTATTTCATAGGATGAGTTACTTTAGACAAGAGGTAAACCAAAGGGCATGCAATAAGTATGCTGGATAAAAAAAGAAAATGGAGATATAAATTACATAGTCAGACCTTCAGTCATAAAGATAACATTAAGAGAATCTGGAAGACAATACACTGTAAATGAAGTACATTTGCAGGAGAAGGCTAAGCCCTACAAATGGCATGGATGTGGTCCCTTACTGAAAATATGACAAAGTTTCTCATTGGCTTTAATGAACTTTAGTCTCTTGTGGTATGAATTTGAAAGCTGAAGGTGAGACTATGAGAGAGATTTGTGCCCAGTAAGAGAAAAGCACACCTCGTTCCACCAGAGATTATTTCTGCCAAGATAAGGCTCTGCATTCTCTCACCTGAGAGCTGGAGAGAAACTTCTCTCTTTGAATATAGCAGTGAAGGAAGAGAAGTTTCTGGATTCCTACCAAAACACACGTCTGTTTGTCACCAGCCAAGACATAACACCAGAATTTTTGTTGCAAGATATAATTTAGCAGATTTCAGAAAATAATGCTTATTACAACTTGCCTGATCAAATGGAAAATGTCCATTGGGTAAGGCAGGGAAGATGGTTAAAGCTGGAAAATTTTTATCTTCCGTGGAATTTTTTGACCTGTGAGAGTAAAGGGAAAAGCAACAAAGAAGTTGAAGAAATGTCTTCATCTTCAAGGGAGTTAGAAGAAAGCTTAAAAGCTTGCAAGTGTGACTAGAGAAGGTATTGCTTACCTCACAGCCTAACGAAATAATATTATTTCGGCTGAGCTTGGTCTATACTGGCAAAAAAAAGCTTAAAAAATATAAGAATTTTGAGAGGTATGTATGTAACTTTACACATGACCATAAAACATGCAGAGAAGAGCTGATAAATGAAGCTATGGCAGAAAATAACACAGGATTAGACATCAGAAAAATGTATAGGTGAGAACTGCAGGTGAGTAATGTAAGTAGTGAAAGCTTGGATGGGACACAAAAAGAGCAAGCAGCACTTGAAGGGTTTGTGCTCTGTTCAGGGCTTCAGACACCAAATAGTGCCACCAGAATTACTGAAAGCATTTGTTAATGTGGCATTCGTGCCATAGCATAGCTACTGCCTGACACAAACCACTCTGGAAAGGCAGATATGAAACTAAATACCACTGCAATTTGTTCTGTATCAGATGCAAATAATAAAAGGATAGCCAAGAATAAACTAAAACCTGCTTTAACAAAAAAAAAATCATTTTAGGATTATTAAGGTATATAAACCAGGTTGTGTTTGTGTAGTACTGTAATGAAGTCCCTTTCATTACAGTATTGGCTTTGGATAGGAAGAAAATACACAGAAATAAAGCTGGAGAATACATACAGAAGATTATATTTGTACTGAAGACCTTAATCTCCTAATGATAGACCTGACAATGCAGTTACAGGTCTCTGTATTCTGGAATCTCATAGCTGACAAAGTTTTTCATCAGCGAATCAATAATGAAAAATAATGCCAGAAGTAATTTCAGTAAGATCTTAAAATGTGATCAAAATGGTGATTGGCATGAAAGAGAGATGAGAGGAAAGCGGTATCAACTATCAAAATTTATTTCTGTTAAATAGGAGAATGATAGAGTTCTTTGATAAATTTTTGAATTTCAGATGCTCACATTTCATTAGTGAAGAGAACTGGTTAGTAAAATGACAGGAACTAAGAGCTTAAGAGCTTGAATTTAGAAGAGGTTCAGAATTTCTTCAAATCGAAGAAATCTGATTTCTTAGCAAGGTAAAAATGTTATCAGAAATTTAAATAGATTCCAGATCCTTCTTCAGGTCATGATAGGATTACAGAATGAATTTAGAAAAAGGAGGATGAAAAGTTTCATTTTTTGAAAAAAAGTTGAATGTTACAGATCAAGAACTGCAGAGATAAAATAAATATAGCCTAAAGTAGGACTGATTGTGCAATATTAAAATCAAGAGTAAACATTAAATGCTCTACATACAAAAAACAAGCCGCACAAATAAAATCAGAATGGAGGAAAAGTGGTCATTAGCAGTTCAGTTTATATGGATACAGTCCAAAAGACAAAATGAAACCTTCATCTCATTTTATCCTAACAGGGGGAAATGGTGAATAGAGTTCCAGACTATAAGAAATGAGGATAGAGATATTTTCATTGCTAATTCAAGTAGAAATAATCCTCCAAGATTTTGAGCACCAACTAACCCCTCCTAGGAAATTCAATGAAAAAAACCCTAAGACAATAATGAACAAATGACATGTCTGATTTGGTAGTAAGCATGTTCTGGGAGGGAGAACTGTTTGAACTAAATGATGATGCTACTGGGTGACAGGGTGTGGAACAGATCACAACAAAATTCATCTAAAATCAGGAGGTTTGAGTACTGCAGGAGTGGTGTTCTGAATGAATGAGGCTCTCAGCCGGAGTACAAAGAGCCATGAAAACGGGTGCAGGTCAGTCTGGGAAGAGCTCTACTGAGCTGTCGTGTCTCAGGACTAGACTGCAGAGACCCCTCCTAGTTCCTGATTATTCCAGTAATGCAACACTTCCTTTTTATGCGATCTTTTTTTCTTACACAAGAAGAAATTCTTCCCTACTCCATGATATTTCAGAGTTTAAATGTCAAAATGAATTATGCAGTGGAGTTCTCCTTTGTCTCCTTAATTTTGATAGACTTGAGTCTTCTATCTTAGACATAATTTTTCTTGCAAAACTACATGGATTATTCAAACACTAAAAGGAAAAATCAGCAGAAACTGGTAGCAGAAAAAATTAATCAGAATTGGTTGTGTAGCTTAAATGTATTACAATGCAAGTTACAGACTTTATTCATTTTTTTCCCATAATTTTCAGGATATTACTTGAAATTATTGCAGAAACATTTAAAGCCATTCAAGCCATCAGAACAGTAAAACAAAGGAAAAATCCTAACAAAAAAAGAGCAGAAGCTACATAACATGAAGACTAAATTCTTTCCTCTGGCATTCAGTTTCAAAACATCCTTAGTTCCTGCTGTGCATCTTTAGCAAAAATGTTAGTGCCTTGGTCTCTGCCTGGCCTTTGCTGTAATTAGTGCTAAAGTTCTGTTCAAAGCACCTCTGAACAAGTTGTCATCCTTCACTACAGCTTCCATCTTCAGCAAAGCCGAGCTTCTCTTCAAAGTAGGAAACATCAAACGAGTCTCAGCATTTTCAGAAACAAACTTCAGTTTGATGCTCCCTGTGTCTTTCTGCCCACAACCTAAGCACTCTTGTGGTTAAGTGAAAACTAATTCCTTCCTCTGGGAACTCCTACCAAGGACTGGGAAAATTGCATGGTTTTGATTTTTTTTATGCTGCAAAAGCCATAAAATTTCAAAGACCCTCCAGCTGGTTTTATTAAGTAAAATGACATCACTCAGCAGTCCTGAAAGTCTAGTTCAGTGCACAGAGGGAAGAAAAAAGAGCTAAAGAAATCCAATAAAAATCTCTCTCAAAGTGTTTTAGTTATTTAAGTTTCAAGTCTCAGGTACTGTATAAAAATAAAGCTTTTCTACCTCTAAGCAGAACAGAATCTGCAGAATCGCTAATCTACACAGAAAACATTTGGGTTTTGTTTTCCCCTAACTTTGCCAGACTTGTTGGGAAATTTCAGCAGCAGGGATGAAGAATGCAATTAATTTTCTGAGAAATATCTGTGCACACACACGGGTTTTCATATCCATATGCTGACGTGCAACTCTACGTCACTACAAACTACCAGAAGAAACATTTGTTAGACAATCCCTAAGCCAGTAAGTTTTCTCTTGGCTTTCATAAGATCCTTCATCAGTCAGATGAGATCAGTGGAATTCATCAAAGACAGCACAGATTTTTCTTGAATCTTTAACCAAGTGACATTGTCTGGCAGCACATTCAGTATATCTTGCACTGAAACTTAGACTTCATTACTTGTTGGTTGTTTGGAATATTTTACTTTGTGTGTCCCCTGTATTGTTCAACATATTTTGCTCCAAATTTGGATTTTTGTTCACACATTTACTTTATGTCCTTAATTTAGTTTTAGCACTTTTCAAAAAACTTGCTACTTACCAAAGCAGTTATTATCACCTGGCCTTTTTAAGACTATGCCAGGTTTTAAACACATCTCTGCACAGAAGTAACTCAGGGTTGCTGAGTTTCCTTCGAGACAAGCAGCCTACAGCGCTGGTGGTAGAAATCATAGAAGTTTTCTTAGGAATACATTCAGGAATCTGCCATTATGCAACTTTTGCTCCCCAACCATTACAGTACCTGTTTTCCTTGACTTAATTATGGTCCTAGATGGGCAACAGACTGACTTGCACAGATTTTCATGTTTTTTTAAATAGTCTCTTTAGATTTAGAGGCAAGAAGATACATCTATATTTTAAGCAAAATAAGTCATATAAGAAGCCACATAGAAAACCATTGTATGACATTTATGGGCTGGTTTCCAGTAGTGCTGTAGATGAGAATGCTGATCATTCTAACCTAATGTATTCTGCCTGAGAACAATCAGTGTAAATTTGAGAAAAATGCAAGAACAATGTGGTAACCTATTTTTAGAAGCTTTTTTTTTCAATTCTCCTCAGTCAGTTCTTGCACATGTCCTGGAGCATGAAAATATCAATGGATTATTTAAATTTTATCTAAAGAAACTGTAGAAGATTTTATGGTAAATTCTGAAGTTGCCTGTAAAATTCTTATATTTATTTTTAAAAATGAAGATTGTACAATGGATTAATTACACTTTCAGGTAAATAAATCACGTTCTTTACTAACTTTTAATTGTCTGTCTTATAATTGGAGCATGGCTGATTTTGGATGAAAAGGTGAGGCTATTTTAATTTTAGGTAATTTTAAAATCAGATGCTGTTAATGAAATTGTATTTATCCTTCTTTCATTTCCTTATATGTGTATCTTTAAGTGGTAGGAGGTTTTTCTCTTGAGCCATAACACTCGATTCTCATTTTATCATTCACATCTTGTGATATGAAAATAATTCTTTTAGTTTTGGATGAATGGCCCTGGTGGCAATGCTGATTTCAAAAGCTCCTGTCACCTTCCAAACTCTGGCTGTGCCTGCTCTTGTTATTTCTCCTGCAGCTTGGTAGGCTGTCAGCTGTTTCAAACCAAATTACTGCGTGGCCAGGTTCAAGCTGGACCAAAATATCCTCTTTAAACACTGCTGCCTCTTCCTCCCTCCCTCCTTTTTTTTTTTTTTTTTTTTTTTTTTTTTTTTTTTTTTTTTTTTTTGTCTCTGTACTCTTACATTTTATGCTGCCCTTAGTCCACAGGGGAATCCAGCAAAACACAGAACAGAGGACAGCGAGCTGTGACAGCTTGCCAAGGCAGGAACTTCTTAGGCCAGGATGTTTCCACAAACCTTTCATCTTCAAATTGAGGCTTCTGTCTGTTAGAGAAGCTATTCACAAGATTGGATTTTTCCAGAGAGTCAGGAAAAAAGTTTCATTGCTTATATATAATGATCTGACAGTCATTGTGATATGTCCCTGGTCAGGGAAAGGCTCAGTAGCCCTTATTTCTCTTTTGCTGATACAGGTGCAGCTCTTACAGGCTGCACTTCATGTATCTGTAAACAGTTTTTAAACTTGTTTGAGAAGGTGTAAACTGATAGTTTTCCCTTTTGTAACTCAGCAGCTTCCCAGTTCACATGATGTGCAGATAATATTTTTATCTATTAAAGCCTTTCAAATATAGTGTGCAATTTTCATTTTAAACTAGTCAGGCAGGTTGTTTGTGTGTAGCCATTTTCTAGTTTTATGTAGAGTCAAGAACCCAGATTGTATTAAGTGATGCAGTAGACATTTGTCTGACAACAAGGTCTAATTTGCATATATTTATCTTAGACATTCATGAGCTTTGTGTTTTACTCCACCTTCTCAGAACTGTACTTAAGGCTTTGCAGATGAAGCAGCAGAGACCAGCTACTAGAAAAGCTTCCCATCTTACAAAGGTTGAACAACTGAAGCCATCTGCTCCAAGGAGAACAAATAAAACAACTTTACCAGCAGCTTAGTTCATCTAGATACGCTCTTTGTTCAGGTGTTGGCTTTTTTCCTCTGAGATCTCAGGCAGTGTTCAGGCCATTATTTATATCCAGGATATAATATTTCTGCCTCAAATCTAGTGCAGCATACCCTGATCTGTTGCTGAATTCTGTTTTTTCCTGCAAGTTGTAAGCACTTAAATATAACCTATAGAAGCTGTAGATCATGCTCAGAAGTCATTTTGGGTTTATAACTGCACAGAGCAAGGGACTTCAGCAAAGTGTGAGTATGCTGAGTTTATAGAAGCCCTGCCCACAAAAAATAAATTACATTAAGGGTGATTTCTTTTTTTTTTTTTTTGATAACTAAGAACACTTTACATTAATCTAGCAAATTAATTTTGGTTTATGACCTTTTTAGGCTGAAGCTGTATTTCTAGAGGTGAGAGTCAGTCATTAGGGAAATTAACTTAAAGCAGATTTCTTTTATTTTCCTGTTCAAACTTGCAATTTTCGTATGGAACAAGGAGGGAATGTGAAGCACTGACACATGCCAGGACAATGACACTCTGCTATTGCATTTGCAGATGCCTGATCATGTCTGTGTGACCAGTTTATCCATACAGTGCAGCCACAGTGAGACCAATGTCACACCAGCCGCACGGGCATTGCACAAATGATTTGACTTGCTCAGGGTGGGAGTGGGATATAAATTCTCTGTACGTTTGCAGTTGATGCCTAGCTGGTCTGACTCCAACAGGAGGGATGAGTCTGACTGCATGCATGCTCCACAGCACCTGTGTACACGTCCCTACTCAGAGGGGTCCCAGCCAGAAATAAGGAAGTTTTCCTTGGCAGTTAGCTGGCATGCACATCCAAAAAAGGCTCACATGAACTACAGAACCAACATGTAATCAGTGCCATTTTTCTCCTGCAAACTATAATGCCAGGGTTAGCTGTACATGAAATTACTGTTAAATATTTTTTTGGTGGGAGAAATAATTCAATTAATTAACAAAAAGGAAACATTTAAAACATGGTTTGCAGCTTAAATTTCAGCACTATGTCTGGGTAAAGACAAAGATATTTTTAGGAATAATTCAGTCATATTAAATTATTAATTGAATAATCTACTGTAGAATACATTTTAAGAAATTGTTAATCTGTGAACAAAATTTCTGCTTTAATATCATTATTTGGTTATTTGGCGAATCAGAAATTTTACTGCTGGTTATATTAAGGTGCACATTTAAGAGCTGAAAATAATGTTGATGCAAATCATAAAAAATAGAGCTAAATTGCCTTTTAAAAAAGTTGGTACAAATTGTTTATAAGCATTATACTTAGAAAAAGCAGATGTGGTCACAGTGACAACAGGGAACATCTACTTTCTACAAGACAATTTTGTTTTTTGGGGAAGAAGGATAAATGGGTAGGGAAGAGAGAGAGGGATGCTTGATCAGACATTTTCTGTATATAAATAATTAACTAACAGTTTCAAATCCATTCTCTTCCATCAAACCTTGAGTGCTGGCATCCAATTTAGCAACCTCATTGGCAATTCATATAGTATTAACAAGTAAAGATAAATAAAACCTCTTGTTTTCAAGAAAACATAGTAATGAAACATTTGGTACCTTTTTCTTCCCTCACACCTCTCTTAATTCCTGTAATGCCTGGTGTAAGGGATCCACATGGACTTTTAAAGTTTTTTTATAAATGCTCACTACTAGTGATGAGCACATTCAACAGTTTTCCATGTTTCTTCATAAAATGAAAGTGTTTTTCTAAATAATACTCATTTCACTTGCAATCACAGCCCATGATTACTTTTTACCTGGTTTGTTGGGAGCATTTAAGACTAGTCAAAAATTCTTCATGTGAGCAATCATCTGCATAGAATGCTCTCTACAGGCCTGTTTCCAGTTTTATAGAAATGGAAGAAACGAAATTTGGCATTTTCTCAGTACCCATGAGAAATTTGCACAGTCTGTATAACTTGCTCAGGAATGTCAGCCAGATCACTGACACGGGTTTTGTGAACAGTTCAAGGTATGCCTGTGCTCCAGCTTCCAGCCAGCAGATGCTATGCACTATAGTAATGGGAAAGACTTACAAGGCGCAATGGAAGTGCTGCAGTAAACTGGACAGAGCTGGCTTTGGTGTCAGGAACATGACACAGCACATCCCCTCTCCTGTCCCAAGTGACCACCAGAACAGATGGAGGCCCAAGTCACGGGCTAAAAGAACTCAGTGGGCATGTTTCAGGAGTGGTTTATGGATTAGGCGATTGACATCTACAGAAATCAAAGGATGGCAAGGGGATTGATGGTACATGAAAACTTACAGGTTGGAGTGGGGCCTATGGATGACCTAAATGGTGTGGAATAAGGAGTAGAGATTATGCTGGTTTTGGCTGAGATAGAGTTAATTTTCTTCACAGTTCCTGGTATATTGCTGTGTTTTGCATTTGTGATCCAAACAGGGACATTTTGTTGTTTGCTGAATGGGGATGAACAGTGCCGAGGCCTTTTCTGCTTCTCATGTTGCTCTGCCGGGCAGCAGGCTGGGCGTGCCCCAGAAGCTGAACCCAGGTGATGAAAGGGATCTCCTGTACCCCAGGACACCGTGTTCAGCAACAAAACAGCTGGGGGAAGATGGACGAAGGAGAGATGTACCTCGGAGTTACAATATTTGTACTGTCAAGTGACTCTTACATGTGATAAAGGGCTGCTTTTCTTTGAATGAATAAATATCTGCCTGCTGAAGTGAATTAATTCCTTATTTTACTTTTCTCGGCACACAGCTTTTGCTTTACTTATTAAACTGTCTCTATCTCAGCCCACAGCTTTTCTCACTTTCGCACTGCTGATTCTCTCTCCATCTCACTGGGATGGGGAAGCTGAGCAAGCAGCTGTGGGTACTGAGCTGCCTGTGGGGGCTAACCCAAAAAACCGCAGCTAGAGAAACAATGACAACAGCAGCACTGAGTAGGAACAACACTGTGAAAGGTTTAAAAAATAATTACTATATTTTTAACAATATAGTAAGCCATTTCAAGTAGTGAACAAGTTGTATTATATATCCAGCAAAAATTCTACATTTGATATAATTAGAAACCTGCGTTAGTAGGGTTGTTTAGATTAAACAGTCACAGTTTGTATTTCTGCAAATGTTGAAGAAACCTTTCCTTGGTAGCACCATGCTGTCATAGGGGCTGAGTGAGAAAATCAAAACCTGGAGTGCAGAGAAAACTCTGATTGTCTTATCTAGAAATGCAAAAACTAAGGACAAATACAGAAGAAAGATAAAAAGCAAAAAGAAAAAAAAAGGGGGCTTAACTCTAGGAGGAATCTCTTCACTGGAAAAGTTTTGTAACTTGCCATAAAAGTCAGGTGAAGCATACAGAAGCCTACTTGAGACTGAAACTTTGTCACCTCCAGGGAAGCTCTTATGTCACATCGAGAATGTAAAGGATTTATTGGGCAACAGTATGTAACAGAAGAAGGTGTTTGGCAGACTGGCAACCTATCCTTGTAAAGAAAGACTTTTCCCCATTCAGCTTCACTTGAGTTATCAAAGATGTTAGTCAATGAGCACCTATGTCCTGACCTCAAAAGTGGAGATATTTGTGTTCTTTTGTGTTCTGCCACTAACAGCTCAGGTCTGTGCCAAGTCCTGGGTAAAGATGTTTTAAACAAGGTGGGAGTTGAACACATTTTCACCCAGGCAGTCATGTTAAAAGACTTATCAAAGCTTGCCTGCACAGAGGTGTTAGCATGCAGAATTCAGGGCTGTCATTTACAGCACTAACTGCTTGATGCTGCACCCACACGTTGGCCCTCACGGTGACCATTAGCTGCTTCCAAGCTTGTAGAGATTTAAAGTTCCCCTGCCCGGGGTGTATGAGCCAGCAGGTGAAGGCACACAGCTCTGCCGATGCTGTCTGGAAGCAGAAGAGCAAGGTCATAGAGACACTCCAGTTGAAAGGCTCATTTCTGGACGCAGTGGTCAGGTTTGTTTGAGTTTGTCTGCTTAATGCACCAGATGAGTAAACTACTCTTCATCTAGAAGTGAGCTTGGTACTCCAGGCATCCCTGGCTCGGGTCACTTCTCTGATTCATGTCATGATATTTGTGTGCCTTCAGTAGACATTCTGGGTATGCAGCCTAGGAACACATAATAATGATTTTGCTAGAGGAACTATAAACTCACAACCTAAATAATTGAAATTAACTTCATATTAATCTTAAAATTATTACCTTGTCATATTTGGAGATGTAAGCTAAAAAAATATTTCTCTTTTCTAGGGCTGGTTTTAGAAAATTAGTGAAGTATTTGTATGATCAGTAAGCCATTAAAAGCACAGCTTTCCCTATCAGGATCCTTGTAAGAAAGATAATTTTTTTTTCATTTTATCATTAACCAATTACAGTATATACCATAGTAACCATTAAAGAAAGGAGTTATACAAAGTCTTATTTAATTACACACATTATTAAGTTTTTATTCATATAGAATTACATCAAAATTAATATTTCTATTGTGCCTGCATAAAGGGAAAATTCAATATAGTACTAAAGCTTGGGCAGTTGGAGGACAGTATTAAACAGCTGTAAAGCAAAAGCTGCACCTTTTAGATGTCTTTCAAGATTATTTTTGTCTTATTCAGTTGCACTTGATATGTGCTTCTTGCAGTGTGCATTCAAAGAAATCAATCTATTGGTTTTAGAGGAGAAAACAAGTTGTTTCCATTTTAGCTTCTGTAATATGCCAACAATTGAACCATCACAGTGTGTGCTTTGTTTCACAAGCAATGGTGTAAAGTCCTGAGTCAGAAGTATCTTTATTAATGTAGAAATAAGGATTATACAAATTTTACAGTGAAAACTTGACAATCCAGAATCAGTCTTGTTAGGGTGGGTCCCAGCATGCTCACTGGTAATTACAGTGATCATTGTGATCATTCCTTAAGAGCTACAACTCCTTTTGCCACTGGCAAGTACTTTCAAAGATGCTGCTAAACCAGGAAGGATAGCTTTATTGCAAAAAAAAAAGATATATATTATCTCACAAAGGGCCATACTGTACCTAGAAATTATGCAGATGTATGCAGAGAGAAAGGGGAATCAATTTTTTCTTTTCATCCAGAGCCTGTGAGGCTTGAATAAGGACATTGTCTAATTGTAGCTTTGGACTTGCTGGATCACAGGGATTTCTCCTTTTCTACATTTCAAGAATTGTGAGACTGCTCCAAAAGTGAAGTGAGAGGAGTAAAATGCTTCTTGTAAGCCACCTACATCAACTTGAAATAAGTAGAGGAGAGAACATAGGTGGTGCACTTTGGAGATCAATTACCCGAGCAGCATTCAGCTGCCTTGGCTTTATGGTTAAATATAATTAAGAAGGTACCTTGTATGCAAATTTTCAAAACAGACTTGATTTACTCATATGCCCTTGAGGAACTGCTGAGAAAAAACCCAAGTTAATAGTAATTACCTCTAGAAACAGACTAAGCAATGTCTCAACTTATTTCCAAGGGCACATTCCTTCCATCAGTGTCTCAGCTGTGAAGTCTTTAAGCTTAGTCATTAACATGTAATTTAGATATTGATTGTGAGCCCTTTAATTCTGGTCATGAAGTGTCTCATCAAAATTTACTTATGAAGTCTTGTGCTTCCTTCTGATATTGAAATGCTCTGGACCTCACCATACAGACACAGGAATACCCATTTATCATGTGCACTTTTAAATAATTCCTCTAAAAATTGTCAGCTTGTGCTTTAAACTTGCACACATTAAATACTTCAGTGAAATGTTTTAAAAGTAATTCCAATAAACTCAGTTCCTGTTAAAGGCATTATGTAACATACATCCCCAATAAGGAATACTACATTCTTGCCTTCATGTTTTGTTTTGGAGATACTGACACTGCAATTTTTTAAATTTCCTTTATCTGTACAGGACTTCTTAACTAGATGTCTACCAGTTCTATTCCTTATTCAGGATTACAGTGATCTAGTAATAAATAGTTTCTAAAAAATATAACCACTAGCTAAGACACTTTTGTGTGATTGGATTCTCCAACTTCAAATCAGACAAATCTATTAATGAAAAATCTTTTTCTAGGTATTATGACTTAACACCTGAGGTTTTAGGTCATAGAGAAAAATATTACCATATGATTTTTGACTTTGCTAATTTCTTGCACTAATTCTTTTCTCTGCAAAGTGAAGTTCATTCTATTAATATAATTAACCTTTATTCCTTAAGAAAATATGTAAATAAGCTTAAGATTGGTTTGCATTATTTATAATGGGAATAAAACCCACCTCAATTTTTGTACAATTGGCAAATATTTCCAGATATTCTTTCTAGTCTATATGTATCAGTATTATAGGATAGGATAAGGTAAGATACCCAGCCAAGGTTTTATTGTCTACTACAAAAAAAAAAAAAAAAAAAAAAAAAAAAAGAGGTTTTGGTAAGGATTTAAGGATTTTGATTTTTTTTTTTAATGGTTGATATGGCTAAATCACACAAGCAGTTGGACTAATTCTTACATTTTAACACAAAAATGAAAATTAAGAGGCAAAAGAACAGCACAGAATTGATTTGTCTAAGGAAGAAGAAGGACTGAAATTAATATGCAGCCCTTAAATTAGAGTTTTGGACAGTTTAGACTGATTATCATTGATTAGTTTTGCTTGCTCTTGTGGTGAAAGGTACATAACATGGTGAGTTAGGTGGGAGCCAGGCACTGCTGATGCCAGCCTCCTGATGCAGAAGACCTGTCCACACTTTAGTACAGTCACTCATAATCTGTTAAGCATTTCTGGGCTCTCCAATAACTGCATGAAGTTTGTTTCCAAATGACTTGGCCCTTTATATACACCTTTAAATTCTTCTGCTGAAAAAAGTGCTCTGACAGGTGGGATGCCCATAAGGAGCGGGAGCAACTATATCACTAAACAGAATATCTGTGCTAAAACTTCACCTACTGGTTATCTGCTTGGTCATTTGATGAAGGATACCAGTGAATTGCTCTTGTTGGGACAGAAGCAGAACTATATTTTCTTGTGTTGAGCTATTGCTGCTCAGAAGCAGAACTATATTTTCCTGTGTTGGGCTATTTTGTCCCCAGCACATCAAGACTCCCAACTTAATATGTATACCCTTGTTTGAGTTGATTACACTACATGAATTAAGTAGCTTTGTTTGCAATAATGCTCTACTCAGACATCTGATTGTAGAGTTCAAGTCCCAAAGAAGAAGATGCATATTATTAGCATCTACTAATGAAACTAATTATTAGTGTCTACCCGAAACACACTAGTGAATGTAAATGTGGTTCTTCTTTGTAGTTCTGATACTTTACATTCATACAGGTAATTTTTTACTTGTGTCTAAGGCCAGAAGGGAGCATTATGTCATCTGCTGTGACCTTATGTATGATATCTGCCACTGAATTTCAGCCAGTTGTTGCCAACTGTTTATTTTTTAAAAGGACATTTGATCTTGTACCAAAAATCAACAGTTAGATTCTGTCTCTTCCATCAGTTTGAGTCAGTGCACAAACATCCTTCTTTTAAAAAATTCATGTCCTCTTTCTACCTTGACTGTGTCTGGATTCTAGTTATTATGGTTCATTAAAGGTTTTCTTTGCTAAAATTGAAAGATCTTTGATGCCAGGTATCTGCTTCTCAAGGAAATACTTATGAATTGTGTCAAGCCACCCTTCAATCTTCTTTTTGACATGCTAAACAGATTAAGTTTTCAAGTCACTTCCTCCAAGGCATTTTCTCAGCACTCAGTGATTTTTGATTCTTTCCTCTGCCTTCTCCAATTTGTTAAACATGAAAAGCAGTAGCATATGCAGCATTCCAACAATGCAGTCAGACACATCACCCTGAGAGATTAAGTCCCCACTTCTTTGTTTACAGCCAAGGATCAGGTTATGCTGAGGTTACTGTGAAATGTTTTTCTCTTGTACATCCTTTTCAGGATTCCCCTGGCCATGACCAAGGACTGAAATTATTTTTTATGGATGCATAAAACATTGTGCTCTTGAATATCTTACGCCTGCTATGCGATCTAAGTGATTCAACAGGATTGTTGATGATAACAGATAGTAACAAAACAGTCTCCAAGTTTTGTCAGCAGTATGTCTAGGGAGTTTTTTGTGCTAGAACAGTAACAAAAATGCCCAATAGTAGCATTTAGCTGCTCTCAGCAGAGCACCACCAGAAGCATTCTGATTTGATGATTCTTTATTATTCTGATACATGAGATGTAGCTGTTCTAGATCTACATCGTTGAAGCTACTTAAATTGTTCAACATGCAATTGTATAAAAAAACTCTCAAAAGACCAAATTTATTAGATTTATGATTACCTTTATTCACTTAAAACAATTCCATTAAAAGCTGAATATAATCCATGTAGATACATAATATCCCAAGAATTAAAATCCACAGACATTTTGATGAATTTTGGAACCGCTGTCATTGTCACTTGCCTCCATGCCACTAGGACATTTACAATTTTATGGTTGTCATCCCACTTTTTTTAATGTGCGTCTTTGGGATGAAAATCTCCTGGTTTTATTTCTTTGTATCTTCTTACCAATAGTTTCTGAACACAGAAAAACACAGTGTTGCTTTTTTCTCTTGCATTATGCTCTATATTGCAATATTCCAACAATCAGGAAAAATTTTTAGAAACTTATCAACAAAACCAATGTACAAATGTAGCATGTGTGTGTTTAATGTGTTCAAGAAGTAACTAAATAGATTTACAAAGCAGCTGGTTGTACTTTCATTTTTTTGCATTTTTAATGTGAAAAATCCAAATATAAACATATCAGGGCATCACTGGGATTTCAAATTGAAGTAAGCATACAAATTGGGAAATACCAACAGAAAGGCCTCATGCATAGCATTGTTTGCAGAATCCCGACACACTGAAATTTAGATTGCATAGCAAAAATTTGTATTAAAAGTCTGTAGTAGAGACATATTTCCCCATCAGAATCTCAGTTACATCCAAATTCTGTTCAATTATCACTCAGGCAATAAAGAACCAAACCCACACCATGATGCAAGGGTAGACTAAGATATGTGTTTATGTGAATGATAATAGGAACACCGTTTAAATATGTTGCCTTGTCAATGTGTTATTTTTGATTAATGAGGTACCCTGACTTTCTCAAAGCAGAGGTGGCAGTGATCTCAGGAAAATCTGTCAGTGGCACCAATGTATGGAAGTGCCCACACTGCTCTGTGTGCCTGGAATTGCATCATGTACATTTTCCAGAAGTGGATAATCCTACAAGTATTTGCACCACAAGAAGAACCAGTGGGAGTCATTGTAAATCCCATAGCATTGGAAATCCCCCGGAATCACCTGGATAAATAAAATGGCCATGGAGGAATTGATGAAGAGCTGATCTCATAATAAAGCATTACCTCTCTTGGAAGAAGTGCTAACATAAAATAGATCAAGATACTTCTACCACGAATCCAGCAACAAGTAGGAGTGGATGAACAGCCCATGGTAGTTCTGCCAAAGACCTTGATTTGGCAGAAGAAATCAGTTCTGTACAACGTCTGTGAGTGACTGCCATGGTAGGGTGGTGGCAATGAAGCAGTGGAAAGGTCTTGGCCCAGCATTACCGAGGAGAAGAATGAGGACCCGAGGTGCAGCACAGCTGGAAAGCAGACCACCCTCGGCACTAGGCCGAGCTCTCAGCCTCAGTGTGCGTGTAGGCCATGCTCACGGTGTGAACCCGAGTGCTACGTGTGGTTGCTGTTAGTAATGTTACACTTGGTTGGCACAGCAGCGTTTGCAGTTCAAAGTATCACAGAAAGCTGGAATAGCAATTCTTCCTCACTTTAAGTTTTATTAACCAAGTGGGCAAAGCATCCGTGCAGCTGCCTGGCCGTGGTGGTTTAACTGGGACACTGATCCTAGGGGGTAAGTGACAACAGTTATCAGCTGATGTACAACATGAATCACAGGGAAAAAGAAAAGAAAAGAAACTGGGAAAATAAAAATACCTCCATTATTAGCACTATAACTAACAGGCGAAGAACATATTTGCAGAGGGCACAGAAGTTTGCCATTTTTCTGATCCCTTGTAGCTTCCTCAGCCAACCAAGTGGGCTTTGCTCTCTGAAAACAAGAAATTAACAATCAGGGAGCAAATATAAACATAGCAATTAGGAGTTGAAAACTGAACGAAAGTAAGTGGGGAGAAAACCTTCCAGAGCAGAAGTTTTACACTATCTGAGAGTCTGATCTCAGGGGTCAATAGAATAAAAAGGAAATAGTACTATATTTTTCATGACTGACTTGGTGAGTATCATGTAAAGATTACAATCTAACACAATTTTTTTTAAATCCACTGTCATGTATGGTAAAACAAGCAAACTGAAAACCAAACCCAACAAACAAAGCAAACAATACACAAATAAAAAATCACCTGCAAAAAAAAAAAAAAATAATCATAGTAAAAACACCTTTAATCACCTGCAAAAAAAAAAAAATAATCATAGTAAAAACACTTCCTAAGCCCATTATGTGTAGCTAGTCAGCTAAGATCATGTGTATATGGGGGCTTTGTATCCAGCATTGTTAATATCTAAAAGATATTAACTTGTAAGCATTGTCCAAGTTGCTACTAGAGAGGAGCACTCATACACATTCCTTTTTTCCTTGCATATACAATTGGACTTGTTAAAGGTCAGAATTTCTACTTCAAACTAATTTGAGAGTAATTTAAGAGAATAATACTTTGTCTAAAGAAAAAGAAAAATACAGCATTCAGATCTGGTAAAGTCTTTAGGATCAGTATTTTATCTTGCTCCTCCATTCCCAGCAAGCATGGCAATGGCATTTTTAAAGGCTCTTTCTGAATCTGGCCATCCAACTGCTTGTACTGCAGTAAGTTACTGAGACTTAGTAAGTAGCATGTCAAAGCTACCTCTCAAAAGTAGTAAGATCATAAGTGCCCCTGTTCTTTCCCAAGAAGGAGTCTAAACTACCTAGTTGAACCTGAAGGTTCAGGTAGAAATGAGTCTTTCCAACACAAGTGCTTATTTTATTTTTAATAATGAAAGAAAAATTGTGAGTCTGTTACTAACACTGTGTAGGTGGATGAATTTTCCAGAACATACAATCAGTGGCATTATTGACTCTATCTTTCAGGAGTGTCATGGGGGAGGGCAAAAAGGTGGGAGGAAGATGAATTTGAACACTCAGACCATAACACGCAAAGTACTCACAGCTTTATTTAAGTCAAGACTATTTAGCAGCATAGAGGAGAATTTAAACTCTGAAAATAGACCCTGAAATCTTTACTAACCATATGTTAAGGGAATTAAAAAGCTAAATCTTCAGCTTTCTCTTAAATAATTGCTGTTTTCTGGTATTGCTGATACCATATTATGTGACTATTGTGGTAGAGGGTTGTAACTGTAGCAGATACATTATAGTTAAATAGGAACAGGTGATTTTGGTGTTGGAGGCTTAATTGCCATCAGGCTGAAATTGTTTTCCCAGAATCTTAGGAGACTCTCACCAAATCCTACAATATTAAGATGCTTACATCCCACAGAACTGTCATAAGGACACTTGCAGCAACTTTACAAGTTCCATGGGAAATTCAATGCAATTTTTTTTTTTTAATTAAAGATTATGTTTTTATATGTTAAAGGTAGTGCTGCAGTTCAAAAGTTGCAGGTATTATTTTGTGTTTTAGTAGTAATAAGCACAGAATTCTGGCTAAAATATCCATCTTAACCTGCATCATTCAGGTGTGACACCATCACAAATACACTCTTCAATTTAAGGCAGGCATAATAATGGTAGGGTTTCAAGAATTAATGGTTTGAGATTGACTTATCCAACAGTGAAATAATGTGCAATATGCATGTCACAAATATTATGTCAGCATAATTAAATTGGAAAATTTAATTAATCTAGCATCTCAAGTAAATTTGTGTGGATAACGTTAATTTACACCTGTCCAATTTCAATGTAACAACAGCCTACTAAATAGGGATGGTAAACGATTTGCCTCTTGCATTGGGTTAAAGCTCTTTGGAGAGCTAGGCTCACAGATTTACCTCAATATCCTTTCATGCTGCTGCTAATTCATCTGTAACAGGTGTGATTCATTGAAATATTTGTGAAGAGAAAATGCTTCAGTGGGGCTTTAGTCCAGATGATCAGAAATGTATACACAAATTTTACTGAGTGGGATACAGCATGGTGCTCTACTTGCTTTGTCTGCAGCCTGAGATAAGAATGGGATCAAGACCTTGAAATTTAAATACTTAAAATGTTTAAAAATTTATGTGCCTTTCATTACACATATGAAGTAAGTTAATTCCTCATACAGTTAAGGACAAAATAGTTGGTTTAGACAGAAATGAATATGTACAATATTTCATATGTATCCACTCTAGTAGGAAGAGGCTGTAACAAATTAAGACATTAATAATTTCTTTGTTATGCTTTATATATACTTCCAGTTTCATATAGAGAATGCTTCCTACTTAATTTACTAGTGTATGGAGGTAGTTTTTGCAATCTTTAACTTTCTAAGGGACTGCAGTTTTGTTGTTGGGTGTCACTTTCCACATTTCAGGACATCTTTTAGTTGCACTAATACAATTTCCAGCATTCCCTAGGACATCACTACTTTAACATTTTGTTTATATGGTCTGTTATTTCTACAAACCTTTTAACTTCCTGTACCTAGTGCCTCTCAACAGTACACCCTTCTTTTGACTGATGTGTTATTTAGGTTTGTACTCATATACAAACCTGTGTGCATGTGTGTGTGCTGGAAACTGAAGCAGTATCAGCCAAGCACTCAAGGTTCCTACTGTCCTTATATTTTCTAAGGCAAACCCATTTTACCTGTTTACAATGGGAGTCCTACTATCTCTGTACAGAAACAGGCTTGAAACTCAGCTTCTGAATAATATGGGTGAGGCTCTGAAATTTATTTAATTTAAAGTACCTTGCTTTAAAATCACCCTTGACTTGCAGCCTGTTGGAGGTAGAAGGTTTAGTGTGAAGTGTATGTTCAGGCCTGTGCTTAGAAATGTATTGCCATGTATTCACTGCAGGAACAGTTTAGTAATTTTACCCTGAATGTTTTTCTTCATGGCTATTCTTGTTCTTGTCTTTTTTTGTTATATTTTTTGTTCATGACGATAAACTAGTAAGCTCTTCTGAAAGGTAATCCCCTGTTAGCTCTGCAGCTTCTATGCTAATCTCTTGTTAGCTTTGCTGCTGGTATTCCTGGAGCTGATTTGCATTTCCTAATCCAGAGCTGAATCTCTTTGCTCTGGGTACTTACATTTATATGGATATGTATTAAATAATTAGCTGAAAGATTGTCCCCATAGAACCTAACACAGACTGAGGACATTTTGTGTAAGCTGATGTTTAAATGGCTTTCAAACCAAGTATGACTTTTTTTTTTTCTGATTTATCTTTTCATCTGGGAACAGACAAACCGTGGTGAGTTTTGTCTCACCAGCTGTGGAAATCCATGTCAGAGCAGAGATCCACCTCAGACCCTGGCGGACCCCTTGCCAGAGCAGGTGGGTGCCCAAAGAGGCAAGATCCTGGCAGGACTGTGGGCCAGTGGAGAGAGGAGCCTGTAGCTGAGCAGGCTTGCTGGCAGGAACCTGTGATCACACGGGAGGGACCCACCTGGAGCAGTTGTGGACACCTGCAGCCCGTGGGAAGGATTGGGGTTGGAGAAGCTGGTGGAAGATGGTCTCCCAGGGCAGGGTCCCTGTGCTGAAGCAGGGAATGGTGTGAGAGGTCCTCCTCCTGGGGAGGAAGGAGCAGCAGGGACTGCACGGGATGATCTGACTGCAGCCCCCATTCCCTGTCCCCCTGTGACACTGGAGGAAGAGGCAGAAAACTCAGGAGTGAAGCTGAGCCCAGGAAGAAGGGAGAGATGGCAGGGAAGTATTTGTAAGAGCTGGTTTTATTTCTCATGACCGTACTCTGATTGAACTGTTGATAAATGGAACTAATTTCCCTAAGTCTGTTTTGCCTGTGGCAGGAACTGGTGAATGATCTCTTCCTGCCCTCGTTTTGGCCCATGAGCCATTTGCTATAGCTGCGGAGGGCAATGACAGTGGCATCCAGCCAAGGTCAACCCACCAAAAGTTTAAAATGCTTTACATTTTCAACCTGGATATGTTCTTACACTACAATGCTGCTTTGGCTCTCATAAGTGTCTTTTCAAAAAACATTGTCCAGAAAGGTTAACAGACCTTAACAAACCTCCTGATACTTGAGGTAGGAAGAGTTCAGTAACATAGAAAGCAGATTATTGGACCAGCTATAAATTACACTTCTTATATATCTATGTGTACTAGAAAATATGATACTGTTGGAGAATATAATTTGTGATGACTAGATTAATTAGACTGCTGGGATTAATTTTTCAAGATACTCTATCTTTTTCATGCTTATAAACCCTAAATTGTGATTAAACCATCATATTAATACAGAGCTAAAGAACACTGGCATTTCTTATTTTTGAATACTCCTTCACTGGGAGAGATGATTCAGTTTAAGATTCCCATTAAAGCACTTAATAAAGAGTGCCATTTTTTTTCATTTGCTGTGATAATGGTAAAACAAGCATGACATGATAGATACCTTAAGTATTTGTCCCCGTAAAAGTTTAAACCATTAAATATAATATATATCCTAAGAAATTCTTTTTATGCTAAGATTGCTGGTTTAGTTCCCCTGACTATATGGATTATTCTATTATGTATGTGTTTGTTTATCCAAGATAACATGCAATGAATTTCTCATAATATTATGAAAGCAATTTATGAACAAAGCAAAAGGAAAGTTGACAAACAAAGAAAGTTTCAAATGTATGGAGTGTTGGTGTAGATGTAAATTATTTCATGCTGAATATTCAAACCCAACTATTAATTCTTTGCCCAATATTTCTTGGATTCTTTGTTAAAGTCAGTGAAATAGGACGATAGAAATATTTATATCAGTAGATATACACAAATAAGAAGTTTACTAACACTAAATTCAATGAAAAAACTGTAGTGAAGTTGGTATGAGCTTTTCTAGTCAATCTGGCTTCATAGTACTTATCTTTTACATGAGGGGCATAAAGCATGCTATTAAATTTATTTGCAAAAGCAAACACAGTGTGCTTTGTTGCAACTACTATAGCTGTATTCCCAAGGAAGAGATTGGTGTGTCTTGTTCAGGAACAAAACATTATGACTAAAATTATTAGTCTAGTTTCAATTTAAGTTGGTATTTTTCAGTATTACGAGCCTGGGCGACTGTTCCCTTTTTTATTTATTTTTTAAACTTTTTAAAATTATTTTTCCCTTTTTTGCCTTGTTTCCTTTTTATTTTCCTTTTTTATTTTCTTCTCTTCCCCCTCACCCCCTAAAAAATGGAGGGGTGAAATAGGTGACTCCATAAACTGATAAGCTGGGATGGCTGACAGGTAGCTAGGCAGTTTTATTTATGGAGAGTAAACAAAGCTCAGAACAGAAATCAGCAATTGCTACACTACTGCCAACCATTTGCATGAGCAGGTTTTTTTCCAATGGCATGCATCAAGATCTGTGCAATGCCAAAACCCTAGAGCCTCAGTACCCTGAAAAGCACATCTGTGAGGAGTAATAGTCCTATTAACGACAGCAATTGATTAATGGCACCGTGCCTCTCTGGGAGGCAGCTTCACTCAGCAACTCGTAAGTTTTGTTTTGCACGCTTCATCTTCAACAGCAGAAAGAGAATATATAACTCAGTACACCACCCTTCAGACCTGAACTGGATGTGATGTGGCTCATTGGGTAGGGAGAGATCAATGGGGCTTGAATGAAGAAGGGCTCTCTGAAGGTTGACGGCTGAAAGCCAAAAGAGGATGTCTTTAATTTTTATTGTAAGAGAAAATCCATTTTTCAACATTAAAGTTTGCAACTTCTGACTTGTGACTGTTAAATGACCACATAAAAGTAGTAAAAGATTTTACTTAAGAAACTGTGTTTGTTCAGAAGTTTGTAATATATTCTCTTGTGGAAGCCCTTACTACCACCTTTGACACTTTGCCTGTACCATCACCTACACACCACACCTTTCTCCTTAAAAGCAGGATTATATTAACTTGAATCAGTCTGCAAGCCTATTATCTCTACAAATTTCAGATGCAGGAATTAGAACAGAAGTCTGAAGTTATTGCAGAAGGTTCTGACACGTTATTTATTTTGATCCCAATCCAATGTCATGGTTGAAGAGCATTTTATGGTTGTTATTATTGCCCAACAGTGGTCAGAATCTGATGGATGTTGACAACAAATAGTCGATCTCTATTGAAATTATTGTTTGTTAGATTATTTGAATACATTCTACTATTCCTAGGGATACATGTAACTCCTGAAAGACATTTTGCAAATATAAGTGAAGAGAGAAAAAAATGGCCTATTTAATGTTTTAACTGCTTGGTGCTCAGATGCCTGATGCGTCATCAGACTAGCATCTGATATTACGATACCACCTAAAAATTCTCTGTCCAAAAAAAGGAGATACTTTAAAATATGTTCCTGGGGCCGCAGCTTTCTATTTCATTGTGGTATTCTATTATAAAATGCACAAAATTTTCTAGTGATACAGCAAAATCACCAAAGAAATGAATAGTTTTGCTTTCTGAGTCTTCAGCACAGCTGTATGTAAGTAGCTAATGTAGCACAGAGCATTCTTGGAATTCTAGGGGAAAAAAGAGAAGTATGTGCTCATTAATTTAACATTACCTATCCTGCGCACTGCAGCATGCACTTTCAAAAAATGCACAATCACTGATTTGAGGACTGTATCGTGAATCAGAATTTAGACCTGCACAGTTAATGCTCTGGGAATTAAATTCGAATTAATTGTATCAGAATATTGCATTGATATTATTTTCTGCAAAGCTGTCTTTGTGCGTGCCTAATGAAATCTGAAAAGTGTATGCGCATAAACATATAAGAAAGAATCTTTGTAGTTTGGGTCGGGTTTTGGTGGGGTTTTATGGTGTTTTGTGTTACAGTCTCCGTGCAGGACTGCACGGTGCGCTGCGGTCAGCCGGGAGCAGCAGCGAAGCTGAGCCCGGGCAGACAGAACTCCCCGGCCGAGCAGAACCCCCGAGCAGGGCGGCCAGAACCGCTCGGGCCGGCAGAACCTCCCCTGGGCGGGCGGAAGGAACCCACCGGGCAGGCAGAGCTCCGCGGACGAGGAGAGCCCCCAGGGCGTGCGGAACCCTCCCAGGACGTGCGGAACTCCCCGCGCCGGGCGGAACCGTAGCGCGGCCCGCAGCACCCGCACCGAGCCGAGCCGAGCCGAGCCGAGCCTGCCCCCCAGTGCCCGCAGAACTACATTTCCCAGGCGGCTCCGCGCCGCGGGGCGCTGCGATTGGCCGGGCGCGGGCCGGCTCAGCGTGGCGGTGCGGCAGGTGCCGCCGGCGGGGGCGGAACATGGCGCTGGGTGCCGGGGCAGCGCGGCCGCTGCCGCACCTGCCGGCCGGGGGCTGCCTCCCCCTGCGGCTGCTGCTGCTCCTGCTCCTCCTCTGCGGACAGCTCGGGGGAGGACAGAAAAAGAAGGAGGTAGAGACGTTCGCTTCTTTCGCCATCGCGCCCGGCCGGAGGTGCCCTGTCGCGCTGCCTCCCTCTCCGGAGTCCCCATGTCCCCGTCCGTCCGTCCGTCCGCCCGGCGCCCCCCGCGCTCTGCCTGCCCCGCTCCCTGCCCAGCCCCGGGCGGGGCGCCGGTGGGGCGGGAGGCGCCGGGCAGGCGGTGCCCCTGCCCTGCCCTGCCCTGCCCCGCTCGGAGCTGATGGCCGCCGGCGGCGGCGGCGTTTCCAGGGCAGCGGCGGCGCAGGAGGAGCGGCGGGATGGCGGTGCCCAGCGTGCTGTCCGTGCCCAGCGTGCTGTCCGTGCCCGGCGTGCTGTCCGTGCCCAGCGTGCTGTCCGTGCCCGGCGTGCTGTCCGTGCCCGGCGTGCTGTCCGTGCCCAGCGGGCTGTCCGTGCCCGGCGTGCTGTCCGGGCCCAGCGTGCTGTCCGGGCCCGGCGTGCTGTCCGTGCCCAGCGTGCTGTCCGGGCCCGGGCCCGTGCCCGGCGCTGCCCTGGGCCTTGAAGTGGCCGGTGCTGAGCACAGCCCCCTCCTGCGCCGGGCTCCGCTGGGCTGCCGTGGGCTAGGGGGGCCTGGCAGCCCGGCGGGGCCAGGAGCCCGCGGGAGGTGGAAGTTAAACCCGTGTTTGCGGTGCCAAGGGAACGAAATGCCCTGAGTTAATAACGAGCGTCAAAGCGATGGCCGCAGGTGTGTGTGTGAGTGCAGGTGAAGGTGATGGTGCTCTGTTCGAGCTGTCCTCTGGGTAAGGGAGACGTGGAGGAAGGAGCAGTTTTAATTCAGATTAAAACAGTTTATCTTCACCAACTTTTGTATTAAAATAGGGAAGTGTGCAAAAATGTGTAGTGTACATACTTGCCTTTTCCAGATTTCAATGCTGCTAAAGCTGCCTGTGCTTCTCTTCCCAGGTTACCCTAGATTTCGGGCCAGGCTTTTGCCTGCTAAGTGCTAGGCCACCCAGTAGTCTCTACAGTGTCACTATAACTTCATTTATGGGAGGAGTTAGCTTTTAACCAAACTGTAGAGTTTTTACAGCTGATTCTGTCTCTGAACTAGCAGCTCAGACAAAGAGAAGGATGGTCCAAATTTT
Organism: Melospiza georgiana; assembly: GCF_028018845.1. Lineage (NCBI taxonomy): Eukaryota > Metazoa > Chordata > Aves > Passeriformes > Passerellidae > Melospiza > Melospiza georgiana. Next base: position 684,657 of record NC_080434.1, read on the forward strand.
AGGATTGTGTTTGTTTTGTTTTTCTTTAAAGAACTATGTAGGTTATTAAGGCTTAGAAGCTAAAGATGTAAAAGAACAAGGATGACTTCCCACTGGTGTCCAGTGACAAGAAGGGAAGGAATGACTTAAATCTACTTCAGGAGGAGTACAATTGTGGTGTTAGGAAAGAGATCCTAACTGAGAGAGTGGTTGGGCACACAATAAGGTACCCAGGGAAGTGGTCATTGCCCCAAACCTGTAGGTGTTCAGGAGACATATGGACAACATTTTTGTGCATGTGGTTTGACTTTTAGATTGCCCTGCATGAAGCTGGGAGTTAGACTCAATGTCCCTTCCAACTCACAATATTCTATGATTTTGCAAGGCCAAAGTTAGTATGTAAAATTCTTATTTAAGTATTTAAATAGTGGTGGGACTCTGGTCTTAGCAAGATTAGTAATCTGATCATTGAAATAAATCCCATGAGCATCACAGTGAAAAATGAGTACCTTCACTCTAGGCATTCATTGCCTTTTCCACTCTTTCTGGAATGAGTAAGCAGTAAATGTGTTGCCCTTCTGCTGCTATAATTAACTTCTTTTCAAAACTTTAACTTATTAGGTTTCCTTAATAAAATGTGTTTAATGTTTGACACTTGATTCTCTCTTGCTGTGATGTGCTGGCACTGCAACTTTTGTTGACACTTTCATGTGGAGCGCCAGCTGTGCTACCCAGATAGCTGAAATAATCTATCTTTTAAGTGAGATCCTTTTCCTATCAAGTAAATAATGGCAAATTAAAATAGACATGTACAACTACTTTTTAGAAAGTTTCCCAGTCCTACTGTGGAGGTGGTACGTAAAAGGATGGAAATGCTTGTTTGTTTGTCCACCTATTTGGTATTGCAGTTCAAGCAGGTATTTCTCCTCTGTAAAGCTTGTTATTCAGTGTTTTCCTTGTTAACTGATTTAAACTAACACATCCTAGTCTTCTGGATCTTTTTGCTGCCATTTTTCATTTCTGTTTAATATTTTGCTTTTAAGACAACAGATTGCTCATACAGACAAACCCTTGGCTTTATGTTGACATAGGCATAGTATCTATGACTGCATCTTTACAGAAACTATTACAATATTGTAAGTTCTTGCTTCACTTTAAATGCAGGCTCAAAATAAAGTATAACTTGGTTTTTCTCAGGGTTTTATACACTGTATGCTTCTGTGTTGTATATGTTAGAGCTAAAATCTGACTCTTCTTGCCCCATAACCTTCATGTTAAAAGCTGTAGTAGTTTACCCAATATCTTTAATGAGGAAAACATCTGTATGTGAACTTGGTTTTTCTCAGGGTTTTATACACTATATGCTTCTGTGTTGTATATGTTAGAGCTAAAATCTGACTCTTCTTGCCCCATAACCTTCATGTTAAAAGCTGTAGTAGTTTACCCAATATCTTTAATGAGGAAAACATCTGTATGTGAAAAATGGGACTTGTAATTACAGTAAGTAGTTTGGAAGTAACATTTTAAAACTGTTCTGAGGAAAATTATGTGAATTGAAAGAGTGCAGGATATTGTGCTGTGGGACACTGCTGTTCACACCACTGTCCAGAAGCACAGTGGAAACAGGTAAAGGTGATGGAAGTTAAATGTGTTAAGTGAACTGAAGATGTTCTATACAAGACTGATAAGATTGACACAGCTTGTTTTTGGGAAGTTGGAAAAATGGTTGAACACACACTGAATTGTTTCGCAGTGACCCTGCAAGAGAAAAGCTAATGTAGTGGGGTTGAAATGTGTATCTCATGAGGTAAAATCAACCCACATCTCAGTTTCCTGCTTTCTCTGTGCTTTGTGTCTGTGTTTGTTGACATGGTTGTCCAGAAAGAGAGGTAAAGGACTGGAGAGAAGAAACTGGTTTCCCAATCAAAGTTTAAAAAAAACCCAAACTTGATTACTTGAAAAGTACTTCAAAATAACAAGAACTTGAGATGTTGGAGTTAAATCTTAAGGAAGGAAAGTATTCTTGGTGAAGACAATGATTTTATTTTTTATTTTATATTTTTAAATGTTAACTGCATAGAAAAGTATGCATAAAGTCTGAATTATTGGAGCTGTCCGGAACAATTGTCAGTTGTATGAGCATGGAAGAGCTGGAGATGCCTTTGCAGGAGGGAGAGGACCAGGTTAAGATATTAGGTATTTCTGAAGGACTTGATGCTAGCAGAGAAAATAACCAGGGAAACTGGAAAACATTGTTATAAATTTCTGTGTTGATTGTGAAATACTACATTAAAGCTGTATTTAGAAAATGTGCAAGTCCTTAAATTGCTAAAGCACATAGTCCTATATAGTAAAATGTTCTTAATGATAAATAAAGAAACTGTCTTCTCTGGAAAATTACTGAGAAGTGCTAAGGTTGGTTTTTAATTTGATTAAATTTGCAAGAATTTAAGAGCTATTTGGAAATAAATTTGAATTAGATTATTAGTCATCTGGTTTTATGGAAGCTATTTCTAGAATGACTTCATGAACTTATAAACACACAAACATTCCTATTGTTTTGCTTTGATCTCCAGTACCTTTTCCATAATATGGACATTCATAACAGCCTTCATGAAGATGAGGAGATAAATAGAAAATATTGGAATGTCTAATGTGAAAATGAGATGAAGAACAATACCACAACTTTCCCCCATAGCTCGCACTTAGAAGCTAACTAGATTTGAAAAGCCTGCTTTTATGATTTTAATTTGGGTATGAAGAGTATCTTTATTTAAAGTGAAGTAAAGAAAAGTTCTTGATTGTGAAATATCAACAAGACACTGGAGAAGGAATATTCTCTTGGAAACTGTATGCATAATAAGAGAAATAATAATTAACTCTTTCCACATATTTGAGATAATATAATTGTAATAATGTACATGCATTTTCTGTTCCCAGTCCTTGCAATGCTTTTTATATATCTTATACAAATTTGAGGTGGGCTAAACTATTAAAAAAATTAAAGGAATCAGAGTCATTAACTTTGAAGTATACTGCTTGGCTTTCTATTACAGATTTTCTTGTGACTGAAACACATAGAAAGAGAGCATTGAGTTTGCAATATTAAAAGCATTTGTCATGGAGGATAATGTTTATTTTTGAGCTTTCATGTGGGTGGCTCAGAAGCTGAGTTAAACCACTGATAGGCAATTGGAGTAACTTTTTCTGCCGGTAGTTTGTTAAATCTGACACAGGGAGGGGATCTGTTTACATACAAACTTTCTTCAGGTGGAAGTATTTTGTTGAGCTTGAGTCTACTAAAAAAGATGCTGAAGACATATAAAAGTGATGTTGTAGTGATTTTACTCTTCTGTAAGGCAAGGTTCTGTGATATCTTAGTTTGCCCTGATTATTTTTAAAGGATTTCAAGATTCATATATTTATAATGTTCTTTACCTTTTTTAAGGTAAAGACCTTAAACCATATTTATAAGTTCTTTACTTTTTCTCCCTGTCTGGTTTCCCCAGCTGGGTGTAGAAGTTATGACAGTTGTGAGAAATTGTGGGAGATAGAGTTGGAAGGACAATCTCATTGATAGTTAATCCCAAAGCTCAGCCATGCTTTTATTATTCTTGACAAATATGTATGTGATGTGCCTGCACCACCCTTTAGTGGTGATGACTCTACAACTTCTGGCTTTTTCTATTCCTCTAAAGATTTAACCTAAACTTCTGCATGTTCAAGGGCCTAGATTTTTGACCCTCTTACTTCCCCTCATCATGACCATAAAGAACAAGATATTGTTTGTTTAGTTGTTATTTTTTAAATTAAATAGAAGCAGCTGTATGTTTTTTTAAGGCTTAAGGTATTAAATATGGTAATTTTTCTGAGAGAGTCTTCAGTCTTGATCATATTTTCCTGTTTTATATGAAAGTAACTGGGATAGATTGGCACTATCCCCTTGTTTCTGCACCATGAGTTTTTGTTTTCCTTTCATAGTGAGCCTGTTGTGTTGATTTGCAGTTATTGATTATTTCCATGTTGCAGCCAGAATGGCATCTTCCACCTAAAAATGTTTTTCCCATCTAATTTCTGATAGTGGTTCACCATAAAGGTGGCAATTCTCACCCATTCAGACCTAGGGCCAGCAAAACCTGCTGTCCTTGGTCTTGCTCCAGAATTGAAAGAATACTACTTAGTTTCTTACTGTATCTCTTGGTGCTGTTTTCAATGATCTCTAACATTCTTTTCTTCTGTTCAGTGTTCTGTGTGTGTATTTAATTGAAAGGTGTATTAGGAAACGTGGTAAAGCGAGTGGAGAAAAGGAAAGGAGGAAAAATAGTTTGCGATGAATGGGAAGTGTTTGGCATATATTCAATTTCACATATAGTTTAAAAAATAAATTCTCCATTTTTCAAGATCTCTTATATTATTTAAATAACAGTGATAATTAAAACCTAAGTTTCTCTTCTTGGTCTACTGAAATTCTGTTTAAAATTAAACTTGAATATAAAGCCTTCTTCATCTTGTGGTTGTGAAAATTTCGAGTTTGGTCTCCAGACTGTGGAGCACTGCATGTTTTTGTTTTTGACACAGGATGCATGAAAGTGTTTGGCAGTTACACCAATTACAGACTTCTCTTTAAAAACTTTATTAAAAATTGAGATGTGGCAAAGCTTGAATCTGTGGAGGGAAACTCAGGCCTCACTGTAGATTTGCCTTCAAATAATTTTAAAGATGTATTTTAAGTGGAGATTTTGTATGCATTTATGTAAGTGGACATTTTAACTATTGCTACAGTAGAGATAGGCTTTTTTAAAACAATGCTTAAAGCTTTAAATTAAGTGTTCTCAGTTTGAAGTGAAATAAGTTCTAACCCATGCCTGAAAATATAAAACTCACTAAATGCAATTCTAAATGTTTTTCTCTACTCTTGTCCTGAAAAGAATGGGGACAGCATAGAGGAAAAAAATATTTGCAAGAATTCCTTTTCTCTGCTGTTTTTTACAACCCCATAAAACATCTATATCCCTCTCTCCTTTATTTCTAATTAACTAAAGTTTTGCAAAACTTTGGCGAAATTGACTAGCAGTTCTGGCTTTGACCAATCTGTGTAGAAAACTTCAGTGACTGCCTGCAATAAGTGAAATAAAGGATGCCTCTAGTGGCCTGATGGCATTTTGTGATTGGGTTGCTGAAACCTTTTGTCCCAGATGTCTCTGTTTGGCATCCTTGCTGTCATAAGACAGATCAGTGACATAATTGATCTTTTCCCCTGTTCTGTTCTGTAACCATTTATACAGCGCATCCTGTGCAACCACATGGAAAATACAGATTGTATCTGCTTAAATTCTACATGCTCTGGAAAAATGAGTTAGCGGAATTAGAATTTTTAATTCTAAGCACTGGGTGGAAAGCACTGGGGTTTTTGGATATTGGTTTGGGTCTTCAGATTTATTCTCTTGGTTTTTAGAAGTGTTTTCAAGGTCGCATTTTATTGGCTAAGATAATGGTCAGAACTAAAGAAGGACCTTTACCTGGTATTTGGTTTGGGCCTCATTCTCTTGCTCTAATAAATCTGCTAAATAGAGTAGCAAAAGATTTGTACCCTTGCTATCACAGGCTTCTTCATGAAAACACTCTTCCTCCTGGGTGCTAAAGTAGGAGCAGGACCAGCATTTCTCTGGACAGACTGTTCTCCCACCTAATAGGATTTGCTATTAGGATTTTACTTTCTTTTCTATCTGATAATACCATTCTGGTATACTCCAAGTTCATAATCTCTTTTTAAGGAATTGCAGTCCTTAGCCTAACTATGCCATTCCATTAATTTTTCTTATCCTTTGCTGCTGAATGTAAAGCAACTAATTTTTGATTTTCAGAGGAACTGGTCATTAAGCTTAGCAGAGTTTGGCTGTGTTGCATAGAACATTTTGTATATCAAGTTCATAACAGAAGTGGTAATTACAGTTATACGGTCCCTCTGGAATGACATTCTGAGCTCACAGAGCTGCTCAAGGTTATAGGCTGTAGCATCTGCTTCTTGAAGGATAGAAACCATTTTCTACTCTGCTTTTACTTTGGCTTTTTCATAGTTTCAAATCACTATTACGGTCTTCTCTACTATTAAAAAAATAGCATGTTCAACTGCTTTTGTTAACCAATTGCCTTAAAAAGACCAATTATGACAGTCTACTGAATCAATCAGATATTGACATTTCTGTTTAGCTTTTTTGAGATTTCACTGTGTATATATTCATGTCTGAGCGATGCAAATATTTCCTCAATGTAGATTTTTGAGCTTGTCAAGTAAAAGTTCAGGTAATACTATAAAATTCTCATTTATAGTTCAAGGTTCATTTCTGGGACTTTTAAAATAATTTATACTAGGCATTTTTGTCAACTTGATTGTTTTGTGAAGTCTTTTAATACTTAGCCTGTTTTAAATGAAAAATAATTGACAGTTACTCAGTTAATTAATTAGCTAATTCCCTTTATGTTTTCCTGTTTTCTGGTCAGACATACACATTCAGGCTTTTTCACACATTTTGTTTCTCAGATCTTGTCAGTGGCTGGTTGCATTCTGAATCCAAAGTTGGGCCTTTATCTCAAGACTTTGCTGTCCTGCAAGAGTGTTTAGTATAATGCCTTGTTATATTGCAGTGATTTTCTGCACTATGCTGAGGAATATGGTCCTTTTAACAATAAAGTAGGAAAGGTATTTTTTGATTGGTATTGTTTAAACTTTCCTTGGTAATTGTAGCTGCTTTGTCTTTGCTTGCTTCAGCGGTTCAAATTGTTACTTAAAATATTTTGTTCTTTTTACTTCTCTTACTTATCTACATATGACCATCTTGTATTTTTGGTAGTAAACTGCAGTGAAATAGAAATTCCATTTGATCCATAATTACTAGATTCACTGGAATACCGATACACTAAAAATATGAAACTTAAAATTATTTTTCTTTTTAATCCTATTAAAGTATTTTAGTATGAATCTTTGTCTTTCTATAAAAGACATAGCTGGAGATTCAGATTCTACACAGGAAATTAATGTAGGGAGTGAGAAAGCTAAGCCAACAGATGTTTTTGAGACACAGTTCCTTTCTCTACTTTGTTTTTTTCAAGGTTATCTAGAAAGATTGAGAAGGCATTTTAATATGAATAGAATACCTGTGGCTGTTTGACTGACCTAGGTAATGCTCTTCTAGATACCCTAGGAGTTAGAGGGCTAGGGCTACATACAGTGAAGGAATAAATTAGCTGTATCTACATATGTTTAGGTGTCTTTCCAAGGAGAGGAATTCAGGCTGCAATTAGGTGAGGGAATTGTAGAGCAATTTAATTAAGAGTATAGCACCTCATCATAGGTCACAGTACCAGTACTCTTTGTAGTCAGTGATCCTGAACTAGGGAATACAAAATGCAAGAGGATGTGTCTGAAATCTTATAATTCTCCAGAATGTGGATGCTAAAGTCAAAACTGTAAAAGCTGTGCTGTTCAGAATATGTGCTGATAAAGTATTGTGTACTCTTCAGCTGCAGAAGGAGAAGGTAGTGATGACCACGTACGCTGATTCTTCAGTGTGGATTATGTACATGGTCCTTAACAATAATAACAACTAAAATCAAAATAATAATATAATAACTTGATTAGTGTTTTCTTTTTCTTTAAGTACACGGTGATGTACTGAAGGTGATGTGGTTAAGGTGGTATGTATTCTGGTTTCTGTTCAGGTCATGTGAGATGGTATAAGCGTGCTTATTGATTATGGTTTATAGGATAGCTTTCAGGGATTTTGAGATGTGGGACCTGAATGCTTTCACATGGGTGAAGATAATAGTGAATACACTTACCCCTACTTGAGTCAAAAACTGAAATTTAGAAAAGTGCACAAACTCCTGCACTCTTTTTGTTTTCAAGTGAATCCTTTGTGATACCTTTTACCAGGATGTCTTCAGTTATTGGGTATTTTCAGGTGCTGCCTGGGGAAACTAATGCACTTGCCACCTCCTTTATCTGATTCTTAAGTGGGGCTATAAATTATCTCATGGCCAAGTCTGGCATGTTAAAGTGTAGGGCAGTCTCAGAGGCCTAGAGATCATTGAGAATTTTCTCCTCCATTACTGCAATGTCTGTGCAACTTAAAAGTTGGATGTGAAGTAGAATTACTGCGTTACAGATGCCTGTGGTTGATGAACTTGGTTAATTTCCATCCTCAGATCTAGTCAGTGAAAAACAAGTTAGCTTCAAGATGTGCAAATCTTCTGTCTGGTGTAACATTACACATTCTTGTGAATTAAATGGAAATACCATCACATGTTTCCTGAACATTGTTTCCTGTTTTTCCTGTGTTTTGGAAAATAAAGGGAACTTGATGAAGTTAATTTCTTTGATAAAGTAGGATTTCTTTTTTTTATCATTGGGCGGAAGGATAGAAAAAATGTGTATGGGAAAACAAAAACTATTAAGCCAATGATCAATGATCAAATGTAATCAGAAGTAAAGAATTCTTAAATCCTTCTGAAATCTGTTAGAGCATAGAAACTAGTAAAGTTATCTGAATTCTGTATTATTTTTTGCATCACACTTCTAAATATTTTAGCCATGGTTTGTACTCTTAATAGCTGATGACTCAGGTCTAAAACATTTCAGTGGAAACTTTTTCCATTTTTCTATTCTATGCCTGATTTTTACTAAAGCTTCAACTGAAATGGAAAATAAATGGCAGGAATTTCATAGGAATTTCAAGAATGCCATTTCCAGGAAGCTCAGTCCAAAATTGAAGATGTACAACTGTTATGCCTCTTGCTTGTCCCCAGCTGCTGGATTCAGTTAGTGGCAATGTGACAGCACATTGAGTAGATGAGATAGGAATTGTTATGAAAAGGACATGAATGGTGCATTAATGCTGAAGTTATTGCAAAAATATTTTTCTTCTGTTGTGACATACTTTTGCTTCTAAGCTAGTTATGAATAGAAGCTCTTGTCTAATTTTTTTTCAAATCTCTGTTAGTTGATAGCAGTGCACTAACTTCTTTAGAGGGCAATTTTTTTAGAAGAAAAGATAAAGTTATTGATACCTGCTGGACAGACTCCAGATATTATAATTGTTCTTTATTTCCTTTATTCTTATTATGGTTTGGGATGATAGTGAAATCAGCCAGAGAATAATTGTTCTCTCACAATGTGAAGTATTAGAAATCAGGCATTCTGTATTATTATTAGTGCTGCACACATTCACAGTATTTTTCCTCTTTTTGAACATGTATCATGAAATTTTACAACAGGGTATTTATTCCATCGTGACTGTACATGGTCACTACAACATATTTCCAAGCTAATACATAAACGCCACTTTTCCTAGAATGAGTTTATGTGTCTTTGCCCCTTACTGGAAATTTTTTTATGGTCTTAGAGGATCATCTAAAGGTGGTCATATTCACTGTGAGAGGATCATCTAAAGGTGGTCATATTCACTGTGAGCTCACACAATTTTAAGGGACCTTGTCTGGAACTTCTCTTAGGGCATGCACTCTTTATTTTTTTTGTTACATGAATGCCACGAAACCACTTAGGTTCCTCATTATCTGTTTATCCACTGGTTCCAGCTACATTTACAATCTGCTGTTTACTTCTACATTCTTTCACCTAATTCCCTAGTTACCCCTTAACCTCTACTTTGCAACTTCAAGGGATCTGAACATTTCTCCCTGTAGTCTGTCAGGGGCATTGCTAATTATTTTCCCCTTCAAATGCATTGTAAGCTTTTTCATTTTTTTGTTTCCTGTAAGCTGAATAAATCAGTCAGTGGAGATGTGGGGCTGTGTGCCTGAATATGCACATACATATTTGCACTAGATGAAATAGCATCGTGATGATGGCCTAGATGGAGTAGCATTTGCTTTGGTGTTGATGTCTGTGCGTTTTTGTCCTGTAACTCTAGGTGCTATAAATGATCAAAGTGCTTTAACTAGAGTTCATGGAGAATGTAGCTTTCAGAGTAAAACTTTAACTAAAATGCCCTCATGTAACTGCATATTGGTTTCTGAGGCTGCTAACATAGTGCAATTTCTATAAAAGTAATAGTTACCTGAAGTTCTACTTTAGTGCATAAGGAGGGACAGTCCTCATCTGATTTGACATCTTGTGTTTTAGCCCATTCTGTGCACAGAAACTGAGCTTCCTTAACTCATTGTGTGCTATGAACTTGTAACATTCACAATAGGAGTTAAATTTTCAATTAAATGTGACATCTCAGCCTCTTCCACAGTAGCATTATGGTTAAAGCATGTCGGGGAAACTGATACAGTGGGAGCAGTTGATATTAATTTGATTTCTGGGAAATTTTATGCTGCTTCATATAAAGTACCCTGAACACTTGTCTGTTCCTTTGGGTGCTTGGATCTGTTAAGGTAATAATTCAAAAAGTTCCTGCTCCGAAGTACAGCAGTTGTTTTCCCCCTCTAGAGCATTGTTCACACTCTGAACTGTCCTTTCACACCAACACAGAGGTTCGTACAGTGTTGCAGAATTCACTGGGCACAGAGGAGTGACAAGAGGAAGATAATTTTCTAGCTGAATGATGATCATTTGAAAGAGGAAAGTCCTGGGTTCCCACAGCTATTTATACATTTAATCCAATAACTGTTCAGTGTAAAACGTTGTAATACAATCTGTTCAAGTAGGTTTACTTGCCCACCATCTGGACACGAGTACTGCCTGCCAAACCAGTTGGGAGGGCAGTGGAAGAAATCAAGGTTACTTTAAAGTAGTGAAGGCTTCTCAGGGTAACCTCTGTACTCTTGCTTTCTCTGTTTAAGCAGCTATCACCTTCTCAGTTGGAATTTTGTGTGGCAGTGGAGGTGGCTGAAGGAACTAAGTACAGAGTGCACTATGCACAGTGCTCAACGAGCCAGCCCTGGAATGTTTAAAGGTGGTAGTGGTCTTGGTGGGAACATAAAGGCTCTCAAATCTGCATTTTTATTTCAGTATTCCAGGCCATTTGGATATTACAAGAAAGTAATATCCAAGCAAGGGGAGATAACACAAAATTTAAGTATGTTTTGTAAGTACCTTGTGGCAGACAGGAGAAGCTTGTTCAACTTTAGAATTGCCCACTCTGGTTTCCATTTCTGTTTGCTGTAGATCCAAATTCCTCAATTAACTGCTATGTGTGGAATAATCTAAGTACCTCTTTACCTCTATCTGTAGAACAGATACCAAGAAAACGAGTGTATAGCACAAGAATTTAATGATTTATAGGTGGTCAAATGCCACATTCTTTGACTTTGTTTTAATAAAATGATAAATGAGAGGAGAGGCACTAAAGCTGATGAATTTTAGTGCAAAATGTTTTATACTGTAGAAAACATATTAGCAAGTGAGCTATGCCAGGAAGCAATGATGCCTTAAGTCACCCCAGTCTAGAATTTTGTTATGTTAGTATTGGAGCTTTAGCCACCTGTAGGGCACAGTACTGATGAAGGTGGTCCCACCTGTGTAAGAACTGAATATTTCCCTCCTTGTCCCCTTCATAAAGTTAGGACAGGTATGGTGTTCATTTTACAAGAGACTCAAGTGCACAATGTTAGAGAGGTTGTAAATGCATATATATATATTGCACATTCAGATGACATGTAGAATCATAGGAAATGGAACTTTATTCTTTCATTTCATTTTCTGTCCCACCATATTAAAGGGATCTAGTTATGGTTCTGTTAGTGTATTGGTCTATTGGCATGTGTCTTAAGTGATTAAAAAATCTAGCTGAAGCTGTTCAGTTATAGCAATATCAGTTTTTCTGAGCAGTGAATGCATTGTGCTGTCGTGCAGAACTCATGCTTGCTTGGCTGTGAGGGAGAAAATTACAAGTTCATTAGCTGATACAGCAGCTTTGTTTTCAAAAGTAATTTGATGTCTGTACTTCTCCCAAGTGAAAATGGAACTTTTCCTGAATCTAATCAGCTGTTTTGATAGTAAAAATGTTCTGGAGGAAACACGTCTTTACTCAAGTCTTTACACTGAATGTTGACTCTTCAAAAAATTTAAAAAGTGTGCTTTAAAAGGGGCTTAGAGAGACACTTTTAGCTGGCTTCCATCATTAGAACTATAGCAACTTTTTCTAAAAATGAAAAAGATGTAGAATTAGAAATTTGATTTCATGTGGATTTTAGAAGCTAATTTCAAAAGGTAAAAATATAGACTTCATGATAGTATGAGAATATTTTTATGAGAATTAAATGTAATTTTAGTAAGCACATCATATTTTTATTTTTCTAATGTAGACATTAATTTAACCTCCAGTTTCGTCAATATGACTTATTGAGTTAGTCACTATAAGATAACTGAATTTTTAATATTCAACATAGAAAATAATGCTGAGTATTGGTGTTTAAACAGCAATTAACATATTAACACCATTAGGTTTTGCATTAAAGCTTTCTGACTGCTTGTACAGTCATGATTTAATATTCCACAATGAACTTCTGCTTTAGTCCTACTAATTGCATTTTTTTTATTTAGATAAAAATTATGTGCTGGTATCTATGAATAGTTTTTTCCTTAAACTACTCAGAAATAGATATAAAAGTGAAAAGTAATTATTTTATATTAAAAGGATTAAGTGCTTTATCTGCCACTGGAGATTGTCTACCTCCTGTTGTACGGCTGAATCCATTAATTAACTTAGCACCATGTTATGTCCTTTCTGTTCTAATGAACTACTTACTGGGAAGGTAGTATTCTGATTAAAGGAATTCCTGCTCAGGAAACTGACACTTCTGTTTCTTAACGTATGGGTAAATGGCAAGGGTGCCAGAACCTCATGTGGATGGCTGAGAGAGGCTAAAGGTACTAGGCGCGAGGAAGAATGTTCAACTTGGTGCTTCTCTCATATTCATGTGTGTGGTTTTGCCTCCTGAGAAACAGAATTTGCTAGGAAATTGTGACAATAAAGTGACCAATGAATGGATGGCATAATTAAATAAAACTATTGAGAGTCAATGTCTGATGTGGCAAAGAATTTATGAATAATGATTAGCACTCAATTGACAGTGAAGTAATGTGAGGGTAGATGCAGATTTCTCTCCCAATGACCATGAGTTGTGATGAAAAGTTTGAAGAAAGTGTTAGGGGAGATAGTACTCTGAAACATTCATTAAAATAGGTGCAGTGGCTGTAATGTGCACATTTTCTAATTTTTAAAAGTGAAGCTTACACTCAACTAATTGTGATACCTTCAAAACTTTCTCTACTGCCCACTTTTCTAGCTTTTTAAAATTGCATGTAGAATCTCTTCATTGAAATGTTGTATCATAAGAAAAAACAAGGAAAAGGATGGTTTTGCATATCTTGAAAAGCAAGAAGGAAAAATCAACAGTTCGAGTTTGAATCCAAATTGAAGTGATTAGTTGTATCATATGAACATTTCTGTGTTACAATTTGTCATTTCTGGCAAGAAGAGAAAATTTGAATTTTCTTTAATATGAAGTAGGATTTTTATTCTCATGCTTTACTTTGACCCCTTCCCTTTTGGTCTGATAGTAGGTTGTCCACTAAATTGGCTGGATCATGTTGCTGTTGTAAACCATGTCAAGTGCTGTGTATATTTTTGATTGTGTTTGGTAATTACTGATAGTATCCTAAAGCAGATTGATGTTTGGAGAAAAAAAAACTTGGAAGAGTTGACTTTGAAACCAAAATGGTCTTTCATTAATTTCATGTGAAGCAATGAAACACAATACTACTTTCTGAAGTCCTTGTAGAAGAAAGAAATTTGCTGTCTTACCTTTTCAGCTTGAGAGAGACATTGATAGGACTGCCCCTAATGCTGAAGTCATCTGCAGACTTTAGGTATTTGAATTCAATTGTTGGATATGTAACTGGTTTTCTGTGTAACTTCTTTGGTTGCTTGTCCATTTTATAAACTGTAAAGGATGATGCTTCCCTTTTTTCTTGCTTTTTCCTTTTCATAGCAAAGAAAGGAGTATACATTGCCTTTACCTTTATTTTCTTTTCTCTTTTTTTTTTTTTTTTTTGTTATTTCTGAGGTATGGCAACACAAATTGTTTTCAGTCCTTCTTGGAAAAGTAGTGGTCTTTATGTGCTCTATGCCTTTCTTAGTAGCAAATAATGTGTAAAATTTAGTTAATTTAATTTTGGAAAAAAGCTCTGTAAGTGCTCATGATAGGTTTTGTCAATCTGTTAGACTTAAAAGGATTTATTAAATTGAGTTGGGTGTGTTATGATAGTTTCTGAAAGCAGAACAAACTGAATGTATAATAGAAGTCCATCAAATATTTATGGTTGCACATGGTCAAAAAACCCAGTTTCCCTGGTGTCTTTTAAAACTGTGACAATGCCAGCATGATATGGTCTTGAAAAAGTGTGGATGCAAGGGTGCATATTTTTCTAATTTTATGCAGCTCTAGCCATAATGCTCATAAAGAAAAACATAATAGTAGATTTGTCTCTTATAATCTTGTATCCTTCCTCTGATAGGGATTCTGCAGATTTTTGACATTTTTAGTCATCTTCTAATACAGTTTTTCATTGCCTTTTTCACCTGTTTTTTTTTTTTCTTTTGTTTTTCAAGGTATAGCTTATTTTCAAAACCCTCTGGGTTTTTATAAAATGCAGATTCACCAGTCTCAAATTCAACTTGGTACAGGAAAAGTTACTTTTATTCTTCCTGCGACTACATTCATATCCTTTTTAACCTAAAAATCTCCTTATTTTCTTCCTATGACCCAGATGATGCGTTTTTTTTTTTTGTTTGTGTGTGGATTGATTCTTATAATTTAATTCCTATTGTTTTTAGTTTTTGTTATTATCGTAGCTTTTGCTGTTTTCTCTAGAAATAGAATATTCACATATATTGATGTGAACTTAAAGCCTGCTCAACTCAAAGAGCAGACTTCATCCTGGAACATTTGTGGCTGCCCTAGGGAAAGTTACGTGTGTATTTTCCGCCAAAAATTGTTCTCTAGTCTGTTCAAAGACAAATTTCAGACTGCCTACATTCACTTTAGGCTGAATGTGTCTTGCCTTCAGTGTAATACTGCATTCTTTTTCTTCCAATCTGTTTATTCATGTTGCAACTCCCTGTTACTCTACTTTTTCCTCATGTGATGGTTTTCCTTTGTATATTTTTTGTCATCATACTTCTGAATTACTGTCACACTTCTGTGATTATCTAGATGTTTTTCCTTATAGCCTTTAGTTTCATCTTTTCTACAGTATTTACAACATTTTTCTCAAGAATTTTGGTATTTCAAAATTTTCCCTTCTTTTCGATATTCTATTCTTGGTATGTACAGATGGATTTTAAAAGTATTCCCACAATCTGTTTTATATCTGTTGTTCTAAGAGAGATTGTCGATTTTGCTCTCCTCTAAGGAGAGAGATGAATGAAATGCAAAAGTAGGTTGAGTAAAATTTTGATATCTCTGAAGAGATCTGTATTGTTTAGAAATTTTTCTGTTGTTCCTTCCTGTAAACCCTCTGGATTTCTTTGGAGTGGGAGCAGAAAGCATACCTGTAATCATAATATCTGGAGACAAGTGTGGACAGGAATCAAGGGTTTGATTTCATTATTTGGTGCTTATCTTTTCTCTTCTGATCTGTGTGATTTGTTCTAAAATCAGAGACCATGTGCACATTTAGTGCTGGTATTTATACAAGTATGTCCTGTCAGGACCCAGATGGGCTCAGTTGACAGCACTCAAGAAAGACTAGGTCATACTATTTTCTTTTTCTCCTGTTTCCATCAGTCTATTTCAGTCATGATTTGAGTTTCTCCCTGTTGCTGAGTTGACTGAATGCTGTACTCATTCTCAATTCAGTTATTTGCCTTGTGTCAGCTTTCCTTCCAGGTCTATACCCTTTGCAGTGAAGATAGAAATTTAAGAATCTCTTTTTTTATTATTTATTTTTCAGCTTTTAACTTTTTAAACTTGCTCTTGAATCAATCATTCATTTGTTTCCAGGTTGAAAAGTCACTGTTTTAGAAAGTTATCTTGCAGTTCGCACTGCAGAAGAAAATACTCAGTTACTGTTTCATGTGATTCAGGTTTTCTCTGTGGAAATTCCTAGTGATACTGTTCTGATTGTTACAAGTGTCATGTGCTCTCCTTGTGTTTCTAAACACCGCAAAGTAACAACAAGGATAAATCTTTCAGATACCCCAATTACTATTTCTAACCATAAGATACTAAAGGACATTCAGTTTTACAGATATTCAACCCAGGTTGTTATTCTGTTGGACCCGACTTTTCTAATCATGGCATAAAGTGTGGTAGTTCTCGGAGACTCCAGAGACTCTTCATGATTCTTTTTGTCTATGACCTTCTTTTGTCTTTGAGATTTAATAAGTTCCTTGCTTTTGGCTTGAAGGACTTCATTGTGAGTTGTAGGTTTTAAGTTTGCATTTCTTCCCTGAAAATTCAAGCTAGTCTGCATGAATTAGCTGTATTAATTCTTTGTATTTTGCTACACTTGGAGAAGAAAAATGGAATGACATGCTGTGAAATGCTATCAAAACAATATGATCTCTTTTAAATGCTTTTATTTTTCCTGCTTCAGTCCTTATTGCAGTTCCCTGAAATACATGAAGCTAGTAATGGATTCTGATCTCATCATGATCACTCTCTGCTCTAATATATAAAAGGGATGATTCTCATTCATTAAGCTCTAATCATTGCCTCTCTTATAATCCATCTATTGACAGGAGCCCTTATGGAAGTGATTTCTGTCCTGTTGTTGTGTTCTGTTGCATGAAAATGGTTCAGATGATATCTCTTCCCAGAACAGGAAACCATGTGCCATATTACGATAATCAGAAGATATATTTTCTTTTTAAATTTCTTTCTGAGCAGTGGTTTAAAACTGTTTTGTGCTTTGAATATTTTATAACATCAAATCATCTAGGATCTCAACATAAGATGGGTAAGAATGGCTTAAGTCATTCAGTCGGAGTTCACCTAATCCAGTATTTTTTTTTCTAAGGACATCTGCAAATGGGTTATCTCCTCACCAACCTGTGATCTTCCTCTCTTCCACTGTTTTCAGTTCTGGTCTTCTTGAGCCTAGTGTTTTCCACTAATGGATCTCTCCATGAGGAATGCTCAGTCATGAGTAGTTCATCAATGCCAGGTCTTGCATGTCTCTCTCCATGCTTTACAGAATGATGCTGTTAAGGAATCTACATCTGTAGTTATAACTGCATTGAGAGAGGATTGACAAGTCTTACAGCTCATGCCTTTTCATTTTTTTAATCTTCATCTTTGCCAGGTATTTTGCTGTCAAAGAAAGCGAGTGCTTTTCATCTCTCCTACTATCTAGAGCAGTGTTGTCCATTTGACACACTTCTGAATTTACTGAATAGTTACTGTTCAAAAGGCTTTACAGCTACCTTGCTTCATAGTTAATTTGTTCTTTTACAAGAATTGCTTCTGGCCTGAAGTAGATTTTTTTTCTATCTCTTAACCATGAATATTGAATGAAGTGAAGCTGCCAAATCATTTATATTCAAACTTATTATGTAATCAGACCTATATTTTGCCATGCACAAATTGGATTGCCATAATGTTTTTACCATCTCTGTGGAGTGGATTTGTTTACATCTTAATCAGTGTAGTATGGAAACATGTTCTTCACAGTGGGTCATCATTCTTAAGAGTAACATTCTCCTTTTTCCACTGTATGCTGCACTAAGACTCTACCCAATATTGGCCTCTGTACTGCAGCTGCATAGGAGCCCATTCTCTTACTGAAGCACATACTTCTTTAATGATAATTGAGATGATATCTGGATCTTTTATTGATGATAGTCTTAGACAGTGAATGTAGTTTCAGCTTTCTGGGACTGAGAGTAATTAAGTAACATTGACCTAGGAGTAAATCTCTGATTGTTTGGCCTTTGAATTGGACATTACCTGTTTGACTTAGAAGAGATGTAAATTTTCAGAACTGGACTTGTATGTTACTATTACGATAAACACATTTGGTTCTTCCTATGCACACACATAGCTGATATGGCATATAAAACTTAATCAGTTTTTTCAGATTGTGTTGGTTTTATATTGTACATGCTTTGAACAGGGATTATTCTCTTTTGTGGATAACTGTCAATCTGAAAATACTGCAGTTTCTGAATTGAAAGTTCAGAGCTCTTAATTTTTTTCTTCAGGTTTTTTCCAAGAAACACAAGGAATGGTTGTGTTATTCATAATCTAGTAATTTGCATAGTGAAATATGACAGAGACAGCCAGGAGGTGCAGGAAGAAGGAAATTTTCAGTGAAAATTAAAAGGAAAAAATAATTAATAATGAAGAGGATGTCTGTAGAAGTTGCAGAATCTCCATCCTTGTAGACTTTATAAACTGGATAATGCCCTCAGCAGCCCATGGAAACTCCTGAATTTAACTATGATTTGAGGATGACCTCTACAACATTTAGAATTTTAAGTATCAAGAAATTGTAAAAACAATTTTAAGTATCAAGAATGTATGATTTTTAAAACCATTTTAATTGAAGCTGTATTACATCTTGATAAAAGCAATAGTGCTGCAGTGAATACTCATTAGATCTTTAAGTAACTGATAAGAGATGATAATTTCATATAATTTTTTTTAAACGAGATAATTCTAGAAGTCTTTTTTCAGTCTAATATATTGGTCATCTTCCATCAGTCATTTGGAGAGAGACAAGTAGGTTTATGCATGACATGGGTTATTTCCTGTGATTAAAAAGTAATGGTGCAGTATTTCTCTGTGCTGTGCTCACCCACCTGATTGCTCGGTGTGCCTGGGAACAAAGTGTGAAGGTCACTTCTGCAAGATCATCCTGAAATGCTGTGATGAGGGGGGATGAGGGGAGAATGGCAGCCACTGGAAAATGAATACCAATTCTCAGCTGATGAGGAGAGAGCAATTTTAGAATGAAGAGATGAGGAAGTGATTAGCCAGTTATATTATTGCATGTGTTTATCATACTGGCATGGGATAGGCCATCAATAGGTAATGATAACCATTTCTTATATCACTGCTGATGAACAAAACATGCCCTGCTGAGTGATAGGCTACATCCACTATCTTGTTAATCATTGGGCTTTGGGTAGTTGAAAGGTGGTTTGATATAGTTTTTTTAAATATTAGCCAAATGTTTTATCAGAATGCTCAGCACTGAAATTTGGTGCTGACATTTTAAATGCCATTTGTAGATCTCAAACTTAGATCAGATGAATAATGCAAGTCATGCTTTCATAGCTGTTAAATTTTCCACAACCAGAGGAAATCAACAGTGTGCAGATGTCTAATCAATCAATTAATTTATAGGGTTTTCATCACAAGCTTCAAAGTTGGAATTAAGATTAATTTTTTTTTTTTTAGAGCTCATGTAGTTTCTCCTAAACTAGTGCACTTTTTCAATTCTTTGGAACATTTGAACATTGTTTTGTCCTCCTTTGCCCCCCAGATGGCTTAAATATGCTAATATTGTTTGAGAGTAGTGTTTGTTCTTAGGAGAAGATTATTTGCATGCATGCATGCAGTTCAGTGATCTGTCAGATCTGTCTTAGGATCTTTGCTTGTCAAAGAGGTCTAATGAGTTGCCTGAAGTAACTGTACTAGAATAAGTATTTTTAGGAATTGCACTTATACTATCACCAGTTTCAACGCCATAATTCATATTTATATCATGGTAACACCACTAGAATGTCATTGGTAACTTCCTTGATGATCTTAAGCTGCATTTTATGCTACAGTTTGTGCAAGCATATGAAAATAAGGCTGTCCACTTGCTGAGGGTGGGTAGATTTCATGCTTAATTTCACACAATGATTAAAACAGGATTATTTTAATCAATTACCTGAGGAAGTGATCAGCTGTGGGCTTGATACCAACTTCTGCAAACTATATTCAGATGCTCTTTAGTACCAAGGTCCCTGCCATGAGAACTAACAGATGGAACTATTGCAAGAAGAGAAATTGGTAGGTAAACTAAAATCAATTTTTTCCATACCATTAATTTGGGGAGAAATGCTTTAGGGTTTGCAGAAATTTAATAAATATGCATAAGGTGATATTATGTTTTCCACATCCTTTACATTTATACTGGCTTATTAAAGATTTAATTAAGTTTTCTGAAAAGGGAGAGGATGCAGTCTTGCAAAAAAATGTAGATGACAGTGTGGGTTCACAATAATTAGGGCTTCGGGGATAAAATAAAGATCTCTACAGTTAATGAATATTAAGGCAATGGCTGCTTTGACAACTTGAAAATGACAGTGTTTTACTTGCCACATCTGTCTTCTGTTTATTTTCTAGCCCTAGTCCATCAGTATATCTGACAGATTACACATCATTTCCTTCTGCAACTATGAATAATAAACAAAAGTTACCAAAGATATTTTACTTTATCCTTTCTGTGTGTAACCAATCTTTTGTATCAACTTCTTGCTTTTCATTATCCTGCATCTTCTTTTGTTGTCCATTCATTTAAATCTTAAAGACAAGTATGTCTGGATTCATTTTAATAATATTTTCCTATTGAAACAGCTCATCACAAAGCACTGCAAATACTATGTTTTTTTAAAATTACTCTTTGAATCCATTTTGCTCTCAAGTTTCTAAAATCTTGTCTGTGGTTAGACAAAAAATGTGGCAAAGCAACTGTGAACCGTGTTAATCCATGGTCTTCACTGGTTCTCTTATATTCTGTTTGTAGGAATATATAAACAAACAAATGACATGTGTTTTGTCTTCTTTGACTTGCAGCTTTCAAACTCTTAGGGACAACAACTGTCTCTAATGTACTTCTCCAGTAACACACAATTAAATTCTGCTCCTTGATTAGGATTTCTTAGTGCTCTGATTACATAAATAATGACAATACCAAAGAACAATTCCTTTACACATCTGGTTCAATGTAAGTGGAACTATAATATTATACTTGAATGCTGAACAATGTATTTTGGCTTATAAATTCTGTGTCAGTAATATCAAGGAAATACATTGTTCTGCAGTTCAAAGGTTTCACTGAACTCACTCAATTGTGAGTTCAGTACAGTTGTCATGGATTCTGTTGCAGGTTTTTATTTAACACTTTAAATGTAACTTCCTGCTTCTGTCAGCTTGGTAGCACATACTAGAGGATACTGTTCAGCCATATGCTGTACACGTGGCAGAAGCTTGCGTCCTTTGTCCTTGTACCCCTTGACCATTTTCCAGGTCTGCTTTCCTCCCCGTATCCTTGTTGATCCTGTGCTCCTTTTAGAATATCTCCTGGAAATCTTCCTGCAAGAAGAAATTAAATTTCTTTTCCATTCTGTATTCTGCTCCTCTGCCCCCACAGTGGTGGTGGCCCAGTCTGCCATCAGTAAGTCAATAGTACTTACCTCTCTTTGTTCACATTAATATCCATGGGAAAAGTGGATATTTTCCTGGCAGTGGGTGTTGAAAAAGGTATAAAGTGAAAAAGGAGCTGTAGTATGGACTGTGAGGAATGATCAGCAGATAGTGGAGCTTGCTC
The DNA here is from genome assembly GCF_028018845.1 of Melospiza georgiana. Taxonomy (NCBI): domain Eukaryota; kingdom Metazoa; phylum Chordata; class Aves; order Passeriformes; family Passerellidae; genus Melospiza; species Melospiza georgiana. The sequence continues at coordinate 706,150 of NC_080434.1, forward strand.
TAAGGGATTTGTACAGTTTATTGAGGAACTGAATTCTCTCTAGGAGAATTTTCCTTTAAAGCCTGCAACCTCTCTGAAAACATTGCCTTTTTGCATTAATGTTTTTAAAATATACCCTTTCCTGAAACTTCTTGTATTCATTGAAATTTTGAGTTTCAGTTGTCCGAAAACTGCTTTATTTTTGCATATTGCTACTTCTCCTTGATGGTCTGTTTAAATGCCTTTTAGAAGTACCAGGAGAGTTAATTTTTTTCTCATTGGTTAACTCTCTTGTAAATGGGAACTGTTAATGTGCCTCAAACAGAGCATTTGATTTTGTATAAATATGAAGCTTTACTTCAGTGTTACAAATTCTGGTAACTTATCCTGAAGACAGAACTGTGTATCTGCAAATTGACTTAGTCATGCTACAGATTATTTCTCCCAGCCCCTTTTACAAGCAGTTGGTAAAAAGCCATCTGGCTCACAAGCCATGTCTGTTCTATGTTATGAAATCTTTAAATACTTGCCTTTCTGCACTCTTATTTGTCTTTTGAACCACTCATTTGCATAGTTTTTGACAAAGAAGTACTTTTTCAGAAAAATATGGTCTCTTCTGTGTGCCTCAGAAATAAATAATTGGGTATTTGGCCAAAGCCAGTAAGCCAAACTAATAGTAAGTTACTTAGGCAGTCAGATTATTTCAGTCAAGTTGGAGTGTGTGTATAAAGCAACCCATTTGTGTTCTTGGTTAATATCATCCAGTTTCAGTCCTGCATGTGTAAGTCCATGTGTATACATAATGCAGAGTATTTAACTGCGTTATTTTTAATTTTTTTTTGTATTTGTATTTATTGTGTCCTATATACATTGTTTTGCAGAGTAAATTCTATTCAGTTTAGCTACATTCTTGGAGTGGGAGATAAGGACTTGTGTAGCAGCAAAGTAAATTGGAAAGTAATGCCTCATACTTATTTTTAAATGTGATTCAGACCTAAAACTTTATTGCAAATCATGTTGTGTTCTTGTAAAAGGATAGGTTTCTGTCAAATGGAGATAAAGTGTATTCTCAGTCTTTGTGTCTGTAGGGATTAGGGCAGTACTTGCATCTAATTTCTGGTGATGCTTTCTCCTCCCGGTGGTCACTGATGTATTATTTCACTGAATATTCAGGGAGGAGTTGGAATGTCTGCAGTGGATTTCTTGAACCTGAATGTAATTCCTATGACTTTACTCATCTTTAGGCTTGTCAGAATAAGAGTTTTTCATACCTGTTTTCTTCTAAATATAGAGGGGGCAAACTAATTCTGTACATTGAGAATTTTAGTTAGGCACATGCACATATATAATGCACAGAAAAGGAAATTTTGACAGAATGAATAGTACAGTTCTGTAGAAAATGTATTTTTTTAATGTCCAGTTCTTGAACTATGAAACCCTGACTCCCTTGAACAACATGGAGTGTAAATTGTGCCAGATGAAAACTGGAATAAATTGATAAGTACTATTTGCTTTTTCTCTGTCATGTTTTTAAGTCTGCAAGAAGTTTCTGTGATAAAAGTCTCCCAGATTGATTATATTTAAAGTGGTGCAACCAATGTCAATATTCCTGATTGGCATTTTTCCTTGTAATGAGGTGATTTAATGTTTGTTCTTCCATGTTCCATGAATATTCACCAATTCTGTTGCTAAGCATATTGATGTGCTTTTTACTTACTTATCACTTACAATTGGTTTCAGGGCTATCTAATCTTCCTCTCTATAGCAATTATTCTTTATCTGTCAGAAGATCCTCCCTCTTAGTTTGCTTCAGGGAGCAAGAAGGGTGTAAGCTTATCAAAGATTTTTCTCACTTGATCTTCCACTAGTTAACATGCCTCTTAGGTTATCTCTATCAATGATTTTGTCTTGTTAAATTGAGAAGTGAACAGATCGGAACCATTCCGTGCTTTTGGGTCAGTTACTGTTTCAGTTTTCCTGAGTTTTCCTTCCAATGGCACCTGCTTTAACTTAGACCATTGTGCTACTGTAAAAAATAGTAGTGGCAATGTGTCCTGTCTTCTAACTGGCAAACTTTGTTAGTTCTTTATTTATTATGGCTACAGCAGCATTTGTAAAGGAACTAGAGAAGTGGCTGGCTTAGAGAGTGGCATGTCTCTTTCCACAGGAGTAAGTGGAGTATGGACACACTCAATAGGGAAAACTTTTTGTAGGGAAACCATTTCTGTTCATTCCCCAGGCTATAGGTAAGCATTTCTGAGATACATTTTTTATTTGCCAAACTGACTTGAAAATCTCGGTTGAATGGGAATTGAGAGAGGGGAGCTGGAAGGTGGTGTGCTTAACTAGTGCCTAATATTGACCTTAAAGACTGCAGATACCAAAAATAAAATATTTAAATATTGGATAATATGTTAAATTAGCTATGTTAAATCTTTTTCAGCTAGCTTCCAAGACAGGACAAGAATGTGTGCAAATTTATTCACTTATGAATTGCTTAGCTTTTAAAGATTATGTAGCCTTTGGCTTAAGTAATTTTTCAGTGTTAATTCTTTGTTGAATTATTTTAAATACAAAGATGGTGTTTTCTACCTCAGCATATCCTTGAGATGCAGATTATGAATATTGGGAAGATATATACTAGCATATCTGTTTGGTTAGCAGCTGCAGTGGTACCTGGCTCTGTGGGAATCCACTGTTGCACATGAACTAGGCTCACTTGTGGCCTGAGCTGGTACTGCCTTCGTTATATTCCTATGATGATGGTGTTGGCATGTAAAGAGAATATATCTGTGGGCATTAAGGTAATCAGGAAAAGTGATTCTTGGTAAAATTAGGAAAAGTGTCTCTTTTTCAGCTGGGAAAAAAAATAGGGAAAGTGCTTCTCAGATTTATTATTCTAACTGTTTTCAAAGCAAAGCTCTAGGATAGGTCTGTAGAATGTTAGATTTTATAATCATGCTTCCTTTCTCCTTTATATTTTTCATTATTCTATATCAACATACTCCTTAAAATCACCCACAAAAAACAAACCACCAAATGATTTTTTCTTTCTATTTTTTCTCTGTCCTTAAGTACCCTCCTCTTTAAAAGTGGTTTTGTTTACCTAAATTTTAGATGCAGAATAATCATAGATCTCTACTTGGTCTTTTACAGAATTGAAGCTTATTATTTCTTGACGGGTTTAGGTCTTGAAATTACATTCCTCTTTTGCAAAAGAATAATCTAAGAGGGGTTTTTTTGCTTTTTTGTTTGGGTGGTGGGTTTTTTGTTGTTATTGTTTGTTTTGCTTTGTTTTAAATCTGTAATTGTATTTAACCCTGATAGGTCTCAGATTAGCCAAGTCTGGAGTTACAATTTTTTTTTTTTTTTTTAGTTAGAATAGTGATAATATTTTGCATAATATTTATTTCTTTTCTACCATAGGAGGTTTTATCCTATGGATACTTTGTTAATGGGTAAAACATAAGGAACATGTGGAATTTTAAGGAGGAAGTAAAACTTCTATCTGTGGTAGGTAGTCACAAGATGTTCCAGTGCCTTTGGCAGTAGCAACTTTTTCCACTCTAAAGATTAATTATTTTGTCTGCAATTTTTGATTACAATTTTTAAAATTCTTTAATTTTACACAGACTAGTTTGTGCATAGTTAGATATCTTATTTCAGAAAGTACTTAATTCCCTTTGTCACAAGACAGAAAGTGTTAATTATTTACCACCACATCTTTCCTCTGACATTACTCTCTTAATTCACTTGTTGTGAAGAGGCAAGTGAGAAATTTAATTCTGTTTTTTTAGCTTCCCAGTGCACTAATCAGCAAGATAACCTTTTCTGTTAAGGTGCCAATAAGAAACAGGTACTTGACAGTTTTCTCAGTAATACCAAAAATACAAATTCACGATGTCTGCCTGTGTGTTGATTTTGGGGTTTCGGCATTTTTGTTGTTGCGGGGTTTTGTGTTTGTTTTGGTTTGGTTTTTTGATTGGTGTTTTTGGTTTTGTTTGATTGTGGTTTTTTTTTTTTTTATGTTTTGGAAGATGAAGAAGCCAGAGTACTCATTCCCAGAATATTTTTCAGCTAGATGCTTTATGTATTCTCTGTATGAAGTTAACTGGTTGTTCTTTGCTTGTATGGAGAACTGCTGATTTGTTGATTTTGTTAAAGGTCACTTAGCTTTCTCTAAATTCTTTTGTGTTATATACCCTCTTTTAAAATGTATGTTATATAATAACAAAGAAAGTTGAAGTACTCTTGTATTCCTTGTTGGAGCAATTTTTTTAAAAAATGCAAGCATTATTCTTAAGGAAATTCTGTCAAAATTATTTCAGTGTGCTTGTTTGAGTTCTCATTGTTTTCCTGTTCAAGCAGTTTTATCTCTGATTACCAACCAGTGCTTATGTGCTTTGAAACAATTTAATTTCTGCCCCTTCATTCTGGTATGTTTTTACTCACAGAACCAAATCTTCTCAGTTTTATTCTGTATTTACTCTGCATTTTACATTTCAAATGTTGAATTGATTTGTCCTAAACTTCTTTCTTTTAACAGTAGCTGCTGCTGCCCCTTCCCAGCCTTCTTTATAATCTAATGCACTTTAAGTTCTTGATGCTTTCCCTAGCTAGCCTTTCATAAGATTTTTTATAAGATTTTTTTAATAAAACTTCTATTCGTTGTAGCTGTTCAGTCATCTATTCTGTACTTCCAGGGACTGGAAATACAACATCTGTATTTTAACCTGGTGTTTGGAATAACATAGAAAAGTGAAGAGGAAGAAAGATTTTTTTTTTTTTTTTTTTTTTTAGCATTAGCCATGGTTTGGTTTTCTGGGTAATTCTTCAGTGTAGCACAGTGCTTAAGGGCTTTGAGGGATTAGTCTCTATGTGGTTCCACAGAGAGGAGAGCTGAGTTATCAATGACTTTGTAAAATGTGTCTCTAGCATGCCTGTTTACAGAGAGCAAAGATGATCAAGGTTCAATTTAATTTTTTAATTTTTTGGGGAGAAAATCTATTAATACCCTGAACTTTTGTTGGTCTTCTGGCTTTTTGACCACTTTCAAACTGCGATTTATTGGTAGCATTCTACCAAAATCAAAGCAACCTCAAATTTCTGAGGTGAACTACCTCTTTTTGAAGTTATTATCATCATTACTTTATCAGCTTTCAACCTAAAATCTTGTCATTCCATAAATATGTGGGAAATAGGCAGTAAGGGATAGAAATGTGATTGGCAGTATTTCAACAGCAATTCAGTTTGTGAGTTACTTTATTGTGAAACAGGGAATTCACTTTGAACAAAGGAACAGTTTTGTTGATGTCTGTCCAAGTCACCTTTTCTCTAGATGCTACCTGCTCTGTAAAGAAGAACTTGCTTTACATTAATGAAAAAACCAAAAATTAGGATGGAGCCACTCTTCAGTAAAGTGATGTCATTTCATGCACATCCTTTAAATATCATGCTTTCTACCTAACGTTCTGGAGTTAAAAATGATCTGAGGAAGGGCTGAGAGAGTTGGGAATGTTAATCCTAGAAAAGCAAAGGCTCAGGAGGAATTGTATCGATGCAAATAAACACCTGAAGAGTTATGATGACTGGCACAATTGTTGGTGCCCAGTGACAGGCCTGGAGGCACAAAATGAAACACTAAGAAAGGTTCCACCCGAACATCAGTGAACACTTCTGTGCTGCGAAGATGACTGAGCATTGTCAAGAGTTGTGCTGAGGTCAGGGGTGGCTGCCTGTTTTGTTTGGATTTTGTTGTTACTTGTTTTGGGGTTGTATTTGGACTTCTTTTTCCTGTTTTTTATTTGGTTTTGGGTTTGTTTGTTTGTTTTTCCTAAGGAATATACTACATAAGTTATTTGAATCTTTCCCAGGGCAGCATGCAATTTGGGATACGTGGCGTACTAGAGCTACATGCTGTGGTGTATACAAAACCAGTATGTGAGTAACCTGATCCTGCTTTATCAGGCTCCTAGGGCTTACTCTGTAACACTTTCTTTTTTAATAGTGTAAGAGATTCAGCTGGCAAAGATATTTTGTGATAAAATTGAGAGGGAGCAGCTAGTTATATAGCACTGTATGTAGAACATTCAACTTCATATACAATACTCGAGAGTAAAAAACGATCTCATTTTCACATTTTCAGAGACTCTGGACTCTAGTTTTAGAATGAAGAAAACAGAGGAGAAATATCTGTAGTGTCAGACCTTTGCTTTTAGTAGAGAAATACAATTTTTTCAAATGATCTAGGTTAAATAAGGCTGCTTGCTGATTTCAGCAAACCCTGAAGAAGTGAAGGAAAGAGTTACTTATTTTTAAACATAAATACAATGTTAATGATGTGTTGAGCAGTCAATATTCTTTGTAGGTAGGGAGAGGTACACAAAGAGTATTTTAGTTTCCTGAATGGCTTTCAGTAGTTAACTCATAATTCTGCTCTGCTAATTGGATGCTCTGAGATGACTCTTGCAGAAAGCTGAACTTAACAAAAAAGACTCCTTGGGGTCCAGAAACTCAGAATGGCAATATAAATAGAAACTGGTTTAAAATGCTGACTTAGTTAAGTTTAATTTTACCTAAAAATCAGGAATATTTGAAAATGGCAGGCCAAATAAGTTGATATTAAACATCTTGATAATCTGCAGCTTTGAGATGTCTTCCCGGATTTAGAAAGAGTTGTGATTTGTGAAATAATAATTGTGCATAGAGCTAACTTGAAGCATCTGCATAAAAATAATAAATTTAGTACTCTTAAAGGTATGGCTGAATCAAATTCCCAGGAATCTGAAGGTTCTGAATATTGAAAAAAAATAGCAATTTAGAATTAGGGGTTTGATCTTAATGAATTGAAATATATGTGCGGAGTTATTTTTAACTTTTTGTGCATAATTTTAATATTTAGCTAAAAATTTCTTCCCATCTTTAAGAACTTCTGCAATATTTTTGCTAGGTCACCCTGAATTGTTTTCCACTGAGAGTAAATGGAGCTTTTTTAGCTTTTGTGTATAACAAGCACTCTTGGAATCATCCTGGATGTCCTATATTGTGCTCTCCTGAGACTAATATCCTTCCAGTATAAAGGTGACCTAAGCAAAATGTACTTTGAGGTTTAGCTGGTGCTTTTGTTGTAGAATCTTTCCTCTAATTCATAATTCAACCTTTTGATATTTCTCATTATGTAATGAATTACTTCCATGCTTCTAAAGAAAAAAAAAGTAAAATAAAATTATAAGTGAAAAGCCTGTAGTTGTATAAGTCATCTTACCTAGGCTTATTTCTATAAAACTTAAATAGTTTAACTTTTGTTTATTTAATGCAATACAGTAGGTATTATCTTTCCTGAAATAAGCTGTGTTCTTGTTTACAGTACTAGGGTCTTACTCTGTAATTCATATTGTTGATCTTATAGGCTTTATTTAAATCAGATGAACTTTATCTTTAAATGAATGTAAGTTACTTTAAAGTTTGTGACAAATTGTGAAAATTTTGAAAAGTATTAAATAGAAAACAGGGTAAATTTTTTTTTTTTTGAAATCAATTGTCAATTTTTGATTGTACTCAGTGGAAATTGCTGGTCTTTGTAAAATCAGCTGGACAAAATACATCCATGTAAACCATTACACAGGTTATTTTCAGTGTTGCATCTTACACAGTGTAAAAATATTAATGTTAATACTTTTATAATGTTCAGAAAATGAAAGCTTCATGTAATAGGAAATTAACCAGATTTTTCTGAATCTGCTAATAGAACAACATATGGGCTAAAATAATAATAAAAAAAAAAGAAACCAAAAACCACAGTAGTTTTGATTCTCTGTTCATTTATCTATTCATCCTTAAAAGGACATTTTTTAGGTATTATGCCACAATGTAGGCATTTTACATAAAGATGAAAATCAACATCTCATTCCAAAAAGCAAATCCTCAGTCACAGCTAAATACTTTGAGTCAATGGAGCATAATATTAAGTCAGTCATACTGTGCCAGCTTACATGGCTTCTCAATTATGTTCAGGCAGTGGCTTTTTGTAAATAAATAAATAATCTGAGAAGGAAAAACAGTATCCAAACAGATTTCTGTATATCTTAGTGGTTAGTAATATTTGCGTTAATTCATGCTTCTCTTTTCTTGCAGAAGAGAAATTAGAGAAGAAAATATTTGCTGTACTGATAGTTATTCTCAATAGAAGAATTAGTTTATGAGTGTATGGCTGCAGAATAATGTGTTGCTCACTGGAATATTCAGATACTTTATCCAGGAGTTCTCCATTAGGCCTGGGGTTGTGAATCAAGAAATCACAGTTTGTAACTTTGACATGACCCATGGTTTCTGTTCCTTTTTAAAAACAAGTTCAGAATTGAGACTAAGTATTTTTGATAAAGCTACTGGTGGTGCTTTTGTTAATACAAAGAGAATAAATTTTGACAAAGTGAAATATATTTAAATATTTTTCCCTGGGTTTTAGATTAGCTTAGAAAATATTAGAGAGAAGAGTGAAGATGCAGACAAATCAATGAAATTACATTTCAAGTCCATGAGCTATTTGAGATTTTGTTTAGAAGACCTATACAGGAAAGTAGCCTTCTATCTTCTCCCTTTTTAGTGTGTAGGAAATATTATATGAAATTATCTAAATATATGCCATTATTGTGTTTTGAGTTTTACAAATGATAAGAATATTTTTATATGTTCAGGGATACTGATATGTTGGTAGCATAAATTACATTTTTATGCAGACATCAGCTGACCAAGGTACAGCAGAGGAATGAATGCCTGTAAGAACACTTTGAATGTTGAATCCATCATCTTTCTGCCACCAATTTAATGGGGTCAGTAATTGCATATCTGTGCATGTTTATCAGACACATTTTTAGAGAAGTTAACTGTTCTTACAGCAAACTGGTGAAATGTGTTTATTAGTGCAATTAGTTTCTCTGTACTATTATTCTTAGTGTAATTAAAGACTAAAATGGAGACTGTTAAAGTAAATTGGAATTTAAGCTACATGCATTAGATAGATTTATGAGATAGTTTACATGCAGTATCAGTACAACCTTGTTTTGTGGTTTGCTTTTTGTTTGTTTGGTTGTTTGTTTTTTTTTTTTCCACAATGAGTGTTGTCCTGAAATAATTGTGTACAGAGCTAGAATTTCTTGGGGATTTGATGCACCTGAGTGAACAAAGCAGAATTTTCATCAAGGGTGGTTTTTCAATCTGCCTTAGCTAGTTTTGGTGAAATACACATAAAGGAAACATGGAAGTCAAGCCATCTTTTTTTTTTTTTTTTTTAATTTGCAACATCATTTCAGAAATAGTTAACAAAATCTGTAGTTAGCTCACTTCCAGTAGCAAATGTAATATCAAATCATTAATTAGAAACTCCTTTCTTTATTTTTGTCACTACAAAAAGTGAAATTTGAGGTGCTGGAGTGAATTGGAATTTATCAGGAAAGGGGAATGGCTCAGTAATAAACAATGCTTCACCCTTATTAGTAGATTGAGTCTCTAGCTAACTTATACTTTTCCTAGTATAGGAATCTCATGTTACTGCTTTTGACCCAGTCTTTCTAAAGCTGAGGTCTTAATCTTCCAAGTTCACATATTGAGTATTCAGGACCCTCTTACATCAGAAAAACCTTAAACTTCGTTTGGAACCTGAAAGATGTAAAGTGTTAGAGCTGGTGTTTTTCAAAGGGAGGGAGTCGAATTTGAACACTGAATCATTGAGTAATATCATTGGACTTAATTCTTTGCTTTTTTCCAATAACCTCTTATGCCTTAGGTTATCTGTGTCACGTTATTCTAACAGAAGGCAAAGTAAATGAAAGGAAATCTAAAGAAGAAATCTTGAAAATATCAGGGCCATCCACTGGACAGACTGAGCAAGCAGCACTTAGGAAAATATGTTTGGTATTTTGTTTTTTTTGTTTGGTACCCCCTGCCCACAACTGATTTATTTGGACCAAAATAAATTTAGAAAATCTGGCCAAGAAAGATTAAAAGTCGAGTGAGGCAGCACGTGTGTATGCAAGGTGATTCTTGTTGTTGATGCTTTGTCTTCTAGGCACTGTGTCTTGGGAGAATGAGTAAGTAAAGCTGTGTTTTCAGTAGCTAACCTGCTAGTCACAGAGGATGAAAGGGAAGGCTTGTAGATGTCAAGCTCTGTTGGGTTAAGAAGCAGAGAGGAGATATGAAGGATCCCTGGGAAGCAGTCCCTAATAGGGAATTGCTTCAGGTGCAGATGCCAGAAGCTTGGCCTGCTAGCATCTTTAGTTTCATAACTTGTCACACTTAGTTTTTTGACAGGTAGCTTGGTTGTTTTATCACATCACTGGAAACCAACATCTATAATAGATTAAATTTACCTTTTGCTTCCTTCATTACTCAATAATAGGGAAAACTGCAAATGGAAAAATCATTTACTAGCCTTAGGGATAAAAGAGGAATTTTTTAGAATTGTTTTCCCAAGCAGCTTTTTTTTCAGTGGGGAGTGATCATCTGCTTAACAGGATTGAGGAAAATACGCCAATGACTGTCACAATTTCAAGAGCAAGGACAGTTTTTGTAGGTGATTGCTTTACAAAATAATCCTGTTTTCTAAAAAAATAACAGCTTTACTTGTTGTGTAAGAAAATTCCTGGATTTTGGATCTTCTCAGATTTTTAACAGTTATTTAGTTTTGTAAAAATGTTGATGTGCTATATATTTTCACTTGCAACAAAATAGTGTAGGAGCAACAAGTAATGATGTAGTTCGGTTTGTTTACAGAAATTAGCATTAATTTTGTTTGCACACATAGGTCATACATGTTCCTACATTCTGATTGTGGCATCAGCTAATGAAAATAAGTAAATGATACATGGCTTCTTCTTCATTCATTGATTGAATGTTCTCAGTGCTTTTACAGACTGTTAAAGACTGTTATCTGTTGATCCTTTTGTAGCTATTTGCAACATCACACCCAGAGTTTTCTTTTTACAGGAAGAATTTCCTTTGTCATAATTAGGGTTTGGGTTTCTTGGTTTTTTGTTTGTTTGTTTTTGGGTGTTTTCTCCTTTAGTGTTTCAACTAAAACCCTTTCAGTTATCCACATAAATCTGGTAAGTGCTTAGAGAAATTCTGTAAATTTATAGATTTAAATATATGTAGAGTCTTTACTTGCAGAGACTATGTCAAGGAGCAGAAAAATAGAAATCCGGAGTGAAAACGAGGTAGTGTCCCTTGTTTTCTGGATTTGAGTAACAGTTGTTGTGTCTGTCATCACAACATGTGTTTTGGTAGATTTAGCCTCTCTCTCCTACTTCCAGATTTTCTCTGGCAGAAGACTTTTCCCAGGGGTTAGAAAGAGGCAAGTTAATAAAATTTTTAAGTGTCTAGAATCCTAATGAGAATTCACTTTGTTGACAATTGTATGTATAGTTGGACAATTAAGGGTGAAAAGAAAATATGTTTGGTTTCAGTATCTTCAAAGCAAAACCAATTTGGCATATACCATTGTCTTTTCTAACAGTGCTTTCTAGGATATTAGTGGATTATTTTTCTAAGGGTAATATAAAAATTTTGCCTTTTCATTCTACACATTTTTTTGTCAATTTTTCTTCACTTTTCAACGCTTTTCTTTTGCACTGGAGAAAATTTTTGACTGACATAGAGCTCCTGCTTTTACTCAATGGTATGTTTTTTCTGTTTTCTATACTTCTATCTTGAAAAAAATAATTTTCTTACAAAAATATCCGAATTAGATTCTGAATTATGAAATCCTTAAGAATGGTCTGCTGGCTTCAGTATACATAAAACACACTTTACCCTGCCCCCTGCCTGTTAGTTGACACACTGACCAATTTTCTGAGTGTAGTGTCTGTTAGGTGGGTGCCTTTTTGATGCAAAGCTGAATTAGACCAGTGGAATTTTAAAATGTGCCATATTTCCTTAAGACTCAGCTTTAAAGTCAAATACATGGCTAAAATGCCAACTTTTATTACTCAGATTTATTTCTTTGATTTCATTATTAAATGAAAGGAGGAAAGGGTTGCTAACTTACTCAGGAGCATATATTGTGAACATATTTTGGAATTGACAAAACCAATATCAGACCTTCATATTTTTCTGAAGACTTACAGGTCAGAAAGACTGCACTGTGGATTCTAGAAATCTCAGTCCCAAAGTCTCTTCTATTAATTACTCTGCAAAAGACATCTTCTGAGATCGTGTCCAAAATATTGGTCGGATATTGAAGTGCAGTCAGTTAACTAAAAGAAGTGTAGCCTATAGCAGAATGTTTTATGAGGCAAGACACTATCTGCAGTCTATTTCATAACTTTCTATTTGAAAAAAATAGATTTCTTCAGAATGCAGTGAAGCAAGTATATACATTGTACCTAATGTCCACACTCCTGAAATACTGGCTTGATTTTACCTAGTGTAGTACACTTATAAAATTAGTGCAGTTACTAGCTTTTTACTAGTACAGGAAGAACCAAACAAGAAGTGATAAAAGTGGTTGAGAATGTTCTAGTGAATAGTGCACAAGAGCTATGTAAAGGTGATGTAACACGTGGCTGAATCTAAAGGAATCAGGACTAATTTTTACTGGCAACTAGCTTCCAAGTAAAACTACAATTGGGACTTCTCTCAGTAAGATTCTTCTATAAAACTGTATTTTATAGAAGCAAATTATGTAGCGCTAATAGAGCTGGATTTATTCCCTCTCCTGATTCTTTTTCTTTCTGTCAAGATCATGGTTTTGCTTTCATACCCTTAATGCTATTTCATGGGTTTCTTTTCTTTGAATAAGGCCTAATCTGAACAGTATTTGTTTTTCTGTACCAAGTAGGATATTATGCATAGTTCCTCTGTTAATATAAAAGTTATGTCTTTTTATTAGTTCTCTTTGGTTTATCTTTTTGCTTGAATAATTAAAGCTTTTGGATATTCTAGTTCCCATGCTTTTTAGCTCCTCGTATTTTATTGTGTGTTACTGTCTGGAGTGCCTGATGCAAAACAAGTGAATCTTTTGAAATGAACAAAGATTTAATCCTGATGCTGCTAATTGAAGGAAATCGTACAAATGTGTAAGCTTCATTTTTGTGTACTTTGCTTTGTGATTATTTTTAAAGGAAAGAACTTACATAATATCTTCTTGAGGCAAAACCACCAAAAACATGTCTTTTAGAAGAAGAAAAATTATGGTTTTAATTGAATCATTGATATTCTCATGATAAACAGAGTTGTAATCTCTCCTTCACATTCATGATTACAAATACTAGCTAAATTCTGGTACAAAACAGGAACAGGAGCAAAAACCTAAAGGATTTTTTTTTGTAAGGTCAAGTAAATGCAGGTATTTCAGAACTGTTCATGATCCACACTCATCAAAGCTTCTTTTGTACTCAAGCCTTGTGATGACCAGTGCCTAGGGGAGCACAGCCCCTAAGGGGCTCTGATAATTTTGAAGGTGGAATTTCTGACAGGCAAAATATAATTTTTCTTTATCCTTGCAATTCATTCCTTCCTTCCCCTCATATATCTATCTCTACTCTCATTCATAGCATTACTGATTTGTCAAAATGTTACTAGATGACCTAATTTTTCTATTCTATTCAATTTTTTAAAAAACTCAGAATAGCCACCTTGTCTCCTTGCTCAGTTGTTCTTGCACAAGCTGTTCCTACACAAACATTCTGTTTGGCTTTTACATGTCATCAAGCTCTCTTTTCTGAGTGTGTCCCTACTTCTATAGGTTTTTTAGGCTAGTTTGTTCTACCCCTCCTCGGTGGAGCCTGACCAGTTTGTAAAACCTTTCACTAATTTATGTGTATTTTAACAGAGTTGTAGCATCTTCAATTTTCTGAAGTTAGTTTCCTCTTTGTTTGGTCTGCGTTCCTCACCTTCTGTTCCTGTCTCTCTGTCCTTCTCACTTCCTCTCAGCACTTAGCTTCTGAGTTGTAATATTCCAGTGTCCTCCACTCTTATTTTTAGTTTTTATTTGATAAAGCAGCTTCCACAGGGCCAGTGAGCATGGAGCTGAAGGCTTTACCAAGGTAGATGCATTAATCCTGCTACGCTGTATGCAGCAGTCCACTATAGCATGGTCAGTTCAACCTTGCTGAACCCAGGTAACTTAGGAAACCAAACACTTTCTGCTGAGCATGTGTGGCATCACATTTACTTGACTGAAAAACAAAACCCTAAATAGATTTTCATAGGAATTGTTAGATAAAGAGGGCTGTCTTTTAGTATGTCTCATAGCTTGCTTTTAAATCACTCATGGGGTGGAATGCTTTCAAGCAAAAGACAATGCGCAAGCAGATTTTTCTTATACAATGGTAGTTCAATCAAAATATTTTGTGCTTCTCAGTCTTGAGATCAGCTTAAAACATTGATCTCATAATGGAATGTACCTAGATGAGTTTATATGACAGTGCAGTCTTGACTCTAACAAAATGCAAAACTTGCATGATTTTAAATTCAGTATGATACATTTGTAGGAACTTCTAAACATAGTAACTATTTCTCTCTCTCTTTGTAGGTATATTTATCTTTCATCTTTATACTAAATGACAGACAATATCCTGCTGTGATTTTTACTAAATAGAATAAATACAACATAAGGCTGTGTTTTCTAAAACTTCAGTTTTTTGAATGAAAGTTAAATTATTGCTGTACTGGTAACTTCTAGTTAGGCATGATCCTTACTCTACCTCTTTGTCTTTGGTAGCAACCTGTTTGATTTTATTTTACGCATTCTTTCTGTTTAAGACCACATTGAGTTATTTTTTTAAATACTTGAAGTCTCATTGACTACATGAAAGACTAAATTATGCTATTAGCTAAACTCTGCTGCATACACCTATATATAACTTCCATCTTGAGTCCAGAGGAATTTGGAGAGTGCACGGGCGGAATATAAGTACAAAGCGTTTAAATTTCAATCTGAAACGTTCCTCACGCTTGTCCTCAATTTCAGAATCTTTTGGCCGAGAAGGTGGAGCAGCTGATGGAGTGGAGCTCCAGGCGCTCAGTCATCCGCATGAACGGAGATAAATTCCGAAGGTTTGTGAAGGCCCCGCCTCGGAACTACTCTGTGGTGGTGATGTTCACGGCTCTGCAGCCGCAGCGGCAGTGCTCTGTCTGCAGGTAATCCATGCCGTGGTGACCTTGCTCACCTTCCTCACCTGTGTGCAAGGGAGTGTTGGAATCGATGGGCAGTGTGCCAGGTGGGGCTGTTCTTTGCGTGGGGTAGGTGCTCCCCAATCAACACGCTCATGTGGTTGTTTGTTACAGCATCTTTTCAATGCATTTCATCCATGTGTCACATTTTACAATCAGTCCAGGTTTTGATTTTTAAATTACAGTTGAATAAAATGTACACAGCTGAGGAAGACTTTCTATTTAAGAAATCAGCTTTATTTTATTTTATTATCAGTTAACCATGATCTTTCCAAAGACATTAAGTGATTCATTACCATTTAATAATAAAGGCACTTCAGTGATTTCTTCAGTTAAGAGATGCCCAAGGTGCTCATGCAGATGTCTTACCCTCTGATTTCGCAGCTTTGGACAGTTCTTATGTGCTAGCACATTTTTCCATGAGGTCATAGGTATTGTGGAATACTGTCTGTCACACCAATTTGATGTGTTCTGGTAACTCCACTCTGAATATGTATTAGAGTGCCTCTAGTAGTCTTCTAAGTTCAAGATCTCTCTCTGCAAGTCCCTAGTGCAATAAGTTAATCCAAAAATGACTAATGATAGGGAAATAGGGCCAAGACACTGAAAGGTAGTCATGCACTTAATTACCTCACTAAATCAGAAACTGTGCTAATAAAACCTTCTTCAGCCAAAATATGCATTAGAAATTACTGTGTTTAGCAATAAATGGGATTATTGAGCAGGGAACTCTAAACACTATTTAAATAGGTGGCAGAATATTTTGTAAGACTGAAAAATGTGGGCTGTATATGAGGTAATACTATTTCTTGTTTTTAAATACATTTATTTAAACTATATGCGAGGTTGGTAAATGTAGTAGTGTGTTAGATTTCTGATGTGTTGGAATGTGACATTTACAACTGATACTTTAACTTGAGTATCTGTAATTGTCTATGTTTTTTATTAGGTTTTTGGTTTTGTATATATTTATTTTGTGTCAGTGAAGTCAGTTGGTCAGTTTTGATGGAGAGTACATAAATTGTCTTTCCACTTCACCCTCCATATATGGACTGTGAAGCTGAAGGATTAGGTACAGAAATTGTCCAACATTCTCAGATGAAGTTAATTTTTAGTTCAGTAATTTCTTTTCTGTTGTTTCTTCTTTATGTTGGCAGAGTTCAGCTTCAGGAGATGACACAGCAGTTGAAAGTTTATTATATTTTTTTATATCATTCCTTATTTACCAGTGGGTAAAGCTACACGAGATGCACCAAGTTCAGCTTTATAAGGGTCATTGTATTTGTCATTATAATGGCCTTGGCAAATTGTTTCCATGTTCTACATATAGGTCTTTTGTAGGGCATGTTAAACTACATAAATATTGCTGATATTAAGGAAGTTTATTTTGCTTGCAACTGTATATTGTTTACTGTGCTAAAAAAGAGCCTCTAAACTCCATCTTAGGAAAGACCAGACTAGATATCTTGTACAGTAGCAACTGAAAATCTTTAAGCATAAAATGAAGGAAAAATGAGCATACTACTTTCAGTTGGGTTTGTTTAAATAAATGTGAAATTGCGATCCATTTGTTCATGTGAAATAAAAGGAATTTAATGAGGTTGATCATACTGCACATAAAACCATTATCAGGAAAATCGACATTTTCAAATCAATGGTTAATTAATGGACAGGAGCACTGGAAGGATATATAGAACTGAAATGCATGCATTACTTGATTGTTAGATATTCACTAGCCACTTTGCTTAAGGGCTAAATTGATTTTTTAACTTAATCTGTAATGTTCTGTGAAGATGCTCTTGTTCAAGATTTAAGTTAACTGCTACTAGTCAAAATATTTTTGGAATAGTTGCATAGAGAGAAAAAATCAATGTCATATTTCAAATATGAAGAAGTATCTAGTCTGAACTCTTTGACTTTGAATAACTTTGCCACAAGAATGAAAACTTTTTTCCTCTCTAAAAATTGAGCATGGTTGGTTTATGCACCACAAAACTATTAAAACAAAAAAGTTTTCCTTTTGGTGTGTAGATTTGACACTTCTGTATTTTATCTTTCTATGATCCATGTGGAAAGCTGACCAGATTTGTCTCAGACAATCTGAGGATTTTCTCTGTGCAGCAAGGAGGATGTTACAACATCAGTCACACAAATCATGTGATTTGTGAAAGTGTATGGAAATTATATCAATTTAAAATGATGTGTTAAAATGCTGCATACAAAGAAGTCTTTGGCACACTAGATATTTAGATAAGCTTTTGTATGCAAAAAATATCCTTTCAGTCAATTCTGTCTGAGTCAATCTAGTCCTAACACATGAAGACTTCTGAAAGCCAGCAGCTATGTACATACATTAGTACAGCCCATAGTCACACTTCTGGAGCTTTTCTCAAGGAAATTTTATCTTCATTCTAAAGCAGAACTCCTTTATCTAGCTTTGTAAACAAACAAACAAGTTCCTGTTTTCTGATCTAAAAAAGTATTGAAAGACATGTGATGCCTTTACAACTGTGTTAGTAGTAGCATAAATGTCAGTTTTTCTGTTGTCCCAGTTATTTAAGTCCAATATGACACAGCTGGTGTTAGGAAATGAAGTAGGAATAACTGATTAGCTATTCAATGTGCTCTCAAACAGAGCTGGAATGCATTTCTAATGGCTTAGGATGGGGTTTTTTCCATGCATGTTTGGAAATGTGTCTGATTAAACTGTTCTGGTTCCAGGAAATTAAACTTGGTTGGTTTTAATTGATTTACCTGTTACTGCTGGTTTTGGTGTATATATTCTTCAACAGTACACTGGAAGTAGATACTGAAAGGCCCTTTGATGCACTGTGATGATGCATCAGTTTGGATGAGCAGGCAGAAATTATCTCACTCTAAGTAGTGACTCCTCAGGATGTAAGACTAGCTTCCTTTTTCCCTTTGTCCTTAGGTCTTCACTCAGCTAAATAGTTTATCTCTGTTACCCACATCAGTCACACTGCTGAAAAAAATTACTTATGTGTGTCAGAAGGAGAAAAAACCACATTCCCTCTGACAGGAATATCTTCATAGAGATGGAGGGACTGTTCCTCAGCCTGTACTTTGTATTGCATACAGGCAAATGGTAACTACTGGACTAACTTGAATGATTTTTGGGGGAAGATTTGCTGCCAGCTTCTGTGCCTTTCATCTTCTTGCATCTTGCAATCAGCTCCCTCATTTTATTATCACTACATTTATCCAAAGTCATCAGCACCTTTTACCAGCCAGAGTTCAGTGACCCCCCTGCCTCACTTGATTATTAGTATTTTGATTTTTACCTACAAAAGGGCTTTAGCTCAAGCCTGCTCATGCTGACTGTCCTCTGCATCTTCCGTTGTTATAATTAGCTCCTTTTTTGTTTGTTGCTGTACCATCTGACCACTCCATAAACACATTATATAAGTCTTTTAGTTTGCTTTCTGAGCTCTGCTTCTCTTATCTGACTGGCAGAAGCAACCATCTCTGCTTTGAATACAGGTGCATACAAGAGGTGTTTTGTTTGTTATCAAACAGTTCACAGTTTTGTCTAGTTCATTTTTCAAATTCATTGCTGGGATATTTTCATTTAGAAAGGGATATCTGGGTCAGAGGAATGAGACTGGGCACTTGAGCTTTTCCCCAACAGCTGAGGCCCATCAACAAAAAGATGCATATTTTGTGTTAGTTTTTTTCTTAGTGTTCCTTGAAAAGATGAGAAGAAAATGGAAAAATACATGAGAAGAAATTCCAAATACTTTTATTAGCATCTACCATATCAGTGAGACCTCCAAAAGGTTTTTTAATTCTGAAAAATAAAATAATTTTGTTGGTTTCTCACTTAAAAAAAATCTCAGAAGACGTCAAATAGCTGATGCAAGAGTAGATCAACAGCAAGAAGAATTGTGGCAGTCAAGGAGCATCATCAGAAAGATGAAACAGGATCCAATGTTTTAGTTTTTTGTTAGCTGATAAAGAGTAGAGAGTGAGAAAATCGTTGACAGGTCTCTTAAATGTAGTGAGACCTTTTGTTCCAGGAAGGAATAGGAAATTTAGAACAAGCTTTTTAAAGTTCTGCAATTGCTTTTCCTGTGCACTTCAGGACCTTGATAGAAGTATTGATGAGTCCTGCTTAACAAGGCAGTGATTTTATACTTGGATCATAACAGACTCCTTATTCTTCCTGAGATCACAATTTTTTATTCTTTTACTTTGCAACTTCTACAGAAGAGGACCTCATAGCTTCTTTTCATCTGCAGAATATTGAAAATTTCATGTGATGCTGTAAATAGAATAGCATAGATTTTAGCTTTATTCTCCTTTTATAGATACCTGGATTGCAAAACCTGCATGGTTTTCAATGTGTTTATACTCTCTGTTGCATTTAGTTAATTTGCTGGACACATTTGTAGATTTTTCAGTGCTTCTCATCAAGACATAAGTCATCTTAAACAAAATCAAATAAGCATTTGAATTTATAGTCTTCTTGACACAGAGGTGTCAAAATATGCATTTAGCCCTTTGTTCCTTCAGTTTTGGGGAGCACCATTGCAAATAAAAACCAGAAGTTGTATTGGAAGTAAATTGCAGCACTGATCACAGTTTACTTTAAAAAGATGGATAAGAATGTATAAGTAACCTGGTAGTACATTCTGTGCCAACTGTACATTTTTGAGCATTGTACATACTGTGCCAGAAAATAATGCTTTACTACTTTCTTTCTCAAATAATTCCATACTCTTTTATTCTTTTCCTAATATTCAGTTTGTGTTTTCCTTACTATAATGTCAGACCAATAGAATAAAATTATTCTCATTAAATATATCTCAAGTTATACAAATCTGATTAACTGCTATAGACACACACATAATTAATCTTTTTAAATAAAACTTTTAATATTTCATGAGCACCTCTTGCATAATGGAAGAATTTCTGTAGAGCATTTGCTTAGTAGCTTACTTTCCAGTATATTGAATTTTCTGAGTAAATCTAATAGTAGCATTCCCTTTTGATCTGGCCACTATTTTCTGCCAGCTGGTCAGTATTACAGTTGTTGCTAGCTCCTGTGTTGCTGTTATGATGAAATTCCAAAGAGGTGACTATAGCAGTGATAACATTCAAATCTTCTCCATCTATTAAAAAATCCTGTCAAGAAAATGAGCAGTGTTAACATTATATTCTGTCGAGTTCGGACCAAGTGTAGTTCTTTGCTTTATGCCTTTATAGATTTTCACATAATTATTCTAGTAATTTTGTATAATTAACATTGCTTCCTAGAAACAGGCTGGTAGAATGGGTATGAACTAATTATAGAGATAGGTAGATAAAAACTTGACAGTTGATATTGTCAAGTTGATAACTGATAATTGAACACTGAGTTTTTTCAGTCGAGTACTTATGCTTTTTACTGTTATTGTGTCTGAGAAGGATTGAACCAGTGCTACAAAAAGTTACTAATGTTATTCTATCAGAAATTTTTCAAATGGAAATGATATAGTGGTGTGTGGGATGATCTTCAGTTATAAGTGTGTAGTAATCCTTTAACTTTGCATTCCTGCTGCTCCTTGTTTCACTCTTTTCCACACCCTTCAAGAGCTTCTATGAGGATGCATCATAGAATGGTTTGCTATTTTCAGTGAGAGGATGAAATTGTGCTTTGAGTCTCTTACAAAAAAATGCAGCCTTTTGAAGAATAATACTTTAAATATTACTCATTAATTCAGAATAGTTTAAAGATGCAAAATATATGGAGATCAATGGGAACAAGAGACCTCTCAAATAGTGGGGCCATAAGTGGAGTATCTGAATTTCCCAGAAACACTGTTTCATCACAGGTGAAAGGTAGATAAAGAAGAATGGTGGCGTCAAGATGAACTGATTTTCATCTTGTTCTTATAATAAAAATGGTTCAGCTTAAATATAGCAGGTTTAACAGAAGACTGCACTACAGATATTGCTTAAGATTTTACAGCATTCCTTTGATGTGGTCTGACTGCCCTCTTCAGGATGACAATGAATGTTAGTCTGCTTAGTGATAATATCTGTTTCTAGAAGTAACCAATCTAATGCCTAAATTGCTTCTTTTCTTTTTTTAATTGAAAACTGCCCATTGAGTAAGGGTGTTAAGTAGCAAATTTTACTGAGTCAGGTAATAAGGGTGAAAGTTGAGTTTTCTTGTGCTTCATGTTATTTAATTCTTTGTGGGAGTAAGAAATCATCAATATTTATTTTGAGTCTTGGCATTTTATTATTTTTTTTTCATGTACAGTAGACTTCCTAATAATACACAACTGTGCTGGAGTTTGTATGTAATATATTTCATGTCTAAGGTTGATCTCGGTTATGGAGAAATGGGGAAGGTCTTATGATATCTGTGATCCTGTAATTGTCTTCCCTTCTTTGCTCTCTCTTATATATGTTTAGTGCAAAGTTTCTCTTGAGCAAACAGATTTTTGAATTTACAGCTTTTAAATAGCATTCTGCATCATGAAACACATAGAACTGTTTTTCTAGAAACACTGTTTTGAAAAAAGCTGCAGAACACATTTATACTACTTCAAAGTCTTATCATATGCAAAGCTGAGTTGTCAAGTGGTAAACCAGTGGTTTGGACTCTACTGTGGATGTGATTAAACAGGAATATGGAAATTGGCCAAGGAGTCTCTCTAAATCAGAAAGTGTTGCAAGCATCCCTTCATTTTGGGTTTTTTTTTCCCTTGAATTTTTGTTGGTATAGATTTGTCCTGTGGAATAACCTGTGGTTTTATGGCACTGTGTGGTTAGGGGATGTCATTGCTAGTATTATTGTCCTGGAATTCCCTTTGTCTTTCTCTTCTTCTTAGTAAAGTCAGAGCAAAATTGTTTCTTTTGGTTTGTGTTCTCTTTGGGTTTTTTTCGTGGATTTGTTGGTTGGTTTTTGTTTGTTGTTTGATTATTTTCTTTAGAAGAATATTTAGTAGCAAATCACCTTCTAGTGCTGATGGAAAAGATTAGATATTGTACAAAATCACCACATCTAGAACGCCTTTCAGAGAAATGGTCTGGAGTTTGTCATGCTGCTTACAAGCCTAGTTTTTATTCCCTCAGGATCATTTCCCCAGTGCTTAGCAGCTTCTTTGGCTCTCTTATGGCTCTGCTATTTTAGGAGCATGCTGCTTTCACTGTTGTGTGCTATTTGTCCCCTAGTTTCAGAATTCCTTATGTGTAGCTGTTTCTAGCAAGGATATCCTGATAGCACCCTCAAGGGCCGCATAAGCGTATCCTGACATGGATCTGTTGGCAGATCTATTTGATACTTGCAACTCAGACCAGTCCTGTTTACTGAGACTTTAAATATGGAAAACATTACTTTTTCTTAATGTTATCTTGGGATTTCCCTTGTATAGTTTAACGTAACACATTTCTAATTTTGGAGGTGACAAATTTGAAACAGAAAGTTGCATAAGGAGCTGAAACATTTTAGTTCATAGTATGGATGTGAAGAATGATACTGCAAATGTAATTCATTTGCAGCTGATTATAGGATATTTTTTTCAAGTGAATGGCATATGGATATACATTTGTTTCTTTTTCTTAACAGGCAAGCTAATGAGGAATATCAAGTGCTGGCTAATTCATGGCGCTATTCATCTGCTTTTTCAAACAAACTGTTTTTCACAATAGTGGATTATGATGAAGGGGCAGATGTATTTCAGCAGGTAAATGTTGAATACTGTAAAGCATTGTTGATTTTTACATGTCAATTTGTCAAATAATAGAAGATAAATTAGTTGTTCTTTGCAGGTGTGTACCCCTGTTTTGTATACAGTTTCCTCCGGGTTAAAAACATAGCAGTTTCTTAAACATCAGTGAAGACAGACTCTACTAATAACCACTTCTAGTATTTTCCAACTGTAGTTTATAATCTTTGTTTATAGATTCCATTATATGTATATATATAAGCAACCTTTTTCTAGGCAATTGTTTAGGCCATTTTTTAGAATTAAACACCTTTTAAGTAACATTTTCATTTAAAAATTTCCTTTATTTTCTGTTTAGGGAAACAAAAGCTCTTTAGTATAAGAGCCTTTTAATTGCTTTTATGTAATGCAATATTCTTCAGCTTCAGTAATATTTAGTCTGGAATTTCTTCAGGATAAAGAGAAAAGACTGTTTTACAATTTAGTTGCTGGCTGTGAAGTGTAAAAGTTGGAGAATAGTTTAAGGTCTGCTCTGAAATTGAGAAGTCAAGGAAAAAGTCATCTCTTGAAAATGAATACTGAATACTGGCATGTTATCTTTGATATTTGTCCATTGGTTGAAGCTAAAAGTGCAGATCAGGAGGAGTGAAAAACTTTGAAGTTATCTGTATATTTTAAATACCTTTTGGTGAAGTGTGTGACTTTAAATGTTCAGGGGAAAGATTAATATGTCTTTTCAGGATACTTACTCTAAATAGTTTAAATAGTGTGTTTAATAACTATTTTTACTTCTAGTTGAAATATTAGAATACATTGAGTGAAAATGGTTATTAGTGGCATAAGATTTTGCTTTAAACATTAAAGATTTTTTTGCTATAAACATTAAAGCTTTATAACCTATAGACCATATAGACTGGAGAACTTTATATATGTTGTAACCTGCATGGTTATAATAACACAAAATATTTTGTTTGACCTTTTCTTAAGCCAGTCAGCACATGTTAGAAGAGTCCAGTTCAACTTATAACTTGTATAACAGGGCACAAATTCAGTTTATTTCAAATGGTATGCATTTAAAATCATGTTTACATTTAGACAAAATGGAGCATAAATATGTAAGAGTTTTTTTTAGGAGATAGAGTGTTAAGAATAAGTTTTACCCATGACTGTTTCAACGTGGATTTGAGGGAAATGTAGTTCTGACTTTACATTTATGTGTGCAAAGTCATGTAATACTGATGCCATAGCAAAAAAACCCCCATAAAGTAATGTGATTTTGATTTTTGCAGCTTTTGCCATGTTTACAGAGAAATGATAAACCAGTTCCAGGTCAGCTGCCTCCAAACACTGTACAATGTCTGGATGTTTCTTTATCTCATAAAATATTTTATTTAACTATTTCACAGCATGTGTTTTAGCTTCCCTTGGAATATTTTTTATTTCCAAATCATTTCAGTAAAAAGGGCTATTTTTTTTTGCTTAGATTGAAAATATTTTATTAGCTGATAATTTCTATTGATAAATTCAGCTTTGTACTTGATTCAATATAAATTTTTGCTAATGTGGTGTGAACTTCATTTTTCAGGATATAAAAAAACCCCTTACTTCTTTATTTAAAAAGCTCCATATTGCATCAGCTTTAAGCATTACCCCTGATTTTTTTAATGTTAATTTTCATTTCTTCTAGTGCTTTATTGCATGATTTCTGAGATGGTCTGAATACAGAGGAATTTTATATAGTGAAATGACATTTTCCTATACTGCCTTGCGAATCTGAAGTCAAAATTTCAAATAGCAAATGTATATGTAGATCTATTTGTTCACCACCTTTGAGGTTAATATCCTGTGAATAGTTCCAGTGGCATCATCACATAATTAATAGTAACTTCTAGGGCAAGTTATGTAGCTTAAGCTAGTTATCCAGTCATTTTTGGATTCCAAAAAAGCCTGGTCACTGGTGGTTAGTCTCTTGTAGCCAAACACCATCAAGCTACTTTACTCCCATAAATTATAAGTTAATATACTTTAATAGATTGGTTGGGTGCAGGATCTTTGTTTTGCCAATTACAGGAAAGGTCTTACAATGTATGAGAAGTTTAAAGCACTAAGATACTCTTATATAGAAAAGCTTGTGGGTGAAACATTCTAAATAATTAAACATCTTGAAGAATCTACAGGAAGGAATATTGTGAGCACTCTTTTTGGAGGACTGTATATGAGAATATTTCAAAAAATGTAATGTATGGAGGCAAGTGATATTTTGGTGCTAATTAGATTTGTGTTATTGAGGCTATTGTGGTATTATATTTTGAGGATAAGGTTACTAATTTTTTTCCTGCTGTTTTTCCTGGTTTTGTAGCTGAATATGAACTCTGCTCCGACTTTCATGCATTTTCCTCCGAAGGGTAAGCCCAAGAGAGCTGACACATTTGACCTGCAGAGAATCGGATTTGCAGCTGAGCAGCTAGCTAAATGGATAGCTGACAGAACAGATGTTCATGTAAGTCTTTCAGCAATTCCAGAAGTGGAAGGTAAATGTATCTTTGTGGTTTGGGACAGGTTGACGATAAATTCCATCTTTCCTTAATAACTTTTTTTGTCAAGCAAGGGTTCTACAACACATTAAAAAAAATAACATTTTTGGTACTTGTGAGAACTTCTGCAGATTATATTCCATTCTTGCTTTGTTGTAGTCTAATTCTGGATGAAAACAAGCAGTAATAATTAGTTGCTAATAAATAAAATATGCTTTACAAAACTATATACAAAACACTTAGATTCAAAGGTAGCTGCTTTTAATTCAGACACAACCTACAAATCTTTTGAAGAAATAATCTTTCAGAGTTGCACAGTTCCAAATTAAACATGAATATTTTTCATAGTATGTGCTCATTAAAGAAAGTACTTTTTTTCTTATTAAAGTATATTTAGGGACTAGTCTTGCTGACTCTGAAACCAAATTTCAGAGGTGCTCCATTGTGTTTGGTGCTCCACATGGAAGATGATCTGTATGTAAGCATTTATTACAATCTGTATTTTCATTTTTCCTTCCAGATTAGAGTGTTCAGGCCTCCTAACTATTCTGGTACAATTGCACTGGCTCTTCTGGTATCTCTTGTTGGTGGCTTGTTATATCTGCGAAGAAATAATCTGGAGTTCATCTATAACAAAACTGGCTGGGCCATGGCAGCTCTGGTATGCAGATTTTTCTTTACTAATATGCTTTTTATTGATTTCCTATCTTAGGGTATGTTTTTATTATTTAGAGGATAAATTAAAAACAATTAAATTAGTACATTGTTCAGAATTATACTGTCAGAAAAAGATTCACAATCCAGATTTTGGGTCTAATTCACATAAGAAGTGAGTATCAGTTACTATGAGTGACTCACTGAAAATGAGAAAATTCTCTAATAGGTTCAGTTTTTTATTTGAATTTTAGTATGAAAATGTTTTCAATAATGGTTACTGATGTTTATGACTATGGTACAACTTGCCCTTTTTGATAAAATCCAAAATGTCAATCAATTGGTTTAGCACAGATATTGATGTCAGACTGTATCAATTTAGAGTAATGAGAGTTTGAGAAAAAAAACCAGAGGCTTTTATGTCCTAAGACAGTGATAAAAGATCTGAGAAACAAAGAAAAAGAGGGAATTGTTTCCAAAACTGGTTTCAGTAATACTGACCTTAACATTCTACTGCTGACCTAAATACCTGTAGGATGATCTAGAAGACTAGATCTACCCAAGTGTGTTTGAAATTTTAGTCAACTCAATCCTCAAAACCATAAATAATGAATGAAGCTTGAATTTGCTTAATTGTGTGTTGCACTGTGTTTATTTACATGGTGGTTTTCAAATAAAGGAGTAGACTGATGAAAAATGCGGGATGTGCAATTTAGCTGTCTCAGTTTTAAACTGGAAATAGTATTCAGGGATGGTAGATTTGTCACAGTGCACCAACAAGCACCCATTACTCTGACATCAGTGTGACTGACAGAAGAGGAACAATCTGAGGAACAGCATCCACTGCTTAATTTTCGGGGACATGGCATCAGAAGCATGAGTTTCAACACTAGAATAGTGTCTGTAATTAGTGAGTCCACTCCAGGATTTTACTGTTCTAGTAGTTACATCAATGGAGAGCACTACTTTTTAGAAATTCATCGACTTTTTTTTTGCAATATAAACAAAGCTTTTATTCTTTTGACATTTAGATGATTATTTCCTGTGATCATTTTAAAGACTTCTCCACAACTTGTATCAATATGAATTAACATTTCTTAAAAGGACATGGCTAGGATTTTATATGGAATATGAGTTTTGTTTCTACATCAGCATTCATGTTGTATTTCTCATCTAGGCTCTCTTTCCCAAGAAAGCTTGCACTTGGTGATCTTTTGAGGCCTCTTTCAACCTGGGCTATTTCATAGTTCTATATGTTTTAGTTCTGCTAGACTTAGGTTATCATAAAACTGTTTCTTCCTTTTCAATATCATATTACTGGTTTGCTATTCTGCTCTAATTCAAAATTGTGACAAGATATCTTCTTTTTGTGGTACTGTCACCTGATGGGCCTTTGGCAGGCTTTATGTCATAAAGGTCAAAGATAAAATTGCCTATTATCTGGTGAGTTCTAATTTTTATGTCTACATTATTAATAAGATATTAAGGAAAGCTCTTTGTTCTAAATTCTTTAATATTTGGCATTAATCTTGAATAATGGCTACTGATAATGCTGTTTTCTCTCATGTGCTGCCATAGCTTTTCCTACTAGTGTAGGAAAACATTTTTATTTAAGCAGTTTGTTATTCTACATCATACATTGAGGAAGGAATACAGAGCAAGTTTTCAAATAAACCACCACTAAGACTACATTTCAAGTAGAATGAACATTCCTTTTGATCTAGGGAGCCAGGTTCAGAATGTCTTCTCTGTACTAGGATGTAATTTGGAATATCCCAAGATCTAGCACAGAGTTTTGACATGTCTCTCCCAAAGTCTTTCATATTTAATTCCATATATTTTTCTAGGTTATTTTTCAATGATAGTGCTTTCTAAAGATGCTCTACCACCAGTTAGTCTCGCATTTGATATGTATCAGCCTTTTTTTTTTAATTTCTAATGTTTAGCAAAAATCTGACTAAAGCAATAATTATCACAAGAAAATAGATACTTGTGTCAAAAAATCAAATAAAGATACGTAATCAGTGGTATTTCCTTTGTTTAACCATGCACTCCATCTCTGGGGACAACAATTTCATCTCAATTTCATACCTCAGGCTTTTCAGATGAAAAGTTTGTTTCAGTGTTTTGTGGAATTTTTTTTTTTCCTCTTGCAGAGGTTAAAAATGAGTCCTTCAAATCATAGAATCATTGTACTACAAGCTGCAGTAAATAGTAGAAGATGTAATAAAATTGAGAAAATGAATGCATCAATTTTTTCTTAGAATGTTTGCTGTTCTCTTTAGCAGAAGCTGAAGAGTTTGCATCTGAACATGACTGCTGATTGCTGTGTAGAAAACCTATAATGACATTCAGTTGAACTCTTGAGGACAGATCCAAATGTAATCAAATATTTTAAGAAATGTATTAATGTAATTCAGTAATTGTCATCCTGCTGATTGTATAGACGAGCAAGTAACTAAAATGGCATTAATGCCCTATATTGTTGCTAATACTTTTCCTGTAAAATTCTGTTTACATTAAAAATTAATAGCACTTAAAGGATGTTTTAGGAAGTGGTCTTACATCTGAAAGTATGTTGTAATTAATCATGGCATTGAGCCAATGCTTTACTATTTCAATTGTTACTGTTCTGACTTCACAATGTAGTAAAAGCCCCATACCCTGTAAAGTGATGGTTTAGCAAAGGTCATACATTTACCAGAAGTCCTTTCCTGTTGGTTTTATTCAGACCTGCACAGACATACACATTAATTTTATAGCTTCTTTTTGGTGGAATCAGCAGGGACTCCTGATTGCAGGCTTTTGGACAGATGACCTCAGTTAATGACTAAAATTTGTTGTGATTCATAGAAGAAAATGGGCAGTCACTAATATTTTATATATATATATATATATATGTGTGTGTGTGTGTGCGTTTGTGTGTGTGTGTATTATATAAAGTAATAATATATTCAATATCATGTAGTTATGATTCTCTGACATAGTGCTTTTTTTCTACCAGTAAACTTAGAGCTTCTTCTTTTTTTGATAAAAGCTCATTAGAAGGAAAAATTGATAAGATGGTGTCTAGTTAAGGAGAGAAAGTAATGCCTAGAAAAATGCTTGTTATGAGGGGTATAAATACGTAATTAGTGTTTAATTATAAATCATTATGTTCTTCATGAATATTTTTTCCTTTTTGACCTTTCAAAACCAAGTTAAACAGAAATCCTGGCAAGATATTTAAAGGCTACATAAAGCCCACATTTTCAGCAGGAGTGTTGGCAATTATTTTGCTCCTTATTGGCTATTGTTTTTTCAGATGGTATAGAGCTGAGAAAGCACAAAAGCACTTTTCTAAAAGCTTTAGGTTTGAGTTTTAAATTCTTTTTGGGTGTACTGCTAGGTGGCTAGTATTCATTAAACATAGTCAAAATAACATTTTTAAATTCCAACTGAAACCTTTTCATAGAGATTATGGCGTTCAGTGACTGAAAACTGTATCATTGCAAACAGAGGACTCTTGTTTTCTTCTTCTTGCTTTGTTAGAGCTTCTCAGTTTCCTAGGAACAGTTTTCATGTTCTCAAATCTTAAAAAAGGAAAAGGTGGTTACTTTTCATTTAAATGAAAAATGGATTGTGTCACTCTGCCTGATTGAATGATCTGTTGCTAAAAATTAGAAGAAAATTCTCAGCATAAAGAGTCTGTGCTGTTTTGACAGAGGATCCCAGAAATGTTAATTTGATAATTTCATTGATATAAAAATGTTGTCTCGTAGACAGTATTTCCAGTAGTGTTGTAGAAGAATATTTAGGAATGCAGTTTTTAATGATGCATCTAATAGTTTTCATAGACTTGTAGAAGCAAGACCACAGGTTTAATCTCACACATTGATTCCAGTGCCAGCTCACACAGGACCATCAAATTGGTTTTGCCCTCAGCATTAGAGTGCACCACAGCAATATTTGTGGTTTCATCCCTTCATTGAAACACTGCAGGCTCTGGTAGCATCTTGTATGCCTTAGGCATTTTCACTTGCAACATTACCCAGAAGAGTTTTAGGATGGCAAACCAGGGTGACTTGAGTCCCAGTACATAATATCCCAAAATATGTCTTTTGAAATCACATGTAAAATTTATCCCCTAGATTATTCTGTGCTTTAATTCAAAATCTGCTATTCATCTATGGATATTTTTCCCTCTGACATGCCAATACAAAGATGACAAAGGACTTCAGTCCTTAGATATTTGCAGACTCCTGTCCTTTTATGCTGGTAGCAAGAAGCAATCCAGACTCTTCAGGATTCTTCATTTCTTAAGCAGAGAGAAGAAAAGGTCAGATGGTATAAACTAGGCAAGGTTCTAACAGTTTAGATAAGGAATTGCTTCATTTTAGACAACAGTATGTGTGCTGAGAGTTTCTGTTCTGTTGGCTAGACTGTCTTTTGACAGCGTTTTCTTTACCAGGCTGTTGTTTTCTGCATGTAATTTTCAGTTTTACTTTATGTGTATATTTGAGATTTGCCTATATACCTGTGGAATCAGGGAAGACAAAATCTGTGCTCAGATTAGAAGGCAGCTGCCTAGGATTTAATTATCTTGGGCAAAATATGACAGGTCGCTTGAATGAGGAGACCAGGGGTGTGTTTCCTGTTCTTATAGCAGTTAATGGGTATGAGAAATGTGTACTCCGTGGATATACCCCCCAGTACCTGCAGCACATAGTAAATTCATCAGCAGTTATTGGTCCAAAGGAGCTTGGAGGCTCTTATGGCTACTAGTGACTTTTTCACCCCTTTCTGGAAATGAGGATGAAAAATTAATATGCTTTATTCAAAGATAAACACTAGAACAGAGGTTTCTCTGTGTGGCTAGGTAGGCATCCTAAAGAACATCAATAAATTCTGATTGTTAATTTCCTTTTTTTCCTATAGTTAGAGGTTTTAGAGATGTAAAATTTAAAGATACAATTCTCTTTGCTCCTGTTTTGCACTCTCTTCTTTAATTCTGTATCTCTTATTGGAGAATCTGATAAGTGATGGATTTAGAAATGGATTATATAGTTCATAGCATGAGAGCCTTCACTGAGTGCAAAAGCAAGGCTAAACTGGATAAGAAAGGATTACATTTCTTTAAAACAGTAATTCTGCAATGGTTAGAATTTACATATACAGAACAATATAGAAATAAAGTGTAGAACTAGCTGTCATTCATTTTTATTGAACCTATGCTTGAATTTAACTATATTCATAAATGAATCTAAAATTTCATTATCTTTCTTACATTACCGATTTTCCCATGTTCTTGGGTCTAAACTTGCAAAGAAATCTCATTATTTTTGTTTTGTATACTATCTGCTAATAGGAAGCTTCTCTTCAAAAGGCATACTAAATGACTTTTTAAGTCTGCAGTTTTGTTTGATGAACTAGCAGACAGTGTTAAACAAAACTTGGACCTTTGAGAAGGGGATATATTAAACACAAATAAATAATTTGCAAGGTTTGCAAGACCAAGAAGTTGAGATACTCTGCTTATGTGCCTGTGAAGTTGTGTCTTGCTTGTAATTCAGTGTTCTTCTGGGACTCTTGGTGCTTAATTTATCTTTTATCTGTTCTTAGCAATCATGTGATTTACACAGAAATGCACCATGGGTGAGCTTAAAGCAGTCTCCCCCTTAGTGAACCTTAAGGATAGAAGCCATGAAGGAAGCATCACTTGTAATTTGTTAACAAGGTCCTGCAGTGGATCCATCTACTCATGGACTGTATCACCTAGAACACCACTGTTTGGCTGCAGAGCCAAATACTCTGCTTGCTTTTATCATTTAGGTGCAAAATAAGCTATCTAAATCTGGAAGCTCTTAAAATAGCATAAACCCTGAAAAATATCATGAACTGCATTGATAAATCCGGTGGCATGCAGCAGTCAGTGGCATTCTTGGGGTCTGAAAAGGAGAAAGAAGGAGCAGATGGTGGAAAGGTGTTTCTGTAGTCTTCCTCTCTGTAGAGCTGCTGAAATACAGACTCTACTATGGAAAAGTAGCATTGTGATTAGAGATAAGTACTCAACTTGACTCTTCTCCTTTACTCCAGTTTTCATCCTTTGAACTTTGACAAGATCCAAGAAAACTGCAGAAAGGCACAATTTCTCTGCATATGAGAGTAAATATGAACAAGTTGGTAATTTGTAGGAATTAAATTGGCAAAGTTTCTAACTGGGAAAAATCAACTTGCAGTAAGGGTTAGTTTGGAAATATTTGGATCCCAAAGTATAGGATCCTATGGAAAGTATGCCATTTGGAATGGCAAACATTGTTTATCAGTGTGAATTACAGATGCACTTACACTTGACATTTTCCTCTCCCCACTACTGTGTCTCCTAGTTACTTTTCTTGCTAGATATTATACTGTCTCACAATGTGGTATTTAAAGCATGAAAGATCTTCAGTAGTTTGGGAGATTTATAATTTATAAAATATTTGACTATATATAAAATGGGGTAGAGTCTTTTTGATCTTTCCATATGGAAGCAGATTTGGCCCTAGAGAATATAAATTGCAAACAGTCAAAATTTAAAAATGAGAAAAATTACTTCTCATGGAAAACATACTTTCAGAGAGGCCCAGTTTGTGTACTCCATGCATCTGTTATCTTTCAATGTTTGACTTTTCAGCTAATTTTTTGCCTTTCTAAATATCTTTCACGTCACTTTTGATACTTTCAATTTCTACACTTTTGTGCTTTCACATAAGCTATTATGTGAGTCATCACTAAAATTGCAGTATAAATTTTTCTGCTAAAACAATCTGCAAGGTATAGAAATAACTATGTTACTCTTCTCCCAGTAATGTCACTGTATACTCTTTTCATTTTGTTGCATGTTATTAATAAAAACACAATCCGTTTGCTAGCAATCACTACGAGTATGTCTTCATCTGCTATGTTAGTTTTTATGCTGTTACATTCTTAATCCTGTTGAAAGCAAAATGAAACACATTTTATATTAAAAATAACAACTTTTTCTTGCAATTAAAATTCTAGCACTACAGCAAAGTAGTAATTAAGCTGTATTTGAAAATGTATCTTTTCTTTCTATTACAGGAGAAGTCTCATTAATAACACCACAATTAAATAATTCTGCATGCATTTCTTGGTATCTTAGCATTTCTCTTCTGTCATGGCCAATCTTCCACTGTTCTCTCTGGATCTGCAGATCATTCTTTTCCCTTGGGGTGATGTGGTATTATGATGAGTTGTCAGCGTTCCATGGTCTTTGCTGGGAGGAGTGTGATGCTGCTGCTTTCTGTCTCCTTGGTTTAGGGTCCACTTGGGGCTATTTCATGCTTTGTGCTTCTTCACTGATCTGCAACAAAAGTTTACAGGGTAATTCGAGATGATCAGAATTTACAGGGTAAATCGAGGTGATATTAGATATGTTGGATGCTTTTCCTTTGTTTTCTTTGTTAGCACTAAAACTGTTTTCTGTGTGCTCCTACGTCTGTGTTTGTTTATTCACTATTGTAATATTTATAAGATCTCCAATGTAATCCTGTGCATCATTTCTTGTCATTCCATACTGACAGATTGTAGCCTGTGTTTACACTTCGTCTGTCTCTGTTGTCACCTCATCACTACAGTAATGCATCAATATATTAGTCCTATCTATTTCTTCCTAAACAGAATAGAGGGAAAAAAGTAATATGCCAATGTAATGTAAGCTGGGTATGGTCACCTGGTCTTTGGAAAAATTGCTGTTTAGCTAAATAGATAGTACCCACCCCGCCTCCAACAACTACCTGACAGCAACAGCAAAAAAAACCCAAAAAACAACCCAACAAAAAAGCCACCCAAACCCCAAATGACAACAAAACCCAAAGCCAGGAAAACCAAGACAGATTTGAATACAGTTTGACAAGATTTCATAGTAAGGCCTTGTTGTTATTTCTAGAGGTAGCAATGCTGCATTTACAGAAATACAGAGCTACACTAGCTTATGTTTATTTCAGAAGCATGTTACAAAATGTTTTTTAAAGAAAACACTCTGAAGGGTTTTAGTAAACCCTGGTTTAGTCAGTCACTATGGTACAAAGTTTTGCATTCATGATCCATCTGCCTTTATGGCATGATCCATTTGCCATATCTTTATGACTTTATGATGCTATTTGGAATATTGATGTACAGTAAAAATGAGCATGTACTGAACTTAAAATGTAGCTTTTGTAAAGATTATCTACACTGATAAAACAAAAGACATATTTAGATGATATGTGTTTCCTATTTCTCTCCCTTGGTAATCCAAAATACTGTACTTTCTTCTTTAAAATAGTCTTAATGACTCTTGGTACGACTGGTGTTTGTCATGGATATTCTACAGTATGATCCTCTACAAGAATTAAGGTCTGTTTTTACAGTTGTTACACATCCCTAACCTAACCTCACACTTTTTTCTGTTGGGAATTTTCAACCTTTCCAGCAAATCAACCATTGCTGTTTGTCATAGCTAAAATGAATCACAGTCATATAGGACACATAATGAGAATTTCATAAAATAGGACAGATTTGGTTTTTTAATAGCCAGCTTTTTTCTATTACTTTATGCATAATTTCAGACATGTGAAAACAAAAGGGTAAGATAAAAATTTGTATAAGATTTAGAGGCAGAAATATTTTCACGGAAGGTTGTATAAATGTTGAGTACTGGTTTCCAGAACATTTGCAATGAATGCCTTCTACTGCTGCAAGTACTTGTCATGTAGATGTGTAAATATGGTGTATAAATTTTGGGTTATTTCAAGTGAGATTTGGAAAATCTGTCTTGAGGTAAGTAATTTTCAAAATGGTAGAAGTCATTAAGAATTTAATGAAAGTAATGCATCTGAAGATACTATCCTAAAATTCAAATAGAGGTAGATGCTGTGTCTGGGTAGTGAAAAAATTACTTATCTGAAGCAAGAGTAACCAGCAGAATGGTTTTCTGTTCAGTCCTTCACAGTAAATTGATTATTATATTGTTTTTCTTTTCTTTTTCTAGTGTGTTGTATTTGCTATGACATCTGGTCAGATGTGGAATCACATCCGTGGACCACCATATGCACACAAAAATCCCCAGAATGGACAAGTGGTGAGTTGGTTATTTTAGTTTTATTTTGAGGGCAAAGGATGTGTAAACAGTCGCTACAGTGAGCCTACAATTGCAAATAATTGCAGGTCCGTGGGTCTGTATGAAAGTCTGTCAGTCTTAAATGTGGCAAGCAGAGTCTCTTTTGGAATTTCAGATCTTTAGAAGGTGCCACCATCCGTGATTTGAGCAATGAAATGAGTGGTTGTGTTGTTCAACCTTCTCTCTCTGCAGCTCCTAGTGGTGATGAAAGTGTGAGAAATTGTTCCATACCACACAATTCCCGCTGCCCAAAGGTAAATGCTGATGTTGTGGCTTTTTGTAGGGATGTGCTTCCTCACACAGTGGAAAACAAATGTTTGGTTTCCTACATTTAGACTACAGAAATCTTTTTTTACATAAACCTTTGAGGTTTGTAACCTCTTACCTTCCTTTCCCAATCATGTCAGTTAGAAAAGGAGATGCTCATGTGCTTTATACCATTTTCCATCATGTCTATAACTCTTCCACTACCTTTTACAGAATGCTTTTTCCTGTATTTCTGTGCTCTTTCAATTTAATCTCTTTATCAGCTTTACTAAGTAGTTACCATTGACTCTTGACAAAATTACTTTTATATCCTGCTACTGCTGCCTATAAAGGATTACTTTATTTGCTTCTCCCTGCTCACTAGTTAACAAATGTTCATCAAATCTCAGAAGAATAAACTCTCTTTGCCTATTAGGATAGTACAAATGACCTTGGCTAGTTCCTAATCACTCCTTGTTATTGACCACTTTTAAAGCAATTTCTTGAGATGGAATCTACAAAACTTGCAATAACCAGGAAGATTTTTTTTTTAATAATTCACAATCCATTGAGCTATTTTCTGTTTTGTCCATCACTAGTTAAAGGAAACTGTATTTACATCTTAAAGAAAAGACTTATTTTAAGTTCTCTTTGTGTCATATCTTAATTGGAGTAGGAAAAAATGATGGTTTGAAATTAATTACTGATCTGTGTTTTATCAGGAATGAAGCAGGATATTGATGTCATAATAGAACAGGATTTCATCTGTGAACTTTGTTATTCAGATATAGATTTGATGTTGCATAAATAATCTCAATAAAATGCTGTTTATGAAAATTTGGAATTTTTCATTACTGCCTTGAAGGAATAAATTTATGACACTTTTCAGTGGAGTGACAGAAAGAAGAAATATTGACTACAAAGAGCACTGTTTGCGACAAATTATTTTTTACCATATCCAATTTTACACACATTGCCTGTCCTAAACCCTTTTTTGAAGTATACTCTGCATGTAATAATTTTAAAATATTCCTGAATTTCTGCTGGCTTGTCTGCATTTTCAGAGTTTGAACTCATATCCCACAGGTTTGAAGTGATACTACTTTGGGAATGTTAGAACACACAGCTAAGTAACGAAAATAATGGCAAAAATGGTTTTAAGTTCTAGATACTAATATATTGTACTGGTCGAAATGCATTCTTTTCTGGCTCTGATGCATTTCATGACTTCAGATAAGTTATTTGTGCCTCTGATTCACCTGTCTCTCCTTGTTCATATGTGTCAGTGCTCTGACTGTTTTGTATGTGACAGTAAGTAAAACCAGTTAGATTCTAAGAATTAGAAGAATAAATGCAGGATTACCAAGATCCTGCTTTAATTAAGCTATCACTGACCAGTATAGTTGTCATTTAAAGCTCTAACTTGAGAAGTGTTGGAAGCTTAATAAGTAGGCTATAAATCCTTACCTATTTTACATTGTGGTTTGGGTTTTTTTTTTTCCTTCAAATAACACTTGAACATTTTCCTGTTTCATTTTTCTAACACTTATCTATGTTTCTGTGAATTTGAAGCAGTAAATCTGCTTATCTAGCCTTCTGTGAGATTTATTCAACCATGATAATTCACTGTAACACTTAGTGAATTGTCACTAGCTGCTGTCTTTACCTCTGGATGAAATTTAACTCACCACTTTCTTTCCAATGTCTAGCATTTAGTAACAATTCCAAATTCTCATGCCAGTTTTTTGCAAGGATTAATTGCATGTAATACTCTGAAACTTTGTTGACAGTATTACCATGGAGATCCCTGGTTTTAAAAGGATGCATGGAATAGCTCATCAGGCTTAATAGTTTTACTATTAGGTTCAAAATTATGGATTCTAAGTTTTTCTTATTTCATATAAGTTAGTGGTTCAGTTCTATACTAGCCTGATATGCCAGCAGACTTTGAAAATGGTAATACTCTGTCTTTATAAACTGTTCTTTGCCTCAAATATCTCCTATTATATGCTTTGTTCTTGCTGTAATTTTAGATGACACTTAATTTGTTCTCAAATTCCTGGGGGTTTTTCAAAAGATGAAAGGACATCTGTTTCCTTTGCTCAGACAACACTACTTACTCTTGCCAGTATCTTGTGCACATAACTTCACCAGTTCTTAAAGCTTGGCTTTTGCATTGTGTTTATGATTTCCTAAGCCGCTTTAACTGCATGGCTGTACTCTTTGAAGCTCTGAAATATTTTTATGTATTTCTGTGTGGTCTGTTCTATGAAGCTGATGGTCTCTCTTATTGCAGTTGTTGTAGGTAGTTCCTTCATTCCCTACTGCTATCAGCTAATTTCAGGGTTTGGGGCCGCATGGAAGAGCATCCATTTTTATGTAGAAAGCTGAATCAGACAGGAACATTGTTTGCTATTTCAGTTCTGGTTTAGGTTTATGAAACTGTGCTAGTCTTCAGTCTTGACACGTACTTGATTTCTGTTTTATTTCTAGAGTTCTCCATCTTTTGCCAAATAATCTGTTTAGGATTGGGCCCTTACTGACTCTGTTATTCTAAAATCTGAACCTGTTTTACTGGGACTGAGAGTGACAATTAAACATTCTGTTGGTGTCTGTGTGTAAAGCCTTGTGAGACTTCTGATTTTTATTCAGAGCTTGACCTGTATAGAGCTGGTGGTGAGAGAAGTAGAAATGGAGAAAGCAATTACATGGGTTTGAGCCTTCTGTAAGGTAGCTCTGCTGCTATTTAATCGACCTAACAGCAAAGAATTCTCACTAGATTTTCATCAACTTTTAAACAAACTGCAGCAATGGCTAAGAGAGCATTTATGTATATCTGTCCATGAGTTAGCTGCCCTTTTTATTATTATTATTATTATTATTATTATTACAAATTCTACAATTTTTACTGTGCAATATGCTCAGGATTGCATCTTTAAAATGGTTGGAAGTTTGCTCTAAATGAGAACAGGGAAAAGGACAAACTTGATCGAAAATGCTGAATTAACATGGTTTCCAAAGCTCGTAGTTTTCTTGCCTTCTTTTAAAAAAAGTATTAAAAGTTAGAAAAGTTTCTGTGTGTGAAGAGGAAAATATGGTATTTTATTATCAGATATTAGGTGGTTTTCTTGTGTAAGTTGATGCTTTGTGAAATGGACAATAGTATTATTTGCCACTATATTAATTGGATTTTTTTATTGTCTTATATTTAAAATCTTGTTGAAATTCCTTAAGTATAACACAAGTTGTGTCCTTAGGAAGCAGTTTGTATATTAAAAGATCTTTTACATCTTTTACTTTATAATATCACAGTAAATATAAATATTTATTTAACTGTAGAATTTATTCATCCTGTTTTTTCCCCTACTTACCTTTTTATAACCACTGATCTTTACTCACTTCTTTTGCTGATACAGTTATGTAGTAAGCTCTCTGTTTCTGAAGTTAAATGAAAAATATATTGGACTGCTGGTATATTTTTTTCATTTGTTAGTATAAAACAAAGGTATTTTGAAACATTTATGCTAAGAATATTAGCATTCTTAATTTGCACTATCCTCCAATGCTAAGCAGGACAAAATGTCACTTACCAAGGTTAATTCTTCTATGGTTTGTGATATGAATCTAATTAAAATCTATGGAATGGTTTCTTGAAACATTTTTAAATAACTCAGCCTTTCAACCTCAGTCAGTCACATTAAATTCATTGTCCTTTGGCCTTCAGTGTGTCTGGAAGCATGTTTGAAGTAAAGTTTGCCAAGATTGTCTTTGTAATGCCTGGCTTTTAGAAAAGTAGCCACATTGATGGTAGCGAGGCAATACAGACAAAAGTCACCTTATTGTGTGATAAATTATTTTGTTTGTCTTGCTTCCAGATAAAAAAGAGTTCATACAGGTTATTATCAGTACCTAACATAAGGAATCCAGATTGGCCTGGCTTTTACTGCAGCAGTATTTTGATGCATCTGTTTCCACTCATCACAGCCACAGTCTTGTTAAAAATATATCTTAATATTTTATTGGAATAGCCACTTATTTATAATGGCATGCTGGATTGAAATGAGGAGTGCATTGCTTATGAGTTTTTTTAATGAAATAGCTTTCCTGTTGTTATCAAAGCAGTGAGCCTATTCAGAAGCTACAAGAAGTATAGGGTTTCTAAAGCTTTTAAATGACATTTCTGTCATGATTTAGTCAAAAAAGTTATCAATTGGCAGTGCAAGGTTCTTAAGATTCAAGGGTGATTGTGTCTGGCATTCTGTATAACCTGTGTTTCTACCTTGACATTAGAAAAGGGAAACCTTACACAGTATTTGGTACTCTTTTTTTTTATTGTGGGAAGAATTTACTAGAATTTAGTAGGAGCCATTTACTTTCATTTGGAAGAACTATTTTCTGCAGAACAGCTCTTATGTCAGCAATCAGGGAGGCCTCAAATACATGAATTTTTGAGGTATCTGAAGATAGAGCAATAATGCAATGCAGTAAAATATACTTTAAGGCAGAAAACCAGCATGGCACATGGGAATAACTGGTTCATGTTCCTCTGTTGCTAACAGAACAAGAACCATTTTTGTAAAGCCAGTTTAAATGCCACGCAGGAATGTAGTTTTTCTGTCTTCCTGGACTTTACTGGTTGTGGAGATGTATATGGTAAGAGCCTTATCTATTAAAACAATTAGTAGGTAACTTTGAAGATTGTGTAGTCTGGCTGTTTGCTCAAAGGTTGCTCTTTCTCTTAGACAAAGGGCTTTGTCTAAGAGAATTTTCAATGTCTCCATGGTTAGAGATTTCCCAACCTATTCCAGTGTTTAACCATCCACAGAACTTTCTTTAGTTTTACCTCTTAATATATTTTATCTTTTGTTTTTAATTTCCCTCAGAAACAGTCATGCTGAAATTTATCTTCCTCTTCAGTAAAGCTGATTTAGCTGAGTTCTTAATTAGAATATAACGTTGTCTTTAATAAAATTTGGAGTTGGATGTGTGGTACAGCTTTTGAGAGCTTCTAACAGCATACTTTTGCTTAAGTGACACTATGATATCACTACAAAATGCACACCGAAAACAAGAAAAATATTATGCCTGGAGTAGTCAGAGATGTTTCTCTGTATAGATTCTGCTCTCTTAATAGAGCCATGCAGATGTTCTTCTTGTACCTATTAAACAATTGTTTTCTTCTAAAATCCTACAATTTGGAGACTGGGGGAGGCAGAGGAGAAGAAAGAACCATATTTTCCATGTTGTGCAACACCATTTTTTGCTCTTTTTGATCGATTATTTTGTTTGATTATTTTATCTATTCCCTGTAAAAACATATTCAATATAATGGGTGCAAGATTCTTTTCCTGAAGTAAAATTTCAGCAGTTGGGAATTGTCTTGTGAACTTCTGAGAAAGTCTCAAAATATTTTCTATGCTGCAGAGCATTCTAGAGTTGGTGAGCTCTTGCCTTTGCATACAGTTTTGCTAGTTGGCTCTAATGCTGTCATTTCATTGTAGCAGATTCACTTCTCTTATGTGGACTGTGCCAAGAGGAGGAGCATGCATTTGAGCGTGTTATGTAAATGAAGCAGCATACTTCAGGTAGTCCTCCATGGAGGAATTCACCCAGAATCTCTGGTTCAGAAAGATACCTTTTATTGTCCTTACTCATTTTTAATCATGTTTTTTTTATTGAATGTAAGGAACTTCTGGTTGGGTTTATATTTTTGGTTTTGTTTTTTTTTTATTTTTTTTCCTACAAGACCAAAATTATTTGCTACGTGATATTTTATTAAATATAAAATGCTTTTTGTATGTTTTCATGGAAACAAAAATTATTCTGACACTTTTTTTTAGTCTACCTCTGCTGCCAGCATTAATTCCTTTCTTTGACTCACCTTTCATGTTAACTGACTTTTACTGAAGGAAGATACAGTAGAAGATGACATAAGGACTAAATTAAAATTAAAGGACGAAAGACTAAATTAAAAGGTAAACTAAAAGGTTTTGTACCTGCAGTCTCTTCTTCTGCCTTCAGAGGCAAGTAGGGTGGTTCTATATACCTCACCTATTAGATATCAAATATTTCTGAGTTTCTGAATATTAAGTAGCAGTTTTTATGGGTTTTTTCCATTTTTCTTTGAATCATTCATAAGACTTTTAATTTTTTTTTACAGATATTGCCACACAAATTATGTAGATATATGTTATAGTCAGGGATAGACACACAAACCTGCTTTCCTTACATATTTCCTTGTTTTCCTTACATATTCTTTTGAAGCATTAGAAATATTTTCAAGGTTAATGATGCTGCAACTACTGTTATTTGTTCCATTAGGTTTGAGATTTAAAATAGTCCTGCTCTTGGTAGTTTCCTTTTTTTGTTCCCCACTTCTAGCAACAAAACTGAATTAAGATTAAACAGTCTGAACCCTGGTAGCTGAGGAATCAATTTTGACTTCATCTAGTGTGCTCAGATAGGCATAACCTATTCCTGTACTAAAATTAAAGTAGAATAAGCTGGTACTTGGCAGCATTATACATATGAACAGAATGTGAAAGTAGGTGCTCTGGTAGAGGCAGGAGCTGACTGTTGGGTTCAACTGTTTTTGTAGTTGGTTGGAGCAGAGGAGGAGTTGGTGTTTGTGACTTCTCTAACAATAGACCTATTCAAAGCAACTGTGAAAATCAGCTTGAAGGAGGAACATGTTTGTATTCCTTTTTCTTTTGGCACAATAATACTTCAATAGCAGAAAAACGTTTTTTCTAGCTTTAGAAGAAACAATGAGAATCTGTTAATAAATTAAGGACCTTGTTTCCCGAGTCTTTTGTATTTCTCAGATTAATAATTTCCTTATCTATTTTCATTGGTTGTTGTTGTGCTTCTGTTTATTCTAATTATTGTAATTGTAAAAGAATTTGAAGGTATACATATATACTTTTGTCTTCTCAGTAGTCACTGTAAAATATCCTGGATATCTGAAAATTGTTTTGCAAATTCTATAAAGCTTTTGTTACCAGAAATACCATACAACATGTGTTATTAATATTAAAGCATTTTGCTCTTCCATTATGTCCAAAGGACATGGTCAAGCTAAACTATTTGGTGAAAAGTTTGATTTTTATTAGTTCCAATTAGATCTTGCTCAAGAATTGCTTACATGGCTGTTGCATTATAAATGCTTATATTTAGAAGCAGACATTGCTAAGTCAATCCTCTTGCTATGTAAGCAGCAAGCAGTATTTCTCAAGTAAGTCACCAAAATGTTTGTAAGGGAATTATTGTTTTTAATCTGCTTTGTCCTTATTCTTGGAGTATGGGGCAGACATAATTTAACTTCTACCCTGATTTCTGGTCAGCATTCAAACTTCTTTTATGTCCACATTGTTGAGAAGCAAGTTCACAAAAGGAGTAGGCTTTACACAAGCTTTACAACAAGGAATTATTTTTGTTTCACACTAGCCTTTAGGCACACACACATCTGTCTGTCACTTAAAAAGACATTGCAGGATTATAGCCCATCTTAGGAGAGTTTGCTTGTGTGTAACAGCTATAATTGATCTGCTCTTTAAAGATTTCAAAGGCATCTTTGTAAGCTAATATTATGTACAGAAGTGGGTTGAGGAGCAGATTTTGTGTGCATCACCTGCTCTTAGTATTCAGTACTCAGAGAATCAAACTTTCATGTTTATTTGAAATAGACTGTAGTTCTTCTGCATATGTTTGTACTGAAAAAAGAGGCCCTTTTCACTGCTCCCCATAGAAGTCTATCATTAATATTTAAACCAAAGCTGTTAAAGGCTGCGGCTCTTCAACTCAAGGCACAGTGCAAATTAAAAAGAGTTCTCTACTGACAGTCTTGCAAGTCTAGCTTTTGAGCAGAAAACAAAAGCTTGAAATAATCTCCTTCGTGTTTACAGGTCATGGGGTCACTTAGCATAGCAAAATGCTCTACATGAAATGAAAATAGCACTACCATTAAAAGAAGGAAGTTGTCTTCATTTACAGTCTCTCACGCTCCTAATATGGGTCAATGGAATGAAAGAAGAATTTGGTTTATGTTTTTTTTTTTTTTTATAGTCAGTGTTCTAAAAAATATTTCAAAGAAAAAAATGTATTCCATAGTTCATATTAACCATAGTAATCCCTATCAGATATATAAAAGTAGGAATTTTTTCATAGTTTTCCATGTGGCTAAATACCAGTCATTGAAAAACAAAAATTTCAGAGTTGGTCTTATTATTGATGTTTTATTTGTTTATAGAAAGAGAACACTTCAATCAGTGTCATAATGACTTAATAAATACTATCTGTTCTTGTCCAGTACTGTCATTTAAGATATTCTTAATGCTTGAAATGAGGAAATTTCCAAAAGGAGAGCAGGGAGGTAAGTGGCTTATTTGAAGTTTAATTTGCCTGTTGGTGTTAAAACCAGTACAACATGATAGTACCCACAGCCCTTTTGTATGGCCCTGTAAGAACTGGATGAGCATTGAGCTAGAAGTGTGCTACAGTAAATGGAGATAATGCAGGCATTGGATCAGCTGTACAGTTTAAAAACAGATTTTAAGAATTGATTGGAGCTCAAAATTGAATTAAAATTATGCTATTAGTCATTTAAAATCCCAATAAATATTCACTTACATTATTATTAATTAGCTCTGGAAAACAGAGAACTACAAGGCTGTGATGTGAATGAATATGCCACTTCAGCTATTGCTCAGGCTCACCCGTGGTCTGCTGTATTGCTTTTACCTTTATAACCCACTGGGTCAAATTCTGATCTACAAATATTTTGAAAAACTGCAAAAAAAAAAGAAAAATCAAAAAACCCAACAGTACAAAGACTTTGATTTGTATTTCTTCTGGCTTCTTCTCCTGTTTGTTTAATTAGCGAATTTCCTAATTCTGCTAAAATATTGGAAAACTTCATTTAGTGAAGAACAAACAATTGAAATCCCTCCACACAATCTTCTTTAAAGCTGAGTAAAAAATTTAGAAGGAACAGGTTAAAAACGCATTCAAACCAGTCTTACTCAGAGGATTCTTTTCTGTATAAATTTAAGAACATCTGTTCTGAACATGCTGTCTTCCAAAAAAGACAGCATATATAGCACAGGGCAAAATGCATCCTGGAAATAGAAAGCACACCTAGAATAGTAAACACAGAACAACAATTTGAAAAAGAAAAGGATAACTGGGGAAAAACCTCAACAAAATAAACAAAAAACAGAATTCTGGATTTTATTGCTATAGGTTACAAATACACTGATTTA
Organism: Melospiza georgiana; assembly: GCF_028018845.1. Classification (NCBI taxonomy): domain Eukaryota; kingdom Metazoa; phylum Chordata; class Aves; order Passeriformes; family Passerellidae; genus Melospiza; species Melospiza georgiana. The sequence continues at coordinate 750,812 of NC_080434.1, forward strand.
TTTAATGAACCTCTGTTCAGTTGGGTCATTAACATAAATACCAAGCTAACAAGTTCAGTCCTTATGCATAATATACGTTTGAATTTGCCCTCTTTTGCCCTTTTTCTTTTCAGTCAGTCATCTGTAGCATATTATATAGTTGTGATCTCAAAAATAATAATAATTTTAAAAATCCTAATTTGTAGTGTGTGGGTATGCAGTAGCAGGAGGCCCCATATGCATTATCCAGTCATGGGCAAATATATCTTATAAAAGTCTCTCACTTAAGATTTTGCTCCCACTACTATTTTGTAGTGCTATTTTACCACCTTCTTTATTCAAATGAAGTTTTTAGTTATTGGGTGGATCATGCATGCAACACTTTGTACCTTGATTTTGACTTATTTGATCGCATATATTAATCACATTCAGCCCATACTTATAAAATGGATACTTTTTCTGTCTGAGTTATTTTCATACAATGAGAACAGAATTTCTGGAAATCCTTCTGACTTTCAGTTCTTCCTGTGTAAAGTAGTGGTGGTTTTTATCTCAGTTCCCTTCTGGCCTCAGCTGAATTCATTAATACCAATTTTTGCGCCCAAATCATCAACTTCAAATTTCATAAATTAGTTCCAAGATATAGACATGCTTTATGCATTTTTAAACAGCCTGTCCTGTCCCCTGTTGAGCCAGTTATTCAAACTGCTTACCCAGTTTGTTCTACCCCCGTTTTTTAACACCTTTAAATATAAAGGAATGAAATACCAAAGTCCAGATAAATAGTAGCTTTTTTTTTTGTCAGGAGCACTAATTACTTTTAAAAAATGATTATATCTCATGGATCTGAAACCTATCTCTTCGTATCAAATGTGCTGTATTTCATCTTATTTTTCATGTTCCTTTGCATGTTTAATTGTTAATTTCAAAATTTATTCAGCAACATTTCATGTTACTGAAATTCTATTTCCTTCTTTTCAGGATGTGTTTGGTTTCTGTGTATGCTCTTCTGTAGATTTACTCAAACATGGACAGGTAGATTTGTCTCAAATCAATGCATAAAATTGTTACTGGGCTTTAAGACTCATATACTAGTTTTGGAATTCTGCTTTTTGAGTTTTCCTGCAACTTTTTATGTGGTATAGATGCATCTTGTCAGCTGTGGATACTTGTATTCCTTTTATTCATCAGAATTAGGAAACTGGATTGTTACCACTATTTACTGCATGTTAACTTTTTTTGCTTTTTCTCTGCTTTAGTGACTGAAATGTGAGCTACCTGTTTGCTATGGGCCCACCTTAATTTGCCTCCTGGCAACTTCTATTTTGTCCATAAGTTTCTTGACCTTTTAAGAGGGAAATGTATTTGCTAGTTATTTCCTTTCCATTCTTTCTGAGCTCTGGTTGTTCATTGTATTCCATTGGGGATTGTTCATCAGTTAGCTCTGGAATTCTTCTCCGAAAGGTCAATAATTTATTAATTGCTTATTTAAGATGTGTTGGATATAAATTCAAGATAACTTAAGGAACTTTAATGGTTAGTCTCTGACTCACTCAGTTCACCAATTTTTTCTAGTGTGCGTGATTTCCCTTGTTAATTTTTCATTTCATTTGAGCTCTTTTCAAGTGCAAAAATCCTAAGTTGAAAGTTTAAAATGTGTTACTGAATTAGCTCAAGTCATTTTACCTGAAGCTATTTTGTGCTTCCTGTGTCCTTACAGTGCCCCTTTTTATATCAAAAGCACACTTAAAATATTATTGATTCTTGTGGAATCAGTAGGTAAGTGAGAATGGAATCTGCCAGGTGTCATATACTGATCATTGAAATCTTCTCTTAGTAGTATTTTTTTCCACTCTACCTAGAAAATTAGTCTTTACTCCATAAGGAGTTCTTTTCCTGAATGCTTTTCAATTCTTCTACTCTGCAATATCCCTCTCCAAGAGTGGGGTCTCAGTTCTCTCTGGACGTCATTGTCCTCCTCCAAAGTGTGAAATGTTTGCTCGCAGCATTCCTAGTTCCAAGGGTCGCTCTTTGGGTGTCCGTGCCACCTTTATGTCCTCCTTCTGTACTTTGGTTTACAGTAAACAGGGCACCTGGCCTGTGATCCTTCTGCATGAAATAGTGCTACACGGTGACCTTCAGGAATTTGCCTGTGCACTCCCAGATGGTACTGGTTTGTTCAGTCTGTTGGACCAAAGAGGAACTAGTGTGAAATAGAACTATTTGAGACATGTCTAGTGTGTATATTGGGCTTGAATAATTAAAATACACTACTTGCTAATCTAAACATAGTCTTTGGGTCCACAGCAGCTCAACATAAGCATCTTTGTATCAGTCATTGTGGTGTTCTTCCAGTCAAATTTTGAAATTCATTCTGAGACAAAGAGTGATTTTGTGCAAGAAGCTCTAGTTCCACGAAGGTCATTTCAGCCCCAGATATATACCCAATATGCCTGTTCCTAAGAGAAGGTGTGTCTTATGTTTTAGCAGACGTATTCTGGTAAAACATCATTAAAAGAATATGATGTTGTATATAATAAATATACGTCAATTTCTTGCATATATATATATATATATATGAAAAAAAGCTAAGATACAGCTTTGAGTCCTGTCTACTTTTATGTTAGTAGAACTATATTGCTCTTTTCTCTTATTTCTTGAAAAGACCAAATGTCTGTAGGCGCCTCAGAATCTTTACTTAAACGCTTTGCTTTCCTAAGTTAAGGGCTTTGTTAGACTGTACATTGGATATGAAAATATATTGTCTACTTAGGTTGAAGATTCTTTCTCTTCAATCTTGTAATTTTTTATTGAGAGTGAAGATGCCTCTTTAAATAAATTTTTACAAAATGAGTATACCAAAGGGTAAATTTCATTATTCCAAATTTGTAGAGTAATTTTGGTGCTGAGAAGAGATGTGGTGGGGAATCAGGAGGATGTCTGTATGTAATTAATAGCTAAGTCAAATTCTCAGTAAATTTAATGAATATTTCAGTTTAACATCTTGACTTACTTTGCTTAGCTTTTGTAGTGACAAGTTTGATATGATTTTGTTTAATTATCAAATTTAATTTCTCAACTGAGAAACTATAAAACAATTTAAAAGCTATTTATGTGTGATAATAATTTAAAAATGTGTCGCATCCTTTGTATGTAAAAAACTTTTCAGTGTAATCAGTAGATTATCTGTAATTTTTGGAAGTATTACAGTGGTTGAATCCTGGCCTCTTTGTCATATATTCATTTTAGTGTACTATAAGGTTAATTTGCTTTTTTAAGCAATCTATGAATAATTTTTTTCTGTATTTAACAGGTCACACCATAGAAATATTTTTTATCCTGTTTCCCCTGAATTTCCAACACAATTTTCAGACCTTTAATATTTTATAATTCTCTAGAACTCTTTGGAAATTTGAGTGAAAATACATGTTCAAGTTGCTACCTAGATCCTAGACATAATCAGTTTTAAAAGCCTAATCTTTTAATATAACTAGAAAACTTTTTGTATGTATAGGTATATTTCCTAATCGTAGTGCTGCTTCTTTTAATTTTAAAGGTCAGTCCTATTATTCCTGAAGGTTTTTTTTAAATATTTCAAGTTAAAAAAACCCTGACTAGAATACTTTCTGTCACACAGTAGTTGCATTTTAATATCTACCCAAATAGAGTGCATTTCCAAAGAAAGAGTTTCCCAGAAAAGCCTTGCTAGATGGTATTAAAAACACCAGTTTCAAGGGAGACAAAAGAATGACCTTCAAACTTTTTCTGACTTTGTCTCTTATCAGTCATGCAAGTGTCAGAGTCATAATGTGAATACTTTGAATTGTCAGTAGAGGGAAGCTTCCTCTTTGAGGTTATATTGGCTGGAATAGAAGAGATAACACTATTATCAGTGCTTTTGTAGTGTAGCCAATTTCTCATTGCGTGTACTGAAATTCACTTTTTAATACAGTTTTGATATTAATGTAATGATAAATATGTCAGACTGTTAAAATAAATTCTGAATGTTTCTGTCAGTCCTGATACAGTATGAAATAACACTCTGGTGTCTTTCAGAGATTTTTATGAGCATTTTGGGAAAAAAAAAAGTCATTTTCAAACACGTTTCTAACCTCCTCTTTAGTAAATTGACATTAAATATGTTTTTTTTTTCTGGGGTGTGTTGAATTACCAGAGAGTTGGAACTTAGCTCTGGAATGTGAAATACAGAATATAAACTAGCACACTGTGTAGTATAGAAATACTGTTACATGCTATTTGGTCACCATTGAAGGAATTTTAGGGGTTTTTTTATTATGCATTCCAGCCCTGTCTTTGAGAATTTGTTTGAACAGCTCTTCTTGAGCAGCTTGTTAGTTTTATTTATTAAATATTGTAATTTATTTCTATAGGCTACCTAATGCACAAAATAACAGGGCATTCAAAAGTATTGTGCAAATTTTGCATGGTAATAAAATTATGCTAAACTTTCACATGGCCCATTTCAATATTGTTAGTATTTACACTGAAATTAATCAAGGGCTTAACCCCTTCTGCTGGACTGTAGAGAGCTTTGAAGACTTGAGAGCTTTGACATCATTACATTTCCATTGATTTACTGATCATTGTTTGCAATAGTTCTCTTATTACTTGAGATAATTTCTACAAGAATTATGTGTTATCTCAACTAAAAGATATAGGTAGTCTTATGAATAATTACTGCATTTAGATATTCTGAAGTAATATTTGTATTTTACTTAAATGAAACTCTGATCTTCTAATATATAGGTTAGCAAATAAAGATTCACAAAATTTAAGGTTCCACCAGCAATCAGAAGTATTTCAAGTGTACGAAAGTAACTCTTACATTCAATAAGTCATTGTTAGACAACAAAAAAATAATCAAATATGTTAAGTGCTTGCAGAATTCTGTGTAGGCGGAATTGTGGCTCTGCTGAAAACTAGACCTTGTTAGTATAACACAAAATTGACCATATTTTGTAATGGTTGGAACTTTTATTACTGAAGATCGTTCTTCTGGTGTGCTAACAGTATCCCAAATCTTATAAAGTTGCCTGGTTTCCCTGTTAGCATCACTCAAGAGGCTGATAACAAACATGTTGGTTTTGTCAGGAAGATTCCAAATTAATTCATATAATGGCCTTTAGATCAGTTTTGGATGTTGTGCTAAGAACTCTGTAAGTTGTAAACTTCTGTCAGAGTATTACAGATTTTACCAAGGTACATGGTTGATTATACATATTTTATAGTGTATGAAAGGTTGGACTACAGTGTTCATCTTACAGAATGATGCTAAATTTGGGGTTATTTTTGCTTTGCTGTTTGTATTACCTTATCTCTTCCCCTGCCAATCTAGCTGCCTTCAGGAAAGCAAAAATGGTTGAAGCAGTGGTCAAGTGCATTCTTTCTCAGTTTTCCTGTTTCTGATGGAGTAATTGAATGCACTAAAAAAGATAAAAATATTTAATGTTGAAATCCTGTACCTAAACTGAAATTATTTTCAAATATATAAATATATAAATACATTATATATATATATATATATATTTTTTTTTTTTTTTCAAATATATAAATATATAAATTCATATTTCTCTTCATACCTTAACAGGTTGAACATTAGGAGGATGTCATTAAACTTTTCTTACATGTTTTTCTTGTTCAATCACTCAATGTAAGTCTTATTTTGGTTCACTAAATAATTAATCTCCAGGTCAGTTTAGAAGGAACTTGGGAGAGAGGCATTTCTAACCACCAAAAATGTGTCTGACAGTTTACCTGCTGAATCTCTTGCCCAAGGTTATTTGCAGAGCCTATTCTTCTATATTGAAAGCTTGATTTTTCTTGTGACAGCCAGTTCAGCCTTCTGCAGCTAAATGTTATGTAGAAATAAATGTTATATTGAAATTCTTTAATATAGAGTAAATGGTTTTACTTTATCGTTTGTTCTGTGCAATTAAGTGGCTTACTCAATATTATAAATCTTTCTAAATATTAATGTTCTGAAATTCTATCAGCAATAAACCATCAGAATGAAATATTGGCTCGTTGCAATCAATAGCAAAGTGCTTATTGACTTCTTTTGAATCTTTATTTCATCCAAGTTATTTCAGGTACAAAGAAACTTCTTAGCTCTTCTGCAAATATGTGGGACTGGGAATCTGCTTACGTCAAAGTCACCTTGAGCTGTTTTAACTACAGCTTCATACCTTGTATAAAGTAAAGTGGTGTGTGTTGAAGCCTTTTGTTTATTTTTGACATCAGTTTTTTGCCTTTTTCTAGTTAATTAATATACTGTTCTTATAACTGAACCATCTTAAATGGTTTTTTTTCAACTTTGCCCAAATTAATAGTACTTACTTGCAAGCCACGATCTACTAAAGCCAAGAAATTTATTCTCTTACTGCAGAGTAGAATAGTTTATCATGAGGTATTGTTTTTGCTCTCAAAATTCTACTTTGCATTTCAGTCTTTGTTAATGAAATTAATTATATAATCTTTGCCTCTGGCCTAAAAACTTATTTGTCCAGAGTCACCTGTTTATTTATTTCAAAACAATTATTTTGTTGAAAAGCACAGCTTTTTTATTTTATTATTTGAGGCACAATAATTGAACATTAAATAACTGATTCTGATATTTGAAGAATGTGACTAAGCTTATTTTCTCCTTTCTGAGCTGGAAGGAAACTGCAATTTCACAATTATGTACTTGTAGTACTCTTAACTTCCTTGCACACTCTAGTCCAAGTATCAAAGTCACACATGAACAAGCCCTTAAAATATCGTGAGATTTTTTTTATTTCACATCAAATAATTCCTAGTTTTCCTTGTCCCAAATACATGGACATTCACTGTTCAATTTTTTTTTTCTCCTCTTCTAGGCATTAATATATTAATGTTGCTTTTTTAGTAAAGCTAGCACTTAAAAAACTTCAATATAAGCTTGAATGTAATGATAAATCGGAATGTGTATAAAACTTGTGTTGCTTTTTGCAATCCTGAAACTTTTCAGTGCTTGACTCTTTGGGTGTTTTTCTTGGCGACAGCAGATGGAAGAAACTTGAAATACAGCTTGTCTTGCTGACAGCAGTATTTGATTTGTATTCATTTTAGGCTGGAGTACTTGCTAAGGATAATACAGCAAATAGGTCTGAGGTTTTGTGTCATAACATAAAATTTTTAGTTACTGGTGTTTATGTTATATTCAGTGATTGCCTGACATCATAAACAAAACTTTTTAAAAGACATCATCACAAATGTGATAGTTGCTGAAGTACAAGATTCATAATGGCATGCACTTCCTTTGAAAAAAATGTTCTCACTCTCTATTCTAATAATTAGGAATCATCTCCTAGTGCATTAAGCAATGCCTTTAAATAAGTGACTCTTATACCTGCCTTCATAAAGCATAGATTCAAAGAGTTTGTTACTGTGAAATAAATTCCTATTTGTCAGGTGTGCCTGCTCTCAAACTTTATATTCTAAACATGGAGTGATTCTTGTATTCTCAATTTGTTCTACTAAAGTCTTCATTTTACTCAGTTGCTATGTCATGTCAGCAGTACTTCTTCCAATTTGCTAACTAGACCTAATATACCATCTAAAAATTGCTCTGGACAACACTGAACACTTTTTTCTATAATAACTCAGCTGCACAATTCTGATCAGTATAGGCTATTCTAGGATACTAATAGAAATTTTAAAATCAGCTGCTGCAAATTTATTAGGAATTTGGTTTTGACCCTTTTTTTAGGTATTCAGTTCTATTTTGATTTTTTTTACAATCATGCTAAGCCTGTATTTTTCCTTAGTTCTTTTCTCCAAGTGACTGCTTCTTTGTGATCTTAAGTGTTAATTAGCAAAAACAAAGAGCAAATGAGAGAGGTTGTACTGGGATGAAGATAACAAGCTGTTAACATCCAATTATTGAGAGATGCCTCTACAAGAATTAGGGTGCAAAAGATATCATATGCCAAAGTCAATAGTAGGGATTTTATTTACCAGTAAAATGGGAGGTAGAGAGATTAGAAAGAAATTGAAAAGAGAGCAGAGCAAGAGAGAGGCCAGGAATTGGAGTTAACTCCTTTAAGGCAGTCCAAAAGGGGAAGATTGACAAGGAATCCTACCTAGTCAGGAATTCTGTAACTCAATGCATTACTGGTAATAATGTACCTTCAACAAGGCTGCTTGTGCTTATGAAGTTTTTATACAAAATACAAAATGTTCCCATATAAAATGTTTTCATGGAAGCACATCTTTACATTTACTCTGTTCTTCAGGAAATAGAGTACAACTCCGTGTAATTTAATCCTGACACGAAACAGAAATTGTGGCTTTATTATTGGTGAGGTCATAAAGGAAATTATTATCCTTTTTAAGTTTAGTTGTATTATCCCAGCTTGCTATTTCTTTCTTTTGAATTTCCTCCTTCTGGTCTAGGAAGGCGTACTCAACCATTTTATATGTAACATTTTCTTTTGTTTTGTCAAGATTATTTAGTTCACTTGTTAGTGTCTCTGGAAAATTTAGTCAAACCATGATAAATGTAAAACTTTCTGAGAAAGACTTGGGAAGCCTAATACATTTTCCTTGATTCCAAATATAAATTCTTGTACCAATTCCAAGGCTAAATTTGGTTGAGACAAAATTATACATCCATAAGATAAATGTAAAAGCTTTTCCTCACACCATTTTTTTCAGTAAAAAGACAACGTTAGCAAAAATCAAACTAACAATAGATAAAATGTGCAGTCCTGCTAATTTTTTTTTCCAAACATGGTGCTTCTGATGAAAACACAGATCACAATCACATTAATAAACTGAAAATTCAGGTAGTTATAGTGGCAACTGAAAGTTTCATCCATTCATCACAGCTCAATTTAATCTCTTAGCAGGTTCCTATGTAAAGAAAAATGACAATTGGTCTACTATAGACATTTTATTAAAAAAAGGAATAGTCCATCAATTATGATAAGGTTCCTGTTACCACAAAAGTAATCACAAAGTTTAAAGGGCCTAAATGAAAGTGGCTTTTGCATCATCTTGGCTGTTTTCTGTGTGCTTTCTCATGTAAATTGTGAGAATTGGCAGTTCCCCCACTTCAAACTGGTTCAGTGAGGGTGTTCTGGCTTTATTCCTGGAATAGGACAAAACCACAAGTCTCAGAGGGGTTTGTCCCGATAGATTATCCTTCAGTGTTTCAAGTTGTTTAACCGCCTGAACTTGATATCTCTCAAGGTGGACTTATAACTTTTATTTCATTAAATGCTTGTTGCCCTGCTGGTGATGCATCTCCCATCTTTTCTTGTCATGTTCCGCATCATTGGCACCAGAATTAGGAGAATGTGAAGTCACCCCGGGTACCTGTATTGTGCCTGTTAGGGTTCCTCTCTTTGGTATTGAAGCTGTTAGTGGTGCCAGAGCAGCTATAACTTCATACATTCATTTTGTGCTGCAGCAGAAATACAGCAGTGTGATACTCCAGCAGTTCTTGAATGAGGGAGTGCAGGTGCCACACGGAACAAGGGCACTTCAGTCACTGCATTGCTTTTAGGGTTAAGATGAGAAGACTTGTGCTGCTTGCCCAGGAGCCACGAACTAACCTCAGCAGTTTGACAGATAACACTTGCTCCATTTACTTCTGTGATTTTAACACTTTGCCATCCATATCGGACACCCAGCCTCTCAGCACCCCACTGCATTCATGCTGTGCTCCCATAACTATTAGAAATGTTATTAATTGCTGATAATTAATGTCAGCTGGAATCCGAATGTATGGCTTGCATTGATAGGATTCCACTTGCTGGATTTCAGTCCCACCTGATTTATAGCCACACTTCGATGTCTCTGTAGCTGTATACAGCACTATTTTAGTAACATTTTGCTGACCCTGACAATCATCTGTGGTTTCAATTGTAGTTGAGGGTTATAATGTTACTTCCTTATCACCAGATGTCAATGTAAATGTTTTGGTCTTTATCAGAACAAGACTCGTTCACAGTCTCCCAACTTCTCTGCTGTTGTTAATTGGATTGTAGCTTTGAAGTAATTTGGCATTGACACCTGCTCTTGCTTTTGCTACAAAGTAAACTTCTTTTTGTTTCTGTTTTTCACAGCCCTTTGATTTCAGCGTACTTTGCAACTAGTGTCATAGTAGTCTGTCCATCTTCATTTCTGCTTGCAGCACTTCAGTATTTAAGTGAAAATACCTTCTATGCCTCACAGCTTGAAATCCAATTCAAATAACACTTCAGAATTTCAAAAGAGAAAATATTGCAGTTCCTGACTAGGAAATTAAAAACATCTTTTGAGTCATAAATTCTATGAAAAGGCGTATGGAGTTATGCTGAAGGCTTTATCCAAAACAGCTGTAATTTCTTTGTCAAAAGAAAATATTACTACAGACCTAGGAGAACAGAAACTTAAAGATACATTTTTTTTTCACTAGTTTTAGATTCTAAACCATAATTTAGATAACACAAACGACATGAGCTTAGCTGGATGGCTCTTTCAGCTCTTCCATCTGTATAGTTTGTAAGGAAACCTTCTGTTCTACTGTACTGTAGCTCTCTTTCCTGTTTTGCCATGACCTTTCTTTATCAGAACACCAATTTTGTGAAGATCATCACACTTTCATGCTTGGAAGTAGATAGATATATGGCAGAATCTAGGTGCATACTTTGTCTTTAATTTTTTTTTTCTTTTGAGACTAATGAGGTTTATCCCAGATTGTGTACAGCATCAGAGGGCAAAAAGAGATATTTGTGAAGTCAGAAAATGATTGTTATTACAAATACATTTGTATTTTTAGAGAAAGGACCAAGGAGGTCATTCTTTCCCTGTACTTGGCACTGGTGAGGCCACACCTTGAGTGCCATGTCCAGCTCTGGCCCCTCAGCTTGGGAAGGACGTTGAGAACGTCCAGAGGAGGCAACGAGGCTGGAGAGGGCCTGGGAACACAAACCCTGTGAGGAGCCACTGAGGGAGCTGGGGTTGTGCCTCCTGAAGGAGAGGAGCTCAGAGGTGACTGTATGACTCTCCTGAAAAGTAGAGATAAGTCTCCTTATCACTTCCTGAAGGGTGCTTCTAGTCAGGTGGGGGGTCACTCTTTCTCCAGGCAGCACTGACAGAACCAGAGTACACAGACTTCAGCTGCGCCAAGAGAAATATAATTTGGATATTAGGAAAAAGTTTTTTACAGAAAGAGTGATAAAGTACTGGAATGGTCTGCCTGGGGAGGTGGTGGAGTCACCATTCCTGGGTGTGTTTAAAAAAGACTGGATGTGGCACTGGGTGCCGTGGTTTAGTTGAGGTGTTGGGGACTTGATGATCTTGAGGGTGTCTTCCAACTTTGTGATTCTGTGAAATGCTGTTCATGAAAAACATCTCAATTTCTTTTGTTTCCTAATTAGAAGTAATGTGGTTTGGCTTCCATGTGTTATGCAAGCAGTCCATACTCCAGAACAACTGTTTACAGTTGAACTTCTGTCACAGCTTTTCTTTCAGTAGAATCACTGTTTTGGTTGTCCAGCTGTAATGAAATGTGCAGTAGCATCACTTTTCTCTCAGAATTTTTTTACTATTTTTAAAGTTGATCAAAAAATAGTCAAGTTGTTAAGTAAGGCATCACAATTGCAAAAATTTTTTTTTTCCTTAGGCAAGTAGGCTAAGCTATGTCACTCAATCTTCCCCAGCCTACCAACATGCTGTTTCAGACATCGTGGAAATCTTCATCTCTGTTGAAGTCTCTGACCTATATAGTCTGTGTCATATTTCACATTTAGAGGGAAGATATTTGTTCCATCCATTTTGTAACATGGGAATTAAGGCTTTAAGGGTAGCAATGTTTTATTCCTAATGAGAGGTTTAAGTTCTGAGGTTTTTTTTAAATCCACAAAGTATGATTCTTTGAAGGCTTTCTGCATCCTTTGTTCTTTTATTATTTTGTGATGAATAAATATGGAAGAAGTCCCTCAGAAATAATTCTTGTTCAGCAGGTTATGTCAAAGCCTCTATATCTGAGCAGTGTTTGCAGTTTCTAGATTTGTGAGATAATCTCTACTAGCGGACGCCTTTGGTAGTGCTCCTAGCAACCCTAAATAATGCAGTATAGGTATAAAAGCTGTCTAGGAACAACCAAAGCAGCAGCATAAACCAGGGTTTGTATACTAACTTAAATTATACCAGCTACCCTTTCCAGCCTGCTAGTCTTCAAAAGTAAGGCAGCATTTCTCCACTTTTCTCTAGGGCTGGAAAGGCAGATCATATTCTGTGCTTGGTGCCAGATGGATTTCATGGCAGGCAGCCAGCACAGGCTGTTTCAGCAGCCAGTCCTATGAAAACTGGTTGCTGTCTCTTGTCTCAGTTTTTGGTTTGAGCAATGGTGAACACAGGAATGAGCTCAGTCTGGAAAGTGTAACTCATATTCATTGCATTCAAAAATGAGGGAATCAAAGAGTCTGTATGAGATTGTTGGGTTTATCTGTATTACAAAGATGCTTAAAAAAACACCAACACTAAATATTTCTTTAAAAGGGTTGATCTCATCCACAGCTATTAAACCCACCCTTCAAAAGTGGCTGATATGATTTATGGTCTTGTTTAGTGAGTCTGAATACTTGCACTAACTGTTGCACCAAGGACACAGAAAAAATAATGAACACATGGAGTTTTATTTGAGGTCCAGTTGATTTTCTAGATATCCTACTGGAGTAAGGTGCTTGACTAAATGGACTAGAATTACGAAAAGTACCTAAGTACAACATCTAATAATTCTGTCTATTCCTCACTATTTTGTATATGCTGGAGTATGCATTTCAGCTGTTTTGTTAATCCTGGTCTTGCTTGTCTCTAACTGAGCTAGATGGCATTTCATGTAGAGACATTGCTTAGAGAGATTACTTGCTAGGATTATAATACATGAAATTTTCACCAGCCTGGTGAACTGTTGGCTTATATTTGAGTTAGAAATGTTTATAAAACTAGTAATTGTTCAAAAGAAATTGTTTAGTTCAGGTGGGTTATTTTCAAATTGAAATTTATTGTTTCTGTTTATTGTTAGATAAAATGAAGATTCCTAGAAAAGATACTGTCTTAAATAGCTGACTGCACATTTCTTACTGTCATATGTGGTCTTCATTTTGCTAGAAATGCAAATTCATTTATTTAGGATTTCTGTTAGCAGTAAGTGAGTTTAGATTTATTTTGTGTTTAATACTACATTCATTTTTGAAGCCATTAAGCATCATTTACAGATGTCCCTTTTATATCTGGTTATCTACAGTAATACCAATTGCCCTACTAAATACTTGGACATTTTCCTAACTATTGAATAATGATATGTGATTAGATTAGTCAGAGGTTTCTTTTAGTAAATTAACTAGCTTCAAGATTTCTTGTCTTTCTTTAGTTTTTGAGATGGGATTAATATATTTATTTACTGAGATTCAGTGTAGTTTAAGTTCTTTAAAATAAACTCATACCCATATTATGTTCCCAGCTGGTGGCCATTCTCACACATGTGAATAACCTAGGCCCAAACCAGTATCACCTCATGGTTTTTCACATCATTCGTCCCAAGAAGAGTTTTTTAGGGTTGGCTGCTACAGGAGAAATAGGTCACTGGACATGTGCCATCCCCAGCAGATAATAGTATTTTCTGTGATGGAAAGAAAGCAGGGAATTAGATTAGGCTTCTATTCTGAGATTTTCACAGACCTGACTAGACCAATAACTTCAGAGCAAGTCCCCTGTTGAGTTTGTAAGTAAGTTAAAACAAATACTACTACATTGGAATTAAAGAAGCATATTGGGAGTGCATGCTTCAAGTGAAGCTATGTGAAACTGTGCTGGTTTTAGAAAGCATAATATTTAAATAAGTAGCTGCTGTAACAGAGTCAGAAAGCTTCAGCTTTAGAGCTGAATAAGATTTTTTTTCCTAATCTTGCTGGGTAGTTTAAGCTGCTTTTGAAGTGTTACATAGTTTGCTTAGAAGAACACCTGTCTGGAGAAATGCAGGTATGATAATGAAATCATACTGTAAAGCATTTATTTATGTACCTTGATGTTGGGTTTCAAAGTGTTTGCTTTACTGGATGAATCATTTGTCCTCATAAAATGTTTAAGCTTTTTCTGTACTCAAAATGCAAAGGTCTTGAAATGATATTGTGGGACAATGTTTTAGAACTTCTGCTTTTTAAACATTTAAATATTGCTGAAAGTCCTGCTGTTCCTGGACTTGGAAATTATGTAAAATCTGAATTGATAGAGAAAGTTACATAGTTCTTTTTCTCTCTAAATTAAGAGAAAATAACATCTGCTTATATCTAATGCATGTTCTTGGCAAAATTGGTGGTCTTTAATTAGAATATGCCATTCTGAAGGCTCAATCATAATTAACTAATCCATGGCTTTCTGTAATGTTCCTTTCTCTGATGAATTTCACCCTGAATGTTAATGTAGTGAAAGAAGACAGATTAATAGTGCTTATCCTAATGGTGGGGAATTCATAACTCTCTCTTTGGGGCGGTTAACTACTCTGTTGCTTCATTGCTTTCTACATATGTTAGCTTGAACTTGGCCTGTTGTCTCCTTCAGGGCACAGTCTCCATCTAGGGATTTCTTCAACATACAATCCAAATTCAGTTCATCATTTTCAAGAGTAGTTATTAGCAAAATTGTCTGCTTTTGATCAGTTTTCAGTACAGTTTTTAATTAGGTATGTGTCATATCTCGTAAACTCAGGATGAGTTATTTCTCAGTTATCCCAAATTATACTTTGTGAAGTAGCCTTGTATTTTAGGCTATGACTAAACCCATCTCAGTTTAATCAGCTCCCTTCACCCTAGTGTCCTTCCTGTGCATACCAATAGAAAATAAGCATTGTGATGTTTGTTTTAAGAAAGCATCTGAAATCATGTTTAATTTTGGGTAGTCCAAAATTCTTCTTGCCTTAAGAATTAGCTAATGACTTCCAGAGGCCCTGTTTCTCCTTACTTTGTTTCTGGTTTATTTACACTGCTTTAACAGAAAGGAAAAAGCCAGCACAGATTATACTTAAGTATATTACTGAACCATGACAACTATGACTCTTGAAGGGAAGTCACAAACATAAGCTGCATTTAGGGAAATTTAAAAAGGATATTACCTTGCTGTTATCCTTGAGTATTCTGGTGTGGGATTTTATATATATTTATGTATATGTGTGTGTGTGTGTGTGTACCATCTGCAGTTCAATAACACTAAATATTTAATGAGTTTATGAATAGTAGATAAACATTTAACACAATTTTGTAAAAATATGCATGCATTGAACAATTGTTTGTCACTGCCGAAGAAAATGGCCTGATTTAGGGATATGATTATTCCAGTTCCAAATTAAAATATTTCTTTTTTGAAATAAGACCTGATATGGGAGAATATTGGAGTTGGAAAAGGACTGGTTGTTTAAAGTGTGTTATTCGGGCTCTGGTTCCCCTGTAAGCCGTACCACCATGACATTTGCTGGTGTCTGTTGTGTGGCAGTGCTAATTGTGTGGCTGTCCAGTTTTCTGCTCAAGCTATGGTTGCCTCTCTTCCGACAGATTTTATCTTTGCATCTTACCTGTTCCTCCCTCTTGCTACCTTTAAAATAAAAGAGAAAATCTGAGTTTATTATTGAATTTATTTAAAGCACTTGCCTAAAGCATTTGCAGCCAGATAGACTTCACAGAGTTTCCAAATATTAAGTGGATTCAGTGTCAAAAAGCAGAAAACATAGCAAAACCAGAAATTGTAATGGTTTGCAGCTTCAAATAAAATTTCATGAGAATGTCATTCAGCAATCTTTTTATAGAAGGAAAGAAGTAGTATGAAAACAAAGAAACCTCACATGTGATCAGTTCTGTTCTTTAGTTTGAGAATTGATAAATAGGTAATCCTTCAATAGACCTTTAAAAATGTTTCTTTGAGTACATTTCTATTTTAGGTAAGTATGAGTCACAGAGAGACATGAATTTCAAAACTTGATGAGTCAGTGGCCATTGCAGTGTACAGAACTGGTGTGGGGGGGTACATTTGCATAAGTATGTATCAATGCACATACAGACCATTCTTCAAGTGGCCTCAAAGTATTGTCATATGCTGTAGAGAAGGACACAAACAAAAATACCATACAGTTCTCACCATTCGCTCTTCAATAAAAGCTGTTTGCCATAATTTTTTACATTAAATACTGTTCTTCTGTCTTCTGAAAACTTCTACTCTGGTTTTTTTTTGTCTCAGAAAGTAGGTTTTAAGGTCCACTGAGGAAAAAACAAACTCTGCAATTCTTTTGTGAAGTCGTTAATATCAATTCCTCATAAGAAATGGGATGAGGTACTGTCATAAATTCAGATGACTCACAATAAGTTATCAAATGCAAATTATTTTGGTTAATCTTCATCCCTGGAATAGTCTGTCACTTTCTGTACTTACCAAGCATTGCTCCTGTTGACCCATAGCTATAGAGGAGATGTGCCATGCTACTGTTTTGAGTATTTGCAGAAAAATGTCTTGGGGAAGCCATTTGAGGACCCTGTTGATCACACACAGATCTATTGCTAGGTAACTTTTAAGAATAATGTACCTAAAACATTTGTAATGTTCAATGGGAGCCCATTAACAATACTTATTTGGAATAGAGGGCAGTAGACTGTGTTAGATTAGTATTAACATTTATTTTACAATATTTTCATTTAAATAAGATGGTTTATGCATTAGGAACTTTGATGGACACTGTACCTTACTGGAGAACAACAAAATAGACTTTGTATGAAGAAACTTCACTCAATCTGAGAAAGACTAAAGTAGAATTATTTGTTTAAGGCAGGCTTCAGTTTTCACTTTTGTAAAAACCATGCTGTGGCATGCCCTTGATTTCATCATCTGCCTTCTGAAAAATTGTATCACTTGAGCAAATAAATGCATGTTCTTTATTTTACATAGCAGCACTGTGAAAAAGAGCCCAGCATAATGCCTTCCTGTGTGAAACATTGCATTTACTCTATATATGTGTTTTGCCTAAATTTTTAATAGCCCTTTTTACTAAAGCTATATAAATAAACTGTACTATTAATTTCTAGCTGTTGCTGCCTGCATTTTTCTGCAAAACAGGTTTTATTCTCACGTATCTGGTTGTGCCATTTTCAATGGATTTCTTAAAGAGGAATTTTTTTCATTTTTATTTTGCAGAGTTACATACATGGAAGCAGCCAGGCTCAGTTTGTGGCAGAGTCGCATATTATTCTTCTGCTGAGTATCCTTCAAACAGTGATAAATATTAAAAAACCCAATATGAGGTGCAGTGTACTGTTAAATAAAATTGCTCTGGCAGTGAATATCATTGAGCATTTAAGCAGGTATTCTATTTTGCCTTACTTATCATATGTTTAAATAAATATTCATTGTTGTTTCTATTTACTGCCAAGTAACACTGGCATTGCTTTTCACCTATGTTCTCCTTGTTATCTCCTTTGTTAGTCTTGTGCTTGGTTACTATTCTTAATTATTTTTTTCTTTTCAGTGTTCCCTTTCCAGTGGTAAAAACTAATTTTCCTTATTTTTTAATCTTTCTTATAATAATTAAAAATTCAATGAAAAAATAATTTTATTTCTTTTTACTTACAAGGAAGGCATACAGAAATTTAGCGACTGTGCATGAAGATGATTTGTCCTCCAATAGTCCTTGGATTTTTTTCCCCCACCTAATATAAACAGTTTACTACTGCTTCTTGCAACTAATAACTCAATCACTTTTGCTCTGACATCACCTCCTCACAGAAAGACTTTGAGACCTACATTTGCTCTTTCAGTCCTAATGGGTCAGAGAAAGTTAAGTTGGGGTTTTTGGAGTAGGGCTGGGGTCGGGTATTTTTTTTTGAAAGTTCTAATAACTGTAAGAAAAACTTCTATTCTCTCTGGGGTTTTAAAATCCTGATTCTTTCCATCTTTCTTCACTGAATGAAAACTTTAATTGCCACTAACCATTTTTAAAGTTCAGTAGTTCCATCACAAATACCTTTCTCTAAGGGGAACAAGCAAAAGAAAATAGTATTTCCCAATCTGCAGTAAGAGATGGATCCCAGGTTTATGATCGTGGCACTCTTTTGTTCTCCCTCTGAAGTTATGTTGCCTTGGAACCTGCCCTTCCTTTAACTTCCCTGTCTGCCTTCATCTTTGGCATTTCCTATCCAAAGAGAACACCCTCATTACACCTTCATTGCATTCATTTGTTTGGGATCCATTTTGCTACGTTTGAAACCTTATGTGCTTCATAAATAGCTATTATTAATTTGGTTTCAAAGTTATGATCATATTTTGCAGAGAAAATATAATATTTGCAATTGGACTGAAATGCTGTTTCCAGTTCTGGATCTCCCAGTCCAGGAATGTTGCAGACTTAAATTGAGCTAGTCCAGCAAAGAGCCACAGAGATGATTGGGGGCTAATCCTGTGAGAAAAGGCTGAGGGAGCTGGAACTGTTAAAGCTTAAAGCAGACTCCTAGGGAGATCTCATCAGTGTGCATAGATTCCTGACTGGAGGACACAAAGAGGAAGGAGACAGACTCTCTCAGTAGTGCCCTTTGAGAGAACAAGAGGCAGTGGACTAAAACTGAAATCAGGGAAATCAGTCTGAAGACAAGAAGATGCTTCTTACTCTAAGATGTGCAAGCGTGGAAGCAGGTTACCCAGAGGGGCTACAGAGCTTCCATCTGTGTAGAGTTTCCAGCTGAAAACTACCAAGTCAAAACTCAGTGATTATTATTTTTGATGCCTCATTTTTTGAAAAGTACACAGAGACAGATATTGCATTTCATATGAAAAGTTTCTTGTTTATTAGATAGAGTATGCATCTTACTGGTACCACCTTTATGCTTTCCTTTGTAGAGCTGCAATTTATTATTTCACAGTTTTCTGCTTTTCGTGAACTGCCACAATTTAAACTGTTATCTAAACCAAACCCATTGACTGCTTGAGAAAATAGGCCCCCAAACCAGAGAGTATTACAAATAAAAATTGAGTTGATGACATACTTTCTCTGACTCAGGCATGAAAGTGATATTTTTTGTTGGCAGATACTGTCTTTAAACCAGGAAGCTGGCTGGCTGCATTAATGCTGCTGTCTGAAAGAATCCTTTCAGTGATGTTGTTCGTTGTCACTTGCAGAAAGAATTCTCTGAGGTTTCATTTCAATATTGTTTAAATGAGTTTTTGGTCACACACAAATTTCTCAATGAAATCTTTCACACAAAATCTTGACAGAGTTTAACAGTTGCTCATGAAAATTAATATTCCTTTATTTTTTCAGTGTTGTTAGTAATTTTGAGCTGCTCAATTGCTCCTTCATTATTTTTTTAGATGTTGTTATAAAATGTGGGAAATAGAAAAAAATATGCAAGATTAATCGTATCCTCTGAAAGATGCATTGAATTTTAAACCAGGACATTACTATTCTGGCAATGTACATGTTTCATTTGGTTGCGTCTTTTTACTTTGTGGTAGTAAGCTTGTCACTTCTTGCTAGACGTTGAAATGCAATGTTTTATTTCTCTATAAAGTGAATTTTTAATACCTCAGATGAAAAAATATGAGTTTCCTTTGCATTTCTGTATTTTGTTTTAGATAGTGATCCTACCCCATCTGCTAGGTGATTTCTGTATAAAGATCTGGTTTTCCATGCTTTAGCTACTTAATTGGGACTTGGGTAAGAAGGACTTGTGAAGATTTCAGATACAGTTTAAGTCTTTTTATAAGGCAAAATTAAATTCAGTAAAATCTATAAAATTTACTGATTACATACCAGGTATATGTACGCGTACAGTGTACTCACCTGGGACTGGTAATAGGGGTGAATTTCATTGGCACTAGGGGTGGGCTGACCCTGGCCTGCCAAAGCCACTCAGCCACTCCTCGGCTGCTCAGGGGACAGAAAATGCAGCAAAAGGTTCATGGGGCAAGATAAGGACAGGGAGAGACTCGAGGAAATTAATTGAAGTTACTACCAGTCAAATCAGAGAAGGGTAATGAGAAACAAAACCAGATCTTAAAATGGCTTTCCCTCCACACCTCCCTTCCTCCTAAGCTTGACTTTACTCCTGATTTATCGACTTGGTCTCCCACAGTGGTGCAAAGGGATTGAGAGTGGAAGCTGTGTCCGGTTCATCACAATGGTCTCTGCCTCTCTTTCTTCCTCAGGATGAGGACTCATCACCCTCTTCCCTTGCTTCCTCCTATGGGAGAAAGTTCTTCATGGGCTTAATGAGCTACATGTCTTTATGAACATGTAGCAGAGAACAGTGAAAGGACATGGCTGGATATCTGAGGATCATTAAGGTTGGAAAAGACCTCTAAGATATCATGGTGCTTACATTACACACTGCTGTGACTTCCAGGCTATTACTTTGAGCAATCTGTGTTATGCTGACAAGATGACTCTGACTCAGTTTTGTTCTTTGGCTCCCTTTTCTCTTGTATTGGAGAGTTAACTTAGGACATAATTATGGAAATCATAAAAGTCTTGATTGAAAGGGATCTTGGAAGACTACATACTGCAGTCTTCCTGTTAATGAAAGATTATCACTAACACTGGAGCTTGGCTTTCTTGGTGTTGTCAGGAGCAATTTTTTCAAAACCTCAGGGATGGAGATCACGTAATCTTTCTGGGCAGTTTCAGCTGTGAAGCTGTTTTTCATCCAGTCTGAACCTTCCCACCTACAGTTCATGGTGCATTCTGGTACGAATTACAGTCTTGTCTGACATAACATTTGGCTTCCCTTTGGATTTCTTTTGCCAGCCTTATAGAATTGGTGGGAGAGCTTTAGTGAAGCTTTCATTAAAAAATGAAGAGAACACTCTATGGAATAAAAGTATGTGATCCTTTATGTTTTAGCTTTTTATTGCCTAGGAATAAAACAAAAGCCAAGGTTTGCTTTTATTCATGCCACATTATACATCATTGTTCACCATAAATTGACAGTTTAAAAAAAAATTTAAAAAGAAAATATTTTTATCATTATTTCCAGAAAAAAAAAAAAAGTAATATGGAAAAAGAGTTAGGTATAAATTTAATTTGAGATTTTATCCATAAAAATATGCTGGTCTTTTCTATCTGCTTTCAGTTTTCTTTGAAATTGGCCAATTTTTACATCCTCCCCAGAAACAAGAAATCCTTGTGATTATATGCAGTTGAGAAGGAAGTTTTATGTAATATATATCCCCACATCATCTTGATAATCAGTGCTTCAAGCAACTAGACTCAATTCACACACATAATACTTTGGAAGGGGTTGTAGAGTTATTTCAGTATAGAGACTTTCTGATGAAGTAGAAAATTTATCAAAAAGTCATTACATAAATAGAAGTATAACTGCTGTAGAATAAATATGGCAGATGCCACAAAGAAAACTTAAATAGGAGCATGGAATAGATTTTTTTAAAGTGAATTTTGTTTTGATAAATTTTATAAAAGCAGTGATGTATGTGGAGCTGTGAACATGCTAGGCATTGTGCAGTCTGTAATTCAGGGTTTTGCTCTTGAAAGGTTTGCGTATCTGTAAGGACCCTAGGACTACACAGTTTACACAGAGTTCACTTAGTTCACAGTCACAATCCTGGTAAGGCAGTGTAATTGTGTGCTCAGTATCCACTTCTACCAGGCAAAAAGAGCACATACCTAAACACATTTTGATTTAGCAATAAAGTTTATCATCTTCTCAAGTTATCATTAGTTTGCATCCACATGTATTAGTGCAGCAATTACTTTTAAGAACATAGAGAAAAATTGTGCAAAACAAAATAAACAAACGGAATAAATTATTCAGGCATTTTTTGAGCCAGATTGACTATAAAGAATGTTATAGATTCTAGTAATCAATTAATAAATTCTTAGTTCTTTTTAATCCTTTTTTGAATTAATTATGGGATAATATTCTATAGAAATGAATTTTCAGTGTAAACTTCATGTAGTATGCAGAATTTATTCCTTTAGGATTTTTTTTGCCTAATATTTGCACAATAAATATATTGTGTAACTTTAGTATGTAAGTCATGGGAAGCAGTCCATTCTCTCTCTTTTTTCCTCTTCTATTATTTCCAAGTTGAAAAATTCTCTTTCCCCACGCAGAAGATGTTCCAGGCTTGTGGTGTCTATTCTTGCAGCCCTCTTCTGACAGAAATTGGGTCATAGATAAGAGGAGTCAGCAGAAATGATTGGGTACTAATAAAATTTTTTTAAATGCTGAGTAGGTTGACATTCTTGGAGAGACAAGAAAGAGAAACTAAAGACAAGGGTATTGAAGTACTGTTGCTAGAGTTATTAAGAAGACATAAAGGCAAAAGAGAGATAACTTTGGAATGAAGAGCTGTCATTGCCTAAGAGAAATGACATGCAGTAGACTGCCCCATCAGTATTACTGTTGTAATTAACTGCAGTTGAATACAGATAGTGGATATGGCTGTTATATCCAAAAAGGCATTGAATGTGCAGCTGTAAATATTGCTCTGGGTGTCAAGATACAGCAAGAAAGATAAGGAGTAATAATTTTTGATAAGTTGTGTTGAAGTTAAAAGATTTCTTAAATTCTTTTATTCCTCCTTTGTGTAGACACCATTCAGTATTTCTAATGAATTTTCATCAAGTTTTTATGTCATTCCCCAGAGAAATAAAACTGTTTTGAATGTAATATGTCATAGTTTTTTCCCCTTTTGTAGTACAGTGGATCCCTACTTTAATGAGTAAATTTAAAAGTAAATATTTTAATTATCAAAAGAGTTTCAGTTATTAAAAAATTTCCTTATTTACTTATATAACATATTTATATAATATAGCTCCTGTACAAGAGATATATTAACCAAAACCCATTATTATAGGAATTTGCAGTTATGATTAACCTGGTATGTTTTCTCGTTATTACTATTAAACTTTGCATTGATGCTGATTAAATACATGCACCTAAGTAAAAATGGAAATGTCTTTTCAGTTTCCTAATTTGAATTCCCAAGGCAAAGTTTAATGGGACACCTGTGTAGGTGGATATGAGATACTGATGGAAAGGGAAAAGGACAAAGCTTTTTGGTAGCATTAAAATGACACCTATTATGAAAGAGATAATATTTCCTGTCCTACGGAGGGAATTTAAATTAAGTGTATTAAGTGCCTCTGTGGCGTGAGGAAACTTTTCCATAAGATGAATGTAAAGAGATGATTTTCTGTATATCAGAGTCACTGAACATAAGAATCTGAAATTTTGAGTTATAAGTTAGTAGAACAATATTCACTTAGCTCTCAGCAGTAAGATTCTGTCACTTTTGCATCAACATGCACAACTAGTTGTGTGTTCCTCAGAAATTATATGGTAAAGTGAATAAGGATGGTAAATAAAGCAGTGAGACGAGATTATTGTATTCTTGATCTTAAGGATAAAAAAGAAAGAAGACCACGGTGGATAAAGTTAGGACTAAAACCAAAATATTATAGCATATTTAAGCATGCTTCCTAATTAACTTTGGAAATGAACATCCAAAGCAGCAGAACGTCCTGTACATTTTCTGTTATTTACTTGCATTAGCTGCCAGTACTGCCTGTTACCCTTGTAACTTATTCTGATTCTTCTGGAAGCTGTCTGATTCCTCCGAAATGGAGTGAGGCATAAGGAGATGATAGCTAGAAAAATCTAGACAGTTTCATGTTAACAAAGTCTCCTACTGCTCGCAGCGCAACGCTTGGCCTTAAAGCAATTCATAATATGACCCTTTAGAAAAGACATTAAGGTTCCTTAAATGGGAGAGAGATATGTAGAGATCTTAAATTTACAGTTGGGCATTTTTAACACAACATGAAGCATAATTCATAATCTTTCATCAGCTAATGGCAGTACTCTGGAATTGGTGAACTACCTTCACATATGGTGTGTGTCGTCTGTATGAATTTACCAACTCTGAATTTCAGTGATTTTCAACAATTTTCAGTTTCTGGTTAAAATTTTCCAATGCAAGTGCAGACCCCTGCAAAGCTAATCTGGCTGTCAGCTGCTCTGGCAATTGGCCCATTTTTATTTGCCTTTCACAAACAGCTGACTACAGTCCACACAACAAGAGGCATTCACTGACCATGGGCTGAAGACATTTTTAAGGGTTTGTTTAGGCTTCAGTTAATTATTTTAGTGGTTAAGAAACATATTAGCTTGATAAAAGATTCAGAAAACTAGTCCAAAGTTTAATGTTTTACTTTTTGGATCCACAGATACCTTTTACTAAATGGAGTAGTCCTCAAGTGCATTCAGCTAAGAAATAAATTATATTGCCTAGATCCTAGCAATGTTGGAGAGTAAAACAACAGCCTAGACTCACACTGATGATGACTTATAGTGAGGAAAAAAATTGTGATATTCTCAAAAATATTTATAGGTTTTTAGAGAAAGCAAGAGAGATTGTGCCTGTGTGCAAGAATCAAGTGTGTGCTAACAAACAGATGAGACATCATAGGTCTAGTGTTTGAAACAAAGTCCTTGAAAATAAGGTAGATAAGGTAGTTTGTAATAGTGTTAGAATACTGAGAGAAAATTATATAGCCTCATCAATACTTAAAAATAGGTCAAATGAAGTTTGTTTTAGGAAATGTGTCTGCGTTTAAAAGTTAAATTAAGCTGTTAAGAAATTCGCTCATTTATTTGTTTCTCTGGAATGCTTAACATGAATGAAAGTAATGTACTGTTCTACATCTACCTGTTCTAGAGGTGTTTATACTTTTGTGATTTGCATGTTTATTTGAAATACATATTTGAAAATTTAAATAAATGGTTTACAAAATATAAGTAAAGCTAGAAAAAGATATTATGGGGCAAACCACACTATAGAAATTTGCAAGAGGGACAGAACTAAACCTGAAGTTTCATTAGATGTAATCTATTCAACCAAAAAGGTCATAAATAATAAATGTAAAAATCATTTCCCCGATGTTAGTTTTAGCTGATCCTAAATGTGAATAATTAGGATGTAAATCAGGCTGAAAAACTCTGAATGTTTGGTTTGTGATTTAACACAAACTTAATCAGGTATCTCTATGCTCCATTTTGCAGCTGAATTAAAACAGATTCCAGAGTCTTTTTCTTCTTCTGATGCTGTTGTATGGCCTTTCCATTCTCAGATGTCTAAAAGCACCACAAGAGCAATGGTTCTTTCAGACTGTCTGTGGATTAGAGTTACAGTTTCATAAATCGAAGCTGAAATTAATCAAATTAATAATAAACTTTTTCACTATAGGACATTCTATATTAGTGTGAAACCTATTCTCTGCTCTGTTAAAATGATGAAAAAGCATGAAAAAGGAAAGTGGTATAGTATAGTTGGAATTTCAATGGTAGAAATGCAAACTTTGAGCTACTTCACTGTTGTGACATGCATATTTCAAGGAGCTGAGTAGAATTCTGTGAGTGCCAAGACTTCTGGGATACTTCCTAAAATTATTGAAGAACCATTCAGTTAAGCTGAAGCCAGAAGGTTTTAAACAGAAAGTATGTTTAGTGTTGTTGTTAGTATCATTACTACTGGATTTCAGGCCATTAAAAAATACTTAAATAGAGCTTGACTGTGTATTCATCCATAAATCCATATTCCGAAAATTTTCAGACTGTTCTCCACTTTTTCAATTTCTGATTTAGAAATCATCCTTCTTAAGTGAGATGAAATATAGGGAAGTTGGCATCTCTAACACAGAAGTTTAAGTCTCAGTAAGAAAAAGTAAATATCTCTATCAGCATAATATGCCCTCTTGTAAGGGGCGAGCGAAGAATTTCTCATGTTCTAATCATCACTCCCAGCAAAAAGCAAAGCAAACAAAAAATAAAATCAAAAGAAAAAAAAAAAAAGAGAATTGAAAAAAAAGAAAAAAGAGAGAGAAGAAAAAACCTCTGTAGATATTTCTGTTGATCATATTACTCCTTGAAAAAAAGTATGTGCTTTTATTTGTTCCATGTCTGCTAAATTGGACCATCAATTTTTAAAGATTGAATGATAATCTATCCCCATTTTAGGTAACAGTAAACTGAGCACAGGCTCAAGTGGATGAATATTTTGTTCTCTAGTTTTTCTTGCTCATGTGTTATTAAGCAACTGCATGATCTGCATTTTAAAAGGTACTTGTTTCTTTCTATGTTTGTAATGCTAATGCCAGATTTTGCACCCTTGGCAAAAAAACAACTGAATATGAATGAGACCACCAAACTTTTTTCACAAAAGTAACGAAATGCTAGTCAGGCTATTTTCTCTCTTTCTTTCATTCCTCACTTACTGCTAATTACAAATAAATTTGTGATATAAAGATATAAATTATGTATTACAATCATAAACTTTGGAATGATCAGGTTTTCTTCCTTTTGGGCATTCTGTGATTAAATTTTCTATTAAAATATGTTAATAATAATAAGTATCCAAAATTTGCTAACAATTAGTTTTATTTTGTAAGATATCTATAATTTTGATTTTATTGATCCAATATTTTTTGTTTTGTTTTGTTTTGGATTTAGTGGTCTGGTTTTTTCCCTATTTCTGATAACTCATATTGACCTTTTCAGGGCTCAATATTTTATTCTGTTACTACTGGCCATTTTCTGTGTAAGCTTATAAATTGTGATTATTACTGCCTTTTTCATCGTGCTTTAAAACTGTTGTTCTTTCTCTATCAAAATTCAAAACCTTTTCAAAAACCCTATGTAAATAATATGTTTTCAATTTTTATGAAAACCTATCAGCTAGGAAAAGGAAAAGCAGAAGTTTCATATGTAAAAGTGTAATAATTTGGGAAGGTATATAACAGGATTTACACAAAAAAATCAATAGAGGAATAAATTCATAAGAAAACATTTGCTTTCTATGGCTTATCTGAGTGCCACATTCCCCTCATCTTTTCAAAATAGTTTCATAATGCATAGTGAGGCAGATAAAGAGGAATTGGAAAATAAGTACATCTTTTGATGCATCATTTTTTGCAGATGAAAAACTGTTCAAGTAACCACTTGCTAAAATTTTACATTCTGCACTATTAGAGAATTGTGATACTGTAAAAGATTATTTTCAGAGCTGGGACTGCTGCTTTGTGTTGTATAATATCAAGGATTGTGAAGGCATAAGATAGAATGTTAGAAATGAGTGAGAAATAGTAACAAGCTATATATTCTCTGGTAAAAAAAGATAATTATTGTATCAAAATGACAAGTCGGGTTGAATTTTTATTTCAGCAGCAGAGAGCTGAGGCGAGTAGCGTGCGCAGTGTGGTAGTGTGGCTGTGAAGCTGATGCCATTGAAGGTAAAGGCAGCAGTGAGGCTGAAAGCTCAGCAATGCTGATTGAGGTTAGAAAACAAAACTGAAGCAAAAATAGTGACAGCGTTGGGGAAGCTTTAGGGGTAATGATGTGAAGCTCCAAAAGAGAGGGGAAGAATTCCCCAGCACAATTCATGTGGTTACGGATCTATAGTTCTCAGCTGCAGAGCAAACAACTTACTTTGGTGAGATTGTTGTTGCTGATGGTAAGAAAAGTGAATTAAACTCATGGTCTGCTAAGAAAATAAGAACTTTGTTACAGAAGAGAGGTCTCCCAAATGGCTTTTTAGTGTGTGGTTGGTTGGTTTCTCAGAAGCAGCCAGGTAAGAGAAATAGCAAAGAACCACACTATGTACTGGTACTGCATGAGATAATCAAGGAAAAAAATAAAAACCACAAAAACATTTACAAGGTATTTCAAAACCATTGCAAAAAGTAGCACTTTCCCAAGAGGACCTGGTGAGTTACCTTTACATCTTGGGACTATGAGTTTTTTTTCCCTTGACTGTTAAACTCAGGAGAAAAACACTACTAAAATCTAAGTGAGGAATTGATAAAATAAAGTTATTAGGTAATGCTGCCTTAGGGGCTTTTCTTTAATAGGGTAGAAATACATATGGAATATTTTTTCTCAGCCCATTTTGTGACAACTGCCTCAATTAATTAATCTTTATGGTTTCGTAACATTGAAAAATGAAGAACTGAATTATTCTCATTACATTCTCCCCAATTCTTTTTCCCTATGGAGAGCATAGCAGTAGAATAGGAGATTCCCAGTCTCATGTGCTCGTGTATCTGAATCTTAACAGGTAAAACTTTTAGAAAGCAATTTTTGTATCATGGATTCCAAGATTATTTTTTTTCACAGTATTTTGCCTTTTTTTTTTTTTAGTATTTTTTCAAGGGCAGTCATAAGCTTTTGGAAGACTTGAATGTAACCAATTATTCACAGACTAGCTCTGTGTCTTGCAGCTTGTACATGTGTGAGGAATTTAATTTGAGTTACTAGCATGATTTTAATTGGAGCTTAACTTAGGACTATAGGAAGATGTCTGCATCAAAGAGGTGATGTAAAAATTATATTTCCTCTATATTGCCTATTTGCTTCTGCCATCTTTCACCATTGATGTATACTTCTAAAAATCTTGTTATTCTTCATTTGACTTTTCTCAGTTTGTGTGTATAAAATTTGGAAGTCAAACCTGAATCAGGCTGCTCATCTCTTAGGAAGTGTGATTGTGTTAGCATTGACAGTTCTAAATCCTTTTGCTCAAGCTCAGCTTAATTAAAATTTTACAATGAAAATTTCAGATGCCTTTGAACATTTTGGTCTAATTTTGAACATTCCTAAAATGAAAAATATTAATTTATTATGATTAGTGCAAGTGTAATGTTATGAGAGGCAGGTATTACTTATGGGTCTAGCACATTTGAACTATCTTCTTGAATGGTGTGCATAAATAATATCTTATTCTTGAAGTCTGTAGTCATCATGCCCTCGGTTAAGTACTGTTGAAAGCTGGAACCTTATTTGACCATCTGTAAAAGTGTGTTGCAGTTTGTGTTTGCTGCTGTTGTGACCTATGGTTCTCATGATTCACACCTGTTCAGAGTGGCATTCAGGCTCGCCTCTGCTTCAGAACAGATGTTATGCACAGTAGTAACTGTTCCTTTTTGTTGGTATGGTTTCAAATAAACGATCAGGAGAATGGCTTAAGAGCTTGCTAGATTAGTAAAATTGTTTTATTGTTATGTACTTGTTCACGTTTGTAACAGTCATAATGAGACAACAAAACACTGAAAGTGACTGAGGACTTTGCTTCTGAGATGTTTCTCTGCTAAACTGTTAAGCAATATGACACTAAAGAGGGAGTTAATGTCTTATCTAAATGCAGAGGAAGATAAACCAGTCCAACTGCTTCAGTCTGTGTCAAATAACCACTGAATTGTGTGCAATTGCAGTGAATGATTTCTGGATCTTACAGTTTTTGCTTTTTAAAAATCTTTTGCTACAATATACAGAATATTTTAAAATATTGGGGAATGGCTATTTCCATAACTGTCCAAAATTTGTGTCCTACTTGATGACTTCTCCTTCTTTGATTTTTTTAAAATCCAGAATGCACAAAGAAATTCCTGCACATTTTTGCCACAGGTGAATGTATCAGTACAGTACAGATTGTGATATGCATTTGTTATATATGAATACCTCCGTTCATTTTATGAACTTGAGAGCTGTGGTTCATAGATGTACCTTTGTGGCTTTCTGAGGTATCCACACATCTGCTGCTTTCCTTGACAATGGCAATTCAGATGCTGCTATCACCATGGGAATGGTACTCCTGAATGAAGCTGCTACCTCCAAAGGGGATGTTGGAAAAAGGAGAAGTAAGTTGTACTTTATAGCTAAAGTAATGCTTGGACAATTAGAAGACACTGAGAAATTACAAGTGAATATCTGATTAAGTTTTCAGACAGTCTCTACTTAAACCAATGTTTACCTTTAGTTGTTTGGAAAAGAGGAAAGCATAAAAATTCTGTTGATAAAAGTACATTCACATGAAATAGTAACAGTAAAAAAATGCTTTAAGCATTTTCAGCCAAGGTACAGCTTGACGCAGTATCTCTACTACATTGCATAAATGCTTTTTGGCTCTTGAATTATATCAGAAGTCGGTGGTATTAAAAAACAAGAGTTTCAAAATGTTGTTTTAAGATGGCAACATCCAAAAGAGTGTGAAAATTATTTTATTTGGTACTCTTGCCAGTATCAAGTCTCCAGAGGAAGGTGGAAGCCCAACAGTAGGCTTAATACAGAACATACCTAATCTGAAATGTCTAAAGATATTTAGCTTGAAGTGCAATTTTTAATGTTTTTCTGAATTTAGTTGGTACTCAGAATATTTGTGAGATTTTTTTCTCAATGAATCACATAAACACACAATATGAATGTGTTTTATCCAGAATCAAAATTCCTCACTGTTATGTCAAACAAGGTTTTAATGAGTATGACATAGGTTGAAACAAAGATGCCCATCTGCCTTTGCACCTTCTATATACCCTTATTTTTCTCATATAAGCCATTGAAGGTCTTTGGAAGATATCAGAATTCCTACACTGCCTCCTCTTTCTTTTGAGGCCAGTTCTTTAGGTTCCCTGTAATACACAGTACTGCAGATAGAGCTGGCCAACCATTTTCTTTAAAAGGATTCTAGAACTCTTCATGATAACTGGGTGAATAACTAGAGATATCTCTATAGTGATTTGAAGGTCTCCTTCAGCAAGCTGTAGATGTGTCATTAATTCTGAATATCTTCTATAGCAGCTAGCTATAACAGTGGTGTCAAAGTGATACCTTAGGTTTTTTGCTTTTATATTTTTCAGATTCTGTACTGCTTTAGTGTGTAGTTCTGAGCTTCATATAAAGGGATGGTGAGCTCTCTTCACAGAGTAGGTGGACAAAACAATTCCTTTTCTAGCTTGGGAACAAGGACAACTTATCCAAATTTCAGGTCCAAGAGCATAAACAACAGTGGAATGAGGAGAGAAAAACAGGAAGGATGGGACTTCATAACCTAAAGCTACAATTGGACCATTAACTCCAACATGCAAACATACCAGGACTTATAAAACTACGAGACCTTGTGACCAATCGCCCATTCTGTACATTTTGGTTTATCTTGGGTGTAGCCCTGGCTGGGCTCTTGTGCTGCCCAAGGTGTGATCATTGAGGCCTTTAATACCTATTTTATTCTTTAGCTCTGTCTACTCTGTTCTAGGACAGCCTTCATAAGGCATCAAAAGGATACAGTGCCATAAGTTTAACTGGAATATGATTGAAATCTGTGAACACAGGCACAGTGAAATATCAGTGGAGTGCAGTAAAAACTCAGGCTCTTTGTGGCCATTATGTGAATGTTTTTTGTGGATCTGCTTTGCACTGTTCATGCTTCCAGTTTATTCATCCATGCTTGTAAATCATATTTGTGAGTGGTGATTTCTTTATAATGAAGTATGTTTATTAGGTTTGTACCTGGCTAGTTTTCTCAAAATAACTGTAGAAATTTTATATTCCAGTTGACATGTGTCACTTTCCACATGGTCAGTTTTAATGAAAAAATGCATCATTGTCTGTTTCCTTGGCTTCCTGTTTTCTCATCCTTCGCTCAAAGGCAGCACACTTTTGAAGCATGAATATTGCAAATAAATAGCAAAGAGTTGGCTGAAGCGGGAATAGTATAAGAAGAGAAATTTTTAAAATCAAAGTAGCTCACTAGAATGAAAATGTTATCTAATGTAGATGAGCTGCATCTCAGTTTGGAACATGTGCCCCTTTTTAAAAAAATTACTTGCAATAGAGTGGGCTATCGCAATCAAGAAGGTTTTATGCTATTAGTGCACAGGATGCCAACAGATGTTCCAAATTTTGTTTGTTAATTTAAGCATTTACTTTGTTAGTTCATTCTTTATCTGAAAAGATGCAAAGCACTTTCATCTGGATGGTATCATAAGATCTGCATCATTGTTATTTACCTTCAGAACCTGAAGATTTATATTGCTAGTGAGCTAAGAGTAAAAAGTAATTTGGCTGCCAGCCTTGGAACTTAGAACAGTGACATTTTTAGCAATTATTAACTTGATATAGTAGTTACTAAGCTGCCTTTACTACTACTTCAGCCATAGACGGTTGGCTAGAGACAACATGATTCCATTAGTCTAGGGACATTTTTCTAAATGGAACCTTTTTTTCCAAAAACAACAAGCAAATACCTGAAATGACATTATTTGATATGTATAATTTAATAGGCTATTAAATCCATTATCAGCAGTAAGGTGATTGCATCCATATACATTTGACTTTCAAATTTCTGCTTTTTTCTTGAAAATACATTTGCCCTGACAGGTTATTTTTTCCTAATAACCATAAATGTTATTTCCATATCTGTTTGAAATCCTGTCAGAAGATAGTGGGCTTCAGTAGTCAAGGCAGTAACATTTTGTATTTAACTGTGTCAGAATTCTCTATAAATGATTGACATAAATAATATTGTTTGTAGAGATTGCAGTTTTAAATCTTTTATGTGCTAATAAACAAAGTTATTTTCTTTCCAGTAATATGTCTGGTAGGCCTTGGTCTTGTGGTCTTTTTCTTCAGCTTCCTGCTGTCAATATTTCGCTCCAAATACCACGGCTACCCGTACAGGTAATCTGTCTTTAAATTCTCATCCTATAGACTGTAATAGCTCTGTAGAAGTTTAAGAATTGCTTTCAGCTAAACAATCTTTAATCTTTACCACTGAAGTCAATGGAAGGTGGTAGAAGCAGGAAGACTGGTGATTAAACAGCCCAAAAAGGGCTGGAGTGCAGCTGTTAAAGCAGACCAGTTAAAAGGGTTTGAGCACAGATGTGTGACATACGCAGTGGCCCCCTGAAAAATGCAGAAAAAAAACATGCCTTGGTTTGTAAGGCTTTATTAGATATTTATTTTTGTATAACTAAGATGTACATAAGACAGGGCACAAAAAACAAAGCACTGTATGCTGCTAAGATTTGACTTCACTAAAAGTACCCTTTTCTTTTGTCAGCCGCACCATCCAGGAGAGAAAGGATTATAGGTTTTCTAACTTATACATACACCTGTCAGTTAAACAGCTGCAGTTTTTCTGACAAGTGAAAAAGTAGATTTCTCTGATTAGGCCACATGATTAGTACAACAGCCAGTTTTGTATTTTTTGTTAAATTCCACTAAAAAGGATTCAGCATTGCAAAGCCAACTTAGATGTAACATTTCAGCTATAACCTTACAATTTTTCTGTTAGTTTTTGCTCTAAGACTTCAGAATTATTTGAATTTTGACAGAGCTTGGTCTCTTTACGCTATTTAATTGACATTTAGGTTTCTTCAGATTAGTTTTATTTTTTAATAACACCATACTGAAGGCAAGGAAACTCTTTCTGTTGCAATATGTGCACAAGGTTTGCTCCTGCTTTTTAGTAATTTCTGCTAAGGAAAGAGTTGTGTAAAGGACTCAGTAGCATCATACTGCAGAATTTCATCAGTATGAAATTAATAGCCATTTGGGATAGGCTGTCCTGCTTCTCACCATCCTCTCTGGAGATTACTTCTAGCTTGACTGAGTTGGGGTGAAAGGCAGGATCCAGTTATCCTAAGTTAAGCCATGCAGTTTATTAGTTACTAAAGAGAGCCTGACAATTGTACTAGTTTCATTTTTAGTTCATATTAGGAATGTTCATACCACCTATTAACATCATGCTTCTATATCTGTGCCAGACCTTGCATTGCTTTTGTGCATGTTTGCAAAGGGGGATTTTGGCTGCTGCCTGATGCCTTGGGTGTCTGAGCAGCGTTGTGAGCATCAGTGTGCTCTGTGAGCATTGGTGTGCTCTGTGAGCATCAGTGTGCTCTGTGAGCATTGGTGTGCTCTGTGAGCATTGGTGTGCTCTGTGAGTTTGCCTGCCAGCACCGTACCATTGGTGTCAGTGCAAACTTACTCACTGAATACATCTTGTACTATCAGGTATTATAAACTTTGAGCATCTTAATTTAAATGTAGGCTTTTCCCTCTTGTCTGGCTAATCTGTTTGCTGTAAATGCTAGGTGGAGTAGAGTTTTGAATTTTATTCTCCCCACAATTAATCTAGAATTTATTGAAATACCAGATGTCTTTTAATGGGAGTGTCTAGCAGAAGTTGGAGGCCTATGTAGATTTCATACTTCTCTTTTATTATCCAAGCTAAGAATAAAGGAGAGCAAGATTTGGGGCTAGGGAGCAGAATTCTATTAAAAGCTTATTCATTTGACAGGTGATACATATTAAAAGTGTAGCTGCTAGTATGCTAAAGCTGGTTAAAAAATAAATAAATCCAGGACAATGAAAAAGGATAATTCATCACAATCCCGATAAAATAAAGTAGTGCCATATCATGTTGTTACTGTGAAGAAATTACTAAATCCATAAACCAAATTCTGTCTTAAGAAGCTAATTAGACTCAATACCACAACTTATAAATCAAGTAAATTCATAAAGAAATTAACAGCATTTATGCCTAAACTCATAGGAAACATTTAATAGCTGGGTAAATGTGATGCAGTTTTCTTGGGGTTTTTTAAATACTGTTACTGCTTCTTCATGATTAAGCAAGATCTTTTGGGCTTAGTTGGTCTGTCCTGGATGGTTCCAAGTTTTCATGGTAATAAATTAATCATTCAATCTTAAATCCTCACAATCCTCTAGTATTGGAAACCATCACTGGAGCTGATCCTTTTGCTCGGCTATTATCAAATTTCATTTACTAATTTAAAATGTAGATGTGTAATTTATTTATCAGGTCCTTTCCAGTGCTAAATCGTTCATGTTTCTGTTGGTCTCTTGGGTAGCTCTGACCCAATTTGCTGTTATTTTAAATAAACACTGTTGATTATTTGACACTTCAGTGGTCACAATGTGTCATCTTCACAATCCCGCAGCATTTTTTAGAGAAGCCTCTTTGTATCTTGTGGATAGTTCTTAAGGATTTTAATGAATATACAATACACTGAGGAGGACCAAGTATATAAACTCTTATTTTTTCTTTCCTCTTTTAATTTAGTATCTTGCATTTTAACTTCAGTCTTATGTGCTAAAATCCATTAATCTTTTTGTCTGAATTCCTTAAGATCTTCCAAGAAGTTCCATTTCCACGCCTCATCAATTGATCCCAATGCAGATATATCTTAAGATGTGAAATATGTCTATCCTTTTCCTTTCACTGGTTGTAGATTTCACCTTGAAACTCTCAGTCTTTATGTGATGAATTGTCCTCAGGCTAGTAAAGTTTTGCCTTTAACAATACTAACAACAATGCATACTAATGATCTGTGAGGGAAAAAGTGACATTATGTTGGCCTGCCTAAAGCAGCAGTTAAAGAAAACTGAAATTGCTTTAATGCTATATGCATGACCTCAAGCGTCAACTTCCCTATCCTACTTAAAAAAGAAAAAAAATTCAAATATCCTAAATTGTTTTCATTCCCTGGCATTGAACAGCCAAGTCAGTTCTTTGTGAAATATCATGCATTGGTAAGAAGTGAAACAATAACACAATCTGCTGTGCATCCTCTTTTCTGCAGTGACCTCCAGGTAGCCAAGATAACTGAAAACAGAGCTGGCTATACATAAACAGTCAAAAACTGGAAAAAAACCATTATTTATTTTTCTAATAAGGTGCTCTTTAGAGGGCATGTATATAGGAAGGGACAGTAATTTTGAAAGACTTTTCGATCCACTTCAGACATTCCCATTTCTGATTTGATTCTTTCTTTCACAGGATTTTCTTCTTGAAGGCTAATGTTGGGCAAAAATTGTTTCATTAATATGCTGGTAAAATACTCTTCCATAGTATAGCTTTGAAATGGGAAAGGTGGTTCAAAGTGGGGGTCATCACGAAGGTTACTCACTAAGCAAATACAATCATCACAGATGAGCTCACATGCAGCAAATCTTTCTGCTAGGCCCATCTTAGCCATGGCAGGAATTTTTCATGGCTGTATTAATCTACCTTTTTATGGGGACGAGATGAAATTTTTCATTTTGCTAAACCTTTCACTTTAATTGATATTATTAACTGTTGAAAGATTATGTAATAATTTTATTTTATACTCTTGAGCATTTTCTCTTTATAATTCTTTCTGGATATAGCGAGTGTGTTGATATATCTTGGACAATGTTTTTAGGAAGCCTTCTCACACTATTATTTAAAGTGAATAAATGATATGTTAAATATCAGATATACTGAGTGACTGAGCAATAAAATGTAATTATAACAATACAGAATTTCATCTGTCATCTCATACACATGGGAGTGACACAGAGACTGTTCTTCACTCTATGCCAAAATCAGGAACTCTGAGTTGACTTTGCAAGCTAGGAAAGAGCTTGGCTCTCTGGAAACCACACCATAGGCAGTTTCAGCCCAAAAAGCATACAGAATATGAAAAAGAAAGAGCGTGCTAAGAACAGAAGATATCAGTTCATAAGCACAGTATTGTATTATTGGGAATTTTAGGCATGTAAATATTTGTTACACTGCTTCAAGAGGATGCAGAGAAAAGTTTCATCCATGCTTTACTGGTATTAAAAACATTTCTTGTTTTTTTCTTTTTTTAGCTTTGGCTGCAACCTAACTGCCCTAGATTATTTTTTCTGCTTTGTTTTCTGAGTGAAACTTCTACCACAGTTTCATTACTCTTTACACTTTAAATTGATCTTTCAAGCCTACGTTTTATCATTAGTTGTTTTAATCTCAATTTAAATGAAATAAACACCTGAAAATTCTATGTTTTCATAATTTTTCATTAATTAGATTTTGAATTTTTTTAGAACCTGCCTTGCAGTTGAATATTTCATTATCCAATTATCCTTCATAGCCATTATATTTCAGTATTATTTACAAGAGTGATGTGAAATTTTTTTAGTTAAACCATAAAAAATAATCAGCCTCCTGACCTATGTATTGATGGAATAGAAAATACATATTCTTTATTGGCTAGCAGATAAAATGAACTAAGCTGTGCAAAGCATGATAAATAACAGATGCCTTATTTTCATCAAAACCCCATAAATGTTAAGTCAGACATAAAGTATTCATTTATTCCATGGGGAAGGACAGTCAATGCAACAGGACACACAAATTGTAAGATGCCCCAGAGCTTGAAAAATCCTTATATTCACTGTATACACATCTGTGTTGTAATTAAATTAGTTTCAGTAAAGAAATCCTGTATAATACTAAAGTTGTAATTAAATGCAAGTGACTAAAATAGAATAGTTATTTCTTGGAAATATGGCGGAAAAAATATTATTACATAGAACAAGTAGTATTTACAGACATATGGAATTAAATTTATTAATAAACATGCGCATACTACTAACAGCTTTTTAGGTATTTCATGCACAATTACATTTATTTATCTTAAGTTTATGAATTGGTAAACCTACTTCTGATACAAAACAGCATTCACAATTTGATCTATAGTGCCCAGCAAAATTGGCTACTTTCTTTAAAACAGCAGAAATCAAGATTATTTTAAAAGACAGGAAAACAATAATACACAGTTGTCAAAAGAAAGCCTTTACATTTAGTATATTCTATACTACTACTATTAATGTGGCTAAACAGTATGTTGTTCATGAAAGAAGCTGCCCATGGAAGTGCAAGGCAACACAGTATAAAGTCCCTCTATTCATCTAAACCATCTAACAGCAGGCTGAATTCACGAAAAGCCACAAACCTCCCTATTCTTCTCTACAGGAAGTGTTGACATCAGTGCTGGTTTCTAATCCTTTAAAAGAATGGGAGATCTGAATTCTAGATGTGTGGACCTGTAGCAGGTCTCTTAGGAAGGATGTGCTTCTTACTGTGGCAAACAGTGTGGATGCTCTTCTCCCAGTAGGACCTTCCTTCTTTGATTATCACCACTAAAAACAACTCTTTTTGCTCGTATGCCTTTTACTTTTACCTATTTCTGTCCATTCCCATCTAGTTTTATGTCTGGAGGGGCACAGTTTATCCAGGCTTTCCTATTCTGCTTCACCCTGTTTTGCAACGTTTTCTTCTGTCTGTCTGCAGATCTATGCCAATGGATGTTGTCCAGTTTGTTACTCTTGATTTTTTAGAAACTGCCCACCCCCCATCTCCTCCTTTGTGGTACTCTATGGTTTTTTCATGGCATTTTGGCTTTTTATAGTTTTCCATAAAGTCAAAGAATAGCTGGGGTTGAAGTGACTCCTGGAGATTAATCACTCTTCTAAAGCAGGTTCACTCATAGCAGTTTGAACAAGATCACTTCCAGGCAGGTTTTTTGACAGAGAGAACCTCCACAACCTCTCTGGATAGCCTGTTCCACTGCTCTCTCACCCTTGAAATGAAAAAGTTTGTCCTCATACTCTGATGGAAATTGAGGTGTTTCAGCTTTCTGCCTACACTTGTTTTAGAACTTTCAGTGTTTCTTTTGTCTATATTCTGTACCATGTCTCTGAGCTGCTAAAGGTGCAGTTCCCTTACAGACCGAAACTAAGGATCAATAGCTGTGCTAGTAGCATGTTGATCCAACTGCTGTATTTGCATTTCTTTGCTGTTACACATTGAGTCCTCTACACCTCTTAAGTGTATCAATTCTAGGCTTAAGAAATCTTCAGCCCTTCCTACTCTTCTCTCCAAACTTTTTCACTACTGTTAGTCCTCTCTCTTCTCCTCTCAGATCCTTTCCTATACATGGCCTTACACATCTGGGTTATGTTTTTAGTCACATGTGCTCAGCATTCCCTTACTTCCCCCTTCAGCCCCCTGCAAACTACTCCATGAAGTAGTTCTTGCTGCCTTTTCCCAATTGTTAATCCCTTCACCCTCCAGCACCAGACAGTCGCTGTCTGATTTGCTTTGCTTTGTATGTCTTGCCCAACGAGCTTGTCAGCCTTTTGCAGCAGTGAACATCCTTATACTGATACAGTCTTTTAAACTTGTGGCACTGCTATTTATGTTTTGTTATGATTAACTAATTCATGCCATGAATGGAAAAACAGGTGAAATTAGTACAGCATGTATGCTAGTGCACACTGCATGCCTAGGAGTTGAAAGACCTACCAGGCAAAGCTAGAGGCAGTTCTTCCATTTAGCAGTTGCTAACTTGAGTGCTTGTACAGTTAGTCCATAGTCTGTCTCTCTGGGTTCCCACTTCCCAGTCTATGGGATTTGATTAAGTGCTTAGAAAGCTGTGACACACAATATACA
The DNA here is from genome assembly GCF_028018845.1 of Melospiza georgiana. Taxonomy (NCBI): domain Eukaryota; kingdom Metazoa; phylum Chordata; class Aves; order Passeriformes; family Passerellidae; genus Melospiza; species Melospiza georgiana. The sequence continues at coordinate 789,908 of NC_080434.1, forward strand.
TCTACATTTTAGAAATAAAAAGTTTCCTTCCAGGTGTAAAGAAACAACAATGTCATTGGAAACTTCTTAATTTATTAAAATACTAAGAATTTAAGAGTCTGCAACCCTACAGAGCCTTGCCAATTGCTCTATACTCTCCCAACTCTGGGGCCACTTCAGCAGTAAAAGATGGTTTTAAATAAACCTGAAACATCCCCTGGGAAAGATTCCTCACTTCAAGTAATAAGAGCAGATGCAGAACTTGATTAAAGAGAACAGATGTTTGAAGAGCGTTTTTCTTTTTAATTTTTTAAATAGGCAAATTTAAGTTTCAATCACTTATGTTTTATTTGATAACTTTCATGCTTGCTTAGTAATTACTAAATGGAATATAAAAACTTAAGAGATTATTACACAAATGTCAAATGACTTTTCAAATTAATGTTTTGAAGTCCTTGTTTATTATTCTTTTCGAATAATTTTGGTGCTATGTTTTATATGCATTTTTCAGCATTTAATCATGTTTTCTTTCTTTTCAGCTTCTTAATTAAATGAATTCAAGTGGGATTCACTTAGAGCTGCTTACCATGAAGATAAGCTATAACTGCTGTTTTTAGCTCACCAATATTACATGTATTCAAGAATCTTTTGTTGGTTCATTTGTTTTTGTGATAATTTATATAGTATCGTGATAGAGAAATGAATGCAGTTTTATGCAATGAATGCATAATTTATAGAAACATATAGTAAATATCTCATTGGGAAGTGCTAAAATGCTATGAATATAGTGTGCTCAAGAATTTAAATAAATTTCAGTATAATGGGCTTCTGTTTAAGTCTTCCTTATTAACTGTACTACATGGATCCAAAGGGTATTTCTGAGATTTTTCACCTGAAGTTTGAGACGTGCTTTTGAACTGAACAAAATAAAATCAGTTCTTCAGTTACAATTAAGAGACACACCCTGGTGGAAACTATTATTTAATGACTACACTATATTTAATGACATGCTGAGCCATTAACATAAAATTCTATTCTACACATTTTCATCCTGGAGTTCTCTTCCTGACTCAGCAGTGTGTAGAATACATACATTATAAGTTCATCTTTCTCTTATGCCAAAGGATGAAATTCATAATGGAATTCATTGTGTTGTAGCAGTCAGAACTCAGATCCTTTTAAGGACTGAGTCTGTGGTGACAGAATGGGAGGGTGGGGAGCAACAATATTTTATAACCTAAAACATGCTTATTTTCTGAAGCAGCAACAGGAGGAAGGTATTACTCAATGGTGCTTGTAACACAGTACAGGTGAGCCTACTGGAACTGGGGTTACAGCAGTTGCCAGTTTTATGTGTCCACTGAGCTCTGTGAAAAGCCTGTGTAGGAATTAGTAATGCCATCTAAAAATGCCATTTTTTAGCAGTTCACATCTCATATTGTGTGAATTAGTCATAAATCCTTATATACACCTACACAGTGTATTCTCAGTGGCTCAGGAAACAATCATCACAAGATACTCTACCTCAGTCCTACTTCTTTTCCTCCCTACTGGCAGTTTTCCAACTGGAACTTTTTCAAGTACCAATTCACTGTCAGTAGCATTAGGAATTTCTTCATTCATAATATAAAAATGCCTCTAAATATGAGGAGAAGATTGACTAGACTTTACAAAACTCACTTTATCTTATGTATTTACTATTTCTTCTCCAGAAATACTGGTATGTTAAGAACTGGGAAACATTTTTGGACAAGATAAAAAAAAAAAAGAAAGAGGAAAGACAGCTTATATCTTACACAAAACCAGAGCAAGACCTACTTACTCAAAACACCTGGTTCACTGACTGGTATGGACTGTGAAGGGAGTTGCAGCCTTTTCAGAGATGCTTCAGCTGTTATGCAGGAAGGCAGATCAGCTTGCCCGTGATTCCAGGTGAGTGGCACGTACCACTGGAAGCCAGGACAGAATTTGCAAGACCTTTATGTCAGTGATAGAGGCTTGAGAAAGGAGTGGAAAAATTAAGTTGTATGGTGTTTAACAACAGCCCTGGTATTACAAGCATTCAAAGCCCTGGTAGGAAAATAAATAAATCACTAGGACAGTTATCAGGCTAATGGCTTAAGGATGGCACAGCTAGATCTGCAGGTGACAGAGTGGGGCTGTGTGAGAAATATGACATAGAGTGTGACAGCACAAACATCTCACAGGGAAAACAAGAAGCAGAGCACTAAGTCTCCATGGCTGGAAGTTGTATTGTAAAAAAAGAATTAGAACTGTGCTGCTTGATCAAGATGACAAGTGACTAGAAAGTGAAAGAAGAAAAACTGCAAGTTTCAGACAGGAAGTAATAGTGAGAGATCTTAAGACCTTGTGCTAATGAGACTAAATATTTCAGCTTAAGATGAGGTAAAGCATTCCAGTGACACATGACTGCCTGCTGGAACAGCTAATGGATCTCACATAGTATTCAACCCAAAAGCAGCAGCTTGAGTATTGCATGGGTACTAACATACTATGTAAGAGATATTCATGGGATAGGTACTCTGTAACAAGAACCACAGTACAGTACATGTTGCTGTAAGACAGGAAAAAGTGAAATCTGAAATCATTTGGAGTATATTAGAAATAAAGGCAGTTAATAATGCAAACTACCCCCCTCAAACAACAACAAACAATAAGCAAAAAGTGAGACACCTACAAACAGCCCGGTGGCTGTTTAATACTTCATTAGAAGCACAGATAAAATATGTGCCACAATTTAAAAAGCAATTAAAAACACAGCAGCACACAGATCAAGTGTAAAAACAACAGGTTCAAAAACAAATCATCTGAAAATGATGCTCATCATGGTAGCATGGTCTTCTTAAAATACACCTAAAGCAGGGAACTAGTCAGAGTTGATGACAGAGGTGGAAGAAGGGGCACCCATTGATAAAGACTGTGACAGAGAAGCCAAATTCTCTGCAGCAGCTAGGCCAGAAGGTTTAGGTCAACATGGTCTGGCACATTCTGTGTAATTGTTATAAATAGATAAGCTAGGTGCTGGTAAGATCTTGGGACCAAATAGCATTTATCAAAGAGCTCTGAAAGAAATCAAATGTGAGATTGCAGAACTGCTGAGCAAGGTGCCTTTACCTATCATTACAGATTGCCTCTGTGTCAGAGGCCTGAGAGATGGCCAGCACAGCTGTCACCTATAAAAAGAAGAGTCTAGAGGGAAAGCTGAGCTACAGACCAGTGAACAATTTCCAGTCCTGATGGGATGGTCTGGTTGGCAATGAAGAGTAAGGTTACTGAGAGCAAGGATAAACATAGTCATCTGAAAAAGGTGTAGGACTTATAAAGGAGAATTTAGGTTCACAAAGCTTGTAGATGGCTAAAATAGTGTCTGAAAAGCACAAGGATAAAAACCCCTTGGTAAGGATTTATTAATCTAATATGGAATCGGAAGAGATGTCCTTCTTGAAAACCCAATTAAGATACCAAGAGAAGGATAGGGCTTAATGAGCACTTTTGATGGCACTATGCATCCTTCCTGGAAACTAGTGCTGGGACCACTGGAATACATCTTCATCAGTGATGTGTAGAAAATGCACAGGCAGCGCAACCTGTGTTACAGATGAGCTCACAGTACTGTGCTGAGGGAGAAAAGTCCACCAAAACTTTGATGGGTAAGACTTGGGTGTTTTGATGGGTAAAAACTTGGGAATACATCTAGAGACCTTGTTCACCTAACACTCAGGAAAAAGACACAAGTGAACAAATTTTAACAGAATTTGTCAGTGTGCACCGACAGCCCAAGAGGAGATGTTTTGTGTCGTCAGTAGAGGGGTTTGGGTAACAAGAGAGCACAAAATTACAACTACACAAAATCTTTGTGGGCTCCTGTTGAGTTCTGTATGTAGTTGTGATCCATACATCCCAAAGACTGAGCAGTTCAAGGCACAAGTGGAGATAAGCAAGCAGTGTCTCTTAAAAGAGCTCAGATTCTAAACAAGCAGGAGTATGGTACTAAAAAACCTAAAGACACTTTTCACTAGTTCATGCTTGCAGCAGTGGACACCTAAAAACTTTTAATAAAAGAAATCCTTACTTGAGGATCAAAGTATAAGAGATTCATAGAAGCAAAACCTTGCAAAAGAAAACGTTAAAAAAAAAAAAAAAGGCACTATACTTTTTTCAATTAAATTTAACTCCAGATACTCTTCAGAAAAGCCAAATAAATCTCTCTCGGCAGTGATGTTAAATGACATTATCAAGGCTCAGTGTCCTGTTAAGGACCTAGAAATGACCTCCACATGATTGCAGGTGTCCCATCAGGCAGAATCACACACGAATTCAGGACCTCATTGTTAAATGATTTAAGATATCCTTTGAGCAAGTTAGCAACTCTGGGAGTTATTCTTCCAATTCTTTGTAACACATGAACAATTGAGTATAATCTTGCTGTCTATGTTTGGTAGTACTGAATAACTATATTCAAGAGAAAAATGTAATGTAGACATATTCTCTAGTGTTAGCTGAAGATTTTATACTCTTATTGAAGTTTTTTACTCACCAATATTTCTGTCCTTGAGGATTTTGACTCCCATAACTTTCATTTCCAGATGCACACGCACACTTTTCCAATAAATGCCTCATTAGGTGTCACCCTGGTTTTTTAGGATTTTCTAAGCCTTCTGATGCTGACATTCTTGTAGTGAACTTTCTCACACACTTTCTGTAAATAACTCATTGTTTTGCATTCCTTTATGGAGGAGGAGAGAGTTGATGGGCTGTTGGTTTGACCAGGGTCATTGGAGAGGTGGCACTGTCACCCTCCAATCCACTGCCACTTTTGGAAAACTATAAATGTTGGAGTCAGAAAATAAACTTCCCTTTTTCCTCACCTTGAGAACAGTGGTGTGCGCTTGTGGTTTTTTGTGTCCTGTAGTGACAATTAGGAGTTCTTAATGAAAAGTCTTCCTGTAGAACATCTCAAACCCAGGAGCAGGCATTCCCCTATGCTCAGTCCATGTATGAACAGTAGCACTGTGTTTTTCTCTGAACTGTGGATGCATGCTACACACACTAAGGGCTGTGCAGTGTCAGAGCTTGTTGTCATGTGGCAAACTGAATCCCCATCATCCGTGAGGATAGGTCAAGCAACTCAAGTCTAAGTTCCTTTGACATTGTCATATGGAGACAGAGGAACAGAACTTTATGGAGTTGTTTTTAATTTTATGTTACCTATGCTAAAAATGTAAATTCAATGTCCTCCATTTACCCCAGTTAGCTATACCACTATGCACCAGATAGATGAAATTAATAAGCAACCCCAGATTTATTTCTTTTTGCAACACAATAAATGTATGACGCCCAAAGCAGCATCAATCTGTATTTTCCAGGGATGTTTTTACTCTGCATTAACACAGGTCTGTATATTTTCAGATTAGTAGCTTTCATAATATTAGTCAGTGCTGGTCCCTCTAGAAGTACATGAATGAAATAGAGAATATTTTCTGGTTTGTATTCAGCCTTTCTGCCTTGCATTTTAAATATGCATCACAAATATACAGAGCAATGAAGAAGCCTTAGAAGTTCCAAACTTGGAAAGCTTTGTTTTATCTTCTAATAGTTACATTTTTGCTCCAGGAGTCTTACTCTGGAGAGAAAAAAAGCCTGAAGGTAAGTCATTACCGAGCAGTGCTTCAGGCAAAAACAGTGCAAAATAAGAGTTTATCTAAGGATAAAGAGCACACACTACCATAAGTATTTGTTTCCCCTCCAGTAGCACTTGGTGCAGGAGTTTCATTCTTTGGTTTTAGGAATAAAGAACGGGAAGCTTTACCTTATGTTTAAGAAGCTGATTGAGTCCTGTTCAGTTTTAGTTTGTTTTGTAATAGTATGTATTTTCATTAGAAATTGAGTCATTCAGCAGAATGAAGGTAAACATACTGTGCTAATGAAAATATTTAGTTTTAAATTATTTATCTAATTATTTAGCTAAATAAATAATTTTATTTATCTGAAAATATTTTCACTGGTCAAAGCTAGTGGAAGTTATTGTTAGTATTAGAAGGTTGCAGCCAGTTTTTGCCCTCAAGAGGGTTATCTACCATCAGCACATCTAATAAATCTCCTCAATTCTGACTTTGGATGTGGCCATCTATCTGTCCCAATAAAAAGTCTAGTCAAGGCATTTGAAACTAGGAATAATCATAGCTGGTGCTGTACAACCTTTATCCCTTCCTTTTGTATGATTTCTCACTCTCCTCAGCTGTGTTTACATAATTCTTTCCTCCACCTCCATGTTGGATAGAGCCATGGCAGGTGGGTGGCCCAACTATTATGGCACTCAAGATCCTCATCAGATAACTGCTGTTCAGATGCCCTGTTTTCTCCAGGGTTTTCAATCTCTATCCCATCACCTCTGAGCTTGGCTGGGTTGTTCTGTGCCTTCTCCGAGAGTTCCAGTAACTCAGAGGGGCCGGCCCAGGCCGACGCGGCCTCTCCCCCTGCACACACACCCATGGCTGCCGGGCCCAAGCAGCCTCAGCTCCTTGCCACCCTCCCTGCTGCTCTCCTTCTAAGCAGATATCTCAGAAGAGCTCTGGGCTGGCCCAATCCCCCCGCGCTTGGAAGCAGAATGATCTTTCCTTACCACAGCTTGCATAGTGTAAAATTCCAAGAGGAAAAAAAGCTAAAAATCAGCCTGTGCTGTACAGAGACATCAGTCCAGAGACCTTCCTGCAGTTACCAGTCCATTTGTTTCTGGAAGACAGGCTTAAAGCACAACAAAACAGCAGATAGATCTTGGCTAAAATGAAAGTTTTCAAACAGTATTTTTCATGCAAACATGCAATTACTTGCACCTAAAATGTTCAATTAGCATACAATGCAACAAAAACTCGAATACAGAGAATATGTAGGAAGAGCAGAGTAAGCATTTCTCCAGCACTTCTCATTCAGGAGCAGCAGGACATAGTCACAGCTCATTGCTTTATAATGCTGCCTCTGTCCTGAAGCCACTGGAGGTTCATTTCAAGCTTACCCTTACAGCTCAGTTATTTGGAAATTTTTATAAGTTCTGGGAATTTTAATGAGTATTTTAAATGCCTCAAGTTAAAACATTACTGATAGTAATGGTACAACTTCATCCTATATCCCTTCTGTAATCACATCTGTCAAAACATTAGCCCAGCTCTCCTACAAGAGCTTTCTTAGTGGAATTTCCTTAAAGGAAGATTTCCTGCTGGGCCTGTAGCTTCTTCCCCAGACTGGTTTCACAAAAAAAAAAAAAAAAAAAAAAAAAAAAAAAAAAAAAAAAAGAATAAAGGTAAAACAGTTTCTAAACCACAGACACACACATTAGAAGACTGCATTTTAGTTCACAGAATCAAAATAGTGAAAGCATTCATGCCAGTGCATTATGACAGCGAACATAGCCACTATAATGTATAATTAAGGCAGACAGGTAACACTAAAAAAATCTAGCCACCACAGATCTGGAAACAGGGTTTTTTCATGCTTTGAACTGTTGCCAGGTGAGGCAATTCTTAGGAGGGCCAAGAAAATTAGTCTTAAATGGCTACATAGCTAAATATCAAAATATCATAAGGTCCTAAGAGCTCTGTCCCCACAGAGACTCCGGCTAGGAGAAATGTGAATATAATATTCTTACAAGTAACCTACACCTTATTTCCTATGTATTCAGGGACATTTGAATGCCTCTAGAGACTCTGATTATAATAAAATTTAGTTTCATGAAAAACTGAAAGTAAACATTTTGATCACTATGAGCTCTTCAAAGAAGTTGATAGTATTACAAGGCATAGCACAATAAGCCAAGGAGTCCACTGTCCCATAATAAACCTCTCTCTCCTTAAAATCTCCTAACCTAATGATCTTACTTTCAGCCTTCCTTTCTTGCTAAATCTCAGGTACATTAAAAAGCCCTCCAAATTTACTGTTCCCTCAAGAGACTCTCCACTGCTAGCAGTGCACAAGTATCATCACTTTTCTTTCTGAAGTGGCTTGGTACTTTCAAGTGTCATTCACATTGAGAGATACCTTAAGAAGTGCATTAAGAGACTTTGTTTTCACTTGGTTGTGCTTTCTGGGTCACACTTCCTTTAAACACCTCTTCTGTCTGATTCATTTCAGGAAAACATTAACATTTAATGTCATTACAGGCTTAAGTAGATATTTATCATCCTCCTGAGGAAAGGAATTTCCTTTTTGCAGGCTGCAATTCTTGTGACACTAATATAAATCAACACTGAAAGGTGTTCTAGTGTGTCATGTATTAATAAAGACAAAAAACTAGGCAAGATAATAGAGATAAATGAAGATGTATAACGAAATGGCTTGAAACAGACTAGCTTTCAGCACAATTTTCAGGTGGGGCAAGGCAAGCAGCAGTACTCCCAGGAATGTCAGAAGTCTAAAAGCAAGAGTACTGCTCAATATTTAGATTCATAATATTATTATGTCAGTGCATTTAGCAGTAAATTACAGATACAAATGTACTCTTAATAGACACCAGCTCTCAATTATCATATGCTAGCTGCAATTAAATAACAAGTTTCCTGGAGTCTACTTGCCATACTTCCCAAACCAATCTTTGCATTGTGAAGAAATAATGGAATTATATTTCATTCTCTTCATAAATATTACTTGTATTCAGATATTCTGAATTCAGTCTAAATAAATCCTTTATTTAAACTTTACAGGTTAGTTGCAGTCAACAGTATCAGGTATCCAGGTAGGTAACTGATAAGTCTACTCCTAAATAACATAGATAACCAAGAAAACTATTCTGTATGTATGTGTGATGTAAGGAACTCCTGGCATTCAGTTCTCAGTACTAAAATATGCACAAAGAACCCAACTGCACTATTTTTACAAGGCAGAACATAAAATTAAGTTTTTACATAATACTGATGATAGGAAATGTCTGGGAGGAGCTCATTCAGCAGAAATTCTCTACAGAGAGGATGCTGTGTGTGATTTGAGTTTATCAGAACAACCGTAGGAGTAATTTGGCTTGTGGATCTGACATGCAGCCTTCTATGTAATTAGGATTACAGCTTTATGAGATACAAAATAATGAATAATCCTGGCTTATAAAAGCAACAATTACATTTTACATTAATCTTTTCTTATGTAAAGCAGTTGTCTTCCTACTTAGGAATAATTGATTGGTTTCCAATTTGCTTAGTTTAGGAGACTGCTGGGCTGAGTTCTTCATGCATGCTACCAGCAGGCACACATTTGTGCTAATTATCAGTATCATCTTCAAATCCTGATAAAAAGTGTCATGGCGAGAACAAGAGCATTTAGCGCTTCTGATAAAGAAATTCAGTCAAGCTTACAAGTCTCATAATAGAAAGCAACTTTGTGTTTACAAGTTATGTCTCCTATACTTTCCATTGCAGTTATTAGTTTCAACACTAGACTATAATAGGAACAGAGATCAGGGAACATGAAATATGAAAACATGGAAAATTTCCACTTATAAACAAAAGTTATGAATTTCCAGTATTTGCAAGCAGATGTGAACTCCAGAAGATGGTAAAGGTAACTGGCCTGTAACCAAATGCAGCGGATCAAAACAAAAACAGAAGAACCCCAATGCATGTCTATAGTGATTTTCCCTCCGGCTGCATGGAGCCGCACGTCCCAGGTGCTGTGATGGGAGGCACAGGCTGCTCTGCTCCCAGCCAGGCACAGGCCAGGAGCGAAGGACGCGGCTCCCTCTGCCAGGGTGCTGCATCTCCTCTGCTGGCACCGTGCGGGCACCAGGCCCAGGGGAGGCACAGGGAGCCGGGTACCCACAGCACTGACCGACATTCACCGCACTCTTGAGAAGCACAAGGGAGAAGATGGATACCTAAAACCTAGACATGTTAGAGCTCGTCCTGTACAAGGAGAACACAGGTAATTTTGTGAGGTCTAAGAAAATCATCCACTGAGCAAGGATACAGTGGGAAAGATAACTCTAGGTTAAATGGCTCATGGGTTGGTCCATTTTCATCACAGCTCCGCATAGAGTACCTTCGTAAAACTCTGCCTTTAAAAACTGCACGGCCTTTGTCATCCAAACTTCAAGGGGAGAATAGAAACAACTCAATTTCAGCTATCTCTGATCAAGAAAATCAGGAATCTCAGACAGATGCAGCACTTGAAATGGCTTCACATGTCCCATACAGCAGTTCTGACAAGGAGACTTGTCCTTTGTCTTTTTGGTTCCCAGCACAACACAAAAAAAGTCTGAGTCAACAGGATATGCAAAGGAGTGCTTTGATAAAGCTATAACAAACATTTACATGAATGTTCATGTAAATTCATTTACATGAATTTTCAGAAAGCAATGTACCAGCATCCTTCCCCCCACTGGGCTGAAGTCCCTCAGCTGTGCCTGGGACAGCCCTGCTCTCCAGCAGAGCCCGTTCAGCAGTGAGGACAGCTTCTGTCACACAGCACCATTGCCCACAGAATCCACACCACCCACCCCTCTTGGGCTTCCTTGCTCTCTGTAGAGCTTTGGGTGCCTCCTCCTGCTCTTTTATTCCCATTTCCTTCACCTGTACCTCATTCATGAGGTTACCCCTGGCCTTGCCCCCAGCACGTTTGTAAACCCTGGTGGTGCAAGTACAGGTGTTCACTGGAACCCTAACCAAAGCTGAATGTGTTACTTGTGTGAGTGTGGCTACCTTTTAGAGTAGCTAAATTAAAATTAGCAGTGGCTATTTTAGTTTGAAAGCACTTTCCCTAAAATATGTATATTCATTAATATACTATTGTAGAGTTAGATCTATTATCTTCCTAATTATACTAATTATAATACTAATTATATTATATTAATTTATATGCTTTTTTTTAATGGTTATATTTTGTTCAAAGTAGAGAACAGTTCCAGAATTCAAAACACAGAAGCTTTGAAACTATCAATATGAACATAATAATGGAAGATACTGCTTGCACTTCTTTTTTCCTTTTTTGATTGACATCATTGCACTTACCAATATATCTGAGCTATTGCCAGAATCTCCTGCAAAGGATGCATTCATTAAATTTTAAAGCTCGGGTGTGCAGTGAGTGACTGCCTGTGAAATGAAAACTCTGTTCTAGTGAGATTCAAAGCTGAACACAAGCTCAAAGGAAAATTGCTTCTCTTGTCAAATCCTTCTTAAAACTTTGAGCAGATTTCCACTTAATCATCTTCGAATTCACTTGCTTCCTAAACTAGTAATGCTTATTTGTAGTGTGGCCGAGATTATTTTGTATTTATTGTTGGAGCTGGGCAGTACTTCCAGGTTGATTGTGAATAAGTGGATACCTTTGTCTGAGACAGTCCTGGAAGGGATGTTTGTATGACTTGAAAAACAACCAAACAGATAATCTGCAGGACTCCAGCTACAAAGAGGAGGCTCCTATTTCTCAGGCTCTGGCTACAAGTCTATGGTCAGATAACACTTTTCACATGCTTTTTCAGAAAGTATCATGCCAAGTACTTTAGCATAGATGTATTGGGATTTTTCCTTCTTTGATCTAGCTGCCTTTGATCTAACAGCTAGTGTTTAATTAAGACTAATCTGCTAACGAAAAGGAAAAAAATTGCAAAGGAGAAAATTGATGGCCATGCCGTCACACACAGGTTACCCTCTGACAAGGTCTGCAGCGTTGTCAGTGGGAATCCTTTTGATGGACTTACTGCCTGCCATTGCTGCTCTTGTCCAACGTCGCAGGGGTACAGTCCATCAAAGTAACTGCTCACAAAGTCTGTTGCACTGGTGCAAGCTGCCAGGATGAGAGATGCAGTTACACTCTGAGCAGTACTGCGCCTGAATCCATTTCCTTCTTTTCCCTTTACGCTAAGAGGGAAAATGATGAAGAGAAAATGCTGCCAACTTTAAAGAACATTACTTGCAGCTCCAAATGTTAAACTCTTGCATCCTTTTTCTAATTTCAATGAAATTAAAAATTTGTGAGAATAAAAATAAAATTATAAACGAAGAAAAATAACGCAAGATCATTTTTCTGAGAGGTGTGAAGCTGTCGGTGACATCCTGTAGTTGCATTGCTCTTGGCAGACCCACACGGGTGGAAATCCTCTCACCCCTGCCAAAGCCCTTGCTGAGTCCCTGCAGAGATTTAGCACAAATCCGGACAGCCACTCCACCAGGCATGCACTCCCTTTGGCCTCAGGGCTTCCTGGCCTGCACCGGGCACAGACACCATTGTCTGGGTCCATCTCAGGGCTCAAAGAGCAGCCACCCCCGGCCCAGCTGGCACTGGGGATACGAGGCAAAGAGGGGGCACATCACCCCGAGGGTGCATTTTGCACACCACTGTCACAGCTCCTCTGTCCGGAGGCTTCTGGAGGAGAGACCGTGTCTTCCCCCAGCTCTCCCCTTCTTACCTGCAGGGTTTCCTGCCTCTGGAGACAGCTCCAGGTGTGTCTGCTCAGAATGGGGGAGCTTGCTCTCAGAAAGCATCGTAAACTCTCTACGGAGCGGCTCACTAAACTCCAAACATTTCATCTTAATGAAATAAACAATTAAATAATACTAAAAACCTTGTTGCATTTCCTGTATTGAATCCTACAAAATTTGTCGATTCTTGAGGAAAGGTAGGGTCTGAAGTTGTTTAAAGGAATGAAAGATTTTGGCTCATTTTGTGAACATCAAGAAAATGAGTGAAAATTAGCAGCACATATCCCAGAGAAATGCGCAAGCCACGGTTGTGGTTTGCCCATTTAACTGGTAAGATGTAATATGGCCAAGGAAAATGGAAGATTTTAGATGCCAAAACCTGAGCCTACTTGGAACTATTGATCAGTTAAATCAAAAAAATAAAGCAGAAAATATAATGGAATAAAATAGAATAGAATACAATAGAATAGGATAATAGAATAGAATAATAGAATTGAAAAGACAACAAAGTGAAATGAAGTGAAATAAAATAAACAAGATAAAATAAACCAATAAAATGGAACCCCTCCATATTAATTGTCATAAATTGCTGGAGTCTAATCAATATCTTAGAATTGTATCAAATCTACAGAATTCAGTGGAAGTGTCAGTGAACTGTGTCTAATAAGCTGTAATGATTGATAAAATTATCCACCATTTGCAATTACACATAAATATTTTATGGAAAACGTCACAGTTGCAAAATTTGACGGCTAGACAGAATTACAATTTGTGTACATATTTCAAGGAAATTAAGTGCAAATTGTAAATAGATTTTGATTATTTATGTGTTTTTAATGTTTCCTTAAAGGGTTGCTGATAGCTTTTCCTGCTTAGTTAAGCTACACATTTATAAAATGCGTATTACTGTTGCAAATAATCTTTCTTCTTCTGTTCTCTGTGTTTACTTCGAGGGAAATTGCTGATCATTTCATAAAGAATTTTGAAGAATTTAAGGGTTCATAAAATCTAATCATAAAAATCTCTTCACATCTTCATAGCATGTGGAGTAGTGTATGTGTTTGTTGTCTTATCAGTATGTTTGTAAAGTAATAATCTGCATAATTGTTTGGTAGACATTGATGTGGTAGAACTCTGTTGCCTTTAGACCTTTCTCCCCTCTGATCACTGTTTGCACAGCACCAACTTCTCTACTTTGCCTTGATAAGTGTTGTTTCCCAAATAATACAATGAAACATCATTGACTACAGATTTCCCCCACGCACAAAATGGTTTGTTTCACATTTATTTTTACCTGTTACTATTGTGGTTGCACTCGGTCAGGATTGGTGATATGTGGTGTGTAAGTGCATGCAGCTGCTGGGGAAACAGCTGCAGTGTTCTGCCTTTTTCCTCAGAGTGCCACATAAATCAGTGCATGAGGTGTGTGAGCACATTTTGATGTATTTGAAAATATTTATAACTAGGTGTTTGCAATAAACTTCCAGGGATCTGGAATTTGCCCTCCTGATTGCTCTGAAATTATAAAAATATATTGAGCCTCAACTACATTCTGCCAGTCATTTCACCCTTTGAACCTTTGCAGATGTTTATTTCCTAAGCATGTAAATATTCTGACTGAACAAACTGCATCTGCTTTGCTTTGTCTGCATCCCATGAAATCATTACATTGTCTTACTAAACTCTGCCAGGTTCTGAATGTCTCTGTGCTTGCTTACAGACAATGTCTGCATGCATCACTTGTAAGGGACCTTGGGAACTTGCACACAAAAGAGCACTTGGCCCCTTCTTCACCATAATTCCATGGATTTTGTGTTTTGTCAATCACTGATGTTATCAGAATTGCATCTCATTTCTGTCAATGCCTCAAGAGGAGAAATCAGCTCTAAAGTTTCCACTGATCCATGGAGGGACAGTAAAGCAATGGGGGAAAAGCTATGAATGTACTTGAAGAATGAAGATAAATTTCTCTTCTGATGATGTTGTGAAATGTTTTGCTCCTGACTGCATCTGCCTCTTAATTTGCATTCTTTTTATTCTGTAAAGAGAAGGGAGCTGCAATTCATAACTACATTTATTTGCTTCTCATCAAATTCCTTGGGATTTGCCCATCAAAGAAAAATGTTTAATTACATTGTCAGGATTCATTTAATTGCCTTTTGACTTGAAATTCATTTCCTAGCATGAAAAACTTTTTAAAAATCATAGGTCCCTTAGGAAAATTATTTTAATTCCTTTAACAATGACACTGATATTTTACACACTAAAAAGAGGCAACAAATCTAACTTTGTAAGCACTTGGCACAAAATCGATGCAAACAATAATATGAGCAAATATTTATAGAATCTAAAAAGGAAGTAAATGTTGCATAAACAAGAGAAAAAAAAAAAAAAGGCTTTGAGTAGAGAAGGAACTGCCAAAATAAAATGAGCTACTGCTGTCAATAGCTTGGCAAAGAGACAAACTGCTCCCCTGACTCACCTGGTGCTTGTGCAAGGTGGCAAAATCCAAGAGCAGCAGGAAAGGCCACAGCAAGGCCTGGCAGGTGAGCACTCCCTCATCTGCTCTCCTGACCCTGTTTTAAAGAGAGATGCATTTATGGAGTTAACAGTAGTGAGTACCCAGAAAGCCTCACCTAGCTCAAACACTTTCTGTTTAATCTCTGTCAAGATGTTTTTCTTAATTCTTGTGCTAGACTGGTGGTAGGAAGATGGAAATGGGTGGTCTCAGGTGGCCTCAGAGAGGGTATCTACTGTGAGAATCCAGTTTATGGTGCTGATGGTATCTACATTCAAAAACCCTAGGTACAGGAAATAATTTCTTATAGTCTCCATTTAATCAGATTTTTGCACACATTATGCTCTCCAAAGTCTAATTAACCATTAGGTTAGAGATAATCTCTTACATCTAGGATCATTATAATGATCCCTTACATATTTCATTTTTAGATACCCAGCATATTTTACTTTCACTTTTAATCTTTTTTTTTTCCTTTTTTTTTTTTTTTATTAAATGAAGCAATAAGAGAAACCTGGCTAGCTTTAGACACTTTGGGTATAGTTTTTGAACTAAGTCTTTGACTGCTCTTTCTGCTGATTTACAGGAGCTGACAGATGATTAAGGCCATGTGTGTCCAATCACCAAGAAGCTATTTCCCTTTCTACATTCCCTGATTGACATGAAAGGTGAGAAATGAAAAGTTCAAACAGGCAGTAGCAAATGAGATAATTTTAAATTTACCACTGTGAACAGAAAGCAGCACTTTGCATTACCAAACAGACAGAAAATAGTGCCCCAAATGTCAAAATTCTGACAGTGTGATAATTTTTATCCAATTATGGTTTTGACTTTCTTTTTTGTAAGCACAAAATAAGATATTATTATGTTGTATCCTAAGGTCAACAAAATGCATTGCATTATATTTATGTGGAATTGAGAAAAGGAAGGGAAGGGAAGGGAAGGGAAGGGAAGGGAAGGGAAGGGAAGGGAAGGGAAGGGAAGGGAAGGGAAGGGAAGGGAAGGGAAGGGAAGGGAAGGGAAGGGAAGGGAAGGGAAGGGAAGGGAACTCTTGAGATAGCTGTAGAAATAATTCCAGTTGTAAAGGCTGACTAAAAGATGGATGATATAAAAACAGAATAAAATCAGAAGTGGGTGTACTTTCTCTTGAAACTTGTTGAGGGCTGCTGAAGCAGGAACCCAGTTTACATCCTGGGAATGCATTAGACAGGGAGACAGACAGACAGATGGACTCCTTGCAGAAATGGGACAGCTGCAGCCAGTTCCACATGCACAGACTTCTGTTCTTTAATCCCTAGTGGTTCCTGGGTTGCAAAACACTGTATTGGGATGATGTGAATCGATTTATTCCAGAGTGACAACCTGTCACCCAAATGCCTGAATCACGTATAGATATGGACAAATATGCACACAACTATGATGCAAAGTTAGGTGCCTTTGGAAAGAGTACAGAAACTCATACTTCTTGGTTGTGCTTCTCATGAGACACTAACTGAACAATATCCCTTCTCAGTCTTTATGCTGAAATTCTATTTTAGTGTAAGATAAGATCATTCCTCTTTTTGTACCTAAATTTAGCCAGCAGACAACAGCTTCAGTCAAACTTGGACCCCTGTTCTTGTCCAGAAAATCCTTAAACTCAGTATTTGAAATCATCATTGCCTAATCAAGTGCTTCCAGTAATTTAGAGTGCAGCACAGTTGGTCCTCTCATCATGACAAAAAAGGTAGCCAATATTTTTAAGACTTATAATTTTTTTTGTGTTCCTGAAAGGATGTTTTCTGTATGGAAAATTTATTAAGCGGTGACATAAGTAATACTAGAACTTTGTGCCTTGGCTGCGATGTTATATGAATCTGTTGGAATATAAATTCTAGTGGTTATCTGTGTCTGCAGAAATAATTCATGCTATTGTCATATTTATACACCAACAATAGAAAACAAGGAACAAATCCAGATGAATGAGATGAAAGCAAATCCCTCTTGTCTTTGTGTCTGAGAGTCTCAACAGGTATGCACAGCATCCACTCTTTTTTACAAGTCTCTAGAGCAATCAGGATTCCATGAGATTACATTTCCTGCTTCAGTGAATATTTGGGAATTTATTGACCACTTAATCTCATTTGGGATTATTTTAAGATTTGGAAGAATGAGTAAAAGAGAAAAGCAATTAGCAGGATACACCCAAACCACACACCGTTGTGTTTGTCAGGCCGGAAACTGGTGGCAAGTGACTAATAAGCCCTGTAGAGAGAGTTCTGCTCTTTTATTACCCATTCTCTGAAAACATTGGGCCAGCTTCCCACTACAGAGGGGTCACAGTGATGCAGAGAAGGAATTCAATGCCACCTCACTTTCAATGTGTCTCATGGTCTCAGAAATACACAGTATGCCCAGGGAGCCTGTAATGGTTAATGTTGTGTTCTAGGTGCAATCTCACTCCATGTTTTCAACCCTGAGAATAATTCTTGTCAGTGAATTCCCTCATGATTTTTGGTTCAGCTGAAAATGCTAATGTATTGGAATGCATTTGCTAGCGGAATAAGAAAGAGCTTTTATACTTTATAGTTACAGATTTTTATTTCAGTCCCAATGTGTTTTTATATTTCAAAGTATTTGACTCTTCATCTTTGAGATAAATATAATAAGATTAACCCAAATTTTTATCCCAGCTATTTTAATTTCTATGTACACTCTGTGCAGTGTAGGATTTGGTCATGTTCCAGGCTCATAATTGCCTTGCAGCAGAACCTTCTTTGAGAGTGCTGTGGGATCTAACCTTGAAATACTTCCCTAGTAAGACAGTAATTTTTATACTTTTCCCAAAGGTTAGCTACTTGGTAAGGCTTTCTCCTTTTTTTAAGGGCAGTTTTACATCTGCAGAGTTCATGGTACTACTGAGTCCACCTCATTTTCCCCATAACCCAGTTGGTGTGGTGAAATTTGAGCACATTGCATATTCCTTTATGTAACAAATTTGAAAACAGCCTATGTCTCCGTATTTAAGTGATTAAATAGTATTTCTTGCCTATTAAAAAAAAGCTTCAAATTATGAGGCTACTGAGATTTGTATGAGATTTCCTTTAATGTGTCAAATAATTCTTACTTCTAGCATTATCCATGAAAGACAAGAAATGTGAAACATAAGCTCTGTCCTCTGTGGGCAGATTGCCTCTGGCAGCTAAAACTGAAGGAATGGACTTCGTTACCCTACATCTCCAAAACAGCAATAGTTGCAAAAGTCACAATATTGCCTTAAGGTTATTTCTTATCTTACCAAATGCCTTCAGGGGACAGTCAATCTTTGTTCTTTCACACACATTGAAATACAGCTCACATTCATTTTTAAGGGAAAGAGAGGTAAGAATTTTTTATATTTTTAAAATTCTTTGAATTTTTTTTTTTTAGATTAAATAGGAATAGCTAGTGTCTGGGTATGGCCAAACACAGAAGATGTCAAATATAATGGAAATATTTTATGCCTTTCTATAAACTGTGCAGTCTGCAAAATTCCAAAGTTAAAGCAATGATGAAATACATCTGTATTAATATTTTATTTTTATTTATATTATTTATGTGAAAATTAAATGCTCTGGCCTAAGACAGAAGAGGGCCAGGAGATGATGTGCTATCATTTAACAGCACATCATTTGGAAAGCAAACCAAACCAGTGCCAATGTTTATAGTCTATAGGTTAAAGTTTCCAAACATCTTTTCTAAAATCATCCCAGTCCAAGACCACTGTCATGACTGAATGTCATGCTTGTATGGCAAACACAAAACATGTGAGTGATCTGATGAATTGCATTACACATTTAGTAATTTTGATTTAATATCGGGGTCAAGGTGGAGAGAGACAGCTAGAGGCAAGTAAAAAGGTAGAAATGTGCAGTAAAAAGGACTTTCTGCCTTCAAGGATAGTCTACTCAAGAAGCTTCTTAAAAGTTGAGCTTTTCATCCTAGGAAGAAAGAGTGGGGGAAATGACTTTAAAGTCAATACTGTATCAGTTTCTGCACAGGTAAATGCCATTAGGAAGGAGCAATGCAATTGGGAGTCAACAGGAGGTTGTGGGCACGCTGGAAATGTTCCTGGACAATCTGTAGCCAGCTCTGGGAGAAGTGAGAAATCAAACCATCAGCCAGACTAAAAAAAATTAGAGGGTAATTTACCTTCTGAAAATGTGGAGAGAACAAGAAGTACAGAGAAAACTGTTTTATTAGGAATTTCGTCACTTCTCAAGATGATGTGTGCTGATTGTTGTGCCAGCATATGACCCAAGGTGGGGAAAGCATCTAAAGTATCCTGTTGCCTGCTTGGGATGTCTCTCTTTCATCTGTTCAGACATCCAAAAAAATTCTTCCAAGTACTTTTATCCTGCTTCCTTTTGTGATCTGCTTGAATGAAGAAATATCTTCTGAGATGTAATTCAAGCTTTCAAGATGTTTTAAGTCCCAGTTCAGAAGGACCCAGGCATAAAACATCTTCTTTTATAGCAGAAAGAGCCTGCCACCTTGACAGCTAAGGCATCCTTGTTCTTTCTGAGCTGGAGGGTTGACAGGAGACAAGGAGAAACCACTTTCATAAGGGCTGTGTCCTGCCTTTGCAGAAGTTTGTGACTTCCACTGTGCTGTGTGACTCCCACTCTTCATGCAGTAATCCTAAGGAATACTTCTCCCCAGAGAAGTAACATCCCACACCTAGAGAGAAGTGCTCCTGTCTTTCTGCTTCCCTTGGATTCACACTTTTGTGAGTACAGGGATGCAGGTTCGGGGTGAGCCAGAGATGGATGAGACACCACAGAATCATCAGGACTTTGCAAGAGGGAGTGGTTCTGCTCTGGAGCCAGTCTGCTCCACCTGCAGCTGGGCTGGTGCTGCTCCTGGTAGCACAGCACAGAGTCCCTGTCTCCAGGATGAACCTAGGGACAGGAAAAGGAAGAGCACATAATCAGAAATATGAGTCTCCTGTATAAATCACCAGGTTTTTTTCACTTAATTTTCTAGTAAACCTCCTATTTCTAGCCCTAAATTTATTTAAATTCTATTTTGCAAAGCTGATCTTGGCCGTGAGTGGAGCATGCAGGCACAGATGAGAGTACATTTTGTGACAAAGGCTGGAGCAAATCTGGAGCCGTGCATAGTGCTGGGGGATTTATTTAATGTTTATCCAGATCACAGCAGTATTTACAGTGACAGCCATTGTGCAATTCCCACTAGAATTTAAACTAAAAGAGCTATTGTGCCCTAATATTTTTCAAGTAATGTCTGACTTCCTTCATTATCCTGCTATAAGGAATTCCATCAGCATTTCTTTTGCATGGCTGTTTCTACCTAGGGTAACAGCCTATATGAGTAAATACAGGTCCTAATCTTATAAAAAAGATCTGAAGAACATCATAAGATGATCAGTAAGTTTCACAGGAGATGACTGTTTCTGCTAATTGGCAATTCCTGGAAAAAAAATATTGTACATATTAATTATATAAGTACTATATTGGTGGTTCAGGATTTTTATGCCCCTTTTAATCTTCTGTTCTAAAAATATCCCTTCAACTAAGAAAACAAAAATCAGAAAGCTTCCCAAAAGACAGAAATGCTATTTACTAAGAGCATGGCTTTTCTGACAAGTGCCAACTGACATTGCCAATGATTATAGCTGCATACATAAAATATAAAAGCATCCTGCAAAGGGTGTGATGTTCAAATTCTGTTATGAATTTTAATCATGGAAAAGTATGGTAGATGACTGTGCAAAAATAGTTACTTCTATTTGCCTGTGTACATCAGCCTTGTGAATTTTGAGAGATGGTGATTATGTCAATATCTAAGTGTAAATGCAACCAACTATATTCTTCAGTTAATTCTGATTTATTTTGGTGATAAATATTGAAAATGACTAATCCAATGCATCTGTTGTGACAAAAAACCCAGATTGACTACATATGTAACTAGCACCGAGGAAGGCAATTCTGCTGTGGATCCAGTCTTATTTTGAGTTTGGGGAAGATGGTTGTTGCATACAAACTTGACCTGATATTTAATGACATGGGAATCCCCTTGGATCAATTAGTTATTTTTTGTTTACATTTCCATTAGGTGAAATTGTTTCCCAGTTTGGCACTGCTTACCACAGTTACAGAGCCTATGCAGGATTTATGCTGCACATGTTTTCAGCAAGGACAAATCTAGCATATCCAGAGAGATTTTTCTCCACAAACCAAATTTATATTATCATTTTGTAGGCTGCTACTTCTTACTGAGTATTAGGTCCAAGCTGACACTCTTTCTGCCACCAGCATTTATGATGTTTGATGTTTTGGATGGAATATGCATTAACTGTTAAGTTTGGTTTGAGTTGCCTTGAGTTGACAAGGGGTGTATGGGCTGTGAAAGGATGTATTGCATTTAATTACCTCTTGGAAAAGTAGTAGTAGAAGTAGCTGGGTAGAATACCACAGAAGGACATAATCTTCTGAAAAAAATTACCTCCAGTGACATTACACCAATTAGAATGTTTACCTGCAATTTTTGCTCCTCTCTGAATCATTTAAAGAAAAGAAAATGCTACAACTTTCATTTTCTTGCTGTGATGCAAACATAACAAAGTTTTTCAAACTGCAGTGAGGTTTTTTCAATCTTTTATCCATTTGAGGGTGAAAATTTAATTCAAGAGGTGCAGCTGACACAGATTAGAAGGCAAAAACCACCGATTTTTTATTTAATAAGATTAAAACAACATCTGATTATTCACTCCTGAAAAGGATTTTCAGAGTCTTCAGCAAAAGGAAATGCTGGAAGGAAAGGAGATAAGGATGGGGATGACTCAAGCACGACTGCTTGGACACCTGAAACTGGCAATAAATGCTGACCATGAATGAAATCTGCAAGCACAGGAAAAAAAAAAAATAGCATATTTCAGGTATAGGCAAACAGCATCCACTTTAAAGAGTCTCATTATATATGATAGGTGAAACATTGGTGAAAGGAAAATGCATGTAAAATCAAATAGTGGTAGGGGGTTGATTTGTTTATTTGTTTTCTCCTGAATTGTTTTCAGTCCAAGTGCTGGTATGAACTACCACTTTGGGAGTGGTGTAGTTTACATTCTCACTTATACAAATACTTTAGTGAATGGCTACGTGACAATCTCATATATTGTTGTTTCAATATTGATCAATATTGCAGAGGTTTAGGTGTGCTGGAAGATAAAAAAAAATTATTCCAGCTTTGAATGGAATTGCCAAAATAAGCATTATGTTGACAAAGAAGTTTCAGATCTTTGGACCTGAATCTGGACTTATGAAGACCACATCAGCCATGTTCCATAAATCCCACCCTTTCAGTGTAATTAACTTTCATACTTTATTCAGCTTCAAAGGCATTTAATCAGCTATGGCTTAAATATGGTACCTAGATTTTCCAAAATAGAATAAATATCTAGTTCTACTTTTACTGTGATCCAGGGTCTACTTGCACTTACTGAAAAGGCAGCAGGATCATACCCCATAACAAATAACTCCCTGACAGGCAGGGACAAAGACTAAAATTAAGTTTCACTCCATGATGCTTTACTCACTGCGCTTGGTCTGGTGGGGACGGAGTGAACTTTCTTCATAGCAGTCTCTGTGCTCCTGTGCTTTTGATTTGTGGCTAAAATGCTGGTGTTCACACAGTGGTGTTGGAGCTGTTGCTGAGCAGGGCTTGCACAGGGCCAAGGCTTTCTATGTCTTTCACTCTGCCCCCTCAACGAGGAGCCACAGCCAGAACAGCTGCCCTGAGCTGACAAAGGGTTGCCAGATAACAGTGTGCATCACTAAATGCATGTTGTTCCGTTCCATGTAACATCGTATGCATCATTAAATGGTGGGGCAGGCTTTCCAGGTCTGGGTGCTGCCCAGGGACTGGCTGGGCACTGGTCTGCTTCTGAGAGGAGCTGAGTGATTGCCTTTGTATCACTGCAGTTCTTTCTGGCCTTCCCTTCATTTATTAAACTGTTTCAATCTCAAGACACTGATCAAGTGAGTTTTTCTCAGTTTTGCTCTGCCAGTTCTTTCCCTCACCCACCATGATTCCTAAGATGGACTTCTGGTCACACACCTTTGCTTCTTTGTCAGTGAGTGCATCGTTTTCCTGTGTATGACATGCTACAGTGCTGTACAATGCCAGCTGTGCTGAGAAAATTATTAATCATAACTTGCAAATTCGAGGTGGCTTCTTATTTTTTGCTAGAAACATCAATGATAATGTCTGGGCAAAGGTTATAAGATTTTAGTTTTAGAGTTTAATTTTCAAAGTGGTGCAAATACCTCTCCTAAATTCTGCCTCTGATGGTTTTCTGGTAACTAAACTTCGCCCAAGTACAAGCACAGTCATTTGCTCAAATTCAAAAACGTTTTAAAAAAAAATTCCATAATCCATACCATAATATTCTTCCTAGCTTTTGCTTGTACTCTACATTATTGTGCTTAAAATTTGATGGGTGTTGCAGAAATACCCAAATTTATACAGGGCTTAAAACTCAACCAGCCTTTAGCACTTTATTTTCACATATATTGCATTGTTTCAGGCAAACAAAACAAATTTACCTTCAATAACGTATGCTTAAGTATCAGATACACTTATATTTCTAAATTCTTACAGTATATGTCTGTATACAGTATATACATCTGCATACCAGTTTCAAAATTACTGCAAAATCAATACATTTTAAAAACTGTGATAAAAAAGCATAGCAGCTCAAGGCATTTCTGTCCAAGTTGCTTTCCATTAAAAATATTGTTTCATATCATTCATCTTCACCATGTTGTGTTTCCTTTGGGCTTCTATTGCTATACCTGTTATGTCAGTCCCATTGTAGCAATGACAGTGATTTATCAAGCACATTAAATCTGCAGAATCTCTAGCTAGAAAAGCTAGTTTTTCAAATATTAAATCTCAGATGTGTCACATTTAACCTGCCCTGAACTCCTGAAACAACTCTGTGCTCCTTTGAAATGAAATAATATTTGATTTCATTAGCAAACTTTTTGCCTCAGTGTAACATAAAATGTCAGCTGCTGAAGCTAGATGTCTTGCAGAAGCTTAAGAATTATTTACACAAGGAAAGCCAACTTATCCCAAAGATTCTGTCCCTCTTAAGCTTATCTTTCCCTTTACTCTCTGATATGTCGCTGCCTCCTTCAATTTCCTCTCAACACAGAATTGCCTGGCTGTCTCCTAAGATGATTTCTGCCATTTGCCTCACTGGGCACAGCACGCCAGGCTGTGCAGGCTAGCTTGTGTTACTTTGTCAAACCAATTCCTGATTTAGAACTATCTATTAGATCATCTTGAAGTCTTCCCTTTTTCTGTGAGCACTAATGTTGACACATCTAAGAGAGCACGGGGAGGAACATAAAAGGCTACAAGAAGATGCTAAGGGAAAGATGAAAAGAGCAGAGCACATTTAGCTTTGTCAGACACAAATGAATAGATGTAAGATGACAGATACAAGTGTAAGGAGTTAGAGGAGTTTTTCAGGTTGGTCAGAGGAAATAATCAACATTCATGGAATAACTGTGTATGATGGATGTTTTTTATAATGGTATATATAATGATGTCAAGTGTTTTCTGAGCACACTAGGAAAGAAAATTGTATGTTTTAAAGAGCTTTAAAGGTAGGACAGACATTTTCAGGAGTGGGAGCAAGGGAATAACCAGCACCCATGGACCTCCTTCTACTGCATGTTGTGGGGAGTATCTGTCCTTCTGAAAGTCTTTTCTCTCACCTGGCCATTTTTCTCTGCAATAGATTAAGAGCAATGAAGAGAAATACAACTAAATGAATATTGACTGAACTAGATATACATAGAAGTGCATTTTCAGAGAAATAATTCACATTTTCTTTCACATACTGAATGATACTGCAAGAGATACTCACTAGCTGTGTTTTTTTAGAGTGGATAAGAATTCTTTTGGGGGAAGAGCTGATTTCTCCTTTGAAGGAAAGATATTAAGGTTATAATCACCTATCTACATTTTAAAATTATCATAACATTTTCCAGCGGTGGAATCTCTAGACTAGAAAGAGTAGTATAAAAGCTTTGGGCTGACTTGATACACATGGATGGATTTCAGCATCTAAAAATAAAAGGTGTATTTACTATATCTCTGTTGTACCTTTGAAACCTAAAGTTACTTTATCCTACTCATAAGTAATCTCACTCAGTGCCAAATCTCCATTTTATTTCAGTCAATTGAAAAACTCCTTTTACCTGCAATATAATAATACAGACCCAATAGATATAGCCTTTAGGTAAGTTATCATCCATTCCTGTTAGGCATGGCTATCACTTGCAATGTAAGATTGTATGCCAGTGGGCTGAACAACCAGCCAAGGAAGATGAATAATGTTCTCACCAGTGCCAGAGTTTCAGTCCCTGTCCTCAGGGCTTACTGTTATTGATTTATAAAACAAAATATTTCAAACAAAAAAAAATCCAGCCAGAAAGAGCCAGAAAATTTTCAGCTTCATCCCGACTGCTTCTGCCCTTCAGGCAGGGTTGATAAGGTGGAGATTCTGGCTATTACCACCTTGCCTTCATAATTCTGCAACAGTTTCTATGTTACCCTCTCTGCATCTAGGGGATCAGGATATTCTTTCATTTCTGTGGAATACTTTTCACAAGGGTGGAATTATTACTAATTTCATGTGGAACATAAAAAACAAGCATATGATGAGGTATGGAAGATACAGTCATGCTTTTAATCTTGTTTTATTTGCTGCTCATTTAAAAACACTGAATTGCTGTTTATAGTAATCTTGGTCAAATAGTGAGAATATTCAGCTGCTGGGTTTTTTCACTGTACTAGCTCAACATCTTGGGAACAGTCTTGCATTTTTAGTTTGAAATATATTCTCTGCAACTCTTCAATTACCATTGGAAGATGGTGATGAGAAGAAAAATACTATTGTTAACTGTTTCATGAACATATTTTTTCCTGAACTCTGATAAAAGTAGGTCCTGTATTGGAAATAAAAGTGACAAACCAGGCTGAAGAACCACTATTTTACAAGCTCCAGTGGAAACATACAGCATGATGCACCATCCCTGATTCACTTGAATTTACCAATACTCCTATGCTTCTCACTATTATTTTACAAATAGGTGACATTGCATAAACACACAATTTAAAGTATGCAGTTTCAGAGGTGTCCTGAAGAGCAGGAGGTTTCCACCTTCATTAACCTGCCTCATCTTTGGGAATAATGCCTGGTGTTTCAGGAGACTTAAAAGACATGGTAGTTTCCATGAAGATCTAATTCCATATTTTTTCATTCACTGAGTAAATTTTGTTTAGTTAGATGAGAGCTGTACTCCCACATTCAGGACATAAGGACATCTAAGAATCAAAATGGCCCTTTTACCACTTCACTTTCTTGTGCAGTTCCAATTACATTGGGATAAATTAATGTCTCAGTCATAAGATTTATGGCTGTTTTTCTAATTCTCCCACTATACTAACCTGCTACTGCATAAACTATCCAGACTGATTGATTGTTTTTACATAAACACAAAAAGAAAAAGAAAATTGGGAGAAATTAAACCAGCATAATCCTGGTTATTATAGTTAATGAATTAAATCTTGCCACAAAGAGTGTCTTTTCTACCAGTATAATTCTCTCACGTTTGCAGTCACTGCCAGAAACTTCATTTCAATTTGGGAAAGGAGCAGATCTGACTGACAGGAGCAGAACTAAGTTTGGCTGAACCTTCTTCTGATCCCAAACCCCAAACCTCCTTGAACTCTGGCTCTACACGTGCCTTGATTGGGTCAGCCTGTCCCACTGTCTCAAGCACAGCAATCAGACAGTTGTCAGCCAGGAAAGGTTATGTAGCAAAAGCAATGTAAATTTCATAGCACAGAGTAACTGCTAAAACTTTTCTACTTAAGTGGAAGCAGCAGGGAGTTTGGCAGGGAGGATGCAGCAGCCACATGCACTTTGTGATCCCTGAAGGAAAGGTTCCTCGGGGTTATGTGAGGACTGACACGAGTGGCTTGGAATAGGAATACATTTCCTCATCTCCTGGGTATCCGTGAGAGGAACTGCCTCGATAAGAATGAGCATTACTCTTTCATATGTTAAACTTGGTGTATGCACAAGTTTTAAACTAATGTTGTGGTTGTAGAAAATGACAAGAAGATGTTAATAAGGTCAGATACAGAGCTTGTGAATGAGTCTTCACCTGAAAAATAAGGTAGTTTCTCAGAAGTGTGTAACAAGCTTTTAGTCTCCAGATACCCGTGCCAAGTGCATAGCTGGACCATTTCCTTTGGACTAAGTATGGAGTGAATTGGTTTGCAACCAAGCCAGCAAAAAGTTGGCAAAATGGCCATTCATTTTATGGAAGGGACTCAAGCATCTTGTTGAATTGAGATAGGCACTATGACTTTGTGTCAAGAGACAGCCTGAGAATTTCTGGCATTCTTTGTTAGACAAGTGTTCACCAGCCTTTTATGCACTTCAGAGAAAACTGTCTCTCAGTTTTGGGGTTTTTTTGATTGATCTTTTCTTCTTCATGCTGAATGCATTTAGTTATTTTGTAATACCGCTTGATTTCATCCTCACATTTTCATTTTTTTAGTGAGAACCTTAATAAAAAATTTCAAAACAAAATTACCAAATTTCTCTTATAGAAACTCCACTAAAATCTCTTAGACAATACGCTCTTGTGTTTTGTGGGTTTTTCATCCATCTTACAATTTCTCTGTTCTATCTTTACCATCAGTTATTTAAGTCAAATTAATTTATTTATGGAAAAATCAAAAGCAGTTATTAGAGTGGCATGCTATGAATTTGTTAGAACTATTCTGCATTATATTCAGTTTTTATTTTTTATCCAGGTTGCATTATATTCTCCTTCAAGCCTTTTAAAGTTTTTCATAATTCTTTGTAAGAGGATACACGATGGGAAATCCCCAGGACATTTTTCCCTCCGTTAATATAACCTCTCTCTGCTTTTGCTTTTCTCTACGATAGTGACTGTCTTCAAATGAAAATACTGGAGAGGAAGAGGAAGAGGAAGAGGAAGAGGAAGAGGAAGAGAAGAGAAGAGAAGAGAAGAGAAGAGAAGAGAAGAGAAGAGAAGAGAGAAGAGAGAAGAGAGAAGAGAGAAGAGAGAAGAGAGAAGAGAGAAGAGAGAAGAGAGAAGAGAGAAGAGAGAAGAGAGAAGAGAGAAGAGAGAAGAGAGAAGAGAGAAGAGAGAAGAGAGAAGAGAGAAGAGAGAAGAGACATCCCCATAATCTTGTGCTAATTTTTCCAGGCTTGGATTATCCAGCCTTCTCAACTGGCATATGCTTTGCAGCAGCAAACTCCAACCCCATATTCATGTATTTGTCTGACTGGCCAACACGGTCTGTAACAAGCACTGAAGCCAAATATTAACTCAGCTTAGGAACCATGCACTAGGTCTTCTCTCAAATATAAACATTAATTAGTTGACTGTATGTTCTGTCCCAAAGACCAAGCTTGTTCTAACACTTCCCTGTGCTTCTTCCCTTCTTGTCTGACATACTTTGCTGATCATCCCTCCATTTCCCCTCTCCTTTCAGATGCTATATGTGTATATATATATATATATATATATATCTCAAGGTGTTCATGCTGTAAGTGTAGTGGTTTTTCCTCCAAGGATTTTGCTCTGTCTTTTTCTGAGATTTAGAACCTGAGTATTTATAGTACCTTCAACTGAAATGAATTCTCATCTTCTGTCACACTTCTGTCCCTCAGCAGTTTGCTTCATTTTCCCCAACTTGTTTCTGGTTTCAGTTTTTTTCTCTTTTTTTGTTGTGCTTTTTTTTTCCTCCCAAATCTGTCATTTCAAAATTAGGTACTTCATTATTTCTATATATTTACTTTTTAATTTACAATCTTTCAGCTCTGGTTATTTTTTAACACATGTGTAGTTTAAATACTTACTTTAATGATGTTTAAAATATTTCCTCTTCTGCATTTTAATTTTTTTGGGTTAATCTCCCAACTGCCATGTCCAAGATTAAATGATTCTGTGAATATTTTCTTCATTTATTTCTCAGTCTATATCTAGTAACTGGAGATTCTCATGGATACATTGCTGTAACTGGAGGGTTTTTTTACCTCTAGAAGCACCATGAAGCTCTCTCTGCTTATATATCTGACTCAAAGCTTCCCAGTGTCATGCTTGTAATCCATCTTTTATCATGTGTCTCAGTATGACTTTGACTCCAAAAGATTGTGCTTTATGCATCTCATATCTTTCTTATTTCCTGAAGTCTTTCATATCCTTAAAATAAATCACCTTATGTCTTTATTTCTGTGAGTTCTGAGCAAAGCAAATCTTTTCATACCTGTGCTCCTGCCATGGCTGCTCTCCTAACAAGCTTCTGCTACCTGAAGAATGTTATTTCTCAGGTCCTGCACTAAGAGTTCTTGTTTTTCAGTTCTGCCACTGAGACTGCTGGCAATAATTTGTAGTGTTTCAATTGCTTTCTACTGACCAGAAACTAATTTCCTCAGCTGGATTAATCTCTCACTATCAGTTTCAGCTAACTGGCTGCAGCTCTCATCTGTATGAGTACCTTCTGCTTACTATCCATTCTCCTGACCACTGATAATCTCTTATCCACTGCTGTGCCTTATCTATCTGATTTCTTTTCCCCTGTATATTAAAACTACAAAAAGATGAGTAGAAAGGTTAATAAAACAGAATATTAACCCTCAGCAGGGGAAGCAAATATTTTTACTTAGTTTAAAAAGTCATTACAAAATTTAATTTTTATGGATTTGAACAAATTTGAGGGAAAGGCAAAAATGCTATTAGTCATAAACTCAACTTCATTTATCTCAAAAAATATGCTTTAGTGCAAAATGAGAAACTTTAGAAACTGCTGTTGATCATCATCACCCCATTTTGTTCTGTTTTCAGTTGTCATGAATTGACTCTGAGCACAAAGACAACTAAAGAAGGCTGTTTCCTTCAGGCATTATTTAATTTAAACACATTTCTGAAATGAATGTATAGCAGGCATCTGTAGAGCATATGAAGACCAGCTATTACTGAGGTGCCTAAGAGAATATTTACAGGACTGTAAATGACTGAGATGCTACCACTTCTTGAAATACCCCTTGTAAGCATTTTATTCAGATTTACTGCTGAGGTGCAGTAAATGCATAAGATTTGTCCATTGCAAGTATAAGATAAAATGCACTAACTTATGTAACCTGAAGACTGTTTAAAAATAAAGAAATAATTTGAAATTTCATTTAAACCTATGTCCTTCAAGTTTTTGTTTAGTACTATGAAGGATTGGACGGCTATAGCTTGCTTAGAGTAATAACCCAACAGGCTTAGAGCCAACTGGCTTACAAGACAATAAAATTTTGGTTTTTTAGTGATGTTGTGTAACCCTTAACTGTTTTGATGTAATTTGCAATGGTTTAGCTTCAGTATTTTTAATTCCCCTTTTGTTGTTTGCTATAAAATTGAGGTGACATGGAGTTACTATTGGTTAAATGAGCTAAATGAGTCAAGAGCTGCATTAATCAGCCATTCAGATACAAAACACTTCCTTACATATGCCTGTTGATTTTCATTACCTAAATCTTTTTTTTTCACCTTCTAATTCAAATATTTGGTTGTTTGAAAACAAAAAAATAATTTTAAACCAAAAAGGATTCTTGCAGTACAGCAGTATTTGTCTGGGAGAATCTAGAGGTCCTGAAGTTGCTCAGACTCTTCTGAATTAAGATTTTGCACAAGGTTTTGCAGAGAAGAACATTTCATTGTTCCTCTGAGCCTTCTGTGTTGAAAAGACACTGCAACCACCGCAGAGAATCCTCTCTCTTCTTGTGAAGCAGATTCAATGCACCCGCTGCGAGTCTGTGATGGTCCCAGCGTGCTGTTTGACCCCGTCCTGTGCTCCTCCCTGAGGGCAGAAAGCCTCTGGCCCTGTCTGTCACACCGCCAGCAGCTCCACCGCCGCCGCGGCCCTGCTCAGGGCGCCTCGGCCCACAGAGCTGCCCGAGGAGCACTGACCAACCCTTGTCAGCAACGGGGGCCTTTCCTCCTCTCCTTGCAACACCTTCACCCCAGACACCTCGGAATCGCAGAATATGCCGGGTTGGAAGGGACCCACAAGGATCGCCAAGTACAGCTCTGGCCCTGCACAGGCCATCCCCCAGAGTCACCCCATGGGCCTGAGAGCGTTGTCCAAGCACTTCTTGAACCCTGTCTTGAACCCTTCTTGAACCTTGGTTGTGGTAGCTAGGGAAGAGGCGCTGCGGAAGATTTCGCGATGTCACGGGAAGCTAGGACCTTCGGTTCCCCATAGATAAGACCCTCAGTTACTCATAGATAAGAAATTAACATAGGAATGTGGTCCCACTAACAATAGGAATGTTGCCCCACTGAAGCCAGTAACTTTCCATCCCTTACCCAGTACTTTTCCATCCCCTACTAACCATAGGTAAGAAGGACAAACCCCTTTTTGACGTAGAGACCCCTAAGACTATAAGACCCCATGAGAAGAAGTAATAAACGCCTTTTGACCGTCCACCACATTGGTGTCTGCGTATGTCATTGGCTCGAACGGCCCTAGAGAGAGGGCTGTCGAGCTGTACCTCAGAACCAGGTCGCCTGCCTTAGCATAGAAGGCAACATCTGGTGCCGGAACCCGGGACAGCGGCTTGCGCCCGGGAAACGGGAACACTCCTGGAACGAGGACGGCGGCTGCGACAGCCGGACTGATCGCAGCGGGGGGGACGCTCCCGGACCAGCTTGGACGATGGAAGCCATAGCGAAGGTCGTAACAGAGATGCATGCGCAATGGGGTATAGAATGTAAACTTAAGGATTTAACTCTCGCATTGACGAGATTGATTAATCTTGGGGCTATTGAAAGCCCCGTGGACGTCCTACATTCGGACGTGTGGGATAACTGTACAAAAGCCCTGGCGGAGGACGCTATGTCCTTGGGCTCAGGGAAAGCCCTAAAATCGTGGGGCAGAGTTGTCCAGGCTCTGAAAAAAGCTCGACAAGAGCAAGAAACCTGGAAAGCCGCGCGAGCTTGTTTATTAGCCGTGCCGCAGTTGGGGGTGGGCGCGGCGACACAAACCGCGGAGGTGCTTGACCCGGGCGGGCGCGCGGAGGCGCGAACGCCGGATCCCCCTCAGGGAGCGGACTCACCATCGGAGGGGGGGGAGCACACGCGGGTGTTCTGGCGGGGGCTCGCGGAAGAGGCGCGGAACACAGCCAGAATGTCGGACCCCATAGGGACCGATAGAAACGCCCCCCCACCATATGCGTTTGAAAATGGCGCCGGACCGCATGGTCAGGGCGGAAAGGAGGAGGCGGGGGGCGGAAACGCAGTCAGCCCGCTGAACAACGCATGCGCGGGCGAGCGGGGGGACGGGGCGGCCCCCGCGGAGGCGCGTAAGACCAATCAGAGCGCTTTATTCAAATTAAGTCCTTGTAGGGCAAGGACCTCCCCCAGCAGGAGGCGGGGGGACCCCAGGGGGAGGGAACGGCCCGACCACCGCAAGAAGGGGCGGGGTCGGAGCCCGAGGAAAAGGCAGAGCAGCCCGGAAGCGTCTCTTTACTCGACTTCCGGCTCGGACTCAGACGCGAGCTCGGAGCCCGAGACAGGGTCGGAGGATTCCGACTCAGATTCTAGCTCTAACAGAGAGAGAGCAGCGGCATGTAAGGTCACTAGCCACAACGCTCCTGCATGGGTGAAGGGGTTACCAGAGAAAAACCGAACCCCGCTTACAAACTGGCGGAAAATAAAAATGGCTTGCGCGGAATGGGCTCCATCTGCCACTTTGGTGTTCCCGGTTCATGTGGGGGGGGCAGGCGGAAACCAAAGGATTTATTCACCGGTTAATCCAAAAGATGTGCAGGCAATTGTTAAAGCGATTGCGGATAAGGGAATTAATTCTGCCATGGTTCGCACTCTCATTGACGGCCTTTTTGGTGGAGACGATATGCTTCCCTTTGATATTAAGCAGACGTGTAGAATGATATTTGATGGTGCGGGAATGATCGTTTTTAAACAAGAATGGGAGGATAATTGCCTCAAACAGCTAGCCTTGGTAACGGGGGCAGACCACCCACTGCACGGCTCCAGCATACAGAGGCTAATGGGCACAGACCCCACTATGATCACCCCTCAGCAACAAGCTGAGGGTTTGCGTGCCCATGAGGTCATGACAACCACCCGTGCTGCCCGAGAAGCCATCCGTGACTCTTCGAAAGTGGTAGCTAAACCATCCCCGTGGTCTCTCATAAAACAGGGTGAGAGTGAAAGTTTCACTCAGTTTGTGGACAAACTTCAGGCTGCATTAGATTCCTCTGCGTTACCCCCAGAGGCGAAGGGTCCCGTGCTGGCAGACTGCCTACGCCAGCAATGTAACTCAGCCACCAGAGACATTTTAAGGTCACTGCCGCAGGGGTCCAATGTAGCTGCCATGATCAGACACGTTGCAAAGGAGGAACATCTAGTTCCCATTCAAGCAGCAGTTCACACCGCAATAACCAGTGTGATGGCGTGCCTTAAGTGCGGCCAGGCAGGCCACTTGGCAGTAAACTGCCCCCAGCCAAGGCGCCTATCAGCAGATGCTCCACCACGCCAAGGGGGAGGTAGGGGGCCGTGCTGGGTGTGCGGAAGGAAGGGGCATTTAGCTAAGGAATGCAGATCCAAGTTTCAGGGAAACGGGAGAGGGAGGGGGCAGCCAGGCCGTATCCAGCCCCCTCCCACCTGGAACATGCAGCGGCCCAGCTACAGCAACCCCCAGTGGGGCAGGGGACCCTCATACCCTATGGCCCCACAGGGAGCAGTCAACTTTGCATCCCCTCCAGCAATACAATGGCAGAGTTGCGCAGCACCGCCCTCAATACCCTCGCACCCCCCACCGCCACAAGCCGCGCCGGAGTCACAGGAACAGCAGGGGACGTCCCAGAGCGGGATCCCTGGGTGGCCTTGGTCATGAAAATAGGGAAGGAACCCCTGATGGTGTGGGGGACATGCCGCCTTTATGGTAGTCAAGATCCACACGTCATAGGGTTCCAGTTCTGGGCGGACACGGGATCAGACTGCACGATTATTCCCCAAGCACACTGGCCCGGACATTGGCAAATCAAAGAAGTCCCTCCAGTGAATGGAGTGGGGGGGCAGTCCCGGGCATGGAAAAGCACCCAGCTGGTGGCTATAACACTTCACACGAAAAAGGGACCAGAACAGACAGTAGCAATTTACCCCTACATTTTGCAAAATTCTCCACCCCTGTTGGGAAGGGATGTTCTTTCCTTGCTAGGATTTCGGATCACAAATTTATCCTGAGGGCCACTGCCGTGCACCCCGCGCTGCCAATCAAATTGACTTGGAAATCATCAGACCCTGTATGGGTTGAGCAGTGGCCCCTGACAGAGCCTTGAATGGCAGCCTTGCTGGAACTGGTCGACCGCGAACTGCAAAAGGGTCACATAGAACCCTCCATCAGCCTGTGGAACACCCCTGTATTCGTGATCCCCAAGAGGTCCGGACAAGGCTATCGTCTCGTCCACGACCTGAGAGAGGTGAACAAGACGATCCGACCCCTGGGTCCAGTCCAGACACTGCTACCCGCGAATTCAGCCATCCCCGAAGGGCAGCCGTGCGCAGTACTGGACATCAAGGACTGTTTCTTTTCAATACCCCTGCACCCTGAGGACAGAGAACGATTTGCCTTTTCCGTGGCGTTTCGGAACGGTGAACGGCCCAACCTTCGCTTCCAATGGAGAGTGCTTCCACAAGGCCTAGTCGACAGCCCGACCATATGCCAGATCACCGTGGACAAAGCACTGACGCCGGTCCGACACTCCAATCCCACCGCAACCATCATCCAGTACATGGACGACATCCTGGTTGCAGCACCATCAACAAGCCAAGTAGATGACCTGGTGACCACAATCACAGAGACCCTTCAAGCAAACGGCTTCGAGATCGCGAGCGCAAAGATCAAGAGAGGACCCTGCGTGACCTTCCTGGGAGTAGGAATCACAAGCTCCTACGTGACACCCCCCGAGATGAAGGTCAACCGAGACATCAAGACGCTCCACGACGTGCAACGCCTGGTGGGATCGCTGCAGTGGCTTCGCAACGTTGTCCTGATTCCTCCCGAAGTCATGGACCCTCTGTACGAACTCCTGAAAGGGAAGAACCCCTGGGATCCCAAGGAGCTGACACCGCAAGCAACGAGCTCCCTCGACTTCATCGAAAACCAGATGTCCACTGGCACGCTTGCCAGGTGGAACCCAGCCATGCCACTGGACTTGTACGTCCACTTTACACCGAAGGGGGGAGTGGGAGCACTGGCTCAAGGACTCGCTGAAAAGGCCCGACCAATCCAATGGGTGGTCCTCGGAAGACCCGCTCGTGCATTTTCCCCAGGAATCGAATGCATCGCCAGTCTCATCATGAAAGGCAGGAGACTCGCCTTGAAACACCTAGGGACAGAGCCGACAAGCATCCACCTTCCGTTTTGCAAGCAGCCGACCTCGGAGTCAGCCACAATATCGGAGTACCTGGCCCTTGCCCTCTCCGGCTTCGGAGGAGAAATCTACTACTCCTCCAAGCCACCCTGGACGAAGCTGCTGACCGTAGTCGACGTGGACGTGCCACCGAAGGTCAAGGACAGACCACAGCCAGGACCAACGGTCTTCACAGACGCTTCCTCCACGACTTCAACCGCAGCAGCAGTGTGGCAGGCAGGAGAGCAATGGCACTGCGTCAAAGCGTGTGACCCCACACTGTCGGTGCAACAGCTGGAGGCAGCAGCAGTGGTTTTGGCGTGCGGACTCTTCCAAGACGAACACCTCAACATCGTAACGGACTCTATATTCGTGGCAAGGCTCTGCCTGTCCATGGCAGGACCAGGAGTGTCGACATCAGCAGCAGCCCTAATGCTGGAAGAAGCACTTTCCTCGCGACAGGGCACCGTGTCAGTCATCCACATCAACAGCCATGACCCAGTCAAAGGCTACTTCCAGACCGGCAACGATAAAGCGGACGCCGCAGCGAAAGGCGTTTGGACCCTGCAAAGAGCTCGTCAACTGCACGAGTCGCTCCACATCGGAGTCAAAGCACTGGCGAAGAGATGCGGAATCCCGACAGCGGACGCGAAACATGTGGTAGCCACTTGCCCTTACTGCCAGAAGTCACCCCTTTGGACCTACGGAGTCAACCCGAGAGGTCTCAAGCCCTCAGAAATCTGGCAGTCAGACTTCACCTGGTGCGAACTGATGAAGCCCCGAGCATGGCTTGCAGTGACAGTGGACACTTATAGCGGAACGATCATAGCCACACAGCACCCCAAAACCAACTCCAAAAACACAATTCAGCACTGGCTGACAGCCATGGCTTGGCTTGGTATCCCCAAGCAGATCAAAACGGACAATGGCTCCAATTTCATCTCTAAACAAGTACAGGAATTCGCTGCAAAATGGGGCATCACGTTAGTGCAAGGCATCCCACACAACAGTACCGGGCAGGCCATATTTGAGAGAGCAAACCAGACCCTGAAAACCAAGATAGAAGTATTGGCAAAAGCAGAGGGCTTTGCCAATGCCATTCCCCCAGGAGATCAGGCACGTATGCTGGCAACCGCTTTGCTGGCACTGAATCAATTCCCTAGGGGAGACGAAACAAACAGTCCCGTCCAAAAACATTGGGCCACTCGAGCGCTAGAAGAGGGCCCACAGGTGGTAATCAGAAACGAACTAGGCGAGTGGGAACGGGGTTGGAGGCTGATGCTCACGGGGAGAGGGTATGCAGCTGTCAAAAAGGACGGCAAAATCAGGTGGTGTCCACTTAAGTCGATTAAACCGGACCTTCATAGCGAGCAGAATGAGACTGACGAGAATTGCGAGTCTTTGTTTACAGGACCTGCTCGTGGGACGCCCTCGTGACGCGTACATCCCGGTTCCAGACGAAAGTGACAGATCACCAAGCCGTCAGGCAGCACCCGAGAGACCCGCACGGGTGAGACCCAAGCACCAAGGGTGTTTCTGTGTGATTTTGCTGTTGGGGCTTGTCGCTAGAGGGCAAGCCAGCTCAGACCACTACCCCCATCAGCCCTTCAGGTGGGTCATGCGACACCTTGGTAGTGGCAAAGCACTCAGAGAAATCACCACACCGAACACTCCATCCTTCGTGCTCCGCATCACCGACCTGTTTCCAGGACAGCCAAGGGCAAACCCCTATTCCCTACACGCCAAACACTCATACCTATCCTACTGGTGCCCAGCTTCAAACCCTGGGAAAAGCTACTGCAATCACCCAGGGTGGGGATATTGTGGGCACTGGGGCTGCGAAACCATAGTTACAGATGCCAGACCGTCGGGGCCTGGGTGGGACCCACAAGAACCAGACAAATTCTTACAGTTCACCTGGGCACCCATCGGCTGCAAAATACCCTTCTTCTTTCGTGAAAACCCCCATCGAAACCAAATTAAAATCCCTAACTTTCGGGCATGCACTGATTACAACATGACGGTCCTGCAGCCAGACCACCCTAGCTGGGCCACAGGCAGAACATGGACAGTGGTCCTTCAAGGGTCAAAAGAGAGGGTGAACGTGCAAATTATCAGGCTCCAGCCGTCAGCACCCCGAGCAGTCGGACCCAACAAAGTGATTAAAAGCGTGCCGAAAGGGAGAAACATAACCTACCCCAAAACCTTACCCACAGGGGTCAGCAATGTCCCGACCGGTCAAGCGGAAACCTTCCAGATGAGTCGCTTAACCGGGTCAGACGCAGACCCAATCCTTCGTATGTTAGAGGCTACCTTTGTATCCCTGAACGAATCCAACCCTAACCTAACCGAATCCTGCTGGCTTTGTTACGATGTCAAACCCCCCTTTTACGAAGGAGTCGCTTTAGACACTCCCTTCAGTTATTCCACAGCCGACGCCCCTCACCAGTGCAGATGGGATACCCCTCGCAAAGGAATCACCCTGAGTCAAGTCACAGGCCGAGGCAGATGCTTTGGCAATTCAACCCTAGCTAAGCGGGGAGGTAACATCTGCACCAAAATTGGCAGGCTGAACAGGAAAAACAATAAGTGGGCAGTCCCATCCGCATCGGGGATGTGGGTTTGCCAGCGATCCGGAGTGAGTCCTTGTGTGTTCCTTCCCAAATTCAATGACTCTAACGACTTCTGTGTCCAAGTTCTGATTGTTCCTAGGGTCTTGTACCACTCAGACGAAGAGATGTACCATCTTCTTGAGGGACCCAGCCGGATCCACAAAAGAGAAATAATGACAGGTATAACTATTGCAATGCTGCTCGGCCTGGGAGCAGCAGGAACGGCCACGGGTGTCTCAGCCCTAGCGACACAGCACCAAGGACTGTCACAACTGCAGGCAACGATTGACGAGGACCTGCAGAGGATCGAGAAATCCATCTCCTATCTAGAGAAGTCAGTCTCCTCGCTCTCAGAAGTGGTCTTGCAGAACAGGCGGGGCCTGGACCTCCTGTTCATGCAGCAAGGGGGCCTGTGTGCCGCCTTGAAAGAAGAGTGCTGTTTCTATGCAGACCACACGGGAGTCGTGAGAGACTCCATGACAGAACTCCGGAACAGACTGGCCCAGAGGCAGAAAGACAGGGAAGCCCAACAGAGCTGGTACGAGTCCTGGTTCAATCAATCACCATGGCTAACCACTTTGATTTCTGCCCTGATAGGTCCATTGGCGATGCTGTTTCTAACAGTCACCTTCGGACCATGCCTGCTGAACAAGCTGGTCTCATTCGTTCAGAGTCGCCTGGAACGGACCAACATCCTGTTCATAGGGCGACGACAACTGCTGTGAATTCAACCAGGGAATTCAACCAAAGAACACTGCCAGTCACAAGGTTTTCAAAACTTGTCTGGCAAAAGCTTACTCAGGTTTCCCAAAATCCCTTTCCCTTGTCAAGTCACAACTTTATACCTCAGTTCAGTATCTATGTACACGACTACCTCATTCATTTGTGAAAAGGGAGGGGGAGATGTGGTAGCTAGGGAAGAGGCGCTGCGGAAGATTTCGCGATGTCACGGGAAGCTAGGACCTTCGGTTCCCCATAGATAAGACCCTCAGTTACTCATAGATAAGAAATTAACATAGGAATGTGGTCCCACTAACAATAGGAATGTTGCCCCACTGAAGCCAGTAACTTTCCATCCCTTACCCAGTACTTTTCCATCCCCTACTAACCATAGGTAAGAAGGACAAACCCCTTTTTGACGTAGAGACCCCTAAGACTATAAGACCCCATGAGAAGAAGTAATAAACGCCTTTTGACCGTCCACCACATTGGTGTCTGCGTATGTCATTGGCCCGAACGGCCCTAGAGAGAGGGCTGTCGAGCTGTACCTCAGAACCAGGTCGCCTGCCTTAGCATAGAAGGCAACACTTGGTGCTGTGACCACTGCCCTGGGGAGCCTCTTCCAGTGCCCAGCCACCCTCTGAGTGAAGAACTTTCTTTTATAATACCCAACCCAACCCTCCCCTCGTAAAACTCCAGGCCATTCCATCACACTGGTAGGTTCTGACCCAGCATTAGACCACGTAGCTGCTATGCTTTCACATGCATGATACTCAATGACTTCAGGTTGCAACTACTTTATATATTTGAGAGGGGAAGTGGAAGAAAAATGACTATTTGTGCAGAAACACACAAATCTGGCTTGGAGAGTTTCAGTCCAAGGCTGAAAAGAAAGTAGGACAAAGTAAATAACAGGTATCTGAAAATCTATCTTGCTGGGATGATAATTGTAAATTGATTATGGTTCCTTGTTTCTACAGTATTAACACATGGGAAATTACATTTAATAGTAATTGTTTTTCTAAAAGGATAAAGTTCATTTCATGCTACAGTACATTAATATAGTAGCACACTGCATTAATACTTTAATTCAATGGTATAGCATTCTTTTATTGCAGAGATCTATTAAGGTACATAGCTTGGCTTTGCTAAGCTTTGTAGCAGCCTCTTCATTAGTTTCAATTTAAGTGGATATATGTCTCTTGTGGTGCACTTTAATTTGTGAATTCAAAGCCACAAATAGTGCCTGTGTTGCCTTCAAAACATAAATTACATACACAAAGTTAGATCCAAAGGATTTATACATAGTCAAACTCCCAAATATCAACCTCTGTTTAATGCTGGAGATGCTTGAAAATTCCAGACACATCAGGTGCCGATTCTAATTTTCACTAAGTCTCCCAAAATCAGCTTTTTGATAAGCCCCAAAGCCCTGACAGACAGTGCTGAACAGCTGGCTGTGTTGCTCACACCCAAACTCTGACAGATGCCCTCAGCAAAGGTATTTCTCTCCCTCAGAGGTCGTGCCTTGGCAAGCTCACTCAGGTCCTGTGAAGGGAGTGCTCTTAGTTCACAGTCCATGGCCGAGAGCACCATCCAGGCTGGGCAAGATGAAGGCAGCCCAAAAGGAGGCCAAATGTTCAAGGGAACAGATTGTCAAAATAAAAATGTAAACACTGAGATCATGGCCTCAGCTTACCTCCAGTTTTCTAGTCAGCCTCTGTTTGCTGCTATTTGCTGAATCACCATCAAAAGACTAAAGAAGATTTATCTGATAACAACATTCCACCTACTCTTCTGGACTATTGGCTTAGACCAAAAAATACTTGCCTGTTATGGAAATATTTGAGCATGTACATGGTGGGGGTTTGGAGAGGAGAAGAAGAGGATGGAAAGAAAAATGGCAAATCCTGTCTGGGCGTTTTTTGTCATAATTGTGAATAAAAAAAATAGGTGTGACCTTCAGGAACACACAGTGCTGTCCTCTGATACCTCACTGCTGCACCAATTTGTGTGAAAGTCCTCCTCAACAGTTAATCCTGGAATTTAGTGCAGATTCATTTTTCTCCTGGCTCTATAGGATGAGTTCAGTAATTTGTCTGAAACAGGATTTTTAAAGAGCTACTCTCTTTGGTGGTGTGGAGAGGCAGAGAGACACATATGCACTCTTGAGATCTCCAGTGCCTCAGGGCATTTCCTATTTCTTGTAGCAGTGAACTTATCTGTGCTCCTTCAGAGGGCAAAAAACAAGATGAAATAACTTCTACTTTATCACCAGCCTCGGAATGTTTCTGTGTTACCCTTTCCTGTCAACCAGCGAGGGCTGCATTCTCCTTAGGAGTCCCAGGTGATTAAATACTGATTCCTCCTAGACTTGAGAAAGCTGCTTTTGAGTTAGGAGTATTAAAAGCTAATCACAAGGAATAGTCCTACATGAGAAATCTTCAGCAATTTTCTGTCCTCATTATCAGTGGGATAATCAACTGAATTATCGAATCAGCTTTTTTTCCAGACAATGAGCTCTCTGAGGTAAACAAAACAAGGCAAAGGCTGTTCACTTTCCTCAGTGATTCCTCTGGGCCACCTGAATTGCATTTAGAGTCCTAATTTTCCAAGAAGTCAGCACTCTCTCAAGTAACATAAATGGCCTGGCCACAGTTTTGAGAATTGGTGGGATCTATTACCTTCCTGCATTTCCAGCTGTGCAGGGTGAGCTTTGTAATCCTGACCAAGAGAATCCAGGCAAAGTATGCATCTAGGTCACACAGAAAACATGCATTTGTGCTTGTATATCCATATATTTTTCTAAGCTGTTAACCAGTATAAAATTCAAGGTCTTCCTGTACCTTGGTGAAGCAGGTTAGTATCATTCAACACTATTTTACAAATAAGTTCTTTAAAAATTTTGCCATTCTAATTTTCTGGGGATTCACTTCCCTAATGAATTTCAGTGAACATGTCCCACATCTGTGAGAGACTCAGGTACATTTAACACACTAATTCCCACTGAAAACAAGAGGTACTTTGGCCTATGAATTCTTTATGAGCTTTTCCAATGTGTATCCTAAATAACTTGCTAGGGGTCACAAAGGGATTATTATTTAGTGAAATTAGGAATGTTGCTTTTACTTCCAGCCATTACATCTGGTATTCTTACCACCTCCAAAACCTGCCAGCAATTCTAACATTCCTCATAAAATTATTTCTAGTGATACTTTAGTGTAAACCACTGCTGTTTTCTGATGTAGCTGTCTATTAGCACAACTCAAATCTGTTTTGCAGAGAACCTAACCTTTAATGAAAGCTTTGTTAAGACAAAGCTGGGTGGATGTGTCGGTAACAAAGACAATTTGCTTCTTTCATATGTTTTATTCTGTTCTGCAGACAGAACTTCTGTTATATCTCCTGGAAGCTGGCTTTATTCACAGTGCATTTTAAATAGTTGTCTTCTTTCACAGTAAATGATGAAGTTCTTCCTTGAACTGAATGCCAGAATTTTATTTGCAATATTATGTTTGTTGGATTTTCTAACCAACTGTGTAATTTGATGAATATCTATAATGAAAATGACAGCTTTTTAACAGAATTTAAATAAAACCAAATCCTGCTTTCCCAAACTATCTCAGCTTTGATTAGATATTTTGCACTTTTCAGAATAATACAACTACAAATCATCCCCA
This sequence comes from Melospiza georgiana, assembly GCF_028018845.1. Classification (NCBI taxonomy): domain Eukaryota; kingdom Metazoa; phylum Chordata; class Aves; order Passeriformes; family Passerellidae; genus Melospiza; species Melospiza georgiana. The sequence goes on from NC_080434.1 coordinate 832,360, forward strand.
AGGAAGAAAGACTTAATTCTGGAAAATACTGCTACTCCTCAAAGGTAAAATAATAATAATAGTAATAGTAATAGTAATAGTAATAGTAATAGTAATAGTAATAGTAATAGTAATGATGATGATGATGATGATGATAATAATAATAATAATAATAATAATAATAATAATAATAATAATTTAGAGATTTCTTGTTATCTGAGAACGAACTATTTCAACCTTTAGTTTTAGACGCTTAAGAGAAATCAGAGTTTAAGACAGTCCTGTTCAAGTCACAATCAGATTATTTTACCACATTCAGTTAGTTTTCCTGATATAGTAAAAAATTTCCTTGTGGATTTTTTTTTTTAATTTGTTTGGACTGGAGGTTTTTGTGGCACTGGGACCAATTTTTATCTTACTTTCATTTCTATGCCATTTGTAATTTACTTATTTGTTTGCCCTAAGGCTATCTATGTGCATAAAACTCATCTGATCTCCAAGTTCCCCAAGAACCCCAAGAACATCTCATTGAAATGTGAAGAAAACAAGAAAACACTCAGCCAGAAGCTGTTACATTAAAAACCCCAGTAGGGCTCAGGTACCTTTCAGATGTAAGAGCCCTTTGAAGAGTGTGAGGAGAGGTCATTGCTGGCAGGGAAGCCTTAAACGTCTGCCTCTCCTCAAGGCTCTGGGTGTTGGTGCTTTTGTGCATATACAAGAGCCCACCCCCACACAAAGACAGGTGAGTTTCTAAGGCCTGCTGACTGGTAACTGGTGGAATTTCACAGGAGACCAGGTTAGTTTTAAACTAGGAAGCTCTCATTTTGCATAAGTGCAAAAATGCATAAGTGTTAAGTACTAGTTTTCCTTTGCCTGGATATCAGCCAGCAGTGAAAAATAACTCTTAAGATTTATTTTAAAACAAGACTAGATGATAAGTGCAGGGTCAAAATGACTGTGGAAAAACAGTACTTTTGATTCAGGGAATATAATAGGTCTGTTTGACCATCATCATCTCATCTGATTTATGAGAGCCCAGAAGTCACAACTGCAGAGGGCAACTAAAATATTTTATGTGACTGATAATGACCAAACATTCACCTCCCGAGGTAGAAATGTCTCCTTTGTATTCATTAGATCAAAAGTAACTCTTTCTCACAGCATTGTCCTTTCACCACTTGCAGTCTTTATATCCTAAAGGCAAAAGATGTCTTGGTTTTTTATAAAAGAAAAAGTTTTATGTTTATAAACCAATGCCAACCCATACAAGAAAACTGGCAACTGACTATGGTGAGATAAATCTACAACAGTAATGAATTGCAATAACTACAATAAGTCAGTTATAAGAGCTATGGGTTTTTCAAGGAAGATCCCCACCAGAGAGAACAAGATGACTTAGGTACATAATTCTTGTCTGGCCCTCTTTTCTGTATCTTAAAGATATGTAAAGTTGTTCCACACTGTAGGTATAAAAAAAAGCTGTGTGACTTCATTCTTCCCATGACTGCTAGTTATTTTATTGTTGTGGAGTAATGTTATAAATTAATTTTTGTCCATGTTTTATTACTTTTAATTTCCATGCATTTTGTGTCTATTGACAAATGTCAATAGAAATAACTTTCTGAAGGGCGAAAGAAAAAGGAATCATTTTACATGTAAATCATCTGCTAGGGCCTAGTCAAAACTAACAACCATCCAGATACCATGATTTCATAACAGGTAGGGCAAACTTTTAGTATACAGAAATCACAAAGCTTATGGATTGCTGGTAAAGGGAAGTGCCAACCTCAGGTCCTTCTTCACAGCAGCTACCCTTTGAAACAAAGCAAAAACCCCAAACCCACCATGCGATGGAGGAAACACAGAGTACTCTGTGTGATCAAATGCATGACCATGACCTTGACTGCTTCAGCTCTGGGTATTCTGGAGCAAGAATAATAAAGGTGAGGAATGTGTAAGACTTCAGCCTGCTCTCAAGGCTTCCAGTAAACATAAAAGCTGGTTTTGTACAGCAGTTGTCATTTCACGCCAGTGTTGTATTAGAAAGGGAGTAAGAAAAACCAAAACCCAACAAAACCCGGAACACAAAAAACTCACTACCTAAATTATTCTGAAATTCCATGAACCTATTATGATTTAGGAGCTAGTAATACCTTTCAATTTGAAAAATGTTATATTGCTATATAATAGTATGAGTAGATTTCTATTCTTAATTTTTCCCCATTTCTTATGCTTATAATTCTTACTTTACCTGCTTGGAGCTTGGCAGCTTGCAAACAGCATTAAACCTTTCAAGGCTCAACTTTTCAATGTGTTAGCAGGCACTTTAATTAAAATGGTAATGCTTTAAATTGCCACACTTTATTTTTATTTAAGCTGAACACTGTACACGCATTTTAAAGTAATGTACAGTTTCATTGAAATAATTTTATTTATATTGATTTAATCTATGAATTTTAATGAAAAATCTCAAATACTAATTAGTACATGATACAAAAGCTAAAAAGTATGAAAACAAGGTGTAATTCACATATAGTTCTCCACTAGGACAAGTTTTCTTACTGAACATATGGGAAGTTTTATAAATAAGGTGGAAGAATAATAAAAGAGAATACAAAACCTCTACTTTGAAATATTTTATAGGCTAGATTTTATATTTTAGAAGTTCTTAAAAAACTTCAGATCCCTCTTTATCATTACAAAAGGCAGATTTATCTTTCAGTGTGTTTTATCATGTACTAGTATCTGGTGGCCTCAGCTCTACCAGAAGACAACAGAACACTTGCATATTCTGCTGACTTTATTTTTTCATGACTCACTAAAGTAAGAGAAAAATTATGCCCAAAGCCAGTGTCTGCAGTATTCCATTCACATTGCATTCCCTTCCATCAGATGGAAAAGAACACTTTGTATTTAGCAGTTACTATGTCTCAGTTAAAAAGATTAAAATCTACAAATAATGACACAAAAATGTTTGCCAAAACAGACAGGGGCTGCTTGGCTTGATATACATTGGTTTATCTCATGCACCTACTGTGTGTCTCATATGCACATCCCCAAATAACTATGATTCAACATGTGTACCTAAAATCCAGCTTCTGGTGTGCATTCCTTCTCATGGAGTTTATGTCTAAAAGGTCTGCTAACACAGTGGCAAAGGAACTCTTCTGGGTTTCTGCAACCCCTCTCTGGAACTTGTCACGATATCCAAATGCCCCAGAGCACATCATTCTCATGGCTGCTGGGTCTCCTTCTGCCCTGGTTTTATAAGGCACTGCAAGGTTCCACATTTTTGCTTTCACCTTTTGATCATTATTCCCTGCAACACTCAACCATCCCGGCCTTCACTGCTTTCTACAATATTGCTGAACTCAAGCACTGGACGTTCTGGGATGTCACCCCTCAAAAGCACTGTGTTTCTAGGTGATACTGTGGGAAGGGGAAATCACTTTGGGATTCTGAATCTTTATGCTGCATTTGAATCACCTCTCTACCTCTTACCTATGATTGTTATGGGCAGTAAGATTGCCAGGTAGAGCTGAAGGACACACTGGAGTTTCACATCCGAAAGTGACTGTGTGCAAGCTGCATTTCCTCTCATTCAACAGGAGGATAGAGACATTCTTCTTCGTTTAATATGTGTGCAATAGACAGCTTACTGACATAAGTGACTACAGCTTACAAAAAACAATCGTCTTTTTAGAAAAATATACCAAACCATTTAGAAAAATTGAGAGCATCCTTTAATTGAAAAAAAAAATTAATGGGGATAATGAAAACTTCAAAATGCTTGATTCTACCATTTCAAATAAAAATGTTTCAGTTTCTTCTCTGAAGACAAATTCCCTTCCACAGTCTATTTTGATTTAATTAAAACACAAGGACACAAAACAAAATGAAAATTTCACATTTGGTCAAATAACATATTTTCTCAAGCAGAAATTATTTGGTTGTTTTTTTCAGTGGGTTGTTTAATTTAATAGCAATTATAAAGGAATTAACTTCAGGTCATGGCAGAAGAATATCTGACAACACTTGCGTTTGTGCAACAACAATGAAAATAGTTTAAATATTTAGCCCCAATTTACTTCCTAAAACACTGATTTGGATTGCAGTTTGGACTGTGGTTTCACTTGATATATACTTAGGTTCATTTTAATTATCTAGCATGTGGGATACTTCTTGTAAAGCCCCAGACACTCTTATATAAACAATTGAGATTTTATCATTATTGTTAAACTTCCATTATAATAGCAAATAAAAATTAATTGCTGGGCTAGAACACACACTTCCAGATTTATTAAGGTTAAACTTCCAGGTTTATTAAGTCTCCCATCTCAGACCCTGTCCACTCTGCAAAGATGGTTCAGGTGGCTAATCCTGAGCTGCTGAGTTGATGAAGGACTTCATGACCTTTCCTCTCAGGGTAGCCTAGACTCATCCTGGACGTGCTCCCACACAGCAGCTCATCTGAAGTCAGGATACTGGAATGTGACAGACTGGTATAACATTAAGTAAAAATTAAGAGGCAAAGAGAAAGGAAAGGTCACCTGAGAGCTTTGTGTTCGTACCGTGCAGACTGAGCCCATCTTTTCTGAGCCTGTTATGAGCAGAACAGATCATTACTGAGACCCAGCATTCCCTAGCTTGCAGTGTCAGGCTGGGTAGCAGAGGCCACCTTCTCAGCAGTGACCTAGAGATAATAATGCATCCCAGCAGGAAGGAATGCCTCCAGTCAGGAACGGCAGCTCCTGCCCATCAGCTCCCCCCTGCCTGCAGGGACTGCTGTAATTCCACCATATTCTGTTCACATCAGGTGCTTACCTTGTTGGTGCCAGATATGAGGTAATTTCTCACAGTTCTTCCATTTGCAAGTTAATTTTATGTTACGATGAATCTAATGTACAGACAGACAGATAAAAAATTATTTTAAAAATATATACCTACAGGTGATCAATCACTTTGGGTTTGCTGGTTTTATTGCCAAACACAGTGATAAGAGCCCTTGGCAAAAACATTTGCCTTCAAGTTAAAGCCTGCAGTATCTTAGGGTGAGGGGAAATTTTCAGACCTGAAACCTGTCTTTGAAAGAACAGTCTCAAGGGAGATCTCGAAGATCACAGAGCAGAAGGAATCCCACTGAATTTGTACTTTTTTGATAAATTCATCTAATATAAATGTAAATCAAAGAAAGGCAGTGATTAATAAAAGTCCACTCAGAGTAACCAAATGTAGAAAGAGACCATCTAACTGTACACTGTAAATATTACAAATATGTGCTTTAGTGCCCTTCTTCCTTCATTCATAGTCCAAGATAGATGCTTTAATGATGTTTCAAATAGTAAGATCTCTTGTACAATTGTGTAGAATGTTTTTTTAAAACGTGTAAAAGTTGTTAGTGAGACAGATGCATCAATAAAGTGAGCCTGTTTTAATATAACTTCTACTGAATTCATAAAAATGGATCAATAAGTGTTTCATTTATTTTTGTGATATGCCATACGAGCAGGGCTTTGTTAATACATTGTCTTCATTGGAAAAAAACACATTCAGCAATATTGAATAATTTCATTGATAAACTACTATTTTCAAAACTCTGGGGAAAGGTCATACAAGTTTACCTTTGTTTTCTAAACCCCTTGCAAAAATAAATCTATACTGGAAGCAATTTATTTTTTAAACAAAAAGTCCTTCTTAAAATAGAGTTAGGAAAAAAGGTCTAGGCTTTATTTTCACGTCTGCTAAACGATTTCATACCTTGAAGAATATTTTAACCCTTCCAATACCTTATAATCCTGCTGATATTTTTCAGAATTTCTTTGTATTTATCTGATCTGATCTGCAAAAGTGTCAGAATATCAGAAATTAATAAATATTTTTGCTGTCAAGGACAATCTATTGTTCTTCACCATGCAGACTGTAACCATAGTAATTCATACAATCCAAAGCCCCCTGCTTAAACAAGGAAAGCAAACAATAATAATCCTGAGATAGTGATTGATCAGGAGTTCTAAAATAAGCGATAGTTACATGAAGAAAAACACGTTCTGCATCTGCTTACATTAAAAAAATTATCTGAATTAAATGTTTACCAACATAAGCCCCTTCAAAATACCTTGGATGTCAGTTTTCAGCTCTTGTGCTAGAGAGCTAAAATTGGATCCTTGTCTATTGTAAAACTTTACTAGACAAGCCCAGTTAGGTTATAGGTCCATAAAAAAACCACCTAACTCAGTGGAGGGAATAAGGATGGCGACATTATTGGAAACATGTTCTCAAGTAATTATTGGAAGTATGTTCTCAAGTAGTATATTCCTATTATTAATTCAGTAATTAATTGTTTTGAAGTAATATATAATTATCCTAAATTTACAGTACAGAAACTGTCAATTAATTGATACTAAAAATGTACTTAGTGTCCTTCAGTTCAAGGTACTTCCATTTCCTGAAGCCCAGAAATGCAGTACCTGGCATGTGAATGATCAGCAACATTCAGTGTCAGTGACAAGAAACTTTGACTAATATCTGAATTGCCTTGTGGGCAACTTCTGCCTATTTCCTGATTTGGATTTCAAATTTGAAATGAGAAGGTCAGAGCTGAAATGTCATCCAAGTGCCCTTTTTTGGGAGAGGTTGAGCTATTGACACTCCCACCATGAAAACTCTAAGTGTATCATGACTTTGAGAAAAAAAAATTAAACACCATTCAGTTTCTTCAGATAAAATTAAACCAATTTTATTAAACACAACTCAATGCTGACAGAATTTCTTATTCATGAATATTGGATAAATGGCTTTTAAGTATGTTCAGAGACACAATTTCTGAATATATTGTTTTGAAAATTAGATTTCTATTACACCAAGCAGAGGTGATATGAAAAAAGCATGTTCATCTACACAATAAATTAGACAAATATTTGAGCTATGTAATAGAAGCAGTTTAAGATATCTTTCCAGATATGTTTATTCTTTTCTTAACTCTTTCTTTAATCCAAAATCAGATTAATCTAGATTATTATTAGTCATTCAGGTATCTTGTGTTCACGATTTTCTCCAGCATCCTTCTGCGCATGAATTCTCATTGGGAAGCCTCATACTTTGTATTTTGTTTTGCCCTTGAACAAAGTGTGCCTGGTGGCTGACTGAGAATGGCTATCTGGACTTCTAGGTCACCAGAGCATGATAATTTTGACATTAAACATGAAGCTGGCATGATATGGAACCTTTCCATATAGTCATCAATGTGTCTATATCAATGTGTCTATGCCAATTGAGGGTCACCATCCTTTCAAACAAAAGTATCTTGGGAGGCTGAGAGAGCTGAAGGGTTCTACAATAAAGTATCTTCCTTCAGTTCCTTTGAAAGACATTGGGATTTACATTCAAAATTTTAGAACACTAGAAATTCCTTATGAGTATGAAAAATTATCTAATACTCTTAAACAAACCCCCAGACTGTGGCATTTTAAAATGGGAAATGAGAACTGGCCTAGAGGGTGGAGCAGCAAGACTGTAAAGTCCAATTTTAAAGGGAGTTGTTCATAACCCTGCCATGGAGTATGCTGAAGAGACCAAGAAAAGTTTGAGGTGTTAATCTCTCCAAGAAAGGCTTAAAGATTGGAACTAAGCAAGGTGGTCAATGTAAAAATAGAGTGAGATTTTTCCATGCAACTTATCTGTAACTGCAATCCAGAGGTAACTTCTCCCTTCAGGGGCAGTGTTGTCACAAGGCAACAATGCAAACCCCTCCTTCAAGGACAACCTTCCCTCTCCAAAGTTCCCTATATTTAGCTTATATCACAACAATGATGTGTGAAGCGGGGATGAGATTTATCACTTTAGTATTATAAGATGCTAAAATTATAGTAGTGCAAATTGCAAATTCCATTAGTTCTACATGGAGGTTGATAACATCAGAAATTATAATATACAATATTAAATAATATGAAATGTGTGAAAACTCTGTCACTAGACATGTACTAATACATCAAAACATTATTCAATTGTCTAGCACCCACACTGGTAGTTAGCAGCTTCAAATGGGATATCTTTTGCTTCATTACCAAAAACGTCCATTAATTTTTCCAGTTAGGCATAATTTCCACATCAGTTTTCCCAACAAATATAACTATATACTTCGTGTTTATTTGATTGAAAGAAAATAAACATGTACATCCCAAAAGACATTCATTCTAAAACGTCCTACCTGTATAATTATTTCTGATGTTTATTGGCAGGAGAAGAGATTTTGAAATTATAAAAAAAAGTCCAGATGATAGACTTAGCATGACAATTTGTAAAGCTACATTACTTAAAATATAAAAAATATGAAATATTGAAATGCTGGTTTGACAAGAGCTAGACTAAACTAATAGACTAAGACAGAAATGACAAAAAGAACTCTCATTGGAGAAGTTCATGGAGAACTTCTTCCATCGGAGGGACCCCACAGTGGAGCAGGGGAGGAGTGTGAGCAGTGTGTGCACTGAGAGCAGCAGAGACAACGTGTGATGAGCACACTGCAGCTCCCTGCTCCCCTGAGCTGCTGCAGGGAGAGGAGCAAAGCTCAGGAGGAAAAAGAGAGATGGGGGAAGGAGTTTTTAAGATTTAGTTTAATTTCTCATTATCCTACTCTAATTTGGTTTGTAATAACTTCTATTAATTTCCTTAAGCTTTGTCTGCTTTGCCCATGATGGTAATTGCTGAGTGATCTCCCTCTGTCCTTATCTCAACCCACAAGCCTTTCATGATCTTTTCCCTCCCCTGTCCAAGTGACAAGGGAAGTGACAGAGCAGATTTGATGAGCACCTGGCAAACAAGGTAAACTCACCACACTCTCAGAGTGGGCACCACTGAGAGATTCTTTCATGAGAGTTTCCAGTTATATTTTATTGAAATTTGGATTGGCAGAGCAAACAGTAAAACATATATTTACAATTAAATTACCCATAAACTCCCTACTAGACACTCTTAAAAAAATCAACCAACCAAAACCCCAAACTGTACATTTAAAACACTTAATTTTTGAATATAAGGCACTGTCTGTGAAGTGTGCAACTCTAACACATTACATGCATTATTCTTTTCAGAAAACCCTCCTTTAGAAACAGGTTCATGAAGTCATCAGAATCCAAACCTGTTCCATCCCACTGAGGACGCTCATCACACACTGGGAGGAAATAGCGTTGGCTGGGGTTGGCTGCACGCTGTGCAATGCAGAGGCAGAAGAGCCCCAGATGTGTTCACAACACCTGGAAACACTTTAGAGACAGGTCAGTGAGACATCTCTGCTGTGGCATCCGGGGCTTGCCCTGTTGCACCATTTATACCAGTCAGTAAAATGGCCTGAATTAATTTTGGACAGATTCTCTGGAGCTTCATTTTAACTTTCTCACATCAGATTTTCCTTTTCTACTTTGAAAAAACATTTAATGTTGTCCACAGTCAGAAAAGTTTTAAAACTTTTCTTTATTTCTGTGGTAAGCAGAAATGAGCTGCTCTGCCTAGGAATAATGTCTAGCAAATTCAAAAGTTGCTGTAAAATATGTTATTTCCAGCATACCTATTTTTGTTCCTTGATGAGTTACAAATATGTTTCTTAATTCAGGCAGAAAGAAAGTGAGGAGGTAAAAGCATAACAAATAAAATAAGAAACAAGTCATTGAAATGCTGAAAAGTTTGGTTTAGGAACATGACTATAAAGATGCAAGATCCTCTGGAGTGGCATTTCAGGTGGTGGAGATAGATCATTCCTGACAGATCTGGAGCAGGGGTATTACTGCAGTAAGCATACCATCTTTCCTAATTGTTAGAAAGTCATCCTACTGTCTGCCCTAAAGAATAGAAATATACTCTCAATATTTCTCGATATTTCTAATAATAGACGTATTCTCTAACTGAAAGCCTGAAATCTTAGCTAGCTTTGACACCCAAATACACAAGTCATTCCCGGGAGTTCAGCATGGCCTCAGAGCACGGCTACTGAGCAGAGAAAGGCAATTTGGAATTCTAGGTTCAGCCTTTGACTAGGATTAAAACCTCCCTGTACCAGACTACTTGCCTGAACTAAATATCTTCATACACAGACTGACTGGTCTACTGATATTCTGTGGCTTTGCTGCCTCAGTTATCACCCAGAGTTGAAATGTGTTCCTGGCTTCTTGGAAAATCAAGACTGAAAGTATTAATTGCCAGGAACTGATCAGACCAAATCAATTTGCACTTCTGAAAATGCACCCATTTATTTTTCTTGATATGATTAACTTGTTGTCTTTGTTGGAAAGGAAAAATTGAACCTAGACATAAAAGTAGAGCACGTAGAACTGTAATAAGATTGAGAGATAAAAAATAACTTTTCATTTTGTCTATATAAATGGAGAGTAGTGGAGAGTATCTGGATTTGCCCCTAATGATTGTTGGCCATACTTATGATTCACTAGGTTTACCTAGTTATGATTTAGGAATCTTTCTAATAAACAGAGAACCTAATAAAGACAACAGAATACTGTTTTATAAAATCATATTCTAATGTCAAGAAAACTAATCTAAGGTGGGTTTTTTTCACTAAAATTTGATAGAACTGAGAATACTGTATGAGCAACTCAGTGAATCAGATATTTCAGAAGAAAAAACCATCACAAGCACAACTGGTTTTGATCTCTCAGAAGAGGGTTCTTTGAGGGTCAGCTTTTCTCAGCTCCCATGTAGAAACAGTTCCTATCATTAACAACCTAGGCAATGCAAGCAACAGAGCAGTGGGAATGGACACTTGAAAGGAGCAATCCTTTTCAAACCTTCCTACCCATGCAGACAGTATGCAGTCTGACCCTAGCTGCTTTTTGAAAGGATTCCCATTTGTCATGGGAAAGAGATAGCTCAAAATACTTGACAGAGAAAAAATTAAGCACATCTAAGAAAGAAAAAGAAAAGATCAAGCTCTTTATCAAACCCTGCATTGGAGGAGAATAATTAGCTTTGATTCAATCTTTCAGTAATATATTTAGAAAGTTGTCAACTTCTTTATAGCACCTCAATAATAATTAAAAATATCACTGGGAAAAAGTTAATGCATATGCAGCTAGAAGAAGGCAGAGATAACTTCAGGATGTCTCTGATTATGATTTCAGGAGAAAAAGTATTCTAATTGTCCAGCAGAGTAGTGGATGGTTTGCAATGCTCTTGAATATCAGAGGAAGTGAATATTTAAATGGTTTGCATATATTATGTATACATACAAGTGTGGAATACAGCCTATGTATAAAAGACCAAACTGAACCTATATTTCCCTTTTCTGTACATTATGTTGTTAGAGGTGGGATCTACTGTTTTGTTTTGGTAAACAGGCAGTATGTTCTCCATACTAGGAGGGTGAGAATGAGTTTATGCAATCATCTCAAATGGGACATTTCAGAGCTATTGACCATACTCTATTCCAGACTGTCTTTCTGAAGCCTACAATGCAACTGTGACCTTTGTTTGCATTAACTTGCTGTCATTTTTTCAGGATTCTCACATTATATTTCATGTCCATCATTATATTCCCTCCTATCGCATTTCTGATGTCTGCCAAGGTCCTTCAGTACCAGCACCTGACAGCTCACTACTGACTTTGATGGCTGTAGGCTTGAAACCTATGTAGCTGTTCATCAGCATTATTATTCAAGTTTACCATAAAGCTCTCAGTTCTTCTAATTCTAAGATTCATCCTTATGTCAGCTGCTGTGGAAATTTCTCCATTCAAAATACCTTTGGGCATGACTGACAAGCTGCTAGAAAGCTGAAATATTTGCATTTGTTCACCAACACATACTTTTTGAGGCCTAAGTGTCTCAATCTAACTTTAGCCTTAATCTATTGTGCTAATCAAAGTTTTTTGGGGTTTTTTTCTGGGAGCCATCTTATGAGACTAAAAGCAATTATTTTAGATAATTTTCTTGGTATGAAGAAAATAGTTGTTTTACTTAGTTCAGGTTGAAGTTGAGAAATAGTGGCCTAGAGTATGGCGCATGCTCCTGGGCTCGGTCAGAATTCTGAAAATTCTTCTTTCTCAACAGAGTTCTGTGTTTGCATGAAAACAGAACAATTTCCTGTACTGGCCCTGAGTTGGACTTAGGGAGTTGTGGGAAAGAAAAGTATCCAAGTAATCAAGAAAGGTATTGATTCAAAGATTTATGCTCCTGCCTCTCATCCCACAGACTCTGATTTAGCTCAGAAGTCTGAAGGGCAGCCATGGGGATGTAAGCCACCCTTACCATGCAGCTGGTAAAAGCTTTTACCTCTCTGACCTCTCCCTCACCTACATATTAGTTAGGAAAGGTCTGGTTGGTTACACATGCTCTCTGAAGGTGCAATCAGTCATCCCCTAAAGGAAAGAAGAAGACAGATTTCAAATATCATCTCTTCTAGCTCTTCAAATGCTGTCATTTCGGAAAGAGGCTACGAGACACAGGTGGGGTTTATTTTGTTCAGAAGAAATCCACAACGTGCTAACTGGTGTGTTGGAATGAGGCTCCCTACCTCTTGCAATATATTGGAATATTGATGAAGCTTCTAGTTATGCAAGGGTGGCATTTTTAAAAGGTGCATGCAGCTCTGAGACTAATGGTGCTGTTAGAGCTGTTTGAAAGTGAGAGAAAACAATTTTTTGTTCCTGGAAAATTATATCTCACTTGAAACCATGCTGTCACTGCAATGATTTCACTTCCTTTCCCTCTACTTCATAAGTCAGAAGACTCAACGTCTGCAAAATGTAATCCACATAATATATCTTATCAAATAAAATATTTTATTAGCTGAAATACCTCATACTAAATATGTCTCAGGTGATGATGTGGGGCAGTGGATGTTACTGAAATTTTAATATTTACTGGTATTTAAAAGTTAATTTTTACAATAGATGAAAGCTTATTGTTAATGATGGAATAGAGTAATATCTTGTATGCTAGCTGTGTGGTCTTCTAAAGCCACTATAAATATTGAAAAATACTTGTTTTGAATTTGAAAATATTACAGAAATTACATTTAAAAATCACACTTCTTAAATTTTCCCTGTTATGTCTTTGAAAAAGCTATGTAGGCAAGAAAAAAAGAGGTCTTGTTCTTGTTTCAGAAACCTGAAAATGTCTATGACTTGTAGCTGGCAGATTTGGCTGCTGATTTTTTTAAATGAAAATTGAGCCTGGGTACAACAGAATGATCTGTATGCAGAGTATGGAGTTAACCACTGCTATTCACCACCAATAACACAGATGGATCTGACAATTTAGGTTGTGAAACATATGGCTTTAGTAAGGAGGAAATGACAGCTCAGCTAAGTATCTTTGACAGAGTAACTCTAGAAAAAGAATATAAAGTTAGTTGCTTTGAAAATTGCCACTCTTTCTTCAAAGCCTACACTCCTCACTTCACCCTCTGTCACCTTAATATCCATGAGTTCTTTCCCATGTAAGAAGTTTTTCATGTCTTTGTACCTTTCAAAATTATATGAGCTACATATACAGGAGCAACTGCCAGAATAAGCATTACTGAGCACAAAACATGCTATTTCTTTCAAATCTGAGAAACCAATTGCTTTTATTACATTAAAAACTGACCATGGATTATATATTTTCTTCCATTACACTTAGCCTTCCTTTCAAAACTATTACTAGTGTATAATTTCATTAAATTCCAACTTGTCTCCATATTAAAAAAACTTTCAAATTCTTCTGATCAAAAGAAAATGCAGAAGGCTCTGTAGGACTTACTTATTTCACCAGTCACTGAGGCTATAGTTCTGAGGTAATATTTCTGACACATAGGTACAGAACTTTTAGAATTCCTAGTAACTTTAGTTAGTCCTTAAAGTTAGTCCACTAACTCTAGTTAGTGAAAATTAGGAAGAGATGCCACATAATTAGCTTTATTCTTTTTGTGCAATAATTTTATCCAAATTATTTTCATTTGGGTTAATTGATGTGAAGATCCTTTAGCTTTTCGTGTTTCCACAGAGACTTAGTTCTTTTTCAGTTTTAGACTCAGGCAGTCATGGTTCACACTGTCATTTATACAGTGGTAGCAAGACTAAGGTTGCAAACTGTAAAAATAGGAAAGAGCTCCTGCTTGGATGTCAGGTATACATGAGGCTTTAAAACTGCATCATGATTCCACATTATGAAAACACGAAGACTTCAGGTTTTTTCTAGAATGCTCCCTAATGCTTCCTAAAGAACTTGTGAGAAAGTTCAGTAACACAAACATCTGGTTCTATTTTCACACTCCCTCTTGCACAAGTTCCTTGTACAAATCCTGCACTTCTAGCCTGTCATGTGTTCTTCAGGCATATGAGATTTTCTGCTTCAATGTGACAAGTAAAAATTCCTCCTTACTCTAGGCAATATTACAAAATTCAACAACTCAGCAGAATTATTTTTGTCTAATCCTGTATATATAAGGATTTCAAATACAGCTATATATGAATAAATATAGTAGGTATTAGGAATATTGCTATAACCTTATTACAAATGAAGGACAACTAGCCATTTCTTTTTTATTGGATCAGATTTTTACAGTCGTTTGGGTAGGATATAGACACGTATGTCAGCAACCTTTTTTGAAGAAGAGACATTTATTTTTAAGATCCACAAAAAGCTTGTACCCAGGCCACAGAAGTTTGAGCCTCAGCCAGCTATTAATTTGGTGGAACTATTCTTCTAAAAAGTCATTATTGCTTTTCCCTGGCATCCCTAGATAAAGGCTTGCTCATGGCATTCAGAGACAATTTTGGGGGTCCCAGAGCTCTAAGTCTTCCAAGACAGGAAACCCAGAAAGGCATTTGGTGACATTTCTGTGTCTAATTTAGGAGTGTGAAAGTTCTTGCTTCTGTTTGGTACTAAAATCTGAACAAGAACTTAAACTGAAACACTTCTTTTAAAATTTTCTGCTAGGCATAGAAAACTTGGCTTATCTCAAGGGTGTGGCTACATGGTGTGCCAGCAATGTAAGAATATTAAAGCTGAGATGGAAAAACTTGTGTGTTTGCATGATATTTTTTCCACCTTCACTCCAGTTTCTTATTCATGAAGGCACAGCAGCATTAAACTTCCCAAGAGCTGAGTGTTCCACATGAACAACTCATGTCCAATTCTGGTCACTGTAGCTATAGCTTTAGAGGATTTAATGTTAGGAAGGAGAAAAATATTGCACCAAAAGTGGTTTCTATTTCCTTTGCATTCTTAGATTTTGTTTACTCTCAATGGAAATAAAATCATTACCAATTTATTTTTGCTGTATATATCCCCTTGTCCTTACGTGGGGATATTATGCAGTGGTGGTTTTTCATGTAACACACTGGACTTTGCCATGTAATTGGCATTGGCATAAATAAAATGTATTACCATAAGAATTTAGGACATTATCTGTCATTGCTACAAATAATTTATTTTCAGAAAAAAGCCCTGATGCTGTGTTTCATAGCCAACATGCACCAAATGATATACAATGTGTATGTATATACAATGTGTGTATGTCTCAGGGGAAAGGAATTGCAGCAGTGGGACTAGAACATTTTTTTCTGAACATCTAGCTCAATGCAGCATTTTCAGTCTTAACTGATTATTTTTTACTAAGGTCTCTACACACAGAATGTTGGGAGTTTAGATCTTACAACTTATTTTGTGTAAATTTTTAAGAAATGTTAAAGTACCAAAAGTAGATTTGTTTCAAGAATGACTGAACTTTACTGGCCATTTCCAGAGATTTAAAAGCAAGCTTAGGTTTGGTACACAAATATAAGTCTACTTGCTTTGCTCTTGTGGGAATCACAGTGCTTCTTGTTACAGAAAAACACATTGTACACTAAGGACAAACAATTTTCCCAAATTGTTTGATATATTAAATCAAAACTATGTGCACATAGTTGTCTGTGTGTACAATTATGTTACACACTTTTTTCACTTTATCCACTGTATGATTTTAAACATTTATTATAGACCCTTAATTATGACTTAAAACCAGTTTAAAACAACTAATAAAATTGAAAAGTCAAGACTAGAGAAACAACACAGATAAAACTTATGAAAGCAGAGAAACACAACCATCAGTAATAGCTAAATAGAATCAAATGACACCTTACTAGGCATATAATATTTAGCACATGCAATTCAAACTAAGAGAAGCGAGTGCATCTGGATTTTAACAATAAAAAAGGAAGAAAAACTGGAAGTTCAGTTCTTTTGCAGACAAGAAATATTGTTCATAAACTGGTCGTTGTATGGGGTCAAACCCCATATATCATGTAAAACCAGATGCAAATCATAGCTCAAGAGAAATAGTCAAAATTAGGTAGAGAGTTAAGAGCAGTGATAAAATCTTGATTTGATTTACATGTTGCAAAACTTGTGAGAGATTCTTAAGTACTCTTAAATAATACCCACTATTCCATGTGAGAATGGAAAACATCCTGAAACAAAGTATAGCAAGTTTATGTGAGAAGCATAGGAAAAAGCAGCATAGAGGACTGAGTTTTCAGTATTCTCTAGAAAATAGTTGAAACTGTGGAAGTCAGGCATGGAAACTCTCATCAATTTTTAGTCTTAAACATGCTAAGGTCTTCTGAAACTTAATTTCCCCTAAATCTGTAGCAGATAGACAGCTGTTCCCACTGTCTTGCTAACGCTGCATCTGTCTCTATAAACACTTTGTGCAAGATATATTTTTTATTTGACAATTAGTAAAAGTGAATGTTCCACAAAGGACAAATAATTAGATTCTACAGACCATCTAATACAGTTAATGCCAGAAGGAGAAAATCATAACAGCACAAGACTCTTGAAAGCTTGATTAAATGTTTAGTGACACTATAAAAATGCTTTTATTGATTATTGTAACATTCCTGAACACGTGTCGTTTGAGACCTATGATAAGTATTTCATGCATTTGTGAAAATTGAGCTGTAAATCTGAGAAAACAGCTGCCATTAAAACCAAGATGGCTGTATTACAAGCCAGCAAAACATAAAAGGATTACATTTAGGAGGTTAAATTCAATGTCATTCTTTTTTCAGTAATGAATTGCAAAATCCATTCTGTTGGCTAGAAACCAGAAGTGATTCCTTTGAAATATGTATTCAAGGGGGATGGGGGCAGGATGACAATTAGTTTTGGAAATAAGAATGTTATTTCTGACTGTAACTATAAAGATCCATGAAAGCTGTCCTTGACTATTAAATAAAGCCAATAGTGTGTGTTCTTGTCATGGTACCACTTTGTTTCTGAGATACCACCTATTCTGAAAATTTATCTTCTAGCTGTCAGAGACTGTAATTGTGAGGAACAGCTTGGATATTTCCATGAGCTCCCTCTATGGTTTGTGCATTTTTCTGGTGGGGGTCACAGAGAGCCAATATTGAGAAATATTTCTTTCTGTGTTGGCTAATAAATGGAGCATGTTTTTTAATAGGAGAGGGTAAAGTTGGACTTGTTTCAGTCTAGAAAATGCAAGCTATGGAGGATAACTGTCCATAAATATATCAAAGCAAAACCAATTTTGGGGTGTGGGTAAATGTGTGGTAAATGGCAAGTATTGACACAAGGAGAAGTGGGTATGAAGTGGTTATAAACAAATTTACTGATAAATTGGAAAATTCCTTGTCAGAGAAACCAGAAGATAACCTAATTGCTCTTAAAATGGATCACTTCATGAAGGAGTAATATGGGAGCAGCAAGGGGGCTATTCTCAATACCCAGCAGGCTGGTTGAATTATATCCATGCCCTCACCCCACAGTCCCATTTTTCTAGATTTTTACTGACCTCTGTATTTTTTTGTGCTATGTCCATTTTGAAAGGATATAAAAAGAAAAATGTAAACTACATTCTGAAATGGAAACATTCCTAAAAGATACAATATTTAATATGTACTTAACATTTAAATAGGTATTTAAGCACATTGTTACAATGGAACAAATTGTGTTGAATCAATCATATTTCCCTCTTTGGATAAAATTAATTGTTTGTGTGAAACAAGGTCTTCAGTTTATTCATTATCTAGCCATTGTCTACACAACCATTTCTATCCTACAGTGAAATGCTTCATTGTTTACTCCTTGCTGCTCAATTAACGGGTTGGGTTTTTTTCTGCAATAACACATGATTTTGAAAGGCAAAAGACATGCACAGACTCGACTAAAAAACAAAAACCTTAAGAATGCTAAAAGCAGGGAGAAGAGTCCAGGACTGTTCCACTGTGGTCTCACCCTTCGCACGAGGCATTCTGTAAACACTTATATTCTATTATACACTTATATTCCATTATGGCTCCGGGGGTGAGGAACGACTCGGACACAAAAGGACTGAAGGTTGTAGGAAGGTTGCACCCATTCCAGCAGCAGTGTCCTGCCCCACCTCTCAGACCATCACAGATTTCTGACTCAATCCCAGCTTCGTGGCTATTCCTCACTGCTGCCTTTGGTTAGAGCTCCAAGAAAGGAACTATATTTCCATCTCTGTATCATTTTCTAGAAGTTCAGCATCCTTCTCTCAATTATGTGATTATTCTGAATGCTATTCCTGCTCCCTGGTTGAAATTTAACATCTGCATCTTAGGCAGTCTGACACTGGCTTATACAATCTGGTCCCTAGTGTTTTCTTGGTGCCAGGCAGATCAAGATCTATGCTTTGAAGTTCCTTTTCCATTTAGTCAGCTGGTTTCTAATGGGGAAAAAAAATTGCCAAATATTTCTCAAAGAGGGAAATTGTAAGTATTTCAACCAAGGACAAAAAGTGCTGTTTGTTCATGAATAGAATTTAAAATGTTAGTAGGAAGCATTTTAAATTCTTTAGCAGTGTAAGAAAATCAGAGAATATATGGAAAATGTCCAAAAAGACCTGAGCCAGTCATAACAAGGCAAGTCAGAAGCCAGAGAGAACAAGGTCAGATTCTTCTTTTGCTTTCATCTGTATTTCAAAAATTATTGTTGTGTTAAATCAATGTTAAGGATGGCATGTAGAAGGCAGATGATTCTGAAAACAAATATGTCATCTTATTGAACTGCTAGAAAAGACCAGAATTTTGAATGAGCCTTGAATCTTTGACGTAATATGAAAACATTATATTTTTATAGGATAAACAACAAAATGCAAAATTTTAATAACATCTGGATCTCATTTCAAGCCATAGAAATGAAGAAAAAAGTCAGGAATCAGATTTAGGTGTATGTGCTTAGCATAAGTAGAGTCATAAATGCTTGGGATATTATATTCAGGCAGACAGACTGGAGAAGAGTAGAAAGCAGTGATATATTAAACAGTTGCATTTCTATTGGATTGTAAATGGTATTGGTTGTTTCCCAAATATAATTTTGAAAAAGGCTTATATCAAATTTTCTTTTGTTACAGTCACTGGGGAATTAAAATGTGACAGTAAGTAAGCTCAGGCAGCAATGGTTTTATGAACAAAGCAGAATACATTAAAAATGCTGATGTGTACAATATTACCTCAGGTTGCAGTGTCAACAGAATATAGATTTATTCCAAGAAAAAAAATCTTTTAAGACAAGTTTGCTTATATATCTAGCATTCATGTAAATTAACTTACAGCTCATGAAAAATACCAGACTAGAAGAGAGGAATGCTGGAGCCAGTTTTTAATTCCAGGTGAGGTATAAAAGAGGCAGGAGTTCAGCTTTTTTCAAACTGGTTCACTAACTAATTTTGCTTGTGTAGGGGTAACCCAGGATGTGCCAGAAGAGAAAAATGGGCAGTGCTAGCCAGGACATGGCAGCTGTTTAAGATGCAAGTATGTCAGGTTACACCCCAAACCGCAGCGCTTAGCTGGAGCACACATCAGGGCTCCTTGGTCTTCCACATCTTTTCAAAAGCACTGTGCAGAGTGTAAGTCTATTGTGTTTAAAATAAAAACTTTAAGGGGTTTATGTACCTTCATCTCACTGAATTTTGTTCTGTCGGAGAAATGACATATCCAACATTTCTATTAAGCAGTTGATATTTGAAGACAATTTCCATAAACTTCATGGTGTCTTACAAAAATCTCCCTTCTAACTGTTCCTCTGAAGACATAAAACACACTGTCACAAACTGCATGTGAGAGAGACCGACTAACAGATAATGGCCAAATTTCTCATGTCTGCAATCTGAAGAAACACTAGTGTAAGAACTCTTAAGCACTCTCTTGCTGGTGGTTGTTTTCCTATTAGTACTCATTTTCTGCTGTGCTTGGGCGTGATGTCAGGGACTGGTGAAGCCTTTATGTAATCTGATTGTTTCTTGTTCTGATCAATGCACTTCCACTGTTTCCCAGACCTGTTCTGTTTCTCAGAAGTAGTATTTTACCTTACAACGACTTACATTAATGAATGCCTTAAAAAAGATAGGAAAGGGATTCAATCAGAAGAGACAGTCAGAGTGTTAGGAGAGATGGTTCACATAACAGACGCACAAATTCTATCATCCTTTTCATTCTGGCCCTCCTCCTCCTTTCACCTTTTTTTCCCATTAGGTAGTAAATCACTAGCAATGAAGGCAAAGAATAAATAAAAACAAAAAGGACAAAAGATGACCAGTGTTGCAAGGAGCAAACCACTGCTGTATGGACATTGTTTGTGATGTGTTCATATATACTGCTTGTTCTCTCTAGGGAAGAACAAATTTGTCTCAAACATTATTTTTTAGATCTTTATTAAAAAATGTAGCAGGGGCTTGGGAAGGGATCTTTTTCTAGTATTTCCAAGAATAGATACAGAAAAAAAGCAGCCTAAGATATAGGACTTACCTTTGTAAACATGATATTTTTCAGCAAAAAGATATTGATACATTCTTTTAATCTCCTTTCTAAAAGGAACTGTAGAAGGGCTGTTGTGTGGTTTTAGGATCCACCCTAATATGTTTGTCTTTGTTTAAACATTTATATTAACTCAGCTTTAATGATCATTTTAAGTATTATGTTCTTTTTCCTTTCATGGATTGTTTTGCTGGAAAAATGAGTGGTGATGATTAGATGAAATAATTCTTAAATTTCTGTTTTAATGGTATGTTGGCATAATAGCAATGAAAAAAGTCTCAAAAGCATAATTCCTATATTGTAGCTTTAGAAGAAAAACATTTCAACTGTTGATGAAGAGAGGTACTAAAACTTGCTATAACAATCTTTTTGAAAGCAGCTATTTTGCCTTTATTTTAAAATAGAAATTTGGTACATTACCATAATTATAATCTTAGATATATATTAGTTTTAATCAAAAATGAAAATCTCAGCAATGAAGTAGCACCCATAAGAGGCATCTAAAGCTCTGAGGAGAAAGCTGGAGGGTTTCCAGTATTACAGTCATATGAATATTCAACAGAAAACTTATATGCAGCAGTATGGCAAAAATGCATTAATTTTAGAGCCTCAGAGAAAAAATAAAAATAAAGGGGTGTTTACTTTTATTTACTATAATCACTACACCATATTTTGCATTTAAGATGTATAGGTAACATATAAATTGTGTGGATGAATCAGACATTTTAAGAAGGTCTCTGAAACAAAAATATTTTTACATTTTACAGAGACTCTTAAGAGCATTGTTAGAAAGAGCAAGCAGTGGTAATAAATCATAGTTAAAAGAAATACATTTACCTGTTGGTTTCCATGGGAAGCAATGATAAATAATAAGTTTATAGGTACTAATTTTAGGTATCAAGTATAAGTATTGATGGAATTAATAGAACAATAAAGTATTTCTAGTTTCTACTTCTCTGCTTAAATTCACTTAGATTAATGAATACATAGCCTAAATTTTTTTCATTTTTTTCAGTTTAAAAGAGTGAATAGGAAGTTTTAAATTACAAAAGGGAGTAATGTCTGAGGTACCTCTGGGTGAGATGCACACTATATGCACATGCTTCTCAGTGAAAAAAGCCACAGCTCCCTCCCACCTCTGAAATCAGTCTATGTAGTGCCACTCATGACTATTGATGGTGGGACAGTGGCACCTCACACCAAACAAAAGTATTTCCATTTCGGTTTGGTTGTTCTCTCCATTCCAGGGACTGTCTTTAGATACAGCAATATTTAGTTTTAAGCTTTGTATTCAGACTTATGAGTGTTAACTTTCTCTCATACCAGAGTTAATCAGAGCAGTGTCTGAATTATGGACTAATATAGACTCATCCCAAAAAAAGGGTACTTTTGTATCTTTCTCCAACTCCCCTGTTTTCTACAGGAAAATGGGAATATCTGTCTTGCTTTTTGCTTTGTATCTACAAAGGATGTAAACTGTTCAATCTTCACATTTTGTATTCCATTCCTGTTATTTCTTCATATTTCAAATACTGTGAATACTCAAGCAAGTCATTTGCGCACCTTTAGCTTTGGAAATTCAATTCCTGTCCAGATAAACTCTTTGCTTTATTGAAATTAATCAGCAACCTAATTAATTAATCCATCATCTGTTAAAATGCTTATGCCTGGAATGCATATTTTGGGACTCAGATATTTCTTTTTAACGTGCCATGCATTTTTAATGGAAGTAATGAATATAGTCTAGATAAAAGAGATGGGATACAGCATGGCATTAAAATTTGGTTGATATCCCTTTGGGAAGTCCATGAAGTTTACTGAGGAGGAGAGTGAGCAAGTACCCTCCAGCCACTTCTGAGACAAATATCTACCCTCACTTCATATCAGTGTCCTCCTGACACATGCACAGGGTGGGAAAAGGGGGTACAGAGTTGCAGTGCTTGAATTGCCTTATGAAGTTAAAAACAGAAACCAAAGATAGAATTGCAGAAAGTTGAATGAAAAGCAAAACCTCAGGAAAGTACCTGCACTCAAGATGTCTGCCTGAGCAGTCAAGAAGCAGCAGAAGCAGAGAAGCAGATGCTGTCCTCAGCCCTCAACTCCTGATCTTTCAGTCGTATACTCAGTTATAACCCTGTGTCCTTGAAAAAGCAAATATTGCCATTTTACTACATATTTTTAAAAAATAGTTCTGATTAACAATTAAATTAAAGTAATCTTCAGCTCTATAAAGTGTCAAACAATTTATATGTCTTCACTGATTACAGTCATAACAATAAAAAGGGGAATAGTAGCTTATTCAGGACACTTTTTTAATTAAGACTTTGACCATTGGGAACTTACCTTTTATTAAGTACTCTGAATACCACACTAACCTCATTATACACTGCAGTAAAGTGTAAATTAATAACCTGAAAGTGGGATTCACTTGTCAAGACTTTGCTGCTCTTAAGCAAAGTACTCTCATCATTTGTGAGGGTGCTGTGGATGCCATGTCTCACTTTTGCTGCTAATTCAACCTTAACTATGCACAAATTCATGTTCAATTTCTATTAAACTCTAATGAAGAAATTACTTTGAGACTTTTTCAGCTCCTGCTGGGAAACTCTTCTATTTCATATCACTAATGAATTACATTCTTAAATCTATTACTAGATTTCTTGAACAATCAGAGTTTCTGGTTCATTAATCACATCATTATTATTTTATCATGATCTTATTTTATTTGGTACATTGTAGTTCTAAATTATAGGTGGCCTTTGTTTTCATTCTGTTGCCTGCCAAGAGGAATGCACTGCTATTTCCCCCATTGTCACAACTGCAAATCCTTAGAGTAGCATGTGGATGTGTTTACTTTCCCCAGGAAAAAAGTAAAACTAAAAACTAGTAATATGTAGGAAAGCTTTAAACACTTTTTGCAAGAAGAAAGTAGTTTGTTTCCATATTTATGTGTAGAAGCTCACAGTATATAGACTGGCACACTGCCATTTAATTTCATAGAACTATGGAAAGCTGAATGTTTTTAATCCTGCTGAGATTCCAGGCTTTTTGCTTCCTGCAACAAATCAAAATTATTAAAAACTATCTGCACTCGAAGTTTCCATAACTGGAAAGTTGTTTAATATACTCCAAGCCAGAAGGAAACACAGGTAGAAGAGGAAAAGTTATTAAAACTTGATCAGTGGAGATTGATAGGAGCCACATCATAGGGTAGAGTGACTAATGCTAAAACTTAGAGGAAATTATTAGATAACAAAAGTCTGTTTCAGAGGACCATACTGAATAATGTATCAGGATATATCTTTTATCTGAAAAATTATAATAAACTTGTAGAAAGGTTTAGACCGACAAAGTGATAGGACTGACAGAATGTAACACCATTGATTTTAGAATGATCAGCTTATCTGAGATTATAAACATCATATCACACAAGATACTACTTATCAGAAGTATTGCAAAAGCAAACTCACTGAAGTAATTTGGAACATTGTGGAA
This sequence comes from Melospiza georgiana, assembly GCF_028018845.1. Classification (NCBI taxonomy): domain Eukaryota; kingdom Metazoa; phylum Chordata; class Aves; order Passeriformes; family Passerellidae; genus Melospiza; species Melospiza georgiana. Next base: position 856,607 of record NC_080434.1, read on the forward strand.
TTTTCTCCTTTTTGCCTAAGTTACTGGGTTTCCTTCCCTGTTTCATTAATATATCTATTAATTTTAGTGCAGAAATGCATGGTAATTTAAAGTAGTAGAAGACAATTTTACCTTTAGCAAAGCGATTTTACCTTTTTTATCATTGCTGTAATCTATTGCATGTTTTATACACTGCCTATCAACCAGGTACTCCTTGTGACCATTAATATTTCTCATTCCTCTGGTGCCATGCAGCTGTCAGAAATTTGAGAAGATGAGGTCACTCTTGGCCTTAACACCACATCACCTAATTCAGGCAGACTTTTCTCAGGACACCTTCTATAATTTTTATCTACGTGGCCGAATAAGCAAAACCAAAGCTTTGCTCAGGCTCAGAGGAGTGCAAAGTTCCTACACAGCACACAAATTGCTTCACACAGTAAAATGCCATTTTATATCTACCTTGCATATGATTTTGCTCATTTGAGAAAGAACAGGCAAGACACAGGGTGGGTAACACAGGATCAGAGCTTTAATATTTGACATAAAAAAACATGATTCTTGTTCTTGATTACTTATCATTTCTTCTTATATTTTGCCCTGTTAACTAACTGCCTATACAGAGGTAGTTAATGACGCCAAATTGTGGAACATCAAGAAAATGAAATTGTTGATTGTAAAATATATTCCCATAAAAAGACTTAGTTTAACTTCCCTTTGTCTGTTTTCTATTCTTTACCTTATTACAGCACTTCAGTAAATTGTAATTTTTTCCTTATGCTTTTTCTTTTTTTAGCCAGAAGGTTTGGGATTTCCTAGTCACAGACACCTAAATATGTATTTTCTGTTAGAATATTATCACAGATTAACTGTCTTGTTCTGACCCCTCAATCTAAATATAGGCATGTATAAATCTAGCTGTTCTATAAATTCTGTGTTTCTTCCTAGCATTACCTTCTCTTGCAATATGCCCTTGTGCTTTAACTTCATTTCCACACTTCATTCCAAATCCTATTGATAACTCCTAGAGCAAACATAAAGGCCACATGGAAAAGAAGGTTAACCCTTCAGTCTCAAAGGTAAAGTGACTTTGTCTGGATTAGTGGAGAAAATGTCAGTAGGGAGGAAGACAGAGGGCACCACCATTTGAGTAAAGGACATCAAATAAGCACACAAGAAAAATTCTGCATAAATACTGTGCATTACTGCTAGCTTGCTAGTGGAAAATACACATTTCCTTTACATAATAGGCCATAATTTACTTTAAAAATCTGTATTTCAGGCTGTAAACAATCTGACAATCGTTTAATATATTAAAAATATTACCAGTAACAGAAATATAGCTGAACCTAGCATCTAGTATGGTTAGTCTGGATGACAGAAAACACAAGAGACAAATTCCTCCCCTTAATAATCCTGATTAACTACAGGCATTGACAGGAAAATTACAATCTTAGAATCATCAGGGTTGGAAAAGACCTCTAAGATACACCCCAGCACCACCACCATAACTCAGAAGAAAAGAAATTACATCAGAGGTCTCAAGGTTCCAGAGTTTCTGAAGCCTCTTCTGCAACTGGAAGTGTGTTTGCCTCTAAAGCCTCATGGAATTGAACTCCTTGCTCTAAGTCTGCCCGTGTATTGAACAAATACTAAATTCCATCTATTCTATTATTTGGCTTTTTAGTCCATCTCCCTCTGTTTTTACACCTCCAACAATTATAAAAGCCTTCTATTACAACCTAATTTCACTTTTTGGACACCACAGATGGCAGGTTTCTATAGACAAACTCCTTTAATTTTGAGTTTCATAATTTTTTTCTATCTATATGATGTTTCATTTGGTAATGCTAAACACACAATGTTTGCTGGTATTCTGTGACCTAACATACCCATTTTTTATCAATCTCATTCCTTATGTCATCTGCCAACTTTGTCAATGCTGATTTCCTAGGTGCTTTCCCCAATAATTATAATATTGAACAGAATGACACTAAGAATGAATCTTTGTAAGACCCAACTGAATCAACCCCCTCAGCGACAATTGGCTGTTGGTTATTCAGCTTTACTGTTTTGGCTGTTGGTTATTCAGCTTCAATTCAGTCCTGTTGACTTAGTATCATTCTACTTTCTTAGTCAAAATGCCATGCAGAAAGAAGAAAAATGATAATTACTTTTTATCAATTGTTGTATAATCTTTTTGGCAAAATAAAAGAATAGAAGATCAACAGTATTGATATTTTCATATTTTTCATATTTTCATGAATTTTTTCACCTTAAAAAAATCCATTTCATTGTCATTAACTACCTTACTTGACTTTAATTTTCTATTAGTCAAGTACCACCATATCAGTTCTTCTTTTATTTTGCTGGGTTGATATTTAGGCTGTACAGCTTTGTACAGTGGAAATTGCCATTCAGATCACATAACTGACTGTTGTCTTTTCCTTAAAAAATAAGCAAAATATTCCTTTTAGCCCCTTACAAAATATGGACATTAGAAAGATATTTACCCTTTAGGGGAAGTCAGTGACAATTTAGAATTACACAAATATTCCTGCTATTTGCTTTGATACAAGACATGGAGTTTTCACCTCCTTTCAGCCACAACACAGAATCTATTGTGTATGGGAAGAACAGGCTGAGCTTCTCAGCTGAATTTTTTCCTCTAGTACAGCCTACTCATACAATGTCACATGTCTTTTCTCTCAGTTTGCCCCAGGTAAACCTGGTTTCTGGTTATGTTGTTAAACTGTTAGGACTCAAACCATTATTCATTGTTTGATTGAGGTTGTGAAGAAGCATCTGCTAGATATGAATAACCATTATGTGAGTAAGCTCAAAAATACCCTGGTGTTTGCAGCCATTACATTTGTGAGTGAGCTTGCTGCTTTTGTTATCATACCTGTTAATTGTTCTGTCTTTTCTCCTTTTGAATCTTGTTCTTCATTAAAGGATATTCATGCTCCAAAGTGGCAGGTCATGAGCACGTACACAGCATGTGTTGTGCCTTCATTCAAGAAGTCACTTTGATATGCATGTGTTTTACATCTCACAAAAATACAGAAAAATGGGGTAGTTAACAATAGCAGTTACACACGTGTTTTATTCTTACTAACTCACTATCTACAGACATTTCACAGATGAAAACAGCCTCTCAGTTCTGAGCTGATGCAAAATAAATCCATGTAGTCTCCCTGTTTTCATTACAGTGACCATAAATTTGTTTTAAATCGGTACTGCAGGTCAACATTTTTCACAGTAGAGACATTCAGGGATTCACTCAAAAAACAGTGCTGGTTACCAGTTTAAAGAGTGACTGGTGCATTTCATTGAACATTACATAATGAACATTGCAGTAACAAAAACAGTCTTCGGAGTTAAAAATATAGTGAGCAAAGGGGGTATTCTTTAGTGTAACTGTGCATCTAACAGCAAACACCATGGGAAAAAAAAATAAAAAGATTTCTTGGTGAAACCTGAAGATTTTTTTAAAGATAGTGATGCCATGAAACATTCAGTCTTGTGCTTACTGATTTTTTTTTTTAAATGTTTATTCATTAGGTACACTGGTTTCCAGTGCCCCGACTTCCATTTGTCACCAAAAATTCCCAAATATACACACAATGTTCATATCACCTTTCTAAACCCTAAAGGACTTTTAAAATTGTGCATTCAACATCTAATCTACAAAGAGACATTTGAAAAATATATCCCAGATAGAAACCCTTTAAAAGGATCATCAAGTGAAGGTGGATACAATAACAGACAAAGAAATCCCTTAACTATTCACATAGTTTTTGCAGAGAGAATAATTACAGTATATATTTTAGGGTCCCAAATATTAGATTTCAAAATAACTAAAGTAAGTAAAAGAGCTCTCCTATAAAAGATAGACATTTTGACAAAGCACTCACAAGTGAAATACAATGTATTTTTATTCTTCTAACACTTCTTTCTATAGTAGACAATAGAATAAACTAAAGAAAGCAAAAGGCATGTAGTGCATTTATATTTTCTGCATCAAATTTTCAATGAAAATTCCAACTTAACCAGCTTACAGGTTCCCATTCAACATCTGAATACATGCAAAAAGGACAGAAATAAACTCCAAAGGAAGAGGAATGACATTGAAATCAAAATGTACCTCTCACAACATACTTTCTATCTTGTTTTGAAGCCTGTGAATTAACTGCTTCAGGGTCGCTCCTTAATATATTTCTTTAATGCATTTAGTTTTAGCCCTTCTTGTCCAAACTCCTTTAAAAACTGCAGGTGCCAATTGCCCTCAGAAGGTCAGTCTGTGTCTAATCCAGAGCCAGCCTCAGCCCTTGAGTTTTCTGATTTACATCTGAAATGAGTCTAAGTGATCAAGCCCTTTGAAATCTACTGGGAATATTTTGCTTGGCAAGGAATAAACCCACATTCTATAAAATAGTTCCAGTAATGAAAGAAGAGATAAGAGATACTGATAACTGTCCCCTGATTTATCCAACTTAGATTTTTATTTAGTTCTCCCAATGTCACGTAATATTTGGTTCTCCGTGTTCTCAGTGAAGGTTGTGGTGCTATCCTGCAGATGAACACGGCTTGTTTCACTTCTCAAGGCTCAGCCAATCCCTAAAATTTGTTTCACTTTGATCATATGGGCAAAACCTCTCCATTCAAACAATGTGCTCAAGTTCAAGGGTGAAAATTACATAATTTAATTTCAAGTATTCAAAATTATGTGCTGTCTAAACCAGACATCTAGGCTGATTTTATAGTAGTTAGATTATAATATGCCTCCTCAGATTGATTAATTCTCTCCAAAGATGGACCCTAATACAGGTAATGGTTTTTGTCCTCCAAAAGATGCTTTCTTTTCTGCATTAATTATTGAGAAAGCCTGGACAACAAGGTAGAGCAAGGAACAAGATGCCTTTCGAGGAGAAAGTAAGCCCAAATATCTTCAGTGGGATTTAAATAACTCTAGCTCCAGTGCTTAAGAGTGACAACATTTCTACAGGATTATGCACAGGATAAGGCAGGTTAATCACAGCTTTCTGACTCAGGAGTCCTTCTGGTTTTAACTATTTTACCAGCCTTGGTATAATGTCCGTGCTGTGTCACAGCCCAAAGTAGAATTATCTAAAGTAAAACTTTTTTCTGTATTCTCTTCTTTCTGAGACCAAAATCTATATCATTTTCAGGGATCATAAAGTACTCTGAGCTCATTGTAACTAATCTCATTTTTAGTTTTCACCATTTTTAAATGGTTATTTAGTTCTGACTGCACTTAAGCTTTCTTTTAATTTCCAGTGACACTGCAAAGAGAAAACAACAGTCTTTCCAACCTGTTTTATGTGACTTTTTTTGCTCATTATGCTTCCAACGGGACTCTTTCTCCACAATTTTTTCTTTACAGAAAGCTGCTATTCACTCTCAGCTTGGTTCCAGGCTATCACCATGGACATTTGTTCCTGGGTATATAATTTTATGCTTGAGGCTCCACCTATCAAAATTTGCTGCATCAACATCTTGTCCTCTGATCATAACATAATTATCACTTTCAGAGATAATGAACCTCATCAAGGTCTTCTCTTCTCATTTTCATTTATGAATAAGTTTGGATACTGCCAGGAGTTAATGAAACTAAAAGGGAAAGAGAGGAGGCATCACTCGGAGTGATTGCTGAGAGACACATTGCTGAGAGAGTGACAGGATGGCTTTTAAAAGAAGATCACTGATATATATCTCCTGCTAAATATTCAGCTGAACCCTAAATGGGACCAGGTGTCCTCCTGTAAGATTTATAGGATTTTATGGGTTATTTAAAAATGTGTTAGGCATTATAATTAATGACTAAAAAGTTTTCTGATTTAAGAAAAAAATTGACATGGTTATACATTGAAAAATACAGTGATTTTCTACTAAAATTAGTATTTTCAAATATTTAATGACAGGGAACATAATAATCCCTGTTGCAGCTAATGAAATCTAGCAATTCATTATTCTCTTTTTGCCAATAGTTGGCACCAAGTGTTTGAGAGAAAGATGAAGGGAACATGGTAGCGAATAATTATTGAAGGATGTTCTCCAAAATCCATAATCAGCTTATACAATGAGGCAGGTGAGCCATTATTCTTTTCAACTTTTTTCCTGTAACCTAAACCATGTAAATAACATTTTCTGTAATGTAACTAAGAATAACCTTGTTCCTCAATGGTTCATTTTCACATAAACGTTCTTGTCATGTAGAATCAAAGACAATATTTAATGCCATAATATGTGTAAACAAAAACATATGTTGTGGTTCCTTTTATTTAATGGATCAACTCTAGAAGAAATAATTTAGTGGGCTAGTTAGAATAAGTGGGAAAAATGACAAAGAGACCAGCACTGAGAACTTGATACTTTGTGAAATTAATAGAGCAGCTCCTCAACTCTTTTCCGAATACAAGCTGAAACTGCTATCCTATTGTTAATATTATATTATCTTAGTGAAAAAAAAAAAAAAAAAAACAACTTTGATTCACAATAAGCACATTTTTATATGCTTGTCTGCTCCAGGGACTTCTTTCACACAACTGTAATTTCAACATCTGGAAACACTAGTTTGCAATTTAGATTCCTTATATCCAAGTTATAATATAAAATGTAGAAAAAAACCAATGCCAAACAAAACAAAACAAAAGCAAAAGAAACCACAAAGGCAAAGGAGAAATGAGCACTCAAGGAAAAGGCAAAAACAGGGAAATGTAAAAAGAAGACTCATGTTTATTTAATGAGTGATCCTGCTGTGGAAGAGAGCCAAAATAACCACTGACATTTTTGTGATTTTGACTTTTTAATTGCTTGTTTATTCCTTTGGGAAGCCTGCTCAGGCATCCGTTAGATTTTTCCTAGCTAAATAAAGTGGTTGTTCATGTACTTCAGATTGCATTTGTAACTACCTTCATTTCTTATTTGTTTTTGAATTCACTTTGAGTTGCATGTTGATTTGAGTCGTAATGCAATGTTGTAAAAAATGAAAGTAATCGTACATTAGAATTTGCATATTCAATTAAACTCTACAGTAACATGGAAGAAAAAATAAATATTGTGCTAACTGAGCGGATATTGTATACAGTAATTTATGTTTAAAAAAAGAACTAAGAAGCTTTAGGGACTGATTCAAGCATTCTGTAATTGGCATAGGTATCTATCCCCTCTTATAGGTCACCCTCTCCTTTCTAATTTTTAGAGATTGATTTAAACATAAAAACCATAAAAGGTGGAATTTAACATCCAAATTTTTATTTATCACTAATTTGGAGAACTCTGAGTTGGTCATCATATAAATACTCAATTCCTCTTTGAATCTCACTAAATTTAGCCTAAATAAACTCTTGAAAGTAGAAGTCTAACAGTTTAACTGCACTGTATGTGAAATGATATAGATAATATTTCAGGTTTCTGCCTTTGAACTAAATTGAGTGTCTCCATGTTCTCATGTTATGAAAGAAGCAGATAACTATGTTCACTCCATCTGCCTATCATTGATTATATTGTAGATTTTCCTCATATTCTCTCTTACTCATGTCTTTCCTAAAACAAATAATCCTAAACTTTTAAGCCTCTTTCCCCCCTACAGATTCAGTTTTTTCACCCTTCTTGAGCTTCCTTCACTTTGAAGCATCTTTTTAAAAGTGCAGTCACCAAAAGCCCAGATGAGAATTCACTGTTGACTTGTAGATTTGTTGCCAATTTGATACCCACAGCTCTTCATTTATGACAGGCATTTTTTGAGGAGAAAGATTTGCATTTCTCTTTGTAATGCATTTACCTTTTGATAATATCACATAGCTGTCTGCTTGTCACATTGCCCCTTGTCCCATTTGGTTACAGCTTTCTGGAACTCTTTCTGGTCCTGACTGGCCTAAGTAATCTTCCTGTTTGTTGTCTCAGTCCTCACTTGCTTTCCAGGGACAGCTCTTGTATGAAAGACAACTATTAATCATTTCTCACAATAAAACATTTATTCTCTCTTGTCCTCTAGGTAGATTTTTATCCATAACAATACTTGGCCTTTTCATTCATGTTTAATTCATTTCTCAGACTTCTCAATGCTTTGACAAGACAATTAAAGTCTACCTAAACTATACTTACAGGAATTCACAAAACTACATTCATAGAATTCTAAAAGATTCAACTATGTGTATTTTTTTTCCCCTTGAAAACTGAACATTCTTGGAAATTTAGGATTAGAAGCCTTATTAATATGTCCACTGCAAGAGAAGACAGAGTGTGTTGAAACCATGGGAGAAAGGAGATGTGTTGTCAATATTTGAATCACAGGAGAAACTCCTGACAGCTTTCACCTTATTTGGTATTTGAAAATCTATATCTAAATGAGAATATATTTTTGTGTGGCTTCTTTAACATCTGGTACAGCACGAGCTTCAGTCAACGTATTTAGCTAAGATGAAAAATAAGGAACAAAAAGTCAAGCTTGATAGGCTCTGATGATCCTCAGACCACCACTTCAGATATCCTGTTCATCTATCAAGTAGGTGTTTCCAGGTCTTTTTCACTATTTCTTTTTTAGTGTTTACTTTTTAAAATAATGTCATTGGAGTCAAGATTCAGATATTTTTCTTAGTTTTCCCTTTAGCTGTAAAAGAGATTTTCTGATGTGGCCCTCAACTAATAAGTAAAATGGGCCACTTTTTTCAATACTAGTTTTCCTCTGTATTATTCTTGCTTATATTAAAAGTTTCTTTCTCTCTAATTTGTACATTACTTGGCTTTGAGTAACTTTGATCAACTTAAATTCTCTTCCTTCAATTTACCATTTCCCTTTGCACAATAGCAGGCCTGAAAGGGAATACAGAGGATGAAAAAGATTTGACTGCAGTGAATAACAGTGGAATTGTGACAGGAAAGAAATACTAAAGGAGGTTTTTGCTTTGTTTTTTTTATTCCCTGGCTGACCAGGAAAACCTCTTGTTCAGCTTTTATGGCTATTTAGGATTAAGCTTCTACTGGAAGTATTTTGCCAGAGTGCAAGGGTAGAGGTCTGCAATCTGACTGCTCCTCACACAGACAAATTCCTCATTTCTTGCTGGGATTCTTTTGTTGAAAATTAAAGGTTTTTCTTTGCAACTAAAAAATCTGAATGACTTCTCAGGTAACAGGAAATTCAATGTCTGCTTTTATTTTTTATAGTAAAATACTTTTTTTTTCTGAGTTCCATTGTGGAATTAGTAGAAGTTCCTGAAACTGAGAAAGTGAGATGAAATAATGACTATTTCTATTTTAACAGCCTTCTGTAAAGCATGAGATTATCTTTCTAACAAATGAAGCAGATGTTCTGCCTTGCTAGCTTGTGGCTGCCAGTTAAAGTTCACAATATCTTGCAGGAAAGGAATGATGGATTTCAATGTACCTTTTACATTTTTTTTTAACATTAATAATATAGTGCATCATTTCCCCAATATATTTCTCTTGCATTGCCAGGGGGTTTATTTTAGCATCCGAAGCAGTTGCAATATTTTGCCATAGTTTTATTCAGCATTTACCTCTGATTCTGATTTGAATACAGTGAAATACATGATTTATGTTCGTGAAACTTAACACTGAGGTGCTTCCATTGATGTATGTATCAGAAACTGGTCATTTTCAAAGAACAGCATCCAGCATAGCAGCAAATGAATGAAATAAAGGGGTCTATTTCTCCTCCTCAGCTAAGGATGCCAAAGAGCCTTGACCAGCTCCAGAGGGTCTGTGTGAAAGCATGGCTTGAGTAGAAAGCATTTCAAACTCCAGGCGAGAGTAAAAGTCTTGAGAAGACCTTGATAAATGGAAGAAGAGAGAAACTCTGGTACAGCTGGTTCCCCAGGACTGGTACCATTTGTGTGAAATGGTAACTAGAAGATGTTATGGTCAGAAAAAATAGAAGAACATCCAGGCACAGGGAATTGTCTGAGATTCTCATACATGAAGGATAGAGAAGATGCAGTTACAGAAAACTCTCCAAATAAAATAAATCCTGATTTAAGCAATTTAATAAGAAATCTTCTGAAGTCAGAAAAGATGGTGGAGTTTATTCTTTACTGAGGGCTGAGTAAAACTAGAGAAATTAGAATAAAAAACTGGAGATTCAAACATCTCCACTTAACAAGCGATGAATTGAGCAATTGGAGAAATGTGTTTAAATCAACTGCAATAGTGAAAGATGAGAAAACCCAGAGGCTCAGTGCAGAGCTATACAGCAGGCATCCATGTATTTCTAAGAATGGAATTGAATATGATGTAGCTGAAATCCTAGTAAATGAACAACATATTAGTTCACAGAGTTAAAAAGAACCTTTTTTTTCAGATGTTACAGTCTAACACTTGGATTCAACAGCTGTGCAATATTCATGCTTGATGTATTTGAAATGAAACTAGGACATTGTCATCAAGTTTTTCTTTTTCCCTTAGGGTGACACTGTGCCACTTCTCGTAGCCTTCTGACTCAGAAGCAAATAATAGACCCCTCTTACAGAAAACACACTTTTTTTGTTTTGATCACTACTTTTAGCTGCTTTATGCAGTGCTGTACATCACAGCCTGAATGATTCTGAGCTAGTCAATTTTACTTACAAGCAGAAGATCATCAGAATGTAACTATCATCAGAACACTAAGAAATTAAAAATACCCATATACTCAAATGTGATTCTGCACTGATCATGCCAAACTTATTTACAGACGTGAATGAAATTTAACAATAAAAAATTGTGTTAGCTGTTTATTTATTCTATTTCTCTAAACACACACATTGCCATTTTATTTTCCACTTGTTAGCACTGAAATTAAGCAAAGCAACCTTTTTGCAACAACAAAGATAACAGCTCCACATAGTACCACACACATTATGGAACCATTAGCGAGAGGATAAAAAGTGAGTAGCGATTGATATGGATTCTAGAGAATTTTATTAGTTTACATTGGGTTTTTTGTAATGGCTTGGCAAGCATTGGGTAGTGTTGTATATTGTAATATTAGTACATATTATATTTAAATTTATAGCATGTGGAATGTCCTACCTTGATGCAATCTATCAATTACATTAATGTAAATATTAATAGAGGATGGGTGAGTGTTATAACCATTTCCCTCATTATTCATGAGCAAGCTGGTTTTCATAACTCTTCTAATTTCATTATGCTCCTTGGATTTTTCTCTGCTTGTTAACTGTAATCCTAATAATCACATATCTCTCACAGCAGCTTGTCTTTCTTAATTCCCTTATCCCTACTCTATGCATTCCCTTGCAATCTGTGGCTTTCCTTAGTTTGTCAAAACTGTCAGCCCAGTGTAGAACGAAGAGGGAAAGATGCAATGTTCCAGAAAGAAAATAAATCAATATTAAGCAAGCAGCAATGAGGCCTGAATTTAGACAGGTAAATTTAGGATTCTGCAAATTTCCAGCTTTCCTCGAAAAATCTGGCTGAAGAATTGTGCATGAACAGTGGAGGACATTGTGGACAATGTGTGTGGACAGTGAAGGGGAATTAGACTGTGTATGAAGTGTTATGAGACCTAACTATTCAAAAATTTCAAAAGAAAATATATGGGACCTTTAATAAAGAATGAGGAAATTGATGCAAGAGATGAGAAGTGATTAAAGTTTCTTTCTTCAAACAAAATTTGAAAGGATTCAAGTGCAAATGGGACTCGTTACCCTAATAGTGTGGTTCCTGATCCAATTTGTCTGTTTAAATGTTTCTTTAAAAATGATACTTAAAATCATGGCAAGTTGAAAAGAAAATATGACAAATTCCACACAATGATCACCAATTAACCTCTCAAAAGCAAATGGCAGATAAATGAAAGAGCAACTGAAAGCAGACAGAAATTTTGAGGTGTATTACAAGGAGGAGAAAGACCTAAAGAAGTACTCATCTTAATAAAGAGCAGCAGATATTTTGGCTTTGACCAGGAAGCAAGTGATAGAATCATGGGATATCCTGAATTGGAAGGGATATCCCAGGATATTCCTTATATATAATAAGACTGCAGGTAACCAGCAATTTTATTCAAAAGAGTAAAAACTGAAAAGCTGAAAAAGTTTTAAGTAGCAGGGCAGCAAATGGGTCTGTTTTGAGGCAATAGAGCCACACGATCTGCACTGCAGAAAAGAAAATGGTTGTAATGGTGCCTGCTCTAACTTGAACAGACCTGAGTTCCAGATTTCTCTGGCAGTCCATAAAATCCACTCAGCAGATGATAGTCCTCAGAGGAGAAGGTAAGAGGGAAACTCGCTTTCCTTGAGAAGACCAGTGAAATTTGTCAGACCCTTCAAAAGCTGAAAAGAAATGTGAAAAGCAGAAAAAACATTAGTGAAGATTGTACATCCTATGTATTCAGCACGGTATGCAGAAGAGAGGGCTTGGGATTGAATAGGTAACTCCAAACCAGGAAAAAAGAAAGAAGAATGTAGTTTTGAGCTGCATTTAACATGTGTCAAAAGCACTGTGAGCTAGTTAGGGGAGGTGGGCGTGATGGGAAATGGGGAAATAACTTAGTTAAGGCAAAGGGTAAAAACATTTTCGAGTATGAGATGTGAAATATTAGTAAGACTTAGTACATTAAGTATATTAGTACAGTTGCATAAATGCAAGAAAAAGATATATCATTTCAGAGATCATTGCCTAGGGATCCTTATAGAATTCTTGCACAAAGTAAAAAACTTTGTTGTCTGAAAGTTGGCTTTCATTATGATAAAGTCTGATGCCTACAGTATCAGCATTTACAGCATTGCCATATTATCTTTTTACTAGATGCAAAGGCAGCAGTTGACATTCGGTAAATAAGGGCACAAAATATAAAATACTTGCCTGGGGAACTACTGTAGTCTTCCCATGTTAGTAAAAAAATGAAACAAGTATTTCTAATACTCTTCCACTATAAATCTAAACCAGAGAATATTACATTTAACTCTCCTGATGTTTTCTGTGGAAAAAAATAGGTCTAAAATAACTTATGATGTTTTGAAATTTTAATTTTATTATAAACACCGGAATCTAGGAGTTATTTGATTTATTTCTGTTTGGTAACATGCCACCTTATCTCCATTTCTTTTGATAAGCTAACGTGCAGTCATGTGTCGATAGCTGTGAACCAGCTTCCACGCATCTGCACCTTCTGCCCGTTCCAAGGTGCAGCCCGTGGCTCGTTCAGAGGGCTGGATAAACCCTCTCACACATGGCAGATCATTGAACAGTGGCAGCAGCTAAGTGGAAACCACCTCTGCCAGTGAAAAGCTCCTTTTTAACAGGTGTCGCTTGCAAGCATTTGAAGAAAGCATGTTGGATGTTGTGGTGACCTGACCCTGGCTGTAGAGCAGCTGCCCATCAGGGCCACGCTCTCCGTCTCCTCCTGAAACTGGACAGAGGGATGGGAAACACAACCAAAGGCTTGAGAACTGAGGCAGGGATGGGGAGAGATCACTCACCAGTCACCATCACGGGCACAACAGATTTCACCTGGGGAAATTTGCTGAACCTTTTATCAGTCAAAATCAGAATAGGACAATGAGAAGTAAAACAAACCTTAAAAGTGCCTTCCCCCAGCCACTGCCTGGGCTTGACTTTATTCTCTGCCACCAGGATGGGCCTTCTCCACAGAGCACAGTCCTGCAGGAACAGCCTGTGAGTGGTTCCTGTCCTTACCTCAACTCGTGAGCCCTTCATTGCATTTTCCCTGCCCTCTGCAGTTTGAGAAGGGGAGTGATAGAGCAGCTTTGGTGGGCACCTGGCATTCAGGCAGGGTCAAACCACCACAGGGGTCCCCTCAAACATTTCTCTGTGCTCTGATAATGCAGATCAAGGAAACAGTGAATATATCAGCTCCTGCCAAAGCACATGACAGTCCCTTATTTCAAGGGCTGAATAAAGGCTGCACATCAGATTGCAAAGGGGCTCCTTCTTCCTGCTTTGGGAAATACTGAATAAAAACCTCCTTGAAAGTGCAGAAGTCTTTTATCTATTACTGTCGTAATTAATTACAGTACTCAACAGAAAAATTGCAATTTTTCCTTTAAAACTGATGATCTTTCATTCTGCAGCAGCTCTTTTATGCGTTTGTTCTCATTTTACACATTGTGATTCTTTTTCAGGATGAATCTGAAGAGCAAGAAGGGTTCCATTTGTCATGTCCTGATTGATGCATACTTTGTCAAACACAACTTTCTAAAAGAATCTGGAAGGAATTGACTCCTTTGTGGTAACAGCTGGAAACATTTAGAGGATAATTCTTCAGAGTGCAGGTTGAAGCAGGCTGAGGTACCTATGCAGACCATCGTAGATTGAGAGTAAATCCAAAGTTATCCTTGCAGGTTTTATTACAGCCCAAATAAAGCTTGCTGGATGAAAACAACCCTAAATGAATAAGTTACTTAGGGTTACTTGCTACTTAAAAACATGGTTGGCAATGGGAGTAAGATCTGTTTCCCAGTCTCTCCCTTTCACTCTTCACATTCTAATTTTTTCTCCCTTTTTAAAAAGAGTTTCTCTTTACAGTTTAAGTTCTAATAAGAAGTCTATAAAAGATGTTTGGTCTTATTGGAAAGCTTGTGTAAAAGAAAATATATAGGAGAAGTGCCTTAAAATCTCTAGCTGGCTTGGGGTGTTGTGCAAGAACTTCAGTGGTTATTCACTTGCTAATTAACATTAAAAAGAGAAGGTATCATTCCTCAATAAGTAAATGGATGTGTTCAACTCCAAATTTCTGTATCTCACATTGAATTGTATTACTCACCTGAAGCAGAATCATCCTGGGAAGAAGCCAGAAAAAGTTTCCAAAATGTCAATAGCTGGGGGCATCATGCCCACACAATGCAAGAGAGCTCTCTAGCTCTATTATCCCTGACATATCCCTTAGATGCAATTATTCCATTGGATGCCTCCATTTGTGCAAAGGGAGAAAGCTGGTTGTAGGCCAGCCAAATTCCAACACACAAAGCTAAAATTTTCTCTGGATGAGTTGCAGTGCTGTCAGTGTGTGCAGGATTCCCCCTTTTCCCCTTAGGTGCTGCAGACTCCGCAGGATGGGAGTCAGACAGCATGCAGTGGAGCAACTGAAGCCAAAGCTTGCTTCAGGGAATTTGGGACATTGCTCTTCTACAAACACCTCTGATAAAGGGGGTACCTGCATTTGCTGCTTCCCCATCCCACCCCTACAGCTGCACGTGCTGGAAGCAATAGCCTTTGTTGGAGTCAGTGCTTTGCTGAGATGAGCGAGTGCTGCTGCCCTCCTCTCTCATTGTGACTGATGAGGCACAGTATTTTGTATTTGGAATTCAGCTTAGGATTTAAGTGACCTAATATTGTCCCAGAATTCAACTAGATATAATTTGATTTTCTATGTTGTTGAGTCGGAATAATCTCTTTTTAATTAAATGTATCTTGGATTTAGTTTCATGCTCTTTGCACAAATATGTCCAGCATATCTTGTGCTATAGTTACTACACATGGACAAGTATTAGTATTAATTTATATTTTGTAGTACATTTTGGTAACAAATAAACAATGCAATGAATCAAATTAATGGAGAGAAAATAATTACTGTTCCATATCCTTTCTGTAGTATTTTGGTTCCACAAGATTGCTGTACTTAGGAGCTGATTTAAAAAATGCAGCATTTTTCTCTGGATAACAGCCATTTGCTGTCTCTGGACATACACACTGAAGTGGTAACTGTAAGCAGTTTCATTTGCAAAAAAATATATCAGTTGTGCCTCTTAAGTGGCCTGAATATTACAACTGACAAATCATTCACAGTAATTAAAATGTATTAATAAATAATAGAAATAATACCAAACTGTCAACAGCAGCAACAGCAAAGTTTAAAAATATTTGAGGAATACTTGTAGCTTTCATTACCTACCACTTATAATTCTCAGACAAAAGGGAGTTATAGACAGTTATTCCTGTAAGGACTAGCCATTTTAATAACCAAGTTTCCCAGAATTATGTGTCTATAAGTTAAAAGAATAATTTTTTCCCATCAGTAAGTTGGGGGTTTTTCATTAAACATTTATGTTCCTAATTATGTGAGCACCTATAATCTGCTTGAGTTGGCACATCAACGTTTTCTTCAGTACGGCTTGAAAATGTCAAGGTAAGATTATTAAACTATTCCCATGGTAATTAAACACATTCAAGGAAAAGGCTTTTTGAAAAGTTTTATCCTGGTATTTAGAAGTTTGGGCCAGTCTCTCTGTAAAGCTGGGATGCCTGCTGTAGTCTGATGAGGTGTTCGATGAAGCACAAAGGCAGAGCAAGTCCCAGATGGAACATTACTGCCTTGTATATGCAAAAATTTCAAGTTTTAGTGTATCCTCTCCATCTGTTACATCTTTAACTCATGTGCTGTAGTCAGCAGTCATATCACATCTGACCAGATGAAATAAAATATACTGTCAGAAAGTTCATTGGCAAACATTTTACAGCAAGAAAGAAGTAGACTTGCTTGAATACAGGTTTCCATCTCCAACCATGGAAAATGTACAAACTGTCTTTATTTAAGTTTTGGAGTTTATTCATTGTACTCATTCTACTCACAGATGTACAGTTTGTGAGTCTCAGCTACAGCACCTCACCCTTAACCTGCTTTGTGCAAACCCTTCTTGTTTAATACCTCTCTTCCTCAAAAACAATAAAGGACAAGTAGACTGTAGCCAGGTGCAAATTTATCACAAAGAAAAAAATGCATTATTTAGTGGCTTTAATCTTTTCATTAAGAAGAAATCAGAAACTCTTCAGTAATTGGACAGGCTTAGTCAGGGAGCCAGTCTATGGATTTCAAAGGCCTGAAGACACTTCAGCCTCCACATAGTCAATGTAGCAGTGCCCATCAAACTGAAAAATAATTCTCCTTCTAGAGTGTCCTAAAATACAACCACAAAAATGGAAAGCATAAACATGCATGGAAGTCTGAAATCAGATGAACTTACCAGCCCTAACAAGCTCAAGCTATTTCTTTGAGAAAAAACATCTAGAAGTTATGAGCTCTCCTCATCTCTCCATTCTTCTTCTTTTTAAAGGGACTAAAAGGAAAAAAAAAATTACGGTGAAAGTGTGTTGTGTTCAAGAATAATGGGTGATTGTATTTCTATCAATACAGCAGGAGTAATAAATAGTTTTGGGATGCCTTCTCTGTTTCAGAACTGAAAGAAGAGCTCTTCTTTAAGAAGCTTATCAGAGTGTACAGTGCTGTGGATTCAAACAGTGTGAATGCTTCAGCTGAACTTCAGAGACCGACGAACCCGAGGGCCTCTTGGGGCCAATCTGATTATAAACTGGGATCACTCCCTACAGGTCATTATATTTTACCCAATTGCCTCTGAACTGAGTTCAGTAACTTGCATTTCAGCTAAAGCGCATCCTTCAAGAGTAGAATTCAATTTTCAGCTGAAAAGAAGGAAAAAATATTAATTCTCTTTTAAAAAAAAGGCAAAGAGACTTTGGTAGATGATTCATAACAGTTTGAAGTTTCTTGATCAGTAATGTATTGCTAGCCAACAGTGGGTCAGTGACCTGTATGAAATACAATAATGATCTCAAGGTGCATCACAAAATCTGTCTTAGCTCCAATTAATTGGCATCCCTGTTGGCACTTTTGGAAGAAATTGCAAGAACTGATTGAGCACTGAAAATTAGCCGCTGTCTCATTCCCACAAGGTAGTCTTTTCAGCTTAAAATTGAAGACATATAAAGACATATAAAAATGTGCAGAACTAGTGGCTCTGTAGTATCTGTTCTCTTGGAAAATATGGAAGTGTTTTCAGAATTCTTGTTGAACCAATTCTGCGAGTGCCACAGTTGTTTCTATTAGTAAATGAGGAAAATACAGAAAGTATGGAATAAACTGCTTCATTATACAAACATAAAAGCACAACTTGGTTGTTCCTCCATGGCTCGATACTAGAGATGGTAGGACATTTTTTTTGCTTCTTTATATCCTACCTAAGATATTGTGTATTTAAAACAAATTCTTCACCTACTGTTCTTATTACTTTAGGGAACACTAAACAAGCATGCCAGTCTTTTTACTGATTGTTGTCAACTCCACTTAGTACTTTGTTGTATTAGTGTACATTAATTTGTTATTTTATTATTGCTGCAAGGCATATACATGTCATTATATTTTAGGGTAGAGGCTCATCCTTGTGGTGATTATTCAGAATGATATGTTGATGGCTTTAATGGGCCAATAACCTAGTAATGAAGTCTCTGTAATGGAATTCAGTGCTGTTGTGAAATTTTTCAGTACTCCATAGTGATATGATTTGCAGAGTTGTGAAGCTGTGCAAGTGGAACAATACATTAATATAATTTTCTGTAGGTCTACAGGTTTGCTACCTATGTGTTTGTTTAGAATACTGGTTTTCACAGATGAGATATTTCCTTGAGCTACTGAGGACGTTTTTGATAATATGGTAATTTGTGCATTTTTTTACTAGTTTTCCACAACTAGATATTTAGAAAATCTGATTGTTTAAGATAATAATTATTGGAAGAAAATATGACATTCTGTGATGAAAGTAATTTGTTATGTTTCGCAAAAGAATTTATGGAATGGACATTCCTTGTACCTTTATGAAAATGAGAACAAATACAATGAAATGATAAACTGACATACCTTTTATTACATTAAATATTTGGTAAATAGCCAGAATAGGTTACATGTAGTGTATATAAATTGTCATAGCTAATGAGGCCTCTTTGTTCAAGTTGTATACAATGATAACATGCAGTTTGTGTACACCCTGGTAATACTACATGGGGGATTTTTGGATATGCAACCCTGAAGAAAACCTGACATAATCTAGTGCTCATATATGAGACTTAATTTTTAACAAGTCTTTTTCACTATTTCATAACTTTCTTTAATCAGGAAAGAAATTGAGTGGTACTGTTTAGAGAATACCACTTTAATACATCATTTGTAATAATTTTTAGGTACGAACTAATCACATTTTTAAAGCTTACATGATTCAGGTTGTACTGCCTTCACTGGGTACTATATTTCAAAACCTGAATTTAATGTTGGAAAGCTGAGATAAAAGCTAAATATAAGGTGCTAGGAAGTGATAGTCATTATTTTATCTTAGTGCAGTAAATTAAAGACACTTCAGAATCAATCTGATAACATGAGAAACTTCATAGAGGTCACTATTAAAAACAATTAGGGTGAATACTGTAAGAATAATATGCACTAAGAATAATATAATTGCTTTTGTGATAAACTGTGAATGATAAACTGTGAATGTATCATACACCAAAGATTAAAAAAACAAAAACAAAAACAAAAACAAAAAAAACAACAAAAAAAACCACAAACAAACAAACAAAAAAAAAAAACCAACAAGAAATCTTTAATATTTGAAGGAATAATCAGACAAATATTCAAAATATTCCAGAAACTGGTGCCTAGAGAACAGAGAAAGTCAGTGAAGGTCATTCCTGTGTGAATGAGCACTATCTGTGTAAAAGTGGAAAAGTCTTTGTGTCACTAGGAAGGGTTTATTTTTGGTTTTTTCTTCATGTGCATCAAGTCGAAATATCTCTAATGAGGCAGAACCTGCACCTCAAGCTCCCACACATCTTTGTACAAGCTGGCCAGTCTGATAATTCAGATTCTAATAGAAAGCATATGTCCTGAAATTAATTCAAAAGGCAGCCAGCCTGAGAGCTTTAGGAAGCTCTGTGGTTGATGGAATATAGGGCATTTTCATGGAACTTGACTAAACAAAAACTTAATTCCAAATACTACTCTATTATCACTTATTTGTTATGCCACTACTGATTTAGAAAGCCTTATCTGTAAAAGAATTTTTTCTTTTCTTCTTGGTAATTTTAGTGAAGTTTTGGTTGTCTTGTGCTGTATTGATTATAAAACCCAACCAAATAAACAATGTTTGCAGGAAATGGTGAGCAATCAATGGGTAAAAGACAAGCTTTCACTGAATGAACACACATTTCCTTAGTAAAAGGCCAGAAAAAAACCCTTGAATTTCTATTTGTTTAATCTATAATTCACTTTGATGAAGCATTGTACCAGAATACTGTGACTTGATGTCTTGGATACTGTAAGGAAATTTCTCTATTTAAGTGATTTAAAGTGATCAATCAACAATCTCTGTTGTTCAGTCTGTCAGAACAGAAAGGAATTCTAAGAGTGTTCAATATATAGTATCCATCTGACACCAAAATAAAGAAAATAGATGTTTTTACTTCAAGTTCAAAGAATCACTTTTTATATATCTGTGTGGGTACATTTAAATGTAATTTTTTATTTGGCACTGGAAGAGGCTCCCCAGGGTAGCGGTCACAGCACCAATGGAGTTCAAGGACCATTTGTAGAACACTTTCAGGCACATGGCACAATTCCTGAAGTTGTCCTGTGCAGGGACAGCACTCGGATGTGACTGATCCTTGTGGGTCCCTTCCAGCTCTGGATATTGTATGAGTCTGTCAATTGAACTTCCTTATATGCATAAACTTTCAGAAAGGTGATACAGAATGGATACTGCACTAGGAATAGAAACAGTTTCTTCTCTTTTTCCTAAGTGCTGGTCCACATGGGTGGACTTTTCAGAGACCCAAGTGCTAAAACCTCGAACCTCTGTCAGTAAATACCTGTATCAGCTGACGTGACATCCACAGCTAAGATACTTCTGAAACCTGGCCACAGTGGCTACAAATCCTCAACATTAGGATGCTATATTAATTTATGCAGTCGTCATTACCTTGTGATATCAGGGGGTTAGAAAATTTTTATTCTCACCCCATGTCATGGTTTAACTCCAGCCAGTAACTAGGCTCCACACTGCTCCTCAGGTGGGATAGGGGAGAGAATTGGAAGGGTAAAAGAGAGAAATCTCATGGGTTGAGATAAAGGCAGTTTAATATGTAAATTAAAAGCTCCATACGCAAGAAAAAAAGCAAGGGATTTATTCACCCCTTCTCATGGGCAGGCAGGTGCTCAGTCATCTCCAACACTCCAAGCAGGGTCCCTGGCCTTTACTGGTGACTTGGGAAGACAAGCCCCATCCCTCCAAATGTCCCTTCTTCCTCCTTTCCCCCAGCCCTGGGTGCTGAGCATGGTGCCATGCAGTGGGGAATATCCCGTGGGTCAGTGAGCATTGCCTGTCCTGGCTCTGTCACCTCACAGCCCTTTGTGCACTGCCAGCCTCCTCGTGGCACGGGGGGCTGAGGACACGTGCCAGAGCTGCTCAGCAGGGATGCAAACAGCCCTGTGTTATTGGCCCTGCTTTCTGCACAGTCCAGAGCTTTGTACCTACTGCGACAAAGATTAACTCTATCCCAGTCAAAACCAGAACTCACCACCATAAGGACCGAATTCTACAGCAAGACTGCAAGCCCTTAGCGGAATGTAACTGCAAATGCAAATTTTTCTTCTTTTTCCTTGTTGCCAAGTGTTTCAGCCATTGCATTAAGGTTTTGCAGAAATTTAAATAATTTATATTATTCCTGGACTTGGTGATGCATAAGGTTGTCCTTTTACTTCTAACTGATGATGTATTGTACCTATTCTTCACCTTCACAAATGGAGTATTCATGGGCGGGGAGACAAGCACGCTCATTTTCACAGCTTTTCTAGATTCTACCTAAAAGACATGGCAAAACATTTCACTGCTCCATTTGCTATTTGAGCATTAGAGAAAAACCAGTCATGGCAAACACATTTCTTAATATATTCTCTGAAACAATGAAGGACCCCCTCAATTAAAATAGGTGGAAAACACTTCCAGCCTTGGAGTAATCATAGATAGTGCTGGTGTGCTGCTTGGCTTGTGTGTGCTCTGTACAAAAGCCCCAGGTAGCATGCCAGAGATGTAAGCCTGTGCAGTGTAGAGCAGGGTGAGCTGCTGGAAAGGACAGCCTCATTCAGATGCAGCTCACACTGTGTTGTGTAGAATGCACCAGAGTCTTTATGACTTCCCGGGGTGGTAAATTTTCACCTTGCTGACAACTGGAGTAATTCCTGTGTGCAGAATAAAATCTTCTATTTTTATGAACTATGCTTCCTTATTTCTGTCAAATATCATAGTTGCTGTTATCACTAATCATTATAGCTATGTTTGTGCAGAAAGCATAGAAAATTTTGTGAATCAATATGTTACTGTGGAGGACAGAGTAGTAATGTCATTTCCTTGGATCTGTAAGTTGTGTATTCCACATTATCCTTTGTATTAATTGTGATGTTTTAAAACCCTTTTGGCACTATGCAGGTGTCTGCATTGAAATTTCTGCAAAGTTCAGGAGTCTCTTGTGAATATAATTTTGTACATGCTCTCCACTAAAAGTACACAAATGAAAGGAATGCCTTAATTAACAAACTCTATAGATATCAGACTATGGTGAACGTGTCAGAGATGTCTTTCCTTGTGCTATAATTGTGGTTTAAAAGTAGTACCATGCACACATTGGGTAAGAAGTATATTAAGGAAGCGAAAACATGAGAAACAGTTAATATACTCTAGGTGATGTGCTACAAAGCAAAACAAAACAAGACAAAAATGAGATTCAGGATGGCTTTGTAAGCAGTGGCTCAAGCAGAGCTTAAAGAAACCCTTTTTTCTTCTTTAGAGACACTGAAAATTGCATTTGCTTTCTCATTTTTGGGGATTTTTTATATTAGAGAATATATCAAAGCCGCTGTATCAGCTCAAACTTCCCTTGAATTAAATAATCCACTTTAAACCTTGATTTTAAAACTGCTTTCCTTGGACAAGAAAAGAACCATCAGCTGCAGCAGGTCTTACAGATGGCCTACAAGGCAGGTATCCTGGTGGGAGTCTGTGTTTGACCACCCAGCCCGGGCAAAGAGGCAGCTGGAAAGTTCTGTTAGGCAGATTTCTGTTATTGGTGGGAAAAAAGCATTGCTGCTTACATAAGGAATATGATGGCTGCCCATAAAGTAAGATTTCACCCATCACAAAGACATTGAGTAAGAGTATAAATGAATTGTTAATATTGTTAAGTGTAAAAGATACTATTTATATGACGCTATGATTTTTCCACACAGAATATCAAAGCCTTGCAGAGAGATATTTCAAATCTGTGTCACAAAATCCCTTGAAATTCTTTTTTTTTCTTGAATTAGAGTTTAGCATATTGGAATTTAAACATTTTATTGACCTCACATAGAAAGAGTCTCAAATAAATATTATGGGGATCTTTTCTTTTTTCAATAAAAATGTATATTTTTAGAAGAATAAAGCTGAAAATATTGGTATTTCTGTATTTATTCAGAAAATTATTTGCAGTATATAAGTGTATCCTTTTGAGATTTCAAAGCTCAGAAATACTTTATCTAACTTATTACTCTCTCACACATCTCATTCTTTCGCATTTACCAGTTTGTAGATGAGCTTATATTTCTCCCACATTTCCCATAATATTTCCTACTTTGAAGAAACAGAATTGAGCTCAGTTCTTTTACATAGGTTTTATAGTTTATACGTCTGGTTTTAGCAATGCCTTTAGCATATTAGCATACCCTGTTCTGACAAAAATCTCTAGAAGAAGAGAGGTCTATTTCTTGTTCTCAATCTTAGAGTGTTCATTCCACAAATAAACAGCTTTTTTTCCCTGTCAATTGCTTCTTGAAATTGGTTAATACCCCTCTCTACATGCAATTAATCTATGCAATTTGTAAAAGAAAAAAAAATAATACAGTGCCTATTTAAACATTGCACATTTCCTTTCTTTTCATACGAGTGATTATGCTGGCGCTGTTCATGCATTTCCCGTGTCCGGTTATGAGTCTGCAGGATTTTCTCACCGAAGGGGCCAAGCCCTGGAATGGGCTGCCCAGGAAGCTGATGGGATCCCCATCCCGGGATGTGCTCAGCAAATTGCTGGACGTGGCACTTGGTGCTCTGGTTTAGCTGACACGGTGATGTCCAAAGGCTGGGCTCAGTCTTGGGGGGTCTTTTCCAGCCTTAAAGATTCAGTGACTCTGTGAGAACAACTGTAATAGAATACCGTGTTTCTGCATTATTCACGGGGTTTTTTCTGCACCTACAAAGGTAAGTATCCTCTGTGAAACTGGCCATTTTCTAAAGCACCTCCCTTTCTGTATTTGGGTATAGAAACACTGCCAACTGAACCTGTAAAATAACTTCACAAAAGTATTTAAAGCAGTTAAAAACAATAAAATAATTTAATTGGTTCTAAATACAACCTCTATTCCTTTTGGGGAGGTGAAATCTTAATCAACAGTTATTCATCCCTGAGATAGTTTCCAAGTAGACTTTATAATGTTTGCACAGATATATGCCTTAATTGGTAAAGATAGGTAATAGGGTCAGAATTTCTTAAGGTAATAGAGGCAGGTAACAATGTTAGTTTTCCTTTGGCTTTTCCTTTGGCTTCCTTTATGACATTGGACAAATAAATCACTTGTTTTTGGCAAGAAGATGTTGTATAATATCCTTTCCAGGTGAAATACTGTTTTCAATCTGAGATTAGGAATGGGAGCACTAAAAGTCTTAAGGAAATTTGAAAGATGCCCATACCAGATATAGTTAAGACAAGATCACAGAAAACAATTTCAAAAATATTCTGGTGAGCATACAGTGCTCATAATAAATATATTTCTATTATTTGTTAATCTATATGTTCCATTTATGCTTTGGATTTATTTCTGATAAAAAAATCTAATATTTAGTTGCTTAAAAAAAAGGTATTGTTTTTAAGATACAGAAGGAAATATAATTATCTAACCCTGAAGTCTTCAAATGGAGATTTAATTAATTTACACAGTGTTATATTTCCAAACTACACAGTCATCATCCAAAGATCACTTTTACTATATATTAAATCAGACCATGGTTTTAAAACTAGAGATGAGGACTTTTAGCAGGTGCTGATGAAGACAATAAAAGACTTAGTGACACACATAACAATTGTAGCATCTGAACTGTGTCCTTTCATCTTCCTCAATTTCTTGCATAAAGAGAAATTTAGTGTCTCCACTTGGATTACGGGACCAAAATTTTTTATCTTCTCTAAAATTAAGGAGTTTTTGAAAGTGAAACCTCATCTTATACAAAAAAAGTAGCTCCAGACAGAATGAACAAAAACACAGACTGTTTCTATGCCCACTAGGTCAGGTGTCTAGATTTATTACCAAGAAAATAAGAAAATGGAGCAAAGAAGGAAGTTCTATTGCACAGCAAGAGAAAATCCAATGCAAAGCAGCTTTCACCCCACTACAGGGCAGGGATGTGGCTACGTATAAACTCAGACCCAAGGACCACCACAAAGGGTTGCAACAAATGCACAGCTATGCAAGCACAATGCCGTGGAAAAATATGTGTACGTTATGTGTAGCATGCAGACAGACCATGCTGGAAATCATGCTGATAAAAACACCTATTTGAATAGACACTTGGCAGCTGCCTTGTTAAGCGTATTTCACATGTTCACCACGCAGTGCTTATTTCTGAAAGTAAATTCTTTTTTCCAAGACTCAGCAAGCTCACTTGCATCAATAGGCTTTACACTGAAATTGCCTCCCTTTTGTTCAAGCCATTGAAAAAGATATTTGTTTCACTGTTGGATAAATTATTGGCAAACTTTCCTCAGGAGCACCTCAAAAGAATCCGGCTTGTTGCCAGATCTATGTTCATTTTTGTTATAAAGTGAAAATGCTGTACCCAGGTTATGTTTATGCTTTTTTTTACTGCTTCTACAAAACATAAACTTCAGAGCTGCTGGGTCCATCAGGGTTAAACTCAGCAATATGCTCTTAAATAATTGTTGAGAAACCTTTATGCTACCTAGTTGAAGTCAGATGAATTTTCCAGAAACAGAACCACTGAAACTCTTTGTTACAGCAGAGAGAGTAAGAAGAGAAAAATGAGATAAGGTGTATTGTGGCAAATAACTTTTTTTCCTTTAGTGGCTTAACTTACTGCAGAAAGAAAAAGGTTTTGTGTATAATACAAGCAATAGATGTTTACTGTCTCAGAAAATGTAGCTGGAAAAACTGAAAAAACTGTGATCTTCTGTGCCTGCTATTGCTGATAGCATCAGTTATTATTTTGTCTTGTCCTTTCCTCCATGTCTCTGTCAGATAGATTGCCATCACATATCTGGAAAGGGCACGTGTGAAATATATGACATGATTCATTTCATCAAAGGTCAAAATGAGATGAAGCTTTGTCTGACCCTACAAGAACAAGTCACCCACCATAATTACAACATTTGCTACTGAGAAAACAGACTGCCAATGCACCAAAGGAAAAAACAGAAACCTCTGTGGAGGTAATCCAAATATCCATGGCTGTCTCACCCGTGCAGTGTGATGGTGTAAGGGACAATAGTCAAGGGGGGAGGATAAAATATACTTCTATATTTAAAAAAAAAAAAAAAAGATAAAATATACTTCTAGAAGCTACCACACTACCCAGGGAGCAAATGCGAGGGAAGTCAGATTTCTCTGCTTTCCCTCAGCAGCTGCATGCAGCAGTTGTTTTAAGCAGGAAAGTTATCCTTCTTCACAAGAAAGCTCAGACTTTGAAGCTCAAAGTAAAACTTACATTTCTCATATTCACATTGATGGTCCATTACCACTCTGCGTATTCTGTGATTCTGTGATCATGAATGAGGAAGCCAAGAAAAAATGCCTGTCACATATCTTGAGCTTTCTTGTGTCTGGAAGAAAGAACAAAACCAAACACTACTCTAAAGTATAATGTTTAAATATGCATGTTTTTGGGGTGGTGGGTCGGAGACACAACACCCATGGGTCATCAGCAAACAGCACTGAGTTTAGTGCAGCTTATTAAACTTATCTGGGGATTTGTTTTCTTCTGGGTTGGTTGAGTTTAGGGGGCAGCTTCAGATCAGCTGCAATGTGACAACATTAAGTGTCAGAGGTCATTGCCTCTTGTCTCACCATTGGGAAACTGGAGAAAAGCAGATGCTTTTGAGGTTCATCTACAAAAATAAAACTTCATACCTAGATGTCAGTTTATACAAACACACCGTCCTGAAACTGAGCTCAAATGTTGATAGGGAAAAGGTTGGACAACCTCCTTTGTAGACAGTTCACTTAAAGGAACTAATCATGGAGCATTAACCTGCGTAAATATTTGATTCCCATGGGGCGAATCAGCAAGACCACTGACCCCTACCTGTTTCTCTAAGAGATGGGTATGCAGTACGTTCCCAAATTACAGCTTTCAGCTCAATGTCTGCATTAAAATATCTCTCAATAAAAAGAGAGCAAGCTGGAAATGAAGTTGAGAGCTTGAAATCTCCTCAGATCCTGTGTATTGCTTGAATTTCTCAGTAACCAAGTCAGAAAAACTTATATGTTATGGAGCAGTTACATCATTTGGTCTAACAAGTATTCTCCTTTGTGTCATATTCTTAGACAATCATTCCTATACATTAATAAGACTCTACACAACAGTACTGATATAATCAGGACTTGGTATTTTCTTCTCATTTTACTTTTTGATGTATTAAATTAGGACTTTAGTTTATTTTGGTCTAATTTCTTCTCTTTCAGGCAAGGCATGATGATGTGTATACCATGATGTATTTCACTTTAGGCTAAGGATTAGGCCTGTTTTCATGTTGTGACATTTTAACTTCACTTACTCCAGTGTTGTACAGAATGGCAGGTAAGAGATGTAATGAGTTAACCTTTTCCCACAGTTAGATCAGTTAGAGCAAAGAGATATTGCCAGCAGCTTCTTAACATTGCTACTTCCACCACTTATGTAAAATGTTCTCACTCTTGAATATCCATATCTACCTATATCCTTTTAACAAAAAAATCATTCCAAGATTTATGCTTTGGTTAGATGCACTATATGTGATGCAAAGATACTATTTGAAGTTACATTTCTTACTTGAATTGTATCAATGTTCTTCCCCCAATTTATAAAACATCTCGATGTGTTTATTTGAAAACAGGTGCAGTGTTTTTTGAAAACTACTATCCTTTATTAGTCTTTCCAGCCATGAGGAGTGACATTGTCATTTGTTTATGCCAGGTGAAAGCTTTTAACTCAAAAACACAGTGTCTCTCACTCACATAGTATCTAATTTATGTACTCTGAAAAAGCCAAATAAAATTACAGCAACGTTTGCTTTTTAATATCATACAGAAAAAACCCTTCAAAGTCAGCCGTGCATGAAGCAAATATACAGGAAGGGACCTTAAATCCTAGCTGCTGATAGATCATGATCCCAAACGGCCTTTTATGTATCTTGAAAAGAAAACTTTGTAATCATCTATGCCATCAGTAGTGACAGTATATTCACTGAAATCATTATACCAAAGTGCAAGGCTTGGGTTTATCTGAAAGGGATTGTTCATTTATTCATGAAGTTGAACTGAAAGTTCTGTGTAGTTTTGAGCCTTTCTTTAATTAGCAAGTTAGAGAAGTTAGGCATTATTTAAACTTTCCCTGAATAGATGTTCATTGTTCAAAAGAAAAGAAGAAATCAGAATATTTCTGATGGAAGAACAAATAGGTTAATCTCAGGTATTTATTCTTAAAAGGTTGTCAAGAGTTGTGCTACACCCAAATGCATTTGTTTAGCAGATCAAACAAAGGGTGTTGGATTCACTCTAATAGTGAGACTAGGGAAACAAATGACTACTCACATTTAATTTTTTTTCTAAAGCCCTGTAGATTAGATTTGCTACTCTCCATCAGAGTTAAAATGAGGACAGGTAGGAGAAGACTTGACAACATGTGTTTTCCACAGACCCACCTTAGAAAGGCCAGCCTCTAGAACCGAGATGAATATTTTTTAACATCCATTCAGAAAATTTAAAAGAATTCCTGTGAGATGTCCTGCAGGTATCTGGTGCATATGCCTCTAAAACACTGTTGACCAAAGACAGTTTTCAGTTGTTCTGAAGCACCATTTAAAGAATCTTACCTCATCCCTTCTGCTGACAATTTTTCTCTGATGACAAAAATGTTTGCACAGATTTTGCCCATGAAAATGTTGCTTGCCATTAGTAATAACTTTTATTTATATGTTGGTTTTGCATCAATGGCTAATTTACAAAACACTGAAGAATGATGTTCATTAACATTTTGTATCAAGAAGGTAATAAATTTTATTCAAAATACAAGTTTGAATAAATCTAAAGGCATCTAAAAACTGAAATGTTGGCACTGTAATTTTATATGCACCTTGATTCCTAATTGATAGCTGCCATATTTTTGTGCTGTAACCCCAGAAGAAAGATGTATTTCTGAAGTTGCCACAGTTGCCACGAGATAGAAGCTCAGACTACATAAAGGGTTTTTTGAAATACTTTAATTTTTAATGAAAATAGGAAAATTTTGGGCATTAATAGCAATCACCAAAAACCTCTACTTAGACTTGTAACAATATCCATGCAAGTTTATATTCTGGTAGGCTCTATTAGAATATTCCACACTCCGAAGAACATTATCACATGTTGTCTCAAAAGCAGAAGTGAAAAACACAGAAACACTGTGCACATTTCCAGAGGCCATTGTATTACCAAATATAGTGCATGTTAGAATAGAGATGAGACTAATGGGAGTACGCTAATCAAATTAATTTAACTTTAAAGGCAGACAACTTCATGCTGTATCTCTTTCACAGCTGTAAATGTCATAAAAATATTTGCAATCTTTGATGGTTTTTAAAATCCTTTGGAGAATATCCCATATAGCTTGGAACCATGATAAGCAAATTGTTGGTAATTTCCAACTAAGCAATTTTGGCCTTTATACTACAGTTATGACTGTTTGAAAATCGTTAAAAATCTTGAAGCAATTTCATAGTATTCCGATGTTAATTGCAACATTAATTTCAACAAAAATCAATATCAAAGATTTTTCATTCAGTATTTCAGAATAACATTTACACTTGTGAATGATGTTGAATATAATCAAAAGGATAAATACAACACTCATAAAGCATTAAGTTTCAAGCAAATTCTGAGGGGAAAAATAGATCTCCATTAACAAGTCAAAATGCATTTTGATAATCACACTGCTCTTTTGGTCCAAAGCCAGGATCTGTTCCTACAAAAAAGACCTAAACAATTCATTATTATATGTATTGCTCTATTCTTAGATGTCCAAAACTTGTTTAGAACCTTGATCTTCCATTTGCTTCATAAAATTAACAATTTTTTGATGTAGGATAGTCTAATAAACCACAGGTGTTTGATTCTACAGATAGGGTGGCCATTGTAGAATGAATTCCAAAAACTGTGAAACTAAGCAAAAATCCTTTACTGATAAAACTTGAAGTGGAAGAAGACACAAAGCATAGGGGCAACAGACAGTGGGAGGAAAGGCTGGAAAATGATAATGTAGGGTTAGTACAGAATTTCCCTAGACAAGTATAATTTTCTAATGACATCAATAACAGTTAATTATATGGGAAATAATATAGGGCTGTCAGTACCATAGGGGATAATGTTCTAGTTGATATTTCCTTTTCCTTTCCAATCTCCATCTTAGGAACTTCCCATTCCCAAGGTTTCATCCAAGACTTTTTTTTTTTGTATTTGCCAAGAATTTATTTTACATGAATTTCACAAATCAATTTCTGAACTCATCAATAATGTCATAGGTTTTCTCTTTTTTTTCCCAATTCCTCTGACAATCAGATTCCCAGTTTAATTATGTCCTGTGGTTGTATGGGAAAACACTTCCTTTTGTTTATATTAAGACTACTGTCATTATTATTTTTGAAGACCATTATGTTACTAGAAAATTAAAATCATCATTCTTTAGTCATGTTTGTCAAACCCTTTAGGCAGCATAGATTACATTTCAATAGATATGTCTTTCCTGAATGAGATATTATGTAAAATCTTATAAAGTATTATCATATATATAAAATAGAATCTTGCTTAAGTTACATATGAAACTCCTTGTCTTTCTGATAATTCCTTCCTGAATTTATTCCAGTTACATGGTATTCATTTGAGGTTGGATGACAAGAATTTAACTTTAGTATAATTTGGATCAGTCAAGCATTTTGTATTTGACTCAGAAATATTTTCTTTTCGGACATTAGAAATATCTTTTATAGTCATAGATTTTTTTTCTTAGTATGTTTGCTGTTTTAAGTATAAACACAGCAACAGATAAAATCATAAATGAATTCAAGATGCATCTTAAACTTCAGTCTTGTAGTCCTCTCTATATTCATGTAACTACATGCATTAGCCCAGTACTGCAAAATTGAAAGTCACATTATATTTTTGTAATGCTTGATGTATGTCAGAAAAAGGATTTCAATAATTCTTTCATTTCAGGATAAAAAACATGCTTTAACATTTTAGTAACCAAGGGATATGACATACTTTTCTTATTCCTTTGAAGTGCACAATTGGCTTCCAAATGAAGGAATTGCACATTTGTATCTGCACTTTCATATACAGTCTGTGAATACAGCAACTCAGTTCTTGGGGTAATGCAATCCCTGGGGCAGTTAGAAGGGAACTTTTGAGAAAAAGTGCTACCAGTGGGATTTTACAGGGAAAGCCACTTAGGTTATAAAGAGATGTCAAAGAGAAAGAGACAAATAAAATGCATTTGTCAGCTCTGGTTAAGCTATGAATTTTTGTTATAATGTCTTGTATGGAATGAGATGTTATTCCTAAGTTGTGCATTGCTCCAGCATAGCCATCCATTACAGTGAAACAGAAATAGCACATTCCATTAATCACACACACCAGGTTAAATAAAGATGTAAGCATATCGGGAAAGCAAAACTTCAAGTGCACAGCACCTTGGTATATTAACCAAATGTCTTAGAAGGGGTTACAGGTCTTAGAGAATAATAGTAATAATAATAAGCAAAGTTTCATTAGCCATGCTTAACTCAGTAATACACATTTATATAGCTGCAAAGCAATTGATTGTTGTAGAGTAAGCAACATGAGGTACATAACATTTGGAATCAGAGAGAATTTACTAGAAAAAAAAGGAGCTCAAATTGAATCAATCCATTAAGTTTGATAAATATTCCTTTCAAATATGTTTTTTTTTCCTTATACTTTACTAAGCTGCTCCTTCTACGTTACAGAGATGGATACACACAGAATCCCTGGTCAATTTATTCTCATGTCAGTGGTCATTTCATTCCGTGCTTTTATTAAAAAAGACCTCCAATATGAGGCAGGATAACTTTGTGGGATATTATACTATGGTAGGCTGACTATTATATATTAGGGAAGGCTGCTGGGATGATATGCATTCCCATTTTGTTGAATTGTAAATTTTCCACTTTTTCCTTATTTTTTCATGCATCAGCTCTGTTTTTTTTCTTTTAAGATGTTATTTCTGCATCCTTCCTGTTAAACATCCATTTCCATTTTCTTTCCAGCATGGTTCAAAAAGCATCATTGCTCCTAGTTACTCCATAGCATTTATGGTGTTCTGCAAGAGTAAAATAAAACACTTAAATAACAAAGTCTATTCCAAAGTCAGGTTGCAATCTAAAGGATCAAAATATAGTCATTGATGCCTAACTACATTTCTTGCTTGCATATCAGCTTTGAACAGATTTGGTCATGGAGGGAAATTGTTCCTTAGCATTATCAAGTTCAATTTGGACACATTATCATCAAGTTGACTTTTGTCATACATATCTGCTGTTATTTTTTTAGATATTTCATTGGCAAACATTCTACCCAAGTGTTGCTATAAGACACAAAAGAACACAAGCTCACACTGCGGTTCTCAAGGTGAAGAAAAAAGGGAAGTTTATTTTCTGACTCATTTATAGTTTTCCAAAAGTGGCAGTGGATTGGAGGGTGACAGTGCCACCTCTGCAATGACACTGGACAAACCAACAGTCTATCAACTTTCTCCTCCTCCATAAAGGAATGTAAAACACTGAGTTATTTACAGAAAGTGTGTGAGAAAGTTCACTACAAAAATGTCAACATCAGAAGGCTTAGAAAATCTTAAAAAACTAGGGTGACACCCAAGTGTTCTAAAAGCTTAATGTTTTGTGGTTTTTTTATCTTGTCTGTAATTATAGCTAATACAGTCCAAATCTAACTTCTATTGAACTATCGCAGTATTTTGAATCAAAATACTTTCTCTAAGGCTTTTCCTCACAGTATTTACTTACAGCCTTATATTCTATTTTTGCTTTACTGCAATACAACTTTTCTGTGCTGGTGTAGCCCGAAGTCCTGTGTGCAGTTTTGCACACCACAATATAAGATATAAAGCTTTTAGAGAGCATCCAAAGGAAGATAACAAGGATGGTGAAGAGTCTAGAAGGGAATACGTGTGAGGAATGAACTCTTGAATGGTCTGAGCTTGCACAGCTCTCAGAGTTACCTGTCCTGGCATCACCAGCCAAGGTCCTGGGGTATCCTCTGACATTCAGCTTCATGCATCTACCTCACCTTCAGCACCTGCACCCACTCCTGAGAGCTTTCCTCCAACCTGTCGTTCAACGGCTGCTTCTTTTTGGGAACTCTTCTGTTGGTGCCAGCCCCTCTATCCTGAAGAACCACCTGCAGCCCCAGCTGGTTTTCCCAGCCTCTGTGTTCTCTGAGCAGCCAATGTGCAGGAGCAGCATGCACATTAATCCATCCCGCCTCACGACTCTGTATCAAACGGACGAAACTGGATATGCCAATTCTGCTTAGCCCAGGCACTTTCAATATTTAACACTAGCCCATACAAGATGCAACTAGGAAGAGGCAGGCTTCAAATTAAGAGCACAAAAGCTCTGTTTTGGGCAATCACATACACTCAGTTCTTTACTGTCTATTAGCATTCACAGAAACTATATTCCCACTTACATACAGTCTGATAGTCTCTGAAATAAGATTGTCAAACTGTGAAGTCATTCTCTAATCCTGTAGAAAAGGGGTGGAAATGTCTTTTGCGCCATTTGAGTGACTTCTAAACTTTCCTAAGGACTCTGCTAGCATTGTCCTACAGAAGTAATCCTATACAGTTTGATCATGGGAGGGACAATGTGAGGTATATTTTTGAAGGTGCTTTTAATGAGGTTTCACTTTCTACTTAAACCTGAATAAATTGATGAGGAAAAATAGAAGGCAGAACTCATAAAAGATAGGAGAAAGAATAAATTAAATTATTCAAACTAATTTATTTCAACTGGGCACAGTTTCTTACACCTTTACATTAAACATCATATCAAAGAAGTTCAGTTTAGAGTTTCCTGCTGTGTGTGTGAGACCCAGAGTTTTCCAGAATTCCTGGCAATTGGTGTGTTGTGATATGATTTCCATAAATATGGTTAGCTATTTCCCAAAATGATTGCTTTATGTGTAAAAATCTTAAACCTGTTTCTGAACAAGGTTTTGGATATTTTTTGTTTATTGGTGTAGTCAGTTCCTAGCACTGCTCTTTGCCTCCTGCTGGACATCACAAACAAAAATATCTCTGCAGTCTTCTCCCAAATATTACAATTTTTTTTCCCACTTCTCCCATTCTCATCAAGTTTTTTAGTCTCTTGATATCCCAATTTCTCCTTAGTCCTTTTAATACACCTTTTTTAGTCTTTACTTTCATTCTCTTTGTACCCCATCTTCTCAACCAAGCCACAAATTTGTCATTTCAGAAAACATTTTTCTGACATGTCTGCCTGTTCCCATCAGTCTCCACCCATCATTTCTGTTTGGTACCATCACCAGTGTTTGCTATTTTTTCTTTTTTATACATGTTTCTATTTTGCTATTACTAAATAAGTTCACATTCGAGAACAGCTTTTAATGGCTTAAATTGATATCAAAAGTTTTTATTTGGCTGATGAGTTGGCCTCATCACTGTCTTCCCTATTACAGTAATGACAGCAAAAACACCAAACAACCCCAGCACATAGTCAGTAGGTAATTAGAATAAGAAATCAGACAGAAAAAGTGAAGAAGGTCCTAAAAATTTACCAAATCAAATTCTTGTTTCATGTGCTTTTTCTCCTTAGGAGACTGAGTGTATCAGTAAAAGATTTAAGAAATTAGAAAAGTCAAAGGAATTGAAAAATGCTGAATTTCAGCTGCTTCTCTTCCCACAGTGCTTGAGAAAAGACAGCCAAGGTTCACTTACATAAGTGAAGGCAGAATGATGATCTTTGATACTTGGTTTTCTTTTTGTGTTTTCTTGGGTGCTCAAGACAGTATTTGGATGATGTGTGAGTCAGTTTCCCATGTATCTGAATTTCACATATTTATATTTATTTATATTTATATATAGTTAGCCAGATCTGTCCTGTGGTCCATCTCTACTCATTTTGAAGGAGATTCCAGGCCTTTTTTGCCATTTTGGAGTCCACTCAATGAGAATTAGAAGTGCTCCAGTCCAAGCTCACATAGAGTATGTTTTTGTAACAGTTCCAGTTGTATGGAAAATCCTCAGTGGCCTCTTATCTAAGTGGCTGATAGACCTCTTACCTCTTACTTAGTGGCTGATAGACCTCTTAGCACTATTAATAGAGATTTAATATGAACCATACCTGAAGCAAAATTAAAGTGAGTGTAGGGGGAAGGAGATCATATGGAAAGGAGTTGGATGTCACAGCTTACACTTACTGGTTCAGGAAGACTGCAAAACATTCAGACTTTTACTGCAAAAAAACAATTTTAAAGCAGGTCTTATCTCTATTAGTCTCTAATTAGGGCAGAGGACAGGATGTTCAGAGCTTTTCACATGTCAAAGAGCTAAGGGGAATATAAAGCCTGACAGATCTAATTCCAGCGTCTCACTTAACTTTACAATCCCTATCATAGTAAGAGGGAAAGATTCAGCACTGCCTCTGGGGTTCTGCTAAATCTGCTGCTTGTGTCTCCCTTAGACCAAGAACTTTTCTTTCTCTCCAGCCTGTAATGACAATGCAGTGGCAGGCACCACCAGTTATTAAAGTTGTGTTCAAGCCTCTTTTCTGCTTCCACTGATTGTGGCTAAGGAGAGGCAACAGCTGGCGTGAAGTAAATCCAAAATCTGCAGCATTGGCCAAGCAGCAACTGCCTCACCACACCTCTGCTGACTGCATGGCAGCGTGCTGGCACAGGCCGGGGCCACGGCTGCCTCACCAGTTTTGTGTTACAGGAGGGAAAAGGGAGCAATCCACCAATAACAGCGGCAGGGGGAATTGTCTTTGCTCTTTTGCCAGCAGTGAAGAGAGTGAAACACATGAGTTTGAGAATTGTCTTTGCTCTTTTGCCAGCAGTGAAGGGAGTGAAACACGTGAGTTTGATGTAGTGTTTCCCATCAGTGCCATAGTGACTCCATATCAAATATGGATGATCCAAGGCACCCTATCATCCAACACTGTCTATACTCCAGCATAGCTGAAGAGTAAAGTGCTTTTTATAATCTCACTCAGACTGTTATTAACCTCCTTAGTATTGTATTTTGTACTCTGAAACACACAGCAGACATATCTATTTATTTATTATTTTCTGCCGTATTAAAAATATCAGCACTTTATGAAAGAAGGAAAAGGATGATAGAGTGTTCAGCATGAGGACAACAATGCAGTGTGGTGTATCAGGGCTGGAGGGCCATCACCAGCACATGTGGCTCATAGCCACACTCCCTCAGGAAACATGCTGCCATGGCACTTGATTTTGGGGGATCATTCCTCTGGGATTTCCAAGAGGTGAGTATGTAACTTCGTATTGAGTTAGTGGCGTAAATCTGTCACCCACTCCCCCACATTAGGAAATTGTGCTCTCTCTTAAAATGTGGCTACAAAATAGCTGCACTTTCTCCACTTAATTTTTATTTTACTTAGGCCTGAATTTTGCTTGAGCTGTTGGTTTGCATGTGGATGTATGCCCATTTTCTGCAGGGGTTAATCTCATTTCTTTAAACAAACTGTATTTCTATATGTGTAGTATATTAATACTACCTGCCGGTACTTATGTGTTATTCTTTGCTATCTAATCTTTTGCTAATGGTGAATTTCAAGTGCTGCAAAATTAAATGAGAATAAGAAATTTATCTGATCAAATTAAAACATCCCGAAAAAAGAATGCTATTTAGGTAAAAGTCAGCAAAGATCTTTTTTGGCAGGGAAAAGAGGAATTTCTGAAAAGGTTTGAGTAACAGAAGTCACACTGTTAATAATAAATGATTAGTAAGTGGGTTTAGAACAGTGTTGAACTAATATAGTCTTGAAAAAAAGATTTAAAAATTGCATGGCAGGATGAACCTTAATACTCCATTTAATTTCATTGTGCCTAAAGAGACCAGACAGATAAAACATTGCTGAAAGGAATTTTTTTCCATCAAAATGCAAGCCATTTTTTTTCTTTCATCTCCATTTGTTAGACTGCATGTTTGCAGAGAGGAAACTGAGAGCCAAGAGGTGATATTTGGTATTGCAGCCATATTTAAGAGCTTTTAAAGGCTCCTAAAATGCCCTTACTAATTATCCTACTTCTTTAAAATTGCCTCATCATTATTCTTTTGCTACTTTATCTACAGCAAAAACTTCCTTTCTGCCTCTCTGACACTGTCCCTTCAAAAGCTTTTGCATTATCACCCTCTTGTCTTGATCCCCCGTGCCTGGAATTTGTGGCACTTTATAGATTCAGCTACTGTAAAGTGGCTCAGGTCTCTGCAGACCTGGTACCTGCTATCTGTTTTGTATGATCTAGTTCATCAATCTCCCTCAAATCACTCCTTAATGTATTTCCACCACCACCCCTTTCAAAAACACTTTAATTTTAACCTCTGTAAAGCTTTCAGCAGTTTCTCCCCACTCTGGGTATGTGCTGTCAGTCAGTTTTTAATGTTCCTAAGCTGGTTTGCTTGTGTCTGACCTACATTGCAAGGTCCTTGGGGTAAGCTCAGTGTCCTCTTACTTGTTTGTACAATGCTAAGAATACATTCACCACTCAGTCAATAATACAGTACACAATAAAATACTATCTATTTTAACACCACAGCTCTAAGCTTGAACTTTGGGGACAAGAGGATGTAAAAAGACAATTGGCAGTTTGAGATATTGCTGAATTTATAGCCTAAGGGTAAAAGAAATTCAGTTTTCCCAGGTAAGTGGTTTTTTTTCCTCCTTGTATACTACTTATGCTCAATATTTTTCTATGTAATATATTTGGAGTTACCCTCCAGTTTCAAGGAGATGTTAAGGCAACTGTGTTTCATATTCTTTCAAATTTTTTTCTCACTTTAAAAAATAATTTGCCCCATTAGCTTCAGAGCTGTACTGAATCCTTACAATTAACCCTGAAACTAGATAAATTAACTTTATGTTTCATTGTAACCTTAACACTTGAACTCCACTTACTGATCTTCATTATTTTCCCGTCTCTGTTTCCTGAGTAGCTAGAAAACCTCCCATCAAGATTAATTTCAAACCAAAATAACCCAGCATGTTGTTGGGCTATTCACTCTTATCGTCTAACCTTGAGCCAGAGATGTAAGGTTTTGGCCAGTGTTAATTTGGTTGCTATAACCTCTTGGAACAAGTTTTGGCTTTAAGAGCAGATGCTTTACCATACATATTTCTTGTATGAACTTTTAGGAACTATATTGCTTCTTTTTTGCACAGGTATTACCTAAACATGCTACTATGCAATTTACTCTAAAGGTAAATAAATCAGAGAGGGCAAGAGCAGAGGAGTGTTGAGTGTAACTGAAGGGGCTAAAATTGGGAAGGCAAGACAGCTCTGGATTTCTCAGCACAGCCAAGACGTGCTGGAGCAAGCCCCGAGAAGGGCCACAAAGATGATCACAGGGCTAGAGCACCTTTCCTATGAGGACAGGCTGAAAGAGTCGGAGTTGTTCAGCCTGGAGAAAAAAAGGCTTCAAGTCCTTATTGCAGCCTTCTAATGCCTAAGGGGGCAAACATTCTCTAGGGCCTGTTGCACTAAGACACGGGGTAATGGGTTTAAACTAATTGAGGTAGATTCAGACTAGATATAAGGAGGTGTTATTTTTTTTTTTAAGTGAGGGTGGTCCTTTTGAACATCAAAATCTGCGATAGCTGTAACACTGTTGTCGATAGAAGCCTTTGCGTTACCAAAAAACCAGAGTAGAGTGAGGGATCATGGTTTGATTTGCTGCTCTTTTGGTTCCAAAACCACAAG
Organism: Melospiza georgiana; assembly: GCF_028018845.1. Taxonomy (NCBI): domain Eukaryota; kingdom Metazoa; phylum Chordata; class Aves; order Passeriformes; family Passerellidae; genus Melospiza; species Melospiza georgiana. The sequence goes on from NC_080434.1 coordinate 895,701, forward strand.
TCCACTTCATGTCTTAACCGGATGTGACATTTATAATTGTCAATAATATGTGACAATTTATAATTGTCACTTGCCATTCACAGGCATCATGCATGTGTAGTGAGGTTCTGGTGGACCCTGTACTTCCATTTCAGGTGGGCACCTCTTGGTAAAGCCCTGTCAGGTGGATTCCCAATTGTACCAGGAGGGAAATCACTCTGATGTCAGCAGTAGTATGCCCAAGTGAGTATTGAACAATATTGAAAATAATGCACATATAAGTACAAGGCAAGTCTACAACTAGAAGAAAGCTCTCATGGACCTATATAGCTAATTTTAATGTAACACTTCTTCATCTTGTTCACTAACCTCCTATCTCATGATGATATTTAAAAATATAAGAAAAAAATCCCAGAAAATTTTGGTTTTTTATCACAGCAAACCCTCCAGAATGCTGCCAGATATCATTATTAAGTCCAGTTATGCACATGGATCAAAAATATTCCAGAGGAAATTCACTGTTTAAATTTAGCAATGTCTATATGAAAGTTAAATCACCAAAAAAAGAAGTAGATTGAGCAATCTAGTAAATATGCCAACTTGAATATTTATAAGCTTGCCTATACAAAGTGAGCATTTTTTGTTCTAGGAACCATAAAATCCACTAAGGATTCAGTCACAGATTATGTTTAGTTCTGCAGTGAAAGAAACCCACAACTTTCCCCTTTGGTTTTGATTTCCTTCTCATTAAATCTGCCATTTTTTCAACATTGCCTGTATTTAGAACTAAATCATGTCTCAGTGTTAAAAAAATGTATTTATTCTCCAAATAAAATTCCTTTTTCCATTGCTCCCTTTTCAGTGGAGATTTAATTCATTCAATACTAAAAGTTACAGAAAGAGTAAAAAAAATGGGGTTGATTACATCTTATTCAATCATACTGACAGTCAACAAGAACACATTTTAATGCTTTAATCACTACTGATTCCTACCTTCATTAAATATAGCATCCAGGCATGTTACCTGGATTTTTATATTGACATAACTCCATAGATTAACATCACTCTAGAGGAGAAAGGAAAAAATAGTAAAAAATTTAATAAAATATAGGAAAGATAAAGATTCCTTAAGACTTTGTCATATTATAAGTTGAAAAATGTGCGCGTGAATGACAAACCAATGACAAATCAAGTCAGGGGCTATAATGAGACATTTTGAAACTTTCTAATTGTAAGTTCTAGGGAAGAGACAAAAGTTAAACTCCAGCATATTAATTAACCTATTTTCCCAAAAATACATTCAGAAAAACACATAACCAATTACCATATTTTATGGTAATAATAAAAAAGTGAGTACAGACTTGTAAACAGAGTTGTTATTTGCATTTTCCATTATGACTTTCATTCTGTAAATTAAATTATATATTTATATATTAGTATAACTTGTTTTCACCGTACTCATTTGTTTATTAATATTTTTCTGTTTAAATATATAAATAAATCAAGGGGAAATAAACATATCCAGCTGTTTAATCAGATTGACTACTGAACTTCCAGAAAAATCAGTAGGAAATTTGGACTTATATCAACAGCATAATGAGAGGCTAAAACAACAACTACTAAAATTATTATATAACAATATTATGTAAATATATACATAGATATCTTATTGGATCCAATGTTCATCTTGTTTTTCTGATTTTTTTACCCAGTGCCCAGCACCAATTCACACAGCGAGGTGAAATATTTCTCTATTTTATTTTAGTTTGCACAAGGCATGGAGGAGGCAGTAACCCTCAAAAGGCTGGCTCACCAGTAGTCAAAACTTGGCACTATTTACACATTTTAACAAAAAAAAGCCATCAGCATTCATTGGTGGGTTACAAATTGCATGACTTTTCTATTAATTAGCACTCAAACCCTTTTTTGCTAGTTATATCTCTCAGATGCCATGCTAATTAGTCCATGGGCACAGTTCTTCACCCCGTTGGAGCCTGGGGTCTGTTTTGAGTAGGTGGTCGAGGAGTCGGTGGTCACAATCACCCGCTGCCAGAATTCCTTCCCCTCAGTCACTGCTCTCCTCTGCTGACTTCACTCGCGGTGGCTCTCATCCAGACAGACCACCCATCTCTGGATAGCCTTCTCTTTTCCCTAAAACAAAAGATTACCCAAGCGCACAACATTCAAATGCAATTGATTCATCATAACTTTCCAGCTATCACTACCGATAAACACTAAAAAATAAAAATTGCAGTTTGATTCAAACCTTGAGGGGTTCAAACCTCGTGGGAGGGGTTCAATATCAATCTGAGAGATTAAACACATGGCTTGCCATCTGCCACTCAACCAGATGGACTCAGAAAAGCATGGTGATTGAGGTTCTGTCTGGATAGGGGCAAAGCTTGTGTATTTATGTACCAGCTATCTGGGAAGGAAAATAAATGTGTTCGTCTGCTGAGCAATTTAACTGAGGTGTGAGACAAAAGGGGAGTCTCTCTCTTCTGCTGGATTTAAGGCTTCCCCTCTTGACTCCAATCAAAGTGGATGACTTCCGCAATACTATTCTGAAGACATAGAAATGTAAGTTGTTACACATTTAAAAGTGCTTTTTTTGGGGTGCTTGTGCAGATACTGCTCTTAATCTATGTCATGTATCATTGGAAGAGGATCTATTGCAGAAACACATTCATTTAATTTACAGAATAAATAAATTAGCAGAATAACTGTTGAAAATCCACCTTTTCAAAGACACTTGAAAGCTGAAATACACCCGTGTGAGTTCAGAGAAAAAGGGTAAGCACCCAAGAACTGACTTGGCATGTGATGTTTTTGGTAATAGTTTTTGCCTGGTTCACCAAAACAGCTGCATAAAAATACAATTGGAATATTGGGTGAGAGTGAGTGACATGCAAGATACAGCAGCAAAAGGCCTGACTGTTTCTGTATTTACTGAAGCATTTTGCAACAGGATAGACAAAGCTGAACTAACTGCGATTTACCGAGTTCAAAGTAACCACAACAGCAAATCTGCTAATGTAACTCAAGCATATGCAATAAAATCCTGCTGGTGACACTGAGTGTCAGTGTGGGACACTGTGCCACTGCCATCTGTGCTAGTGAGGGGAAAAGCAGTGCAAATACATTTAGCATGGGATGGTGACACCCTAAAGGCTTACCTACAAGTTAAGGGGAATGAGAGGTGGTATTAGGAAATTGAAAGGAAGGTGTAGCTAATCTAGAACCACAGCACTTTGCAGCACAAACAGCTCTCTATCTATGAGGCAGTCGTGGGTGCTGATCACAGTAAAGTTGCTGGGTGCTGGTCACAAAGCCAGCTCTAAAACCATTTGACATGGATCCTACTAAAAAAAAAAGTGGCATTTGAGAGAAGATCATGTGAAAAGAATATTGAGCTGGAGACTTGTTGTTCCTGACTGCTGCCACAGTTCATCATACATCCCAGGCAGCTAAAAACTAAGGCATCCCTGACAGACAAAAAAGCTGCCTACAGAAGCATGACCAGAAGAACGCAGAATTGTAGGCAAGAGTTCAGTGCAGAAGGCTCCCTGACACATGGCCTAAAGAAAGAAAAATACAGCTGGAAAATCTGCACAAGGAAATTCTGGCCCTTGAAAGCAAGGAATTTTTTTTTTTAGGATATAGTGGATTAAAACTTTCTGTAGCTGGTATAAAGGAATTATCCTCTCTACAGTTATCAGTATTCAGGGATTGTTGCAGAGCTTTATTATTAGTATTAGATATTTTCTTTCCAAATGTACCAGTCAGGGCACACAGAGTAATGTTTGAAAGTGTCTTTCTGCTTGAGAGGCAATTCTTTTAAAAACATAAATGGAAGGATGATGGTGTCTTATACCTTTATAAGTTTATATTTAGTGCTAACATTGTATTGAAAGAGCACAGCTACTTTGAGTATTCCAGCTCTTGACTCAGTTGTTGAAACAAGAAAAGGGGATACCAGCGTTTGAGCATAAAGCCTCTCCAAACAAATTCAACTCTATTTGAGCAATTTCCCTTCTGAATTTTTAAACTAATGCAACATCATTAAACAAAACTAAGTTACACTGATATTTATAACATAGAGGGGCAGAATAGTATTAAGAAAACTGCTTAAATACAAATCCATTACTATTCTGAGACCAATCTCACCAGTTGTTATAAATATTTTACCACCTCTATTAAGCAATGAAATAAAAGAAAGCAAAAGAAAACTATCAGGAAAAAAAATTTTAAAAAAAGCAATCAAAAAAGAAAACAAACAAACAAACAAACAACAACGAAGAACCCCACAACAACAAAACAAAAAACTACAGGTATGAATTCTCACCAAGTTGTCAAAGACATGTTTCAAATTCTCAAACACAGGTGGAAAATCTCTACATGTTTTCAGCTTTGGTAGTATGAAAATCTGAGAAATATAATTATTATTACAATATGAAGCAATATTTTCAGTTTTCCTTCTTATCTACTCTTTTGCAGCAACTACAGCAGCATCCAATTGGAAGAGAAACACTATAATTTTCTTTTTCTGACATCATAAATTTTAATGTTTTCTGTTATTATTATCTCTTATGCCTTTCATTCAGGGCTACAAGTTGCCTTTGACACTTGTTCACAAAGCTCTAAGTTAAAGCATTGTGCAATTCAAAACCTTTTGGATCTACTGCCATTGGCTTCAGCACTGAGTTTCAGTATTCTGAGTATTCAGTGTCCTGGTAGACAACTATATCTCTAGTACCACATCAAGGTGTTTTGTAGTTCTTGACTGTTTGTTTTGCTTCATATTGGGTTAATAGACTCACTGTAAGTGAAGACTGGAAAACACAGACAGTGGTTATGGAAGGACCACATGTATTGTCTGTATTAAGCCAGCAGCAACTTTTTACAGAAGAACCTCTGCCAACTTAAAATGCAGGTGAGGGCCAGGAAAAAAGCATCTGAAATTTCAAATATTGTTGCTATTCTTATCTGCAAACTGCCATAAGCCTATGATGTTCTGTCTTCAATTTTAGCTCTGTAAGTACTGAGAAAATAACAAAAAATTACATAAACCATGGTATGCAGCAGCAGTGGAATGACAGTAGTGTCAAGGAAAACAGGTAAGTCATGTCAGTTCCCCATGAAAACTTTCACTGCAGCTGTGGCATTAAGGAGGATTTGTTCTGTGAGACCAATTTCAGCATCACACTACCTTAGGGAAGCCCACTGTGACAATGCTGCTTTTAAGCATCAGGAATTGCTTTCCTCTGGGTGTTTGCAGCTGAGGCAGGCTGAACATCCCGGGAGTTCAAAGGATCTAATCTCCCAGGCTGTGTGGTTTAGTAGCTGTTACCTACCCATTGCTGGAAAATGCTCCAAGTTCCCCATCAGCCGCAGGCCTCTCACTACAATGCCGTGTCAAATGCACTTCCTTACACTTCCCAGCATTTCCTCTTAGTTACCAGCAAATACTGGTGTTAAATGTGATCACAAAATTTTCATTAATCCACTATGGCAAGGTTGTGTAGCAGCAAAAAAAAGCTGTTGACACAGAGCTAGAGGCTGTCTCCTTGGATTACCCTTTCTTTCTGATCTTTTTCAAATCTCTATAGGGCAGACTTCAGGCAGCAATGAATGATGCATGTTGCTTACTGCATGGCTACCAACGTAAAAGCCATCATGAGAAGCAGTCGCTTCTGAAGAACAGGGCAAAGAGATATTTTTAGGAGCTTGCTTCTCCCCCTGAAAAATGTTTAGGCATGTAGTAGGCCTGTACAATAGGCAGCCATGCCTGTTGCTATTTCCTGCAAGGTTTCATCTTACAGCTGAGAGGCATAGCAGGTTTTCAGGCTCCCTTATTCAAATCCAAAAATGAGAGAAGCAGATTGTGAAAAATAAAGTTTCATACTGTCCTAGGCTATATCAACAGGACTGAGAGGACAGACTGCCAAGTTTCAAAGAAAGAGGGTCATTGCACCTCATGAAGAAGTGTGACGGTTTCACAGGGGTCTTAGGCTGAGGGAAGAGACAAGGATCTGACTCCATGTTTCAGAAGGCTTGTTTTATTATTTTATTATATTTATTACATTAAAACTATGCTAATAGAATAGGAGAAAGGATTTCATCAGAAGGCTAGCTAAGAATAGAATAGCAAAGAATGATAACAAAAGCTTCTGTCTCGGACAGAGAGTCTAAGCCAGCTGACTGTGATTGGCCATTAATTGTAAACAGCTCCATGAGACCAATCCCAGATGCACCTGTTGCATTCCACAGCAGCAGATAACCATTGTTCGCATTTTGTTCCTGAGTCCTCTCAGCTTCTCAGGAGGAAAAATCCTAAGGAAAGAATTTTCCATAAAAGATGTCTGCGACAAAGAAGTAGGTCTTGAAGACCTTAGCGTAGATAACCACATTAAAAGAATACTATGTCTTTTCTGAATTCAAATGTAAAAGCACCACATCCTCCTCAGGAGATAACATTTACAACTAACTTATACCAATTTGTCATGTATCTTATCTACACCATAAAAATGTGTTTCATTTTTATGAAACATACACTGTATTACTATATATGTAAAAATTGGTATTACAAAGTTATTACCAACAGTTTTATCATTCAACTGCACCATTTTATTAGGAAAATGAAGAAAAGATATATGCACATACTCGCATCTAAAATAAAAAAAAAAAAAAAAAAAACAAAAAAAAAAAAACCCAAAAAAAACTTTAGTTGTTTTAAGGAAAAACTAAAGACCTGCAGGGAAAAGCAGGAATCACATTCAGCTGCATACTTGATAGCCTGAAGACCCAAATGATACATGTCAAAGTAATTTAGTGTTGCATCATTACTTGAAAGCAATAACTATCTTACTGCATGACTCATCTTCCTGAGTCACAAACATATAAGCCATTTCCATTATACACACTCTGTCAAGTAATGAGGTACTTCTTGGTAAATATTGGTGCTACAAGTGCATTCAAATGGTTGCCTGACAAAATCTGTCTTTCTAGTGCTTGCAAATCTGTAGTGACATATTTCCTCTGGAACTGCAGTAAAAATGCCTGAGAATAGAAAAAATTTTGATATATGTCATAATAAAGATAATTATTTTTTCCTTTACTTTGGTGCTGACTGGATATCTGATATTCAGAGAAGCTGAACATCAACAGTGTTCCCAGTTGACTCAACCTAGAGCTCATCTCTGAAGATGCTTTATCAAGAATGTCTTTGAGCAATGGTATGTGATATGCCAGCAACTGGCACTTAAGGGACACGTTTTAGAGATGGATATGGCAATGACATGTTTACTATTAGACTGTACGATCTTAAAGGTATTTTCCAACCTAAATGATTCTGTGATTCTATTAATTGTATATATATACACAATTAATATATACATATAAAATAGGATTAAACAAAGATGACAACTATAAAAGTAAAAAAACTCCAAGCTCTGATTCTCTGTCCTTGTATTTTTTCTTTCTCCCCGCCCCTTTTTCCTTATCACTTTCTTTCTAAATTTCCTTGTCTTTTTCCTATTTTTCTTTGATGCCATTGTCTTTCACCTTACAATTTTAAGTTTTAGATCAAGATATTTCTTTGCTTGGTAATGAAAATGGCAAATCTTTTGTTAAAACAACTATATATAATTAATATAATTAAATGTGGTACCAAATTACATATATTGTTGAACTACATAACAGTTAATAGCTGGAGGAAAGCTTTGAGAACCATATCACATGATGGGTTTCTAGGATTATTTCTTTTAAGAGATTTCTATGAATCATCAGTTAATCTTAGTACAACATTATATACCTCAAGGCACAATTAAGTCGTTTGAAGCCATGAAGTAGAATGTGAAATATCTCTCTGCAGTTTTATTTTAGAAAACATACCTAACAGGCTGTATGGGCAGTCCTGTCGCATTTTCTCTTTAATTCAGCCTTAGCAGCAAAAATATATCTCCACTTTCTTCCTAACATGTACGTACATTTGCTTCAAAATGACTTGCAATTGTTTTTTAAAGTATGATTTCTCAGTTCTTTGAAAGCCTCTCTTTTGGAAGTCCATTTCATTAGTGCAGACATAAATGAAAATTGATTATTTTATAATCCGGCTTTTTAGCTGATGGTGAGTTCCAATAAATAGACGTTCTCAGCATCTCTAAATGCATAGTGTCAAATTCAGAGATGCAGATATTGTGCTGTAGCATGGATTTCCTTGTGCTCGGAGGTGCTTGTATTGTACTGTTCTGAAAGGGTGTTGTATTGTATGGACTCCCTTAATCCTGATTCCCTCTATGCACGTTTGACTCAGTGGAAATATAATCTACATACAAAGGCATCATAAGGAGGCCAAAATTAAATTAAAAGGAGGGTGTACACATGTTATAGTTATGAAAGAGTTGATCAAAGAGGAGGAGTTCCTAACCAGCAAATTACAGATCAAGTGAACATCAGCAATAGAAAAAAAGAACCAATACAGACAGTTTTGAATTAGAAAACTGAAAGACAGTGCTAAACATAGAAATGGGGGGAAATGAGACTGCAAAGCTTTAGGGAAAACACCTGAAAAATTGGTAGGAACATTGTCAAAACACTGCAAGCCAGCTGTCACAACAGAACTTTACAGAGAAGTGAAACATAAAGAAAATCATAAGTACCCTACAGAGGACAAAACACGGATGCCAAAAACTTGCCATCTCTGCTACGGTGGAATAAAAGGTGCATGAATACCCACTTTTATGCATGCCAGACTTGCATACAGGACTAAAGGAGAGCTTGGCATCCACAGAAGTCCTCTAACTCTTCACTCATTCCCAAAGATGATTCCCAAGTGGCAGCTACTGCTGTTTGTAGGCACATCCTTCTTGCAATACCTGCATGCATGGCACAAGGAGACTTGTCACAGGCTGTCCAGGACAGAAGGCAATTAACCTGATTTTCATATCATTTTAGAGGTCCATAATGATGCAAAGCTAGGGGATTAAAAATTTTTCCTCCTTGGTATATTTGTTTGCATAATTTTATAGCTGGCTAAGGCAAGGGAAAACTTTCCCCTTTCTACTCAGCAACTTGGTTGTATAAATTGTGGATGTGGTAGAGGTGAGATTCTCAAGTTATTATTCTGGATTGACTTTATCAGGGAATTGTCTCACTGTTAACAGCTTGTCCTTCCTTAAAAAAAACAGAGGACAAGTATTGTATTTGAACATTGTCTGTGTTTCTTTTAATTACTTGCTTTGGGCATTATTTTTTGAATTTCTTTTAATATCTGTTGGCTGGGATTTTACAGAGAACAATGATGTCCAGCAAACCCTTAAGGTGTAAAAAAATCCTATTTGAACCAAAAAAATGGGTCACTGGAAGTTTCAATATGAGCCAAATTCCCTGTTGGTGTAAATGGACATCTGTTTCATTTGAAGACTTCATTATAAAACACCTTTATGGAAACGAATTTTTAGCCGTCATAATTTTGAACTCCATGAAAAATATTTTTGATCCACAGACAGACTCAATCTCTTCTTCAAATGAAAATGTGTCTAGTCACATTTACAAATTGATTTCATGGCTTTAGGAGTGAGTTTAATAAGTAAATGCTATGTCTTGTTTAAAAATGCAGTTTACATACATACAGGTTTTAGGGAAGTAACTAATGCTGCTGACCAAAAGAACTCCATTGGCACAGACAGAGGCCAGACAGAGGCTTTGTGAATCAGTCTGAGGGAGCTGAGCTGCCTAAGCTGCACTGGAGTTACAGTTTAGCTGATTAAATGCTGATTTGGCTCCAGGCTGTGACTCCCAATGTCGCAGTGGCAAACCAATTTCCTGCCTGCTCTGCGCCACCACAGTTGGTTTAAAATCAGTGTGAGAAGTTAATGCAGTTTAAGTTAATACTGACCTAGGCCAGTACTTTTCTAAGAAATTATTAGAGTGCAGAACATCCTAATTAATTATAGACTGATTGGAGCTGGTTTAACATTGTTACTGAATGCAACCTTGATTCTGTTCCACATTTTAAAATATATTACCTCTTTTTCCATTTCTCACAAAGAGATGATGCGACTTCTGTTCACCATTAGGGAGGGATCCATCAGCACCTGTGTTAAGCTAACCAGTGGAATAAACAAAGTACAAATTTTTTCAGTACTCACATTTTCATACTGTATAAAATATAATTGTATTTAAACTCACAGACTGTACTTGATCTGTGGGTAGTTTCCCATCAACTTTCCTGGGGGCTTCACATGTAAATGACTCAATCTGAATCACAGTCATTTAACAGTGTATCATGGCTGTGAAAATTGTGATTTTGAGGTCTCAGTGTATGAGTTAAAATACCACAAGAATTTAGTAATGTGCTTTTTTAAAAAAAGTTTAACTGGTTTTTACTTCAGCTGTATTTCATACTTTTCTAAAGTACCAAGAAAAATATATAGGAGCATGTATTGAATTGAAACAGATGCATTTCAACATGTTAAACTGCAAGAGAAAGAGAAAAATAGTGAAATCTCCCTTTGAAATTAATTTCACAGATCTGTAAAATTAATGAACATTAAACATATTTGATTTAGATTCTTCTTTATTTGTTTGTTTGTTTGCTTGGGGAATTTTTGTAACACAGTGGATACACTCTACAAACCAGAAGTCACTAGCAGAAAATTACTAGTACCCTTTATTTCAAAACAGCTGGGCAGAGTGTTCTGAGAAAGAACAAGATCAAATCATGATACCAAAGAAAATCAATTTTTACAAAGCACAGTTTTTACTTCATCAAGGAAATTTTTGCCTGACCTTGCACAACACTCTACAGTTGGCTCAAACAACCAAGTAAATAAATGTGCAGTTCATTACCTAAACAACTTACCTCTGAGTCCTTGAACTGTTATTGTTTGTTGGTCTCCTGCATATTTGTCTCTTTTCTCTCCACTTAGGACTTTAGGAGACAAACAGGCCCTGCATGAAGACAGACATGATAATGCTTTCATTTATGTAATTGAAGTATAAACTTATTAATTCTTTTTTCATTTGTATTGCTTAGAGGAGAGTTAATCTGTCAAGATGATAACTGAAACATTCCACACATATAGAGATATAATTACACACAAGTGTTAGAATTTAAAAAAATCTGGTTTCCATAGAATCGTAAAGTTTTTTGTTGGAAGTGACCATAAAGACCATCTAGTTCCAACTCCCTGCCATGAGCAGGGACACCTTCCACTAAACCAGGTTCCTCAAAACCTCATCCAGCCTGGACTTCAACACTGCCCTCAAATGGGGCACCCACAACTTCTCTGGGCAGCCTGTTCCAGTCTGACCGCCACCTCTGTCAAGGATGTCTTTGTATTATCTGATCTAAATGGTCTCAAATCATGAAGTAAAAATTAAAGGGAGGATAAAGTAGTATTTTCTGCTTTCCAAGATAAAAGCTAGAAGAAAAATGCAGCAAGATCAAGGTTAGATTTCAGGGCAGACTGCATTAAAAAAAAAAAAAAAAAGGACGGCAAAGCATTGAATAAATTGCCTTGAAGTCTTCACCTTTACAAGTTTTCATACAAGTTTTCAACCTTTGACAGATGAATATCTGCCAGAAAAAAAAAAAAACACACAAACAGAAAGAACGCCAAATATACCCAGAAAAGTAGACCAACAGCTCCTTTCCGTTTCTTTTCCCTTTGACTTTTTTTTACTGAATCTGAACTTCAGCCTCCTATGTCTAGTATGTCATTAAAAATTCTAAAAGTACCTGAGATTCTATCGCTGCTTTACCTCTAGGTGCAAAGTACAGCTGTTGAGAGAGCACATCATCCTTTAGGAACATTGCTCAACAACAAACTGGATTATTCATGTTTGCAATAACGAGAGCATGAATTTGGATTTCTACTAAATGTAGAAAATATTCATCTGCTTTCAGTGTTTATTAGGAACATAACCAAATAGCTGGAAAAATATTCACCTTTTTTCTCAAGGTTTAGTTAAGTTCTTAGCTAGTTCCTGCTGTTTGTCCTTCTCAGGTTTCCATGTTTGCTGCATTATTAACACTAAAGTCTAACACAGTAGGAGTACCACATCACGTGTCTATAGTTAACTTTGTGTTTAGAATTGGTTTTTAATACACATAGAAATCACTCTAAAAACAATTGAATGAAAAAACATCCAGCCAGTTTTGTACTTTTATTCCTGGTTCCAGAAGTATGAACATATATTTCCACTGACACCACTGGAATCTGTGGTTGGAAATGACACTGGAAATCATGAGTGACCAGAATTATCACCGGTTCCCAAAGTGAATATGACTTCAGAGCCATCCAATTCTTTGGTGAAATTGCAATGAAAACAGCAGTTTTCTAAAACTGGACTAACACATTAGAGGCAGAACAAATCACAAACAAAAGATTTACCACTCAGCAACAATGGCTTTTAACAGCTTTAGTATTAGCAATTCTGGCAATTCAGTGCTCTCCAGCCAGGGCTGTCTAGGATAAGGACAATCATATCTGCATGATATATTACTGCACCATTAAGTAGATGTGAAGCATCCATCACTGGTCAGCACTAGAACAGGATATGGAAATCACTGAACCATTATTCTGCTCTGGAACATTTCTTATGTGCCCAAGCTCTTGAGCACTTGACCTTCAGCAAATACATGCATACCTAAAAATAAACTCGTGAGTAAATGTTTGCAAAGTGGCACAGAAAAAATACTGACAGTTTTAGTGACAAATTTCCACTCTCTACTAACATATAAACATAGTTTTAAACAGAAAAGACTGAAGCTTCAGTACAAGCTTCTATTCTTAAGGCCTGTCTACCTGAAGACTTAAAAGGGTTTTGCTTATTTATATAAACCAAAGGGTGTTGCAGAACAATGTGTTAATGTGAAATCATACAAAGAGCTTTCAGACTTTTAATGTGAAATCACTACTGAAACTGAAAAGCATAATTTCCCATCTTAACTCCAGCCCCAAAATAACTTGATAATTTTCTGTGGTCACAATATCTTCTGTAGAAATGATCCCACACTTTTGTGATGTCCTGTCAAAAACCATAATAGTATTATAAGATACATCATCCTTTATTGTTAGATGACTCTAATAGACCTTATTCGTTAGATAGGCTCTGTTAGTGAATTCCTATTTTTTGGGCAGGCAGTTGTGACTAGCAGAAGAAGAGAACACTTCCTTATTGAAGCAGTCATTCCAATAAAAGCAACATTTTTCCCACCAATCAAAGTTTTACAAAACCATTACAAAATCCTTTTAAGCATTTGTAATTAATTTTAAGTCAAGTAATTCTTTGCACCAGTAAAAGTTTGACACAAAAATATAGTTATTTGGTTTTCAGGGACAATTTTAGATACTTTTCTTCTTTTCATTTTGTCCAAATTTGAGTAGCCTGCCTCAGAAAATTTCATAAAGAAAGAAGAAAATAACCAGTGCAGAACTGATGAAAAGTAGCCCCTTTTGGATTTATTTAGTTCACATACATGAATTGTCCCAAAAAAGATATTCCTCTTGGCTTTTAGAAGCTTCTCTATTAGACATAGTTCATCTTACTTCTTTTGCAATTAATGAATCTTAGCAACTATTGAAATCTTGTGGAGCAAAAGCAATTTTCTACCTTGCTGATTCATGTTGTCATGGACATATAGCATTCCTGAGCTTGGAATCACAGAATCACAGAATCACAGGAATTCTAGGTTGGAAGAGATCTTTAAGATCATCGAGTCCAGCCCATGTTCTAACACCTCAACTAGATCATGGCACCAAGTGCCACATCCAGTCTTTTTTTAAACTCTTCGAGGGATGGTGACTCTACCACCTCCCTGGGTAGATGATTCCAGTATCTGACCACTCTTTCTGTAAAATACTTCCTCCTTAATTCTAGCCGTGGATTGCTGTAACTTCAGCTTAAAATCAGAAGAAAAATTTTTGTTCAAGTTTCATATTTAGATTTCATAAATGTTCTGAACTTATTAACAAATTGATTTAAGTTTCCATGTGATATATGGTTATTTTTCTAAGGTCGTTTCCCAAAGGCATTGAAAATGAAAGTAATAGATTAGGTACTCTTCAAATTGATTTCCTCTTTCAAAAAGAGTTTCCAATGAACAAGTTCTGAATGAAAATACAGTGATATTGTTTAATCTTTGGCATTAGCTGACATATTTGCTTATTAAAAAATTAAATCAATAGTTCAAGTATCCCCTTAGAATTTTGGGATAGGATTTGTCCTCCACTTCCACTGTACTGTTTCTTACTACAGTTTATCAGTCTACTGCTTACTATTCAGACACAAGTAAAACAAAATCTTAAAAAAATTAAATTAAATTAAAATAAATATATAAAATAAAATAAAATGAAATAAAATGAAATGAAATGAAATAAAATAAAATAAAATAAAATAAAATAAAATAAAATAAAATAAAATAAAATAAAATAAAATAAAATAAAATAAAATAAAATGAAAAACACAATCTTGAATCTATAAGAATCATAGTCCCACCTGTGGATGATTTTTTTCAGCCTATTTCTCTTTCCTTACCCTTATTTTTTCTCATTACACATCCTGAATATTTTCAAAATTGATTCATGGATTCCCACATGGGAAGGTATTTGGGTTGTATAAAGCCTCATTAAAGTCAATAGATGCCCCAGGGCATACTAAATTCTCACTACATCAAGCTCCTTTGTTGGATGAGTTTCTTGGAGGAAATGCTGGTATTTTCAAATTTGTATGCCTAAAGCAAGTAATTTATATGAAAGTGGCAGTAGTTCCATAAGGACTGACAACCAAACATGCCCTGGAAACTAATGGGAACAGCAAATGATTTTGAAATAATTGGGCATTATGTATCTGCATGATCACCAGTGAAAATAAAATCAGAGTAGTGCAGCTCATTGAGACATCTGCAATGTAAAAGGGAGACTGACAGATTGAAGAGAACTGAACAACCCCACATCTTAGCTGAGGTACAAATGCAAGAAGAAGATAACTAGGAGGCAAAGCAATTTACTTCATCAAAAAAGAGAAGCCTGAGATATTATTTAATCAAAGTATTGGAATACATCCAAGAAAATACAATACCAACCCTTTTAACAATACAAATATATTACTTTAACAGGGCAAAAAAAACTGCTTTAAGAGTGTGGGCACTAAATCCATGGAGATTTATATTAAGAATAAAGGCACACATCTGTCATTATGAGAGTGGCTAGTGGGTCAACTCTCAAAATAAATTACTGAGGTAAAGAATAGTTCTCCATTTCTTGACAACTTCATTTCAAAACTGATTTTCTTTCTTTATAATACATTTTAGTCAAACAGAAATGTGACAGTTTACCACAAATGTAATTGGAGAAAACTGTGTGGCATGTGGTTCTGTCACCAAATCAGATGGACATTTCCACATTTTAGAGTGTAAAAATCAGTGAAAAGATCTCAGAAAAAAACAGAAGTTTTATATCCCCACTTTTGAAAATCTTCTTTTTAGGTGGAGTAATGAATGATAAAGAATAAATCCAGTACACAATTCAGAAGAAAAAATTATGTAATATTAAAGATACTAAAATATAAATAATTTTTTTAAATTAAGGTATGTAATTTGTGTCTAGGTGCCTAAATAGAGCAATTTTTGTTACTGACTTTTATTTCTTCCAATTGAAATATATTTGGAAGGAGAAAAAATCATCATGAAATTCTGGTACAGTAACTGAATGCCCTGAAAGATTTTGGGGTGACAATATCGAAGTGGAAGTTTATAATTTCATTTTCTATTTCATCCTTAATCACATTAAACCTCCCTACTTATAAGTAACAATATCTGAGCTGAAAAAAAATGCTCGTGAGTCCATCTTAGACTGTTCCCTTCCAATCCTGCTCCTATAAGCTACTAAGAAACCTCTTGGTAAGCTCCTGAATGCAAAATAACTATTTGCCAGCTTGTAATAAGGCTTTCTCCCAGGTTTATTGTGCTGTACTGCACATTCACACACCATGGGAGATTAAGGACCAATGTGTTTTCTGTTGTCCAGCAGAACGAGATTGTTCCTTCCAGCTGTGCTCTTCCAGCTGTGGGGGAATATTGCCTCTAGACAAGAGTGCTGCAGACACCTGGCAGAGAGCAGCCAGACCCTCACTGTTTGTCGTTTCCTAAAAGCAATGGAAAGTCAAGGTCCCGCTGAAAGGAGGTATGAAACGTGGGGCAATAGCTTGAAAAGTCTGCTGACTTAAGAGAAGACAGTTTAGAAGATGAACAATATTCAAGAATGGTATTTTTCATCCAGAGGTGTGTCCTTGGCAAAAAAAAGGATTCATTTCTCTTTGCTTCCTCCATGGATTTCTAGTACTCTTCATTCTTTCTGTTTTGTTCCACAGAATTTAAAAGAGTCTCATGTGTTTTCCTAAACACTTAATTGACTCTTCCTGCATTACTTGGAAATCTGCAGCCAAAAGACCTGGGGAATAAATGGCTTGAAATTAATTAGACTTTTGCAGCCCTTCCAGAGGCTGGGAGAAGAAGATGGACTAGAGATAAAGAGAAGGAAATATTTCACAAAATTAAGTGTAGTACAGGCAGGAGGTTACCAGAGTAACATAAAGCAACATGCTTTATGGAGCATAAAATAGCCCCATTGCTATTAGACCTGGTTCAAAAGTGCAGAGCTAAATATTTTACACTGTGAGGGGAACTAGTGGCACAGTTTACTCTGGGGATTGTATTCCAGAAAGAATATTGAGTTAATATGTTTTCCTGGAGTCCATGATTTTTTAGTCTCTGTGATGATGAGGTTTTGCTACGTTCAGGAATTCTGATCTGACTTCCACATTCTTCACTCCTTCATTCTTCATTCTTCACACACTGTGACAGGTTTCCCCCTGTGTAGGGAAGTCATTCCCATGAATCCTACATTCACTGAACTCAACTACTCTGAGTTCTCTCCAGAAGGAGAAGAATAAAATTCATCTTTTCTTTTTCTCAGGTCACATTATGCTGGGAGGAAAAGATATCAATACATTATGCAACTGAAAATTTTAGTTTTATCAGTCACTTCCACCCCTTTAAAGAGGCGAAAACTGTTCTTCAGGTCTGTAAAAAGGATCTGCGGCATGCACACGATCTAGTGTGACTATTGGTTGAGATTATCCACCACAGAAGCCTTAGTCTAAAAAATGAACAGCAAGCTTTGTTCAGTTGCCCAATGACTGCAACAATGGCAGCAAAAACAGGCGAACAGGCAATGAAGGTAATCAGGAATATCCACAGTTCTTTTCTGAGCGACTCAGTTAAAACTGGAAACAAGCAGTGATGAAGGGAAATTCTGCTGTTTCTTCTTGTTCTGCAAATAGAGAGTATTTGGCCTGAGCCCATACGACAGAAGTCCAGAATATAAAGGGTACTTACTACATTTATTGATATGGACATCCCAAAGAGCTAAGTGAATATGGGAAAGCCTTCCTGTAAACAGCCAAAATAATTAATTCAACAAGGATTTAAACAATTAAAAAATAGCACTGGTTCTCATAGAAAGATTGGCAATAACTAATGTTACTAGAAAAGATGGATTTTCAATCTCCTTCTGCTAGGAATATTCTACTATTGTGTGCTTCACTGTTTCCATTAGAAATTTCTTCCCCTTATATTTAAGCTCTTTCCCCTCTGGATGTTGTTTCAGCCCAGTTCTTTCTCTTTCATTGGACTACCAAAAGATAGAAATCTTCCATTCTACTAAGAAATTAATGTCGACGGAAGGGAACCAGGACATCATTTTGATCATCACAGGCTCGATTTTATTGATCAGTACGGCGGGTTAAATACAGTTGGTAATGAGCTTCATGCATATTGCAAAAATTGAGCTCAGGATTGGTCAGCTTGCATATCAGCATCTACGCCTACTTCTACATTCCTATGGTTCTACTTTTGATACTTTCTACATATTCTTAGGATGTATTCAGGACTAATCTCAACTCCCTATCCTCATGTTGCAGCAAGGTCGCTGCTGACTCTTCCTTTTAGCTTGCTGACTGCTGACTTTTCTCCTTCAGTTTAACCAGTGGCATTATATCAGTGTGGCCTTTCTCAGCTAACCAATTATTAATAATGCTCTCCACATTTCCCCCGTTTTCTTCTTGTGCAAGGAGATTAGTTTGCCATGTTTTTGCTATTGTACGGCTGACCATGTTTTGGATACAGTTAAAGATACAAGGCAAAATAAGCAAAAACAGTAAAATTACACCCAGCAGTCCTATAGCATAGATCACAAGGTTCCTCAGCCACGGTCCGAGTCCCAGGCCTTTAAGCCATTCGTCAATTCCTAAACCGTCTTCTTCCTTAAGTTTGTGAAGTCCCTGTTGTAACTCTTTTATCTTAGTGTGAATGGACACTGAATGATCAGACAGATTCATGCAACACATTCCCTCGAACTCTTCACATCCATGCCCTTGTGCTAAGAGCAAAAAATCTACAGCAGCTCTATTTTGCAAAACAGCATGGTTAACACTTTGCACATCTGCAGTTAACATGTCTAGAATTTGTGATGTCTTGTTCAGCTCATCCCTTGCCCAGCATCCTAATTGTTTTGCCAAATTCATGGCTTTATTGGCAGATCCTCCTGGTAAGATAGTTGAAACCACCACCTGTTTGAACGTGCCCCAAAATCGTGGATCTCCTATCTTGCTGCAGTCTAAGTCATGTATGCTACGTTTTCTCCTGTTTGAATTTTGACTCAGCTGCATTAGCAAGGACACATTAGGATGAAACAGTGACAATTTTCCCAAAAAACAGGGTCCACCCTGTGGTTTAGCTGGTATACCATTCCACGCCCTGTCCCCACAAATCAAAAATATTCCTGTGGGTAATTTCATTGGTGCCGTGATATTTGTGCTGTTACATTGACTGTAATGCTGTGGAGAGAATTCACTCACATTCAGGGATGAATCTAGGGTGGCCCATGTTTCTTTAGATTGGTTTAAATTCTGAGCACCCAAAAGTTTGAAGCTAAACCATCCACCAGCTGTAGTGTTAGATATGCTGGCATTTGTACTTCCAAAAAGATCCAATTCTTCAGGAGGAGAATGCAAAGAGGTGTTAAGTGATTGGATTAGTAAGCATTGACGATAGCCATCACTCTGACCTGCAGTATACCCCTGTTACACTGGCAATGTGATGTTTGACATGTTAGACATACATAAGGTCTGATTGTTTATCAAACTGCAAAATTCTCCAGGAGACCACACCGGAAGTCCCACCAGGCATGTTCGAAATGGGTTAGTGACTCCTCCAAGGCTAAGACAAAGTGATGATTGGTTAGTCTGATTAGCAAGTGTTACCCATAAATTTTCCCTTGGTTGACTAAAGTGTGTTACTCCTACTGCTTCACTTGCTACAGCATTGAGCAATATTACAAAAACAAACCTCATTTTTCTTTCTGCTTACTTTGCTTCTCCTTTTCTTCCTTCTGCTTACGTTGTTTTTCCTTTCTTCGCTGTCTTTTCCCTGGTTTGCTAGATTGTCTATTGTAAGGCTGAGTCAATTCTTGAATATACTGATCTAATTCTAAATCAGCATCCTTGCTCACAAGTATAGCACGAGGTAAGTTTGAAGGCAAATCAGCTTTGCAGCGAGCTGCTATGATACGTGAGGCTCTAGTAATTTCAAATATTCTAAGGTTTTCCTGTAACTTCCACCTAAGATATGCTATAACCACTTGTTCTGCACTCTCAAAGAGCTGTAATCCTGTCCGTCCTGGCAGGCCAGTACTTTGTTCAAGAGCTCTAACCCAGATATGATTTCGAATCCACTTTCCAAAACAAGATGTACACCATAAATATCCCAATGACTTCTGTGAATACCAATAAACCTGATTACAATCTGCACAATGCAAAGCTACCCATGCATAGCATTTATCTTTATCCTTTTTGCAAACATAACAAGGAAGCAAATGTAAGTAAGGACCAGTATAAAATTCTGTATCTTCAACCCAAAGCAACCAATTCAATGGTGGTGATCGCAAAGCCTCTTCAGCCTTTTTACTATATGAGGCTAACAGCTCAAGGTCCTTCTTTAACACAAGGTGTATCTTATTTCGTAATCGTAGTTCTTGTTCGTTATCCTCCTCAACAACTATATCCTCCCGAGGGTCCCACAACAGTAAAATTGTTCTAATCATAGAAAATTAATTAGCAATCACTGATACCCCTATTCAAATGAGTTCCCTTTTTTGCCTTCTTTTTCTTATCTGCCTTCAATCTTGCTGCTCCTAATTTCACTGGTCCTGCCACTTTCAAACTTAATTTTTTCAACTTATCAATGCAGCAATCTAATGCTCTATCAGGATCCCCTTTGAAGGGTCCTACAACTGAATGCTGCGTTAAAGGCACTAATTTCCTACACCTTATAGAAACTATACGTGATTTACTTTGAACCTTAACTCTATTTACAATACATTGTATTTCCCATCGATAATAAGCAAGAACCTTCTGTTCAGGAGACTCATAAAGATTTAAAGCTATATATGCGTTTTGCCCCATTTGTCTCCTTAATTCATCTTGCCAGCTTTTACCCCACGTGTAGTCGTGTTTACAAGTATGACACCACAAATCCCGTAATAATGATTGTTCTATCCAAAAAGTTCTTTTACAACCCCCACAACGTAGAGCTATCCAGGCAGCACAATGTGGATTGTGACAGTCAAGGCAATGTAGTTTCGCTGGATCTGTTAAATGAAAAGTTGATAATGAGTCAATGAAACGAATCAACTCCTGGGCCGTCCGGTAGTGACGTGTCAGTGCTCTGTCCACCGCTTCCGAGTACCCCTTCAATTGTAACAGTAGTGGTTGTAGGACTAGAAGCAGTTTCTTCCCCAGTCGCTCCCTGTCCTCCTCCGTAAGGCGATCCACCAGAGGCTGCATCAAAAACAGGTTTAGTCCACTTAGCAGGCACCCACAAAGGCCCTGTAGGTGAGGAAACACAAAGATACCCCCGACCCCAATATAATACTTTTGCAGGTTTTTCCCATAATCCTGTACTCGGGTTCTTATACTTATCCCAGACCTCTGTTTCCTTAGTATTTTCCTGACCTGACCTCGGATGATGTTTCATTGCAGGGGGGGTATCATCTTCCCCAAAAATGCATAAATGATTAATCACATACAAAACCTTAGCCAAACATGCTTGTGGATCTGTCAAATCTTGATGTTTTTCAATATACTGCTTAAGGGTACCATTTGCTCTTTCTCGTAAAGCTTTCCTTAACTGTATCAGTAACTCATACAATCGTTTATTGTTCACTTCCTTAATTGCTGCTTCCTTTATTCGTTTGACTACTCCTGCAACATACATAGAGTCTGTGACCACATTTAAAGGCTCCTGTAAGTTGGACACTGCCCATACTACTGCTAACAATTCCAAAGTTTGTAAGCTATCTGCAGGGTCTGCTGTGAGGAGTTGATGCTTCCATTGTCCTTTTTCTTGCCAGGTAACAGCAGCACGCCTTGATTTCTTTCCTGCATCTGTAAAAACTGTAATAGCTCCTTCTATGGGGTTTTCTTCTCTTAAAGGTCGAGTGATCCAGTTCCATTCTGTCATCCATTGCAAAACTCTAGGCACTAATTTACTAGTCTCTACTTTAGCAGGTGACATCAATAATGCTTCTTGTAAATTCTTTGAATTTATCAAGTACCAGTCCAAGGTTTCTTTTTCCACAGGTAATCTAATAGTAGCAGGTTCTCTACCATCCACTTCAAGAATTCTGAGACGCCCCTTTTTGATTAATGTAGCCAATTGTTCAATTTTTGAAGATATTGTTTTCTTATGCTGTAGTGGTGGTGACAACCATTCCAACACCCGTATCTCCCCCGTTTTCTTTTGCAACTGAGAGAGAGCACCAAGCAAGTGGCAAGGGCTATTCCAAATAGTAAGGTCAATGGGGTGGTCGAGTTGTCGACGAGACACATACCCTTGCTGTACACAGTTACTAATTTGCTGCAAGGCAAGATGATGCTCCTTTGTCAGGTGTACAGGAGTAGTAGGGTCCACACCTTTTAACAAAGGTCGTAGGGCTTCTAATAAATGATTTGGTATTCCCACAATAGGCTTCAGCCACTGTAAGTCTCCCAGCAACTTCTGTGCATCATGTAGAGTTTTAATGTCCAATTGTAATTCCAATTTTTGTGGTATCACTATTTGATCCGTCAAAGTCCATCCCGAATATTTCCAGGGCTTTGTAGTCTGAATTTTCTCTGCAGCAATAACAAGTGAATATGCAGCAAGAGTATTTTTAATGGTGTTAATCTGTAAAGAGGAGAATGGCTGTTGCTGTGCAAACAAAATATCGTCCATGTAATGATATATTATAGCTGCTGGCCATTTACGACGTAGTGGCTGTAATGCTGCATCAACATAAAGCTGACATAAAGTGGGAGAGTTGCGCATGCCCTGCGGAAGAGATGTCCATTCAAATCTTTTATCTGGTTCCCCACGATTTATTGCTAGTAAAGTAAAAGCAAATCTCTTCATGTCATCAGGATGCAGGCCAATAGTGAAAAAACAATCCTTTAGGTCAATAATTAAAAGTGGCCAGTGTTCTGGAATCATAGCTGGATTTGGAAGACCAGGCTGTAAGGCCCCCATTGGTTCCATTTGGTCATTTACAGCCCTCAAATCATGTATTAAACGATATTTCCCTGATTTCTTTTTGATTACAAAAATAGGTGTATTCCAAGGGCTTGTGGACAGTCGCAGGTGTCCCTTTGTATATTGTTCCTGTACCAATTCATGGGCATGCATAAGACTCTCCCCTTTTAATGGCCATTGCTTAACCATCACCGGTGTATCCATTTTCCAGGTGAGTGGAATGGGGAAAGTCCAAGCAATGGCAATTACCCCAAAGGGTGCTGATTAGTTAACACCACTCCCAATTGTGTTAAAATGTCCCTTCCAATTAAACAGGAAACTGTAGGAGGCAGTTGAACAATTGAAAACACAGCAGATATTTGTTGATTCTCAATGCACACAGACAAAGACGGCGACCTGCTTGCCAATGTAAATCCTCCCACTCCTGTGAGCATGTTTGATGAAGGAAATAGAGGCCAATGTTGTGGCCAGGCTTCTGGAGAAATGATGCTAGTATCTGCTCCTGTGTCCAATAATCCATAAAGGGTTATGCTTTGATGCCCATAGGTAATTTCAACTTTTTGCTTTGGTCTATTTTGTAAATCCACAGTTAAAAGTGTAGCACCAGTAGAGCCAAAACCTTTTTCATCCCGTGCTTGCCCAGTAAATGATTGTATTCCTGATGTCATTTGTGACAGTGGTACCAATTGTGCAATGCGTTGTCCTTTTGTAATTTTAATCGGAGGATAAAGGGTGTAAGCCATAATTTGTATTTCCCCTGTAAAGTCCGCATTGATAACACCAGGCAAAACAAATAATCCCAACATAGTTATAGAGGAACGTCCCAGCAATAATGCTCCACATGTTTGTCCATTTAGTATAAGAGGACCCTTTATTCCAGTGGGTATCCTCTCAGGCCGGTTCGTCATTAGTGTGACGTCTACTGCTGCTGATAAGTCCAAGCCGAGGCTCCGTGTTGTTGTGGGTTGCAGACAGGAGGTAGCAGCGATGTCACGGCAGCTGCTGGTGTCTCCGATGTCACGGCAGTAACTTGTGTCTGTCCCTCGTTGCCGCATCGGTAACACTTGATGAATGGTCTCGAGCCTCTTTACGTGACTGCCAGTGAGCCATTTCGGAGAGAAGCAAGAGCAGCTAACACCTGATTTTGAGTAGACTACGCTTTTGCAACCCTAATCCTAATTCCTTTAAGGCTTCTGCTATAAATGCCTGTGAAGCTGTTGGCATTAATGCCATTCACTCTAATGCTTCCTCAATAGTCCAGTTTGCCCCTAAAGTAGCTAACACTCTCTGGGTTGCTGGATTGCTATTTTGCAAAGCACACCTGCTTCGATAGCACCCTGCAACACCAGCCCAATCTATAGCTGTAGCTGTTCTATCGATAAAATTTCCAAATGATTCTTCCCTCCTTGCTTAATACCCATATAAGCCGGTAACCCTCCTGGCTCTTTAACCATGTCTATTGCAGCACGCACTAACCACATAGACTCTCTAAGTTTATCTGCTCCCGATATCATCTGTGCCTCTGTATGTAAGAATGCCTCTAAGCCCATCAGCTCCTTTACTGTTACTCCATGTAATTGGTCATGTGCATTAAACAATAACTGCTGATGCTGAGTAAATATCAACCGAACTATTCCTCTTAAATCATTAGGACATAAAATCTGAGTATTAAAAAGATAATCTAACATTTGCTTAACAGGTTCACTTTTTACTCCAAACTGACTAACCGTAGAACATAGCTGAGTTAACAGCTTCCAATCTAAGGGAGTATATTCTGCTATATTATGCGTAAGGTTCCCCTGTGCATCATACTGTGGTGTGTATGTGGCTGGACATGCAAGACTAGAAGCTATTTCCACCGCCTCACCATCCCCCATTTGCATTACTTCTTTCGCCAAAGCAGCCCAAGCTTCCCTCCTCTGTTTAGCCATCTCCCCCCATGGATCACGGTGTGCCCCTGGGATGGGATCTGGCTCTTTAAGGGTGCTATGCTGCTGGCGCTTCGGTACAGACACCGAGGTTTCACGCGGGGGGGGCAGTGAAGCAGAGGCTGGCTCGTGCGGGGGAAGCGGGAGCCCCCCCTCCCCCGCCGGAGCTGACAGTGAAACCGGAGCCGGCTCACACGGAGCCAGCCTACGGGGGGCAATCCGCCCCCCCGTTGGAGGTGACCCCCCCACCGAAGCCGTAACCTGAGCCGGCTCACTGAGGGGAAGCGGCGGAGGCAAGGCTGGCGGCGGAGGCGAAGCTGGCTTGCCCCTACTCCCACCATCCGACCCGCCTGAAGCTGACGGCGGAGGCAAAGCTGGCTTGCTCCTACCTCCACCATCCGACTCGCCCTCCCCCTCTGACAGGAAAGGTGCAGACGGTTCCACTGCGCCTATAGAGAAATCCTCCACACCACTTTGCTGGGGACTCTTAGGCATAAGTACTTTAGTTACAGAGGGTGCCAGGGGATCATCTTCACGACCATACCCTATATTCCTCTTATGAGCTTCTGTTGCCCTTTCTGCTGCCTTTCTCTCAGAGACCTGCTGAAGTAACGTGTTATACACCACCCGCCATAACTTCCCGAATTTCTTTGCTGACTTATCATCATCTAGTACTGTATCCCACAATATTTCCCCAAACTTTCTCCACTCTGATAACTCATGAACTGTATGAGGATTAGAAAAGATACCCTTAGCATGGCCATAAGCTAATAACCCTGGTAACTCCTTTTTTAAATCTATCCCTTTTATCCCATGCCGCTCTAAATAGGCGGTAAATAAATCATATGCCGCTTGCCTATCCATACCTATTAATCAGCGCGCGCTGTTGCAGCTCTCCAGGCTCCGGCGGACACGTATTGGCTTAAGTCACGGTTGTGAACCTTAAGGGTGCTTCAAATTCCGGCACCGTCCCGGCTGCTGGGACCCAAACCCAACTTCCGGACCGTGGCGTAATCCCTTTTTCTTTTAATCCGAGAAAAAGGGCAGAGATTCGGTTATGCCCGCATTCTCCACCATTTGTCGACGGAAGGGAACCAGGACATCATTTTGATCATCACAGGCTCGATTTTATTGATCAGTACGGCGGGTTAAATACAGTTGGTAATGAGCTTCATGCATATTGCAAAAATTGAGCTCAGGATTGGTCAGCTTGCATATCAGCATCTACGCCTACTTCTACATTCCTATGGTTCTACTTTTGATACTTTCTACATATTCTTAGGATGTATTCAGGGCTAATCTCAACTCCCTATCCTCATGTTGCAGCAAGGTCGCTGCTGACTCTTCCTTTTAGCTTGCTGACTGCTGACTTTTCTCCTTCAGTTTAACCAGTGGCATTATATCAGTGTGGCCTTTCTCAGCTAACCAATTATTAATAATGCTCTCCACAAATTAATTTGTTCCTTTGGGAAAAAAAAAATTGCTCAGGAGACCCAAAATAATAAAAATGCTAAGTCTAAGCAGCTTCTGCTGAGAAGACATCAGGAAATCACTCAGGACTCAGGCTGGTCAATAATGAAATATTCAGTGTATCATTAAGCCTGAAAATACTGCCAGTACACAGAATAACTTGGGCCAGATTTGGAAAAATGGTCTTTTTAAAGGGCTAAAACCAGAATCCTTAATTAAACAAATTAGAAATAGTCAGCAAGGAGATCATTAGTGTGATTTCTTAATTAAATTATACTGGTCCAAAGGACTGTGTATATTATCACTCCAAGGATACTAACGATTCAAGATAAGGAAATTTTGAAAAATCACATACAAATTCAGAGATATTGTCATTGTTCAGAGAAAGTTTCCTCTAAAACAGCATTCACATAGGTTAAAATAACTGCCTCCATTTATATGATTTATACATTATTTATAAGCTGCACTTGGTAGAAAAAGAAAAGCTTTTTGATGAATGTGTGACATTAAGCAGCGTGATTATTTATAACATTAGTACAACCACATTTTCAGTTCACAACAACTGGAACAAAAAACCAGAATTGACTTTTGATTTGGGTTTTAGTCCAGCATTATTTTTTCTATATACATATAAGCATATCTTCAAAGCTGAAAGTTCTTTTGAGCAACCATAAGTAATTTAAACTTAACTTAATAGAAATTGCACAAACTTAAGAACATGAATCTCTTCTTTGGAAATATGATTTATACTTATGAATATGTGTGTTTTAATCACACAAAAGTGCTGTTTGTATAGATACCAGGCTCTGGATAGTTTGACTGTGAAAAATAGCTTTAAGATGTAACTTACTGAATAGTCAAAAACTTTTTACTGTGAAAAACAAAAACAAAAACAACCTCCACAAGCCTCGCCTTTGATGTTCATGACCCAGAGGATTTCCCAGATTTGCTGGTGGTGCATTCCTACAGCCCCTTTGGTCCGACAGAAGGGCTGCTGGGAAAGGACCTCTCCAAACTTTTCCACCAGCCAGCCTGACCCCTGCAGGGCTTCCAGCTGGTTTGATGACCTTGGTGCAACGTGCCAGGGGCTGTGCTTGCAGGCCAGGTCTGTGCTTGCAGGCATCGCTGCCCAGCCAAAACGGACAGATGGCCACGAGGGGTCAGGTAGGGCAGACGAATTTCCCTGTCAATGGCAAACGCAGTCAATGCAAAACAAGAAACACCTATTTTCCAAAGCAGAAATTTATTCAGGATAAAGCACTCAAAACGGGTAAACAGAACTTTTCAGGCTCCCAGCTTTACCCTTCAGTTTTGTGAAATTAGTAAATTATCCTATTTATTGGAAATCAATTTTATGGTGGAAGCAATGTTTTCCCAGACAAGAAACCCAATGTGACTTGACAGAGTCAGATTTTTTACCCAGACGTGCGATTGTGTGTGAGTTCCTTCTTACAATATGCCGTCTTTTGGATTTCAAAGAAAGAGCATTCTCCTTAACACCTTCAGTCTCAACGCCCTGACAAACAGCAGTGCAATCCAGGATTAGTTTGTGATGAAGACCCTGAGTGGCTTAGGTCCCCTCAGAGCAGCAGGAGCTCTGTGTGCCTGAGCAGCCGTGCTGGGGCTGATGCACTGAAACATGCCACGTCAAACTCCTGCGACAACTTTGAAACAAAAGAAATCAATCAGATTTCCAGAAAGCTAATACTTTATTCCTTCTAGATGGCCTAAAATTTCACTAGACATCTGTGTAATTTTGTGCATTCCAGACTTCTGTGTAACAATTTGTCATATGCAGAGTATTCATCTCTATACAACTACTGTAATTTCCTACAGCTTGTCTTCCAATAACATCAGAGTGATAAGTTATTAACTGCCTGCTTCTATTCCTCTTTCCTCTGGTAATTTTTGTTAGTAAGTAAGCCTTCTCCCATGCTATTATAAATGCACAAGTATTTTTCCCTTTGAAACATAAACAAGAAAATGAGAAAAACATCATGCATCAGTACTGTTTTCTGTCCTGTGTGCCTGGAGATAGAATTTTGACAACGTCTCGGTTATTGACAGCTCAGCATTACAATGATACCAGCTTTGACAGAAAATTACAGAGTAAATTCTTGTTTTTGTGTTAAATCAAAATCTGTCTTTGACACTGTTCTCCAATTTTTCAATCAGACCCTGCACAAGAAAGTTCCTTATTGCCATAAAGTCACAAAGTCACCTCTTCTCTTAAGGCACCTTGGGTTTTTTTTAATTCCTGAATAATTTTCACTTTTGTAAGTGCTTTTTTTAATGAAATATCATTTAATGCAAAGATGACTACTACTCTACTTGTTTTACAAATAGAAAACTCTTGCACTAAAAAGTTACCCAGCTAGGCAAAGGTCTTGCACCAAAACTGGGACCCACAATATCCTAATTCACAGGACAGTGTTTGAACTTCTCTCCTTCATCACACTGCATTCTTTCCAGAGCAGTTCAAATCAGAGCTCAAGTCAAACATCTGTTGATGTGAAAGCAGAGTTACATATTTCATATTTTGATACAGGCAAAATACTATCTACTCTCAAAGATATGAAGTGTAGATTAAAAAAGGGAAGGAGATTTACTAGACTCCCTAAAACTTCTTTTCCATATAGCCTAGAATGCAAAATGTTTAATGAGAAAAGCAGTGTACTGTATAGGGTGTTTTTAATATTTAAAATGTAAAATATTTCCTTTTAAAAACAGAGAAATAATTGTCTGAACTATTTAACACAAGTTCAATAATAAATGAGTCTGGTCATTTTTACTATATATTAAATAAGCCTCAATCATGGTCTTTGCAGGATGTGAAGAATTCTGGCATCTAGTATTTAGTACAAATTGGACATTACTGCTAGATGAACCACCCCATTGAAAAATATGCTACATTTTGTTCATTTGAAAACCTGTAGAGTAGACTTAAAATAAAGTGCCACATGGGTTTACTTGCCTAGATCCTGGAGCATTTAACTGCATTAAAATACTCCATTTCAAAATTTAATCTTCAAGTTCTCATTGGATGGTATAACTAGTTACAAGATAGATCCAATATGAATGGTTTCAACTGAGACTCTATCATCATCTCCATTGTGACAAGTGACTTAGTGGGGAATTTCTGATTACGGGTAAAGCATTTCAGTGACTGCTGAGTGAGCCTAATTTGTTAGCACAAAAAAGACTCTCAACAAAATGAGTCCCATCCTAGCAGAATTGAAGTACATAAAAAATTTAATCCATTTATCTATAGAAACTCATTATAAAATGCGGTTAACGGCAATAAAAAAGATTCCAAATAATATTGAAAAATATAAAATTTAAGGATTTGGGAATAAATATCTTATTGAAAGACCTGCAGGTTCATTTGGAGTAAATATTCACTGACAGCTGATTTCAGTGTCAGATGACAGTGGAAGTACTACAGATTCATAGGCTAATATGCAATTTTTAGATTGGTCAGCAGGAGAGCTTGTCCCATTTTTTGATTTTGGGAACTGACGGAAAACATGCACTCTATGGACAAGAGCAAGATGATGTACAGCAAAAGAATTAAGAAAACAAATCCTTTTGGAAAGAATTGAAGCAAAAACAGTAGAGGTGGATCTGACAAAAGGCACCAATCAAGGAAGAAAGAATTCAGCAAGAGATTCTGGCTGAAAACAGTTACCATGGACAAGAGCTTTTGCATGAGCTCCTGGGGCTTTAGTGTCTGCTCCACGTTTGGAGATGCAGTATTTTAGAGTGAAGAGAGATTACACCACAAAAGAGGCATGAAGCCAATTTCCCCTCCTTTTCCTCAGCGTAAATCCAGACCAGCTCATGAAAGATTTACAGTGATAGGCTGGCAAACAACATTTGATCCATAAATTAGAAGATATAAACCGGAGATGAAGAAAGGAGGAAGGAGAGACAGAACAAGAGTGTGTTCTAAAGGACAAAAATTAGCGATGGAGAAAAAAAACTATCAACTATCAATGAAATATAAACTATCCCTTAAAATAAAAAAAACTCCCTGCAGTAAAATTTTGTGAAGTTTCTCAACACCGACTTATATGGATAGTTCTAAAGACCTAAGATGAACAAAAAAGCACCTTAAAATCAATAATTTAGGAACCGTCCCGAAGAAAATAATTCTGTAGTCTACTTGCAACTTTGTACTTCTTTTTCTACTGAATATTTCTTGATCTGCTTCTTCTTCATTTCACTGGTACCCCAATTTTTTCTCTCTCAAAGAGAAAAAGAGGGGTAAATAGTATTGTAGGGGATAACTGAATAATTATGTTGTCTGTACAGCAATTCTATGGTTGTATTCCATCAAAAAGTGTTCAATAGCCCATTTAAGACATATAGGTGGGAACAGGAATCTTTTTTCTTAGCAAAAAAGACAGAACCAGGTTGCTGAGTAGCCCAAAACATAAATTAAGGTATATGATAGATGCAGCAAATTCGCTTTTGCACTTTCTAAAATATTGTGCTGTTTTGTCTGCCCTTATTACCCATCTATAAATTATAGCAGCCTACATTATTGTCAAAAAAATAGCCACATGTGATCTATACTAGATTAGTAGAAGGCGCAAACCCTTTAAACTGAGAGGAAGAGATCTACAGAAAAATATCACCTCTGCCTTTTGGTCCAGGGAAATCTTCTTGGTAGGAGATACTTCCATAACTTACCACAGTTTCTTGGCAGTTCAATATTCATCTAAATATTCAGATGAAGGAATTATTTAGCACTATCAGAAAGCCTCTTTTCTTAGTATGAAAGAAGGTCACCTTTGTTGTAAAATGTTAATAGGGTTTATTTAAATGTTGTTAAATAAAAAAGAACATGGAAAGGCAAAAGTGTCCATTGGGCACTTCACTTTAAGCTGATTTACAGTTTTTAATTGAATTTTGTGTTTTACTGACAATTTTTGTACTTCTGTTGTCTTGATTATATACTTCATTTCTAACTCACAGAAAAATTAGACCCACAGGGGTCTGGTCTATAACTGAGGTTTTGGTAATACAGATATGAATTATAACAGTACCATCTTGTGTGATTATGTCAGTGGTGGTGTTTCTAGTCATAAACAGATTTTTGAGAATAAATATGCAAATAGAAAGATTTAAATAAATTATTTGTCTTCATTCCATTAGTCTGAAAAAAATCACCTGTTTTATTACAATAATATTGTGGTATTAAATTTTTAGTATAGAATCTGAAAAAATCATTGTGCTAAATGAAAATAGCATGGTTTCTGTTAGGGCCATAGGATCATTCATCATCTATCTAGACAAAAAACAAACAAACAAAAGAATATCAGTGACTACTGTGAATTTTCTATTAATTTTCTGCGCATAGTACAATATTAATTACTAATATTTATATTCAAAGCAGTTCACCATCAGAGGTCTTTAACAAGATGTTTTGGCATCTGGATATGTTTTGAGACATGGCTTTGTCTCCACTGCTTGCTGTGTGTCCTAGGGCATCAGGAGAAACACTCACACAAGACTTCAGTAATTTCAGGGAAATTATCAAATTATTTTGCCACAAAATTAAGATCGCTGCATACTGTGTCTGTTCCTGCATAGGTTTCCTGTTGCTCTTGAGGTTTTGCTGATCCACACTGTAGGTGCAGCACTACCATAAAGAGCAGGACATTAGTGAAACCCTTTTTAAAGAGAATGATCTACTGATGACACATGAATAATGTTTAAAAGTAATGGCAGTCTGGATATTTTCTTGGTGTGCATACCAGTCTTCTATGTATTTAAGCTGACTCATTTTTCAAACTGTCCTAGAAATTTAAATGCAAAACACCCCATATTTATGCTACTCAATGTTGTATAATTGTTGTATAATTCTGTATAAATGTTGTATAATTCTGCTTAACCAGCTTGAGCTATGACATTTCACTTTAATGAAAGCCATGAACATTCAAAAGTTGAAAGACCCTAACCTCATGAAATAGTTTTTAAAATGTTCTTTCCATTCTTCACTGCAGCCTAGGAAGCTCACTTTCCCAAGCTTTAATCTCTAACTTCAAGGACTAAATCTGCCAGAGGGGGGAGTTTAGGGTGGGTAAAAATGACCAAAGTGAGGCTCACGGTTTGGCCATCTGATTTTAAAAGCTGGATATCAAAGTAAAGCATGAAACACTACGGCTAAAATCACATAGGCTGATATAATAGACTTCTTTTATAACAGATATTCTTTCAAATTATTAAATTAATTCGGCATTGCGAATTGAATCAAACTGCAAATTCCTCAGAGCATGGCATAA
This sequence comes from Melospiza georgiana, assembly GCF_028018845.1. Lineage (NCBI taxonomy): Eukaryota > Metazoa > Chordata > Aves > Passeriformes > Passerellidae > Melospiza > Melospiza georgiana. Next base: position 928,001 of record NC_080434.1, read on the forward strand.
TCATTTTTCAATAGAACATTAATACAGAAGGGGCTCATCCCTAATTGGAATTCTTCAGCACTTCTGTAATATAAATAAAAGGCATAATTAGAAATGTACTAAGATAAAAAGAAATAAAAGGTCTTGTAAATACCACTGAATGTTCCTGCTATCCTTGTGGCATTAAAAGTTCAGTGCTTCTTTTGTTACAGAGCAATTAAAGGCAGGTAACTTTCAATGCTCAAAGAAAAAGGAGTGAAGACTTTCTGTGAGCATGTTCTCTTTCATGAAGCCAAGGACAAAAGCAGATAGCAGACCTGAACTGAAATTGAGAGGAACACATTAAAATCAATCTGAAGGATTGTCTTGAAGAATTGTGGAACTTCGCAGAACATAAAGGTGAGAGGAATTTTATTCATATAGTGTGCTAATTTTATTGAGGGAAATAATTCAAACGGAAACTAACTCATTTTTCAAATACCAGTGCTTAACCAGTCAATGTGTGAGGAGGTAGGCACCTGTCAGACAGAAATGCTGGGATTAATATTTACAGACTGGAAGACAGGACGACATATTAGCTACTTCCCCAAGAGAAGTGAATGAAAAAAGTCTTTTCCATTCTACACTCTCTACTAATAAGACAAATCTATCCATCAGAGGGTCCATTCATTGAACATGGTTCTATTAGCTACTTTCCGCTAACAGAGCTCTGAAATTTGTACTACAGGCAACAGAAGGCATAGAAGGCATTCATTTATTTTCTAAACATAAGGCTATAAAAGTGGCAGTTTAGAAGCAGAAAAAAATATGCAAAGAAATGTTCTATCTCACTAATGTTAACGCATAACCAGCATTTACTTTATATACATAATGCAGTGAAAAATAAATTAGATGACAGATGTCTTCTCCCTCGTCGTTGTCAGTTGTAGCATGAGTACACAAACAATCTAAATCACTGGGAGATATGTGCTATGGAAACACCGTGCAGAGGTAGTTAATTATTCCTGTCAAAGAAAAAAATGGAATTGCATTATTTATTTTGAAATTACAAACACAGTAAACCATAAAATAATCATTATTGACATAAAGGTAACTCTGTATTCATCCCCAGAAGTAATCAATAAATCCATGGATTCAGTAACTGATAACTCTTTATAAGTGAAAAGGAAGTGTCTAAGTGAAAATTATTTACAGAAGGTGTATGAATGCTGCTGACATAAACCTCCAAAATTAATAATTATCTTCTATTTAACTAGACCCTTATGCAGGTATACATAATACAAAAATATATTATGTTTTGCTGTAAGTATCTTAGAGGCAGAGTTATCACTTACTATAATAAATTCATCTGTTTCCTAGTCATAAAAGGAAAAACACCACCATTGGAATTGAGGTTAAAAAAAAGTGTTTTACACACACACCTGTTTGATTTTCTAATCAAATCTGTTCAGTGCTCATTCCTCTCCCTTGTCAGAGCAGCAGGCTCTCTTGGAGGCACTGGTGGTTCAAGGCAGTGAGGCACCTGGCAGAGCACATCCTCCTTTAGGTGGTGTTCAGATGATGTGACTTGATGGCAAAGAAGGGACAGACCCTGGCTGGGAGGGAGGAAGAGACAGAGAGAGACTTGAAGATTTTTAACACCTAAGGAAACTCATACTCTGATAAAAATAAAGATAAGAGAGAATGCAGCAAAAAGTGTTTTTCCAGTTATGTTGTGTATTGGTCAATCTTTTAAGAAAAGCTGTCTGTCCCATACATTGCAGTCTGTCATCCCTTACTGCCAGAACACTGATTGATAAACAGTAATGGACAAGAAAGGAACCAGTCTTTTCATTTTCTGCATAAGTATTTTCATGAAGATAAATGTGGATGTTGAAAATTGAAATAGAAACGCTGAAGAAATATATGATTAATACACATTTCTCATAGATTGTTAGTTGCCACATGCATAAATGTACCCCAAAGCATATGTTCTTACGAAACAATAAAAAGAATATATTACTACAATGAAGTGAATAGTATTCTAATCAATACTTTTCTGATTACAATAGTAGGAAGTTATAAACAGAAAAAAAGAATATATTACAGGTAGACATACTTTACATATTGCTATTAGTGTTTAACACAAACTATATTTGTATCAGCTACTATGGTTTAAAATGCCAGAATATTAGAGGAAAATATTCTTTAGTAAGTAATTTACCTCAGCTTTGTCAGACAACCATTTCTCAGCAGAGATTTCTGCATGTAGAGCAGAGGGAAGAACGATGGTAAACAGAAGCATGAATCATTCCCATAACATGTTCTGAGCTTTGCTGACTGGAAAGAATTGGTCTCCATACATGCAGACGCCTCAGACAAAGGCTGGCACAGTCTGGGACTCAAAGTCCATCTCACACCCAAAGAAATGCACTCTGTGGCTTGCAAAGCAATAGGAGGAGCAGGACACTATTGATCAAAACCATCACATCTATTGGCTCCATGGTGCTGACTACAAGTGCAATTCAAACTCCCTGTCCTGTAGTGAAAGCCTTCTGATGAATTATCCCAAGATAATAAAGAATCTGTCTCTGTAAATGCAGAAGTTATGTTCCCCTGGGCCCAACTGCTGAGTATTAGAGAAATTTGAAAAACAGTATTGAACTTGAAATGACTACCAGATTCATTTCATTTTAATTTAGTTTGACATTATGAGGAGTTATATGAAGGAGATATGCATGTGGACATGATGGTGATTTCTTTCCTTAAACACACCTAAAAAGTAACTGCACTTTAAATAGTCATCATTTTTCAGACAGTGCTTATTTAATAGCAACTAATCAATGTTTTCTGGTAATCAGAATATGGATTATTATTTTACACTAGTAAAAAAATTAAGGTTTTTTCACCTTTGATAATGGACCACTTGAAATTAATTTATTCATCTTTGCAGCAACAGAAACCCTGCTACATTTGTGATTATAAGATTACTCAGAAGTGAGACAATGATGAAGACATGGGTTTCAATACAGATTTTTCAGAATCCTGCAGCTCTCAGTAGGGTAATTACATCATCCAAAATGCACCCCACCAAGAAAAAAATATAAAAAGAACAAGATAATGAAAAAAAAGAACCAGCTGTTTTTGATTTGTAGTCCAAGTGTTAACCTAAGTCTCTGCACAGAACAACATGAGACAGTAAATTGCAAGTATTGTTCTATTCAAAAAGACAGCAGAAGAAAATGAAAGTAAAAAGAGTTCATAAGATGTCCAGAAACTAAGTACAATACTCTCATGGCAGTTTAATGAGAACTGGTCTTTAACTCTCATCTTACAACAAATCTCTGAAGAATAAACATCTAAGAACTAAATGTTTTGATAAAGCAAAGGAGAATTACAAACATATACAATATTGCTATGATATAACAGTTTCACATTAATCTTGAGACTGTGTCTAAAATTTAGTTTCATTATACCACAAAATCAATTTCCATGGGACTGCTCACAGCTTTCTCTCACTCATATAAGAAATTAGTTCGCATTAAAAAAATATTTGTTCTATTGTCTTATCTATTTGAAACCTTTTAATAAAAATGCTGGCATAGTTTCATGGACCCCCTAGCTGAGCTATCTTCATTTCCTATACATCTGTATTGAAAGAAAACCAATCCCTTAAAAAACAAACCAACCAACCCAGCAAAACCAAAATTAAACACAACAACTAAAGCAGACCCAAAACATTTTAATAATTACTTCACATCCAAAAGGTGACATAAAGCTTTTTCTTATGTTTCTATGAAGCCAACCAGAGGGGTGAAAATTTAGGAGAGATCATGGAAAGCTCTTCCTGAAGTTTACTTGCAACCACACTGCAAAAGTCTAAAGATCTATCTAAGATCCTTCCCAGAGCCTATCCAGACATATGTTGGAGAATAATGTATTCTACTAGAAATCCTGCATCTTGCATATAAACTGCATATGCATGACTGGAAAAAATTCAAAGAATTTGGAGACATATTTTAATGCAGAATATAAGAGTGGACTAAGCAATGACTTAAAAATCCTAAAAAAAAGATAAGTAAAGACTGTGCATAAGGGTCATGGGAAGTGAATTATTTCATACAGAAAATAATAACTACACTGAATAAACTGTCAAAATTGAAAGCCTGGATTTTGCCAGAAGACAGATGAATTTCACACGCTAAGCAGCAAAGCTTTGAAGTGAATGTATCAAAAAACTGGAAAGGGCGGCACAGCGGTTCAAAAAAGATATGTTCACTACAGAGAAAAGTCTTCAAACCCAGGCTAAAAAAAATAAATACATAAAAAAAACCTGCCTCTAATTCTGGTATTGCTGTTTACTGCTGTAAGGGAAAGGCCCAGGGAATTTCCTATTTAAAAATGAGCAAATGAACAAAATCTATGTTTAGATCACAGTGTTTGAAGTCTGAATCCTAAGAAAAAAATATCAACTCATGTTCTGTATGCTCAAAAAAGGAAGAAGATTTTATTAATTTACAAAAGAATTCTACTGATATTCACAAGTCTGTGAATATGAGCATTTTGAAGGCATTCATTAAGGAATTTAGGAATTTTTAAAAATACTGACTTTAAGAGAAGAGGAAGATCCTGTGTTACAAAGAAGTGCATAAAAATACCTCTATAAAGGTTACCACAAATTAACAAATCAATGAAAACTAAGATTGTTCAAGAAACAAAACTACATGTAAGAATAGAAAATTAAGCAGGTTAGCATGAACACTATAAAAAAAGGAGATTTTTTCAGATAAAGTAGAGAAGGATTATGAAAAAGTGAGCTACATCCTAGGGCTAATTAGAGACTTAAAATTCCAAAAATTAAATTAAAACTATGGGTTTAATTTCCATAGTGTGGAGCCACAGTCAGAAGTAATCAATCTCATTTAATGCACTCAAGGAAATATTTGAAGCATATAGGAGTAAATGTCTCAAAACCTCCCTATTTCAATATCAATAGAATAGTACTTGGGACTGATTATGTACAATATTAGGCACACCCTATCCCTCAGAATACATATCTCACTAGCTGAAGTAACTGGCAAGACAGCATGGTTAGAAGGTTTGGTTTTATATAAATGGCAGTTCTGTCATTTAAAACACCTCCTTTATAAACGCTGTAAATTATGTTCCAGTTACATTCGGGAGTTATATTTTGAAAAAGTAGCTATTATTTCATGGGAAATAACCAGCAGCACTGCTGAGAATAGCATGCTGATACTCAGCACCAGCTCCAGAAGATGGAATTCTTGTGGCAGCTTGCAGGGACACCAAAAGTCTGCGGCCATCTCCCCAGTTCCGAGAGGGAGCAGAAAGGAAGAACTCTTTTTTGTCGACAGCTTTGCAAATTTTTTTTCCATCGTAGAAAATTACGGATTTCCCATGGAAATGCGCTGGAAAAAGGTGCGAGGATGCAGGATAAAATCCAGTACTGAGACGTACGCTACAACATATACAGAAACTGTAAGTGCAAGTTTTACAGAGATTAAATGGAAGTATAAAGCATAGATTGGGATAAATAAGAAGTCTTACTTTAGCAAGCATTTTGAAAAAGTATATAGCACCGAAAAAAAAAAATAAAAGAGAGCATAGATTCATCCTGTGACTGCAAAGCAGGAAATTTACATTATTTCTTGCATGCTAATCTTGTGTTGGCAGAAAATATAGATAAGTTAAGACAGTCACAGGGCACAATGTTTTTTTCTGAATAAAAAAGAAATTAAAGCAATTCAGAAATAAAAGAGAACTAATCTGTCAACTGAGAAATTATGTCCTTTCATCTTGTGTTTCATTAGCAGGTCCCAAATTCCTACATACTACTGGTGACAATAAAGTGAATGCATACTTTATTATGTCATATCTTTCTGTCTCTCCATTTCCCAGTCCTTTCCTGCTGTTAAAAATAAGTTAGTTCCTATTCAGTCACAGTTTGTAATTGTATACTTACACAAATACAATGCCTTTCATGGCTGCATGGTTTTAACACAGCAGAAGAACATAATATCAGTGAGAAATAGAACATTACAATCCTTGTGGTCCCATGTATGGTGTGAGAAATATATTATTCCCACTCCCCCTTATAATGTAGAATAAAATCAAAATGAGCCATTACCAGAGGCAAATAATGAGTTTGTAAAAATTGAAGTGGATGGATGAATTTTCCTTCATTTTGCAGTAATTTATATCTACCAGAGGCACAAACATTTGCATTTTTATGAATATAGCACATAACACTTTATGAAAAATTAGGTTCGGATTTCACCCGTGTCATGATTTGAGCCTGTTAGCAACCTCCAGAGCATTATTTCTATTATGCTATACCTATATGCTACTCCTCTTTCTGGGACACAGACAGAAAAGCAAAAAGAGGAAACTAACATGGAAAAAAGAGTCCAATAGTATGCACAAGAAAAATTTACCAGCTGGCAGAAGGTGTGTATTCAAATCAGCCACAGCACCTATATTAGAGGTAATGTTCCAAAAACACAGTCCAGACAGAGCAAACTATTGAACCATCTTTTCTAGAGAATTACTTCACACAGTATCTTGCTACTTGAAAATCACGTATATCTCCATATTTTTTTGGTTCATTAAATCAATCAATCTGATGCAGTAAAACATCTCAATAAAGACAGGTCAGACATTTTAAAATGGTACAGTAGAAACCCCTTGCTGTCACACAAGGATGAAGGCAATTACATTTTTAAAGAAAATTGTATAAGGACACATACATTTTCATGCCAACACTCCAGGCTCCCACACACTCTAAGACATAGTCACTCTCATGTTTTATCTCATAATACTTCCAAAGCAAAAGCTTTGAAAATTCTTCATGTCATCTAAAAGATGTAAAGTGGAATTCCAAGATGATGTTTGAACAATATTGTAATTTTTGTTTTAGAAAGCATGAATGTCAATGAAGTCATAAGTCTGACATCTTGAATTTGTGATACGTACCTGTGATAACTGAATTCAAATTCCTCAGACTCTATAAGGATGTAGAACACCACCTAGATTTTCCACAAGAAGACTATCTTTCTTCTTTTATAGATTGCTTTTCCTTATTGCATTTTCTTTTAAGAACCTACCTTATCCATAGAAGAATTTCTCCTTTAGGTCCCATCTGATATTTATCAAAATGATTTGATCATTGTCATTAATTTCCATGGAAATTAAGCGAGTTGAATTTCATCCATTTGCAAATAATTGCACACTGGTATTTACAAAATCGCCTGCCTAAAAGTTCTAAAATCTACTAACAAACAATTTGTTTTCAAAACATATTTAAACCTTTGGAGAAACAACTTCAAACACTGGCTTATGCAGCATTTGTAATATCAGATAAGTCCCAAATCAGAAAGAGGGGGTGAAGAAGGAGCAAGAAATCAGGGGAGCGGTACCTTTCTACCTCAAATTTTATTCTTAGTATAGATATGGTGCAAATAATATCCTGAAGTTAAAAGTCCCCAGTCTGCAGCTGGTAAGCTCTGGTGCATGAGTATTAGATTTGTGTCTGCTAATATTTTTTCTCACATATTTCTTAAACACTATTACATAGACATCCTAGAATGACAATAGCATTGAGTGCATGCTTCAGAGCTTGCAAAGAACATATCTTCTTCTGGTTTTTAGAATTCATAGAGAAAAAAAATAACTATTCTAATACCAATAATTTTTTTGTGTTAATGAATCAGATAAAGCGCAAACACAGAAAGGCCAGATTTGTCTCATTCTCCAATATGAAGTGACATCAGGGATGAATTAAGTCCACTAACTACCTGCAACACAGATTTATTAGACCCACTGTGATTTTTTTTTTTTTAATATGCTTTCCTGCAATACTAGCCAGGGAGTTGTTTCATTTGGCTGCTGAGCTCTTGCCACAAAGATTTTGGATCCAGTTCCCAAAAAGAAACAGACAAATAAATGATCCTTTGGTAAATATTTGACCCACTGAACTCTTTCTGTAGTCTTTTAACTAACAATATATCATAAAATACACTGGCATTTCTGTATTAAATCAAGCCAGTGTTTCTTTGATAGTGTACTGGGTTTGTACGGAAAGGTTTTGCAGGGGGCCTACACAGCTCGTTCATGTGAGAAGCTGCTTCTCACAGGATTTTCCAGTGAAGCTGATGCCATCTGTCACCCAGACATACCCACTTGGCTGAGGCCAAGCCTCTCAGTGAAAGTGGTGGCACCTCTGGGAAAGTGTATTTAAGGAAAAAGAAATTACTCACCAATGGCAGCAGCAGCCAGAGGGAGGAGTGAGAATACGCGGTGGCCGCAGCTCCGCAGCACCCCGTTCGGTGGAGGAAGAAGGGAACGTGCTCCAAGTGTGGGAGCTGAGACCCCCCCGCGGCCACAGTGAAGACCCTGGTGGGGCAGCAGTGCCCCCGGAGCCCGTGGGCATGCAGAGACCCTCCTGCAGTGATGGAGAGCCCCAGGCTGGGCAGGTGAGTGCCCAAAGGAGGCTGTGACCATTTGGGAGGCCCATGCTGCAGCGGGCTCCTGGCAGGACCTGTGGTGCTCCCGGGGGGAGAGCAGTGCATGCAGGACCTGTGGGCCTGGGGGGAGAGCAGTGCATGCAGGACCCGTGCACCCGGGGGGAGAGCAGTGCATGCAGGACCTGTGCACCCGGGGGGAGAGCAGTGCATGCAGGACCCGTGCACCCGGGGGGAGAGGAGGGCATGCAGGACCTGTGGGCCTGGGGGGAGAGCAGTGCATGCAGGACCTGTGCACCCGGGGGGAGAGCAGTGCATGCAGGACCTGTGGGCCTGGGGGGAGAGGAGGGCATGCAGGACCTGTGGGCCTGGGGGGAGAGCAGTGCATGCAGGACCTGTGCACCTGGGGGGAGAGCAGTGCATGCAGGACCTGTGCACCCGGGGGGAGAGCAGTGCATGCAGGACCTGTGGGCCTGGGGGGAGAGCAGTGCATGCAGGACCCGTGCACCCGGGGGGAGAGCAGTGCATGCAGGACCTGTGGGCCTGGGGGGAGAGGAGGGCATGCAGGACCTGTGGGCCTGGGGGGAGAGCAGTGCATGCAGGACCTGTGGGCCTGGGGGGAGAGGAGGGCATGCAGGACCCGTGCACCTGGGGGGAGAGCAGTGCATGCAGGACCTGTGGGCCTGGGGGGAGAGGAGGGCATGCAGGACCTGTGGGCCTGGGGGGAGAGCAGTGCATGCAGGACCTGTGGGCCTGGGGGGAGAGGAGGGCATGCAGGACCTGTGCACCCGGGGGGAGAGCAGTGCATGCAGGACCTGTGGGCCTGGGGGGAGAGCAGTGCATGCAGGACCTGTGCACCCGGGGGGAGAGCAGTGCATGCAGGACCTGTGGGCCTGGGGGGAGAGCAGTGCATGCAGGACCTGTGGGCCTGGGGGGAGAGCAGTGCATGCAGGACCCGTGCACCCGGGGGGAGAGCAGTGCATGCAGGACCTGTGCACCCGGGGGGAGAGCAGTGCATGCAGGACCTGCGCACCCGGGGGGAGAGGAGGGCATGCAGGACCTGTGGGCCTGGGGGGAGAGCAGTGCATGCAGGACCTGTGGGCCTGGGGGGAGAGCAGTGCATGCAGGACCTGTGGGCCTGGGGGGAGAGCAGTGCATGCAGGACCTGTGCACCCGGGGGGAGAGCAGTGCATGCAGGACCTGTGGGCCTGGGGGGAGAGCAGTGCATGCAGGACCCGTGCACCCGGGGGGAGAGCAGTGCATGCAGGACCCGTGCACCCGGGGGGAGAGGAGGGCATGCAGGACCTGTGGGCCTGGGGGGAGAGCAGTGCATGCAGGACCTGTGCACCCGGGGGGAGAGCAGTGCATGCAGGACCTGTGGGCCTGGGGGGAGAGCAGTGCATGCAGGACCTGTGGGCCTGGGGGGAGAGGAGGGCATGCAGGACCTGTGGGCCTGGGGGGAGAGCAGTGCATGCAGGACCTGTGGGCCTGGGGGGAGAGGAGGGCATGCAGGACCTGTGCAGCTGGGGGGAGAGCAGTGCATGCAGGACCTGTGGGCCTGGGGGGAGAGCAGTGCATGCAGGACCTGTGGGCCTGGGGGGAGAGCAGTGCATGCAGGACCTGTGGGCCTGGGGGGAGAGCAGTGCATGCAGGACCCGTGCACCCGTGGGGAGAGCAGTGCATGCAGGACCTGTGGGCCTGGGGGGAGAGCAGTGCATGCAGGACCCGTGCACCTGGGGGGAGAGCAGTGCATGCAGGACCTGTGGGCCTGGGGGGAGAGCAGTGCATGCAGGACCTGTGGGCCTGCAGGGCACCCAGACTGCAGCAGCTGGCTCCTGAAGGGCTGCACCCCACGAAAGGAACCCGCTCTGGAGCCATTTGTGAAGAACTGCAGCCCAAGGGATGGACTCACACTGGAGAAGTTCATGGAGGGCTGTGTCTGTGGGAGGACCCCGTGCTGGATGACAAGTGTGAGGAGTCCTCACACTAAGGAAGGAGCAGAACAGATGTTATAAACTGACCACAATCGCCAGGCCACACTCTTATATGTTGCTGAAATGGGGAAGAGGTAGAGAATTCAGGAGAGAAAGTGAAGAAGGGACCAGTGGGAGGAAGATGTATAAAGATTTAGGTTTTATTTCTAATTACCCTACTCTGATTTGATTGGTAATAAATTCAGGCAATTTCCCCAAGTCAATTCTGTGTTGCCTGTGACAGTAACTGGTGAGTGATCCTCACCTGAATTCACAAATCCTTCATTCTCTTTTTTCTCCCTGTCCAGCTTAGGAGGCAAGTGACACAGCAACTATAGTGGGAAAATCTGGCATCTAGCCACAGTTAAACCACCACAGATACAATGAAGTATAACTGTGCTAAATGAATTTTCATAATACAAATAGAGAGGAAATTATATTAAAAAGTGAAGATAATGGTCTGAGCAGATAAAAGGCAAACAAAAAAATATAAAACAAATAGAAAAGGCAGGTTAATTTCTCACCAATGCAACAGCTTTTCCCAGATGTCTCCCTGGTTTTTTTGTTGTTTTCTTTTTAACGAGATCCTTTCTGTGGGGTATTTCTGGTCCAATGGCATATACTGCACTTGAATGCTAAAACGAAATCTTAGCAAAATAAATACAAACAAGCAAACAAAGTCACAATCTGTATCATAAATTAATTCTCTAGTTGCTCAGCTTGAAAGTATGTCATCAAAAAATACTATACATCAACTTACTTGCAGACTAAATCTTCATTTTGTTGGCTTACTTGCAGATGAAATCTTTCTTTAGTTGGCTTTTAAACTTTCATAATGAATTAAAAACTGCATTGTTATAATCTTTCTGGGATAAGGCTGGGATGCTAGTTTCAAACATGAGTTAAAAGTGCTCCAAGAAAGCTCTCTTATTTAACACACATATAAAAATAATTTTTTTATTAAAGAATTCAGGAAAAACTCAACATGAAAAAGTATGTTACCTGCAGGGAGAAAAAGAATAGTGAGAAGAAATGTTGCATTCCTGTGTTATTATGGCATGAATTACTTCCAAAAGATCTCTCTGAGATTTTGTCAGAGCAAAAAGTGATAAGTAAAAAGTTATGGTGGTTCATAGCCTTCTTCAACCTTCTAAAATTTACTGAATACAGGGGACACTAAAATGAATAAATTAAAGCATATATGCAAGTTCATTAGTGACTTTCCTTTAGTAAAGAAAGCATAAATTTAGATATTTTGTAAGTTTTGTGTTAAAAACTTCATTGTCCAAAGAAGTGTCCTTTGAGCTTAAAGAGCCCTAATGCTACTCAAAAAATAAAATGAAGCAGGAACACTAGGAAGCACTTTGAATACAATGGCTTTGAATACAATGACAGTATATTGCATACAATATACTGCCCCCAGGAGAAAAAAATAAATTATTATTCAAAAGGAGTGCCAAAGTTCAAAGAGGATCAGAGAGGAGAATTAGTGTTTATTATTTTAGTCTTTTTTATTCTATGTATCTCACTTCTGCTGTTGTTTTTTTCCAATTTTTATATAGTGTAAATTACTGGCACACTTCTCATTTTATGACCCTTAAGAAATGCAAAGATTGAACCAGGCAGTTAGAATTGAATTAAAATATGTGTAATCTACGGCCTGAAAGTCAGCAAAAGGAGTAAATATATTTGTGTTTTCTAACAGAGTTTTTGTATTGCCTCATAATAACACTTTGTTCTTCCACTTCATTAACTAGTACAAGCAGTGGTAGCTCCATGTAATTGATACTGTTGTCTGCTTGATCTGGAGTAAAATAATCAATTATTAACAAAACTCATTTGAGTGTTTCTCTATTTTATGATACATTCTGCAAGCTCTACAGTAATCCTTACAGAAACTGAAATGAAAGTGTTTGGAATGCTGCACAACATTGTAGAGATGGGATGGTTACAGACATGACTCACGTCAAGTGGAGAGCGAAAAAGTTGAGAAATATTTTGAATGGTTTTAAATTAAAAATTTCTTGATGAGTGAATAAACTGATGACAGTGTGGTTCCTTTTTTCTATTGTTTCTAGGGGTCTATGCATGCTTGTAAGTTCTTGAATATTCCACACAAGGGCAAAAGATCCTGTTTTAGGAAAGGTGGAGCACAGCCTTTGGTTCATTACATTTTGCACCGTTTGTCAACACTTTGCAGAAAACACAAAGGAATTAGAAGCTTTTAAATGCATTACACTGAAAAAGTGCTTAACAGTTATAAAAGAGTTAAAAATACAAGAAAATAATACAATAAAATTGAAAAGAAAAAGACTGACGAAGGTCCAGTAGAATTCATGAAGCAGAACAAAAAATATTCTAAAATCAAAAACAAATAATTTTTTTTAGTGTGCAGATATTTTATCTCAGTTTTCTGCAGTTGCTGTGAAGACAAAATGAAAGGTTTTTAAATTTATTTAGTCCAAAAGTGTGTAGATACCACAGCCTCAGATGCAGGTCCGAGTTCTGTGCATTTCAGGAAAGGGAATGGAAGACTAGCCTTAATCTGATTTTCCAGTTTTTTAATGCTTGCTATGACAAAAACCATTACAAACTAAATCAAAATTTAACCCACCCCTAGGAGGCACTTTAATTTAAACTTGTTTTAGAAAATCCCATAGAGCCCTGGGGCAGCGGGTCTGAGAAGGACACCATGTCCAAACACAGAGCTCTGAGGAGAAAACATGATTCCTAGAGAACCAAGCTGTTAGGGAAAAAATTCCATTTATGAACAGCCTAAAATTCTTCATAACACTCTAAAGCTCAGCAACACGTGGCCTGGGAGCTGTGGTTCTGCTGTTTGGGATTGGAGCCTGGGATGGTTGTGGAGCACATGGAAATGCTCACAGTATGATCAGGTGCAACTGAGATGATGGATAGGACAGGTCTTTGTCACAGGATCTGACATTTCAGTTGCTGTGGACAATTAGCACAAACACAGCTCTGGGTGCTCCGCCACTTACTGAAGTTGTGGTGTGTGGAAAAGGCTCATGCACAGCTCAGCCTTCTGCCTGAGGCACTGCCTCTAAGGGCACTGAGAAACAGAAATATAAGGAAGAAAAGAATACTCTGCTTTTTGGTTACACTGCCATTCTCTTGTGTATGTTTGCATAATATACTTCCCATAGTATAATAAACCCCTAGCCTGTTTTTAGCTGTCTGCCTACAGTAGAGGATGTAGGATTAGAAATATCCTTGTTACAATTTTATTCCCTCTCCATGCCATTTTTCTCAGCACTATACTTTTTTTCCTCTTCTGTACAAGATAATAAAAGAGTGGAATACCTTCCCTGTTATCCAGCTATTCAGCTGAAAATAAGAGGATAATGAAAGAATGATTCATCAATGTCCATTTGGAAAGTCAATCAAAGTGAGTTTTGATCTATTCTCAAAGGCTTACAAATGAGCAGAAAAAAATCATTACATAAATCCCGATTCACAGTCCCTTTCAGTAATATGGATAGGCATTAAGTATACATGACATGATTTTTAAGGGGACTTCTAGCTCTTTACAGTCATCAAATGGAATTTTCAAAGGTACCTAAGTATTTAATTCTCGCTGGTGCTTATCTGCATCTTCATGAGCCTAAGTGCCATAAAAAAATCCATCCTTTGATCATCATTAAGTGCATAAGGAAACTCTCAAAAGCATGTAAATAGCTGGCAGATATTCATTCAGAGGTGAAGAGGTAGGAGGAAGCAGAAAGAACAAAAAAATCACAGAATCACAGAATCAGCTGGATTGGAAAAAACCTTTGAGATCCCTGAGTCCATCCTATGACCTAACACCACCTTGTCAGCAAGACCATGGCACTGAGGTCAACGAGACCAGGACTGGGCTCAGCCCTCATCCTGGGGAGCACCATGGGTGACCAGCTGGATGCAGCATCATTCACCCCTCTCTCTGGGCCTGGCCACCCAGCCAGTTCCCGACCCAGTGAGGGATGCTCCTCATATCCATGCCACGGGCTGCCCTCCTCTCTGGGAGCATGCTGAGGGACACAGTGCCAAATGCTTCACTGACATCTGCATAGACAGCATCCATTGGTGGCTCACCTGCTCATGAAAGGAGGCCAGGTTGGTCAGGCAGGACCTGTCCCCCTACATCCATGCTGGGTGAGGCTGGTTCCCTGCTGCTGTGTAGGTGCTGTGTGATCATGCTCAGGATGCTCTGTTCCATAGCACTGCTCGGCACCGAGGGCAGGCTGACAGGCCTGTGGTTCCCTGCATTCTCCTTCAGGCCGTGGCAGGGTGTCACCCTGGCCAGCTTCCACTCCTCTGGGACCTCCCCAGTGCTCCAGCACTGACTGTAAATGATGGAGAGCATCCTGGTGAGCTCTCCTGCCAGCTCCCTCATCCCCCTAGGGTGAATCCTAGCTTTTGTCCATCTAGTCCCATGGACTAGCAGGTCACTAGCTGCTTGCTCCTAGCTTACAGGGATCTTTTCTGGTCCCTGTCCCCATCCACCAGCTCAGGAGGCCAGTTGTCCTGTGGACAATTTGGCTTATTGTTGTAAACGGGGGTTTTGCATAAGTAGTTAAAAAAACCATGTCACTTCATAAATAATCTACACTGTGTTTCAGAAAGCAATGGCTCATATAAGTTATATAAGATACATTTTCCTCTCTCCCCAAAGTCTTTGGTCTTATTTAGGCATAGACCCCAAATCACATATTGTAGCATTTATATTCCACTTTCACTTACCCTAAAGATGAGAAAGAAAATGGAAAAAACTTCTTTCCTGATTCCATTCAGTCTTTTGTAGTAAATTTAGGCTACTGCAGTGAGCATCTCTTGAGTCCTTTAAGGGAAAAATTTTTTTCCTTTACATGTCCTGTTTTTTGTGTATATTTTTGAGACCCTGTTTATCTCATTCTCCTTTCCCACAGCAGAAATGTTGCTTCTTCCCAGAAGAGAAGAAATTGCTCTTCCCAAAATCTCAATAGCTTACTTTCTGCACAGAATTCAGCTAATTTTGTTTAAACTCAATTTTTCCTAAAAGATGGAAGTGTGTCAGTCTTCCAAACAGCATTTGAAAATGACATGTAACTTTCTGCATACACCTTTATTTTAGACAAATTAAATTCTCTTTGCCAGAATGCTAGTTTAGACTGGGCCAGAATTAATTTTTTTAAGAAGGAGGAAGGCAGGAGCATTTGACTCCCCAAGTCACCATTGCACAGGATGGGGCTCTCTTGGAGGTGGCTGCACGCCTGCCTGCCTGTGGGAAGCAGTGAATTAATTTCTTGCTGCCTCTGCTTGTGTGTGTGGCTTTTGCTTTCCCTATTAAACTGTTTTTATCTCAATCCATGGCTTTTCTACCTTTCACCCTTCTGGTTCTCTCCCTGATCCAGCAGGTAGGGGAGTGAGTGAGTGAGAGGCTGTGTGTGGTTGCTGTCTAGGGTTAAAACCACTCCACCAAAATTCAATATCATTCAAGGATAAACAAAACTAAATTAAAGTAAGCGTGCTAGAAAAAAAGGGAAGAAAATAAAACTATATTTGATAGATTGCATCAACAAAGTTCCAATTTACCCTCTGCTCTTATCATGCAACTATAATGATTTGTTTCATCACACCTGGATGCTGATTCTTCTTGGATAATATTTTCTGGCTGTGTAAGTGAAAGAAATTACTTTTTACAGTTAGTGTGAGAAATTATGGTTATGGTGATAGACAACAGAACATAAAGAAAGGAAATGTCTGAAGTCATCACGGAGGAGACACAGAAGCTCTTTAATTATCCAAACCCACAATACAGTTATCATCGTGGATTGCAAACTTCAGCTTCCTGGCACATAAATCAAAACAAAAGCTGACTTCAGCTGCTCACTTGTAAGCACTGAGTGCCACGTGGGACCTGCTGAGACATCAGCATGGGGTTGGCAGATACAGCACAGAACCTGAGGGAAACTCGCTCCCCCCTGGATATCAGACCCCACGGCACCTCAGAGGCACCAGACTGATGTGCTCAGGCAATGGAAGGAAGTCTCAGGAGCCTTCAGTGCTGGCAAGCTCTGCAGATTTTCCTTCTGACAGAAAACTGTAGGAATGCACTCAAATTGGGGTGAAACCTGAGAGTCATACCAAAGACTTAATGATGTCAGACAAGGCAGGGGAAACAGAGATGTGTAGGACTTTTCTGAAATTAAAAAAAGCCTTCCAAAAACTGACTCAAAAGAATTAATTTTTAATTAAAATTTTGAAGTGTTTGTGATATTGTTGATAGCAACATATAGAATCAGTTTGGGATTTGTAAATGTGACAGAAAAAAAGATTGAGAATAGTCTAAGCCTCAGATAAATCAGGTTAGACTTATAGAATAAATAAATTGCTTTTCTTGGACAGATAGTGGAACAGAAATTCTACTTTTTCTATAATTAATTCTGTGTTGAGAGGTACAGCTATTTACATACCAAAAATAGTAATAAAATATGGAACACACATCTCCTTCTCTAAACTCTCTTTTTTATGAGATCATCCAGGCCTAAGGTTAGACATTAATAGCAAAGACACTAAACTGTTTGTGCTTATAATGGGATGATAGATTCACTATTGTAGGATTAGTAGAATTAGTAATGGATTAGTAATAGTGGAATTAGTAATTAATTTGCAACTGAAGAATGTTTTTAAGGCATCTTTAGCTGTATTCAAATAACTGATTCTTTGATGATGCTGTCTTTGTTGACTACACAAAGCTTCTGTTCAGGCTACAAGAAAGAGACAAATACGAGGCCAGGGATTTAGTTCATTTTGCATAAAGCTTCTTCAGTATCTACTTTACTTTGCATGTTTTACAATTCAAAATTAACAGTTTCTCTAATCTTCTAGTCTTTGACAAGTACAAAACACAATGAAATTATTTTCCACTTTTTGCAAAACTGCTTACATTACTTCAGATTACTATTATCTAAAATACTATTCTTAATATCAGTAAAAAAAAAATAAAGCCAATATTCTGCCTAAACCATCATGTCTATAGAATCATTGTCAAGATGACATTAAACTTTCAAAATTTTGAACTGGAAAACAATGTACTACAAAGTGACAAAAAATCTGGGGACAAAGAAAACGTCTAGATATAAACTACTACCAGAGGATAAATTATTGTATCTACAGGAATTTTTAAAAGTAAATGTTAAAATAACTGAATAAATAACTTCAGAATACATAGCACTTTTCACTAATAGTTTACTTAAAGTAATCTGACAGATAAGTTTTATTAACACTACCACAAATCGTGTGAAATTATAAATATTCTTTCTTTACAGAGGAATAAAAAAGATGCTAAGAAACCAAAATATTTCAGATAAAGTGACATTCTGATGCCAATTTATTAATTAGGTGTCTTTAAAGAGAAAATATTTTTATTTAAGCAAATAAAAGACCTTTCCAGTGCTTGTGGCGTCTATCCAGCCTTTTCTACTTAAATTCCTTTTAATGTCTCACTAATTGATAGGCAGAAAATTAAAGCCTGTCTTGCCAATTCAAGGCATACATACAATTTGGTTCAAGCAGAATAAGCCACCCCAGTTTACGTTAGAAAGATGTCAAAGTCCTAGGCCCTTACTAATAAATAATTCCAGCATTTCCAATGCGAGGGGAGCAGCAGGGCAGCAGCAATTTGTCTGGCATCTGTTCAGAATCCCTTGCCCAAGCCACCCCCCATCAAAGGGCAAATATGCACCGTGCCCAACATCGCCTACTCTGCCACTGAGAACACAAGAACTCGAGGGGAAAAGGGATGGCAACCACTGTCCTTGATGGTTAGAGATTGTTCACTAAACTGCATAAATGTCTGTTAAATGGTTTAGAAGGAAAGCAGGCTTGACAAATATTTCTAACATTGTTATTTTTTAATGAAATGCATCTCTGATTAAATTGATCGCTTTTTCAGCCTTTCAGCACAACAAGATTTGAGCTACCTTCAGAACAGTGCTCCCTGAATTGGGAGCCTTGATATCTTCATTTAAATTTTGATCAGTCTGAGTGTAATTTCTATGATGCTTCCTTAGCTACATTCTGTATTAAATTACATTGATTTGTATCCACTCAGTATTAAGTATGCAAGTGCAATTAAGGCACAACATTAAGTTTCTGTACTGAAATAAGAACCTTTGTGTAAGTAATCTATCACTGATATTGCCACAAAGAGAATTGTCTGCCTTTACCCAAATAAAAATCATGAGATGCCCCTTGAGAATTGTTTGAAATTCAAAACATTCCTGTCAAAATAGATAGGAATCCTGTTCAGTCCAATTTTCCTTGGTTAGTAGGATACAGGAGCTTAGAACTTGGGATAATTCATTCATTGAGAAATACCTGTTCTTGAAAAATCAATAGCAAATGCTTGTCCCTAATACTGGAATTTTATTCAAGGTCTTTGTATGTTCTCATTTTCTTCTGGTTAATTTTGACAGATTATTTCAAAACCAGCTATTTTTACCTAAAAGTTATAGAAATAACCATGATAAATGTTACAGTTATAATTCATGCCAGAATACTGACCACTGTTAATAGTTGTTGCTGGGAATTTTTAATGGATTTGATGAAGGTGATGGAGACAGTAGATCTCATTTCTGTGATCTGGGGACAGTAGGTCTCATTTCTGTGATCTGGGAACAGGAGCTTCTGTGTCACTCCTGAATCTTTCCATCATTAAAGCATATTTTTGTGGTTTTTTCCTCTGTAACCTTTGTAACTGTATTTAGTATATGCACAGATAAATGCCTGGTCTGTGTCAAGAAGACACAAAAACCACAAAACTTATAATTCACACTCATGAAGTGTTTGATTTAAATCCATCAGTGCAATTGCAGATATCTGCACAATTACCTTGTCTGACCATAGGGGAGGAGAAGGAGGCTAGGCTTGAACCTGAGTTTGAGAAAGAACATGATTCTGCACACAGGTGAAGGATTTTCTGCCAAAAAGGTCACTAAAATGGCATTCCCCAGGACTGTCCTTCTCTTGGCACCCTAGTGAGTAAGGAAGCACACACAAGAGGTGAGGCAGCCACTGAAAAATGGAGCACAAATATATGATCTACCATACCCTGTTGAGAATTCAGCAATACTTTACCCAGCCCCAAGCAAATTCCTCTTAAGAATGACATGGATTTAAAAAAGCTCAGCAAAGCTGTAGAACCTACCAAGCCTTATTGTCAATGCTTTTATTTTTGTTGGGTTTTTTCCTTTCTCAGCAAGTATCTGTTTTATTGATACAGCTCTTTGAAATGGAGAGCTGCTCAATTCCACATGAATACCACAATCATTAATCATGAACACAGCAGCAAAGCTCCTTGGGGCATAGGTTGCACCTTCCTCTGTATGTAATGCAGACATCCAGAGAATAATAGACAGCATCACAAGTCTTAAGTCGAAAGACTTGCTATATTATCTCTCTAGGTATAAATGTTGCACAAGAATCATCCAAACTTTTTTTCTTTATGCAAATGTAATTTTACCTTCTTTACAGGGCCCTACTTAGCTCTCTGAACTTTGAATTCTTAGCTCAAAAAAAAAAAAACTTTTAATCATTGATCATTTACAGAAAATATTTTTCACCCGCATTTCATTTCTTTCTGTGCTAATATCCTGTTACTCTGCTCGCAATGCAACAACAGCTTTCCCTGGTACAGGAAACACTCAAAAGGAAAAGACAGGTCAGAAATAGAAACAGCAGCAGCAGCTCAGCTCACCCAAAGCTGTACAGTTTGGTATAAGTGACTTTATTGCCATAGGCCTGTGCTGCGTATTGCAAACCACCCCTCACCCTCAATATGGCAGTGCCATTCTTAACTATTTAGACTACATACTATTTATGTAGTCTCTGAATTCTCTTCTAAAGGTCATATATTTTCATAAAAAATTGTTAATTTAACCAATATTTCTAATCTTTGCTGCATCATTTTAAATTTAAATAATCTGATTATCTGTCTAAACAAATGCAGCATGATTCAAAATATTGGTCAGTGTTTGTAAACAGTACAACAGTCTCTGGCTTTTGTCCTCTGTGACAAATGTGGCAAACTTTAACATGATGAGAGGGAGAAGGACGGGATGTGATAACATGATCAAAGCAGTGATGGAAAAGTAATAGTGTTGTGGGGTTACTGTCAGTGACCTGATTTCAAGGGAAAGTTCTCATTAAATGCCTGAATCCAGTTAGAGCATATTAGCAGAAAGAAGAGATTCAGCTGAAAAGAAAATCTCAGAGGACTATGATTACAGACAGTGCATCAAAATTCTGAAAAATGAAAATGCAATAAAAAATTTTACTTGTTCACAGTTGTGTAGAATCTTACTGCACAGACAGTTGCCAATACAAGATTCACATGTAGGATTATAACACACTCTTTCAGGTCTCTGTTCTTTAGAAAGAAAGTCTCTGGATGTCCTTATGACTCATGTAGATTTGGTTATATAAACTGTTTTCCAATCATCTGTTTTCTAAAGCGAGTTTCTGCATTATAATAACTAAAATAAATGAAACTCTTGGAAAAATATAAAGCTGTGAAATATGCAGTAATCTCTTTGTAGCTTACTCAAATTTTTCCTCTAAATACACTAGCTACCACATCCCAATCTTGTCAAACATCCAGCACTGTTAAACCTCAAAAGACAGAAATAGCAGCACTCCAAGAGATCTGATTTTTATTTTTTTTTCACATGGTGTTCTAGCAGCTCAACTGGAGGGACAACAATGACCTCCTACTGCCAGGGCACCAAAGGCAGCTAAACAAAATTTCACCCTGTATCTGCAACTTTATCACATTTTTCATTTAGTGTCAGGAAGACTGCAAGCAAATCAAAAAGTTTAAAATTTTATTTAGAATTTAGCTTTTCTTTTGAAATAATTATTTAATTATTTCTGTATTGCAAATTAAATCTAAATGAAAATAACAACAGACATTGAATATCTTGTAAAATGTTTAAGAGCCCAGGAGAAGGAAAAGGTTCATAGCTCTTCTCAGATTCTGGAATTATTTTCCATCTCTCTTAAAATCTTTCCTATGGCATTTTTAACTAATCATTTCAGTCAGTTCATTGCATCCTTCAGTGATTTTTTTTTAAACTATCAGCAGTCTCCAGCTGTTGCTCTAAAATTCTATGACTCATATGCAAAGAACTGGATCATATAAAATCTTAGTGGATCCTATACAAGATGATATCATAAATAGTTTGAAAGAAAATTATTAAGGAATCTGTGTTAAAAGATATTTTCATGTCAGTAGCATCATAATCATATAATATCACAGGATCACAGAATCTATGGCGATGGAAGGGAGCCATCAGGATCAGCGAGTCTGACTCCTGGCCCTGCACAGGGCAACCCCAAGAATCAAACCATGTCCCTTAGAGCATTGTCCCAATGAATTGTCCCTCCTGAGCTCTGCCACGCTTGCTGCTCTGACCACTACCTTGGGCAGCCTGTTCCAGTGCTCAGTCATACTCTGGATGAAAAATATTTTCCTGATATCTCCCCTAAACCTCCTTAATGGTTTAACATCTTTCGATATTGCGGCACTCCAAACTGCCCCCAGCGCTGGGGGTGAGGCCACCCCAGCTCAGGGCAGGGCAGAGCAGGACAATCCCTGCCTTTCCTGCCTGGCCGTGCTGTGCCTGGTGCCCCCAGGACAGGGCTGGCTCTCCTGGCCCTCAGGGCACTGCTGGCTCGTGTCCAGCGTGCCCTCAGCCAGGACCCCCGGGCACTTTCCATGCACTGCTCTCCAGCCCCTCATTCTTGCCATCAGCCAGGACCCCCGGGCACTTTGCATGGCACTGCTCTCCAGCCTCTCATTCTTGCCCTCAGCCAGGACCCTGGGCACTTTGCATGGCACTGCTCTCCAGCCTCTCATTCTTGCCCTCAGCCAGGACCCTGGGCACTTTGCATGCACTGCTCTCCAGCCTCTCATTCTTGCCCTCAGCCAGGACCCCCGGGCACTTTGCATGGCACTGCTCTCCAGCCTCTCATTCTTGCCCTCAGCCAGGACCCTGGGCACTTTGCATGCACTGCTCTCCAGCCTCTCATTCCCCAGCCTATGCCACAACCAGGGTGGCCTGTCCCGGGGGCAGAATGCAGCACTTGACCCTGTAAACTCCTCACCTGTCCCGGGGGCAGAATGCAGCACTTGACCCTGTAAACTTTGTTTGGTGGGTGATTGCCCAGACCTCCATTTGTTGAGGTATCTCTGCTCCCTGAAAAGCAAACTTCTGCCTCAATGTAGTTAGAGTCCCATCATTTAAACTTTTCCTGCTTTTTAACTTAAATCCTTTGTCAATCTAGCTCTATTCAGTCATCACTTGGGCCTGCAACCAAAGAGTTGTAGATTCATCCAGCAAAGAAGCTGTTACAACCATCTGATTTTTCCCTTTTCTCTGCTTCCTTCTCCTACATTACAGAGCAGTAAACGCCCATACCTTGACAAACAGCTGCTTCACGCATCACTTCATTTCAGTGACATACATCTTGCTCTCATTGAGATCACTCAAAAAGGCTTTCAATCTTGCTGGTTTGGTCAAAACATTCTCTATTTCATTTCTTCTGCTGGTTAAAGCCTTAAAAAGTTGATGTAGTTGCCTCATTTCTAGGCTCTTGAATAATTTAAGATTTCCTTACGTCTCCATCCTTGTCTTCTTCACCTATATTATCTTTGTTTTCTGTAATCCCACAAAATCCAAATTACCTCTCTTTGGGAGTTGAACCTGACATCAATCTCACTTTCTTAAAATATTCTCAGTACTAGCTTCTACGTACAGTCTTACAAAAAAGGAAGTAAAAATAAATGTATACATATAGACATAGTTTTTAATCTTCATAAGCGTACACAAAATTAATCCAATGACCATATATTGTACTTAATTTCTTTCCATGCATTCAACATTTATTTTATTGTTTTTCTTGTATCAAATATAAACTCACCTCTGTGGTTCTTTTAAAGAAATAATCACATGTATGCAAGTTCATCTTTGGAGATTTTTTGAAGAGAACACTGTTTGCAAAATTCACCTAATCATATTCAGATTAGAAATAATGCATCCACCCTGTGCAAGGGATTAGTATATGCAACAAATACCCAGGGAAAGAATACTCCCCATACATTCCTCATGTCTCAGAGCTATTTTGGTTTTCTTCTAGAAACAAACAATTCACTCTGCAGTTTGCTGGTTGCAAGTTTGATGACCAATTCTACTACTTAGGTATTGATTATGTCTTTTACTTCACAAACTTCAGGTGTATGTTACCTCCCAAAGTGTAAATACATCAGTCCACACCCCTCAGCTAGAGTCATGAAGATTTCAAGCAAACAATAAAATAGTGGTTAAAAGTAAAATATTTCACTGCAGATCACCATGCATATGATACACAGGATATCTTTTAACTTGATACAACAACCAATTTGTTTCTGTGTTTGGATAACATCAAATGTCTACTAATACCACAGCTATTCCAAATGCATGTATCCAATGTGGTTTTCTTTAGAAACAGTTCTTTCAGGGTAAAGTTTTTAAGTGGGCTGATAGTGGAATAGTCACAAAAGTTTCAGTAACCAAATCAGTGGGTCATATCTAGAGGAGAGAGTTTTCATTGTAGCTGGCTTCAGCACGAACCTCAGACCTAATTCTGTAAATTTTATTCCGTTTTAAGCTTTAGTCTTACCTTTCCATTGGTAAAATAAATGGAAACATAAATCAAACTTGTATTATAAATCTATCTCATTTTTCTTGGACCTGGTGTCTAGCTAAAAGGCAAATTATAGATTTCTGAAGGTTATTCAAAACTTGTTTGTGAGTTCTGAACCAGGTTTTTCCATTTCCAGGCTAAATTCTCTTGTACAGCTGCAAGGTGGATAATATGGATAACTGATAGCTGTTTCTTTCTTCTGGTACAAGAATAACCTTTCCTGTGAGATATTTGCAATTTATTGAAGGAAATAACTGATTTCTATAAAATATATTTTGCATCATGATTTTCCAGGGTCATAAGCTATGAAATCAGAAAAATACAAGAGCTTTACATCTCTTTCAACTTGTTTCAAAATCAACAATAGCAATTGTATTTTGTTATATCAACTTTGCAAGGTGGCTCTCACCAGGCCTAATGTTCCAGTATGTAATTATGTCATTCAGTTTGCAGTTTTGTTTTCTTTCTCTTTAAAGTATTTGAAAAGGAACATCTAGTGAATTTCAAAGTTGATGAAATCTTGGCCCTAAGCAGCAGGTCCCAGACTATCATTAATGTCTTTCAAGAACTATTATATTATAATATAATATAACATAATATAATATAATATAATGTAATGTGATGTAATGTAATGTAATGTAATATAATATAATATAATATAATATAATATAATATAATATAATATAATTAATATAATACAGATATAAAGATATTAAAAAGGCACTTTCATATTAAAATACTTTTCAAAAATCTTCAGAGAAGCAAAACTTCTGGCTTTTGTTTCTCAAAAGAGTCTAAAAGACAGGTCCTAAAACTATTGAGTTTAATTGCAGAATTACCTCCACATTACCTCCTCTGCACTTGAGGGTAATCGGTAACTTTCATTGAAATAATAAAATTATTAGGTGTATAAAATTGTTATTTTGTTCTGGATTGGGCTGATAGATTATTTTAAAATGAAACAAAATACTCAAGAAGTTCTCAAAATTATGTCTTTTCCCTTTCAGTTTTCTAAATAATGAACCTGATGGTAGTAACACCTTAGCCCCAAAAAAAGATAAAATAGCATTAAATTTATTTGCAGTGCTTGACAAAAAGTAGTGAACATATTAAGCCAAATTTTTTTCTCTAAAAATCATAATATATTTATATGTATTCTCACCCAGATTCATACCTTAAGCTTCTGAGACCTTTGTTTCCAAAATTGAGACTCCCTCCTCAGACAAAATCACAGAGAATCGACCATGTTATTTTTCACTATGTTTGTCACAGACTGATTGGCCATCCAAGAAATCATTTTCATGTAACCTCTTTCCTAAAAATCAAGAACAATCTAAATATGAAGGACAAATATTTATGGAGTGTGTAATCATTAAATCATAAAGTGGTGAGCACCACAAAAATTGTTTTAAAAAAATTTAACTGGAGACCTTACATAAACTTGTGCAATTAAACCCTATGCGCAGGTGCTCTGGGGAATGGTGATGTTACACAGAGGCTTTTCCCTTCACCCGTGTAAAGGAGTGCCAAAACAAATTTCCTCTTTGTCCTGAAGCAGGCAAGCCCACCAGACAGCAGTGGGAAGAAAGCTTGGCTGCTTGTGCTAGCAAAGCAAACGACCATGCCACTGACCAGGTGGCACAAATATCCCACTTCTAGCGTGTTCCCTACACTGCGAAGCAAATATTCTTTCCTTTTTCTCACCAAAGGAGAAGCTGCTGTGATCTAATACGTCTTTTCTCCTCCACCACATATATTTTCTTGCTCTCAGTTCCTCTGCCCAGACTCCTGGTCACAGTGTGAGCAGCCACGCTGCATTTCAGTGTAAAGCTCTGCATGTAGAACACATCTCATCTCGGAAGACTGGGCTTCCCCTCCCTCGTGCCCAGGTTTCTGCCAACATTCTTCATGTGAAGGTGACCGCTGGCCTGGCCAGCACTGACCCATGGAGGAAGGCTCTTGTCCTATTGCCCATAAACTCACCCAAACGGTGACATCACTTCTGTCTTCAAAGTATAGCAGAGCTACCTTGTCCTGACAGTAAATTCAGGGTGCATTTTCAGCTAGCTCTTATTTTTATAATTTGTTGAGACAATTATTAAAACTCATAATTGCGTTAATTTAAATAAATGACCTATACCAAGATATGCTGGTGGATACCAAAACACTACCCAAATACTCTGTTTAATTAGATGTTGTCAACCTGTTAACTGCTAATATTTTTATGCTGGTGATAAGGTACTCAATATATAAAGCTGTTAAATACTTCCTCTAAATTACAAAGTAAATTGCTCAACCAGAATTAAAACTCAAGCATTAAAGAACTTGTCCAGGTTGTGTTCAACTATGGTTCAAGCACTTTCTCAATGAAGTAGCAGAGCACTTTGGAGGACCATAATAAATAACTTGTGGTGGCAAAGCAAATCTCTCCTATAGAGACTTTCCTATAGAATTCTGTCTTTAGTTGAAGAGAAAAAAAACCATAAGCCTTGCTTAAAAGAAACTTTGTAGTATCTGGTTTTCAGGTCAGGAACTTTTTATCCAATATATTGTTGCTCTCATTGATTCATTAATTCTATGGAGCTGCATTCAGGTTTGCATTCATTATTTTACCTGCTCTGAACTAGAATAGGTTACAAGGGTAAAAAGCTCTATTTGAAAAAAAAAAAACAAAACAAAACAACAAAGAGCATATGAGATAAGGCTGTACACAACAGTGTTTGATGTATTACATCTCACTGATATCTGACAACCTTTACTCCCTAGTGATGCAATTCTTTTCTAATAATTTAGTCTCAGTCTATTAAAAGACAATTACAGATAATGCAGCCAGACAAGTGGTGAAGGATGTCTAGAATAGTATTTGTAGAGAGGTTATCAAAACACAATTCTCAAAAAAGAAGTGTGGTATTGACTTTTTAATCATTTCAGATAGAGACTGTTATATAGATTTTCTAAACGATTGAACATAACTAGAAAAAGCTGGAAATGGATTTTCCCCTTGCAGCTTTATAAATCATAATAACAGATTATATATATATACATATATATATATATATAATATATTTACTGCTAAGTAAAGAATATAGCTAGCCATTCAGAAGCTATTTTATAGAGATTTGATAGACATTCAAATCTGTTGTCATTTTGAATGTTGCCAGACTTTATACTTCACTCAGCTCCACATGAACAATTATTTCCACATGACGCATAAATTAATACAAAATCAGAAGTATTCTTTGAAGCTTTTGTTCTGCGCTGATGTCATCTGGGCTCCAGTTAGGAGCTGGCCACAGAGTAAAATAGGGTCTTTAGCAGCATTCTGTTTCAGAAAGCATCTCTGACAAAAGGGGTTAGGTTGACCTTCTGCATCTGCAAATCAGAAGAACTTAGAGCATGCTTACCTTTTATATTTTGATGCACATTATCATTGTTTGGAATCATGGTTGTCATTGCAGATGGAGTTCAAAGAAACAAGCCCTGCTCTATAAGGCTCAGAGGTGACAGATGTATTGCCACCCCACTCTAACCACATCAGTCCAATTCACTGTCCAGCTTGAAAAGAGGCTTTTGCAAAAGGAAAACTGCTCGGGTGCGTGACAGCTCTGTGTGTGAAGGATTTGTGCAGTCGGCTGGGTCTCCTTGCCCAACATGTTGGCACATCTGTACAGAAGCAGCCGCGGGTCTCAGCCCGCAGGGGCCGCAGCCAGCTGTGCTTCAGCGAGCAAGGACCCTGCACACATGTCCCACCTCCTGCTGCTGTCCTGCATCTACCCGCCAAAGCAGTGATTTTAAACCAGGGTATTCTAGTCTTTGAAGTACACTGAACAACTTTTCAAAGAGTTTTGTCAAGATCGGTGCGTATGTAAACCTAAACACCGATGCACATCTGAGCAGGAATGGATTGGGTGAGCTACAACAGCCACACATACAGTTACATACAAAGGCAAGCACAGACTTTAACTGCAATTTTCTGAACCTATGATGGACTATCAGCTTGTACTCAGGCTTCAGGGAATCTGCCTGCTTGCTGGGTTTTTGCTGGCTTTGCAGAAGAAGGGAACCCATTAGGATGAACACTGGCAGAAGTTCCGCCATGGTCTTCAACGTTATCAAAACACTCTCTTAACAAACACAGAACTGCAGATTTCTGCATTTCAAGAGGCTTAAACAGGAAGCAGCTCTGGTGCTCAGCCCCTGTGCTGAACCCTCCATATTACCCCTCCTTTCCTCTGAGCTGTTGATCTGAGAAGTGAAATGTGTTATGAAGTATTTTAAAATTAACACATTCCTGAATATACTGTTTATCTCTAAAATACAATAAATAGCATGCAATTTTATTATAATATGGTCATCTTGCCTATAAAGTATAGCTAAAAGTTTTTTATTCCAACAGCATTTCTTATCACCCATATTCATGTTAAAAAAAAGTTTGTGATTTAAAGAACATCCTGTCCATACTAATAAATAATGAAGTTATCTCAACATCTAAGATATGGAAATGTCATTAAATGCACTACTTCCATATTATAAATTCCCCAACATATCAACATCCTAATGAGTTCTAGGACCTCCATGAGCATCAGATGTTTACAGTGTCCTGACAAGGTTGTTTGAACACTGTCCCAGTGCTTCCTGCTAGGTTTCAATATGTTGGCCACAGGTCACCTAGCAACCATTAGTTTGGAGGAAAACTGTATTATAAATCTCATGAAAATGCTCTTTATTCTTTAATGACTGTGATTTTGCAGTATACATTTTAAGTGTACATGCACATGGCTCCCTCTTCTGGAAATCCACACAAAAAAAATAAGAACTACTCATTTAGAAGTGAAGAAAAATAATCACAATAAAAAGGGGATAGAAGGAACAAAATGAGGGGGGAAATGAAATTTCAAAGTAATGTAATCTTTATCACACCTATATAATTTCAGCCACAAACCTATATAATTTCAGACTCAAAAATGTTGAGAACAAAGACATATACATTTTAGTCAAAACGCTGTTGTCAAATAATGTGTAAGAAACTGAAAAAGAAAATGACAAAACGAATTGGCACTGCAGTGGAAAAATGTTTGAGCACATTGAAGAAACCAAACAGCAGAGCTCAGGTGAATAGAGTGTTTCCCACTGCTAACACAATACACAAGAGATGAGTGCCACCCATATCCATAAAGCCTGGGAAGGCAAAAAAAATGTTTTAAAACACAAAAGTTAAAATCATGAATTGAAAAAAATTAACTTAAAATATGTCTCCTATAAAAATGCCTTTATACATAGATTTTATTCAAATTGAATGAAAATCCTTTACAAGAAGCTAACAAGAAGAGACCTTTTTTCAAGTGTGACAGAGAAGTTTCTACTGATCTTTTATTTTCAAGCTTAAACAGTTAGATCAATATACTCCAAGTGACAATTTTGTTGAAAATTTGAAACAGAAAATCAACTGTCTGTGTACAGTGTATTTGAAGATGAATACAATCAACAGGATAAAGCTTAGAGCAGTCTCATTTAAAAGCTACACCTTTACATTCTCACCTTTGGTTGTAAGGAGGTAAACTGCACTAAAGGAACACCAACCACCCCGTTTAGATGAATAACTGAAAGGAGATATTATATGCATATTCTATGACAGATAAAGAAAAATAATTTAATATTAGAATAAGAACAAAGGGGACCTTCTGAATCCAGCTTAATAAGATAAATTAGTAATATAAATTAGCTTGAACTGCAACATTGCATTCTCATTAGGAATGTAATTTCTTAAGAGTGTTAATAGCTGAAGGATTAAAGCAGATGGACAAGAATTTCCACTTCATATAAGCCCTGGGAAATGGGAGATTTCTCTTGTGATTTTGATTGGCTAAGCCAATGTAATTTATCAGGCAAGTAAATCCTGTTCATCAGTACTTTCCACACAGTTTTCACAGAAGAAAAAGAGCTTTGAGTACAGACTCAAAGGCATGTCTTCAGGGTCTTAGTTTTTATTTTTAATTTATATCTCTGGGTTTTCAGATTTCCATAAGTTACTCTATTTTCCTCTCATAGATCCAAGTTCTCATTGGAAAGTAGTGCTACATATTAAGGGCCAACAGACAGCTAGTTAGAAAGAATATTGAATATGAGATTAAATCTTTGAATTTCCTTATTTCATTCCTTACTTGAATTACAAAAATAATATAGACCTTCCTTTATTCTTTACAGAATACATGAGAAAAAGGAAAAAAATAATCCAGTTTTTCTCAAAGAGAAGTTCTGTCAAATAATTTACTGTGAAAATAAACAACTTTAATTAACTTGGAAAGGGCTGCTCTGCAGACAGAAAAAAATTAATAAAAGTACAGAACATAAAAAGCATATTCTAACAGTGTAATAGAACTCTTTAGAAAAGCTGAAAATTAAATGAGAACTCCTTCATAAGCAGCATCAAAATATTGCATGATGATGGATAAAGATGACATTTACAAGGTTTGGGAATGCAAAATGTTGAAGTTTACAGGAAATTAATCTAATATGGTAGACATATCATTTCTCACACAGGCTGGATCATAATTCACCTGTCTTCACCTGACAAGGTCAAAATTTACTACAGTGTACACCAGACAACTGTAACTTGGAGAGGCTTCATCACATCTTAAATCAGTTTC
Source organism: Melospiza georgiana (assembly GCF_028018845.1). NCBI lineage: Eukaryota > Metazoa > Chordata > Aves > Passeriformes > Passerellidae > Melospiza > Melospiza georgiana. The sequence continues at coordinate 958,784 of NC_080434.1, forward strand.
TGCATAATTTCAGACATAAAAATCTAATTCTGTGGCAACCAGAGGATGCATCCCTGCTATATTAAAAGGAAACTCTCCAAAACTTTTGATTAATGAAGAGAAAAAACTTTTATCTACTTAAAAAGGCTGTTCATAATTAATTTGATTTATCAGAAAGCAAACTAATAAACAGTTTTCCTCAGAAAGATAACACATATAAAGTACATCCCTTACTTTCAGCATATCAGCTTCATTTCAGACTGAAGTTTCATTCTGATTAAGGTGAAAACAATACAATCAATTTAATAAATGCAGAGGTGCTCTTTAGGGTACAGATTACAAAATCAGCATATTCTGTATATATTTAACCCTAACTACAAATTCCGTTCTTATCTAATTTATGGGTTCTTCCAAAACATCACACACACACACAAAAAAAACCCCAAAAAAATAAAAAAAACCAAAAAAAAAAAAAAGAAACAAACACAAAGAACCCCAAAAGAAACATTAAAAATCTCCTAATTTTTTAATGTATTCAAGTAGAAATCGTCATTATTTTTGGTAAGAGTAAAATTTTAGAACCATTGAAGAGGCTTTTTTGATCAACATTTAGGGCCTGTCATGCATTGCTGTATCTCTTGGCACTGACCTACTCAGTAAATTATTCACACATATTTAATGGTACCAAATATTGAAGTACTAAATAATTGTAGAAAATAATTTTTTGTTGAGTATGACCCTGGTCAATTTTTTTATGGTTTCACAGGAAATTACTGGCATTTAATAAACAGGAGAAACGTGCTTCAATTCTGGCGGAGTTCTTCACTTTGCAATTGCCTCACGAGACCCCTGCAGAGCCCAGACCGTGACTGATATCATCTCTGGAACTTCAGGAAGGTTCCAGGCTGCCAGGCACCAGTAATAACCGGACAAGGCGAAGCAAGTGCTGCAGACAGTCCATGAAAATCACAAGGTTCCTTGACACTTTCACTGAAGCAGGAAGAAATATTGGATCGGGGCTTGCAAGGATCAGCACTGTGGTGCAATGTCTGATTTCCTGAATACAGAAGGGCATAGAGCTGCAGTCATGGGCCAAACTTGTCAAAATTTCCAGAGAAAAAAGATTAAGACAAGAAAAATTTTGACAGTGGGACACTGGTTTTCATGCTCTAAAATCATGATCATCCACTAGAAGAGTTCTGGGCCAAAATACTTGAATTACTTAATAGCTAAAAAGTTTGTTTTATAAGGAAAACTTCGATTTAGCAGCCACCTTTCAGGTATCCAAGCTTATCTAGCCTCACAGAGTTCTTATTCTACATAACATACAGGGAAATACTGAAGCATCAAGCTCATCAAAGTGCAATAGGCACCTTTACTCAAATCCTTTCAGCTCTCTTTTCTGAAGGCAAAACAAACAAAGACATGTTCATTTACAGCTCTGCAAGGAGCAGCAAATGAGTAGATGGTGCTCTAAATGAAATGAGGAACATTTTCCTGTGCTTTTCATCTGTTAGGGTGGAAAAGAGGCAATGATGCTAAAGGATGAGACCTGGCTGGATCCCATCTGTGTGTTTAGCAGACAGAAAGCAGGTGGGTGTGGAAGAGTGTTTCCCATTGCTGCTGCTGCGTGTCACAAACTCGTGAAGCAATAGGGAAAATGCTTCTAGCAGGAAAGTGAAGTGCAGTGAAATTAGATAGCTAATAAACAGAGAAACAGCCCTTTCCTTCTTTTAATATGAAGGTAAGGAATTATATGTGTAATCTGTTTACAGATCCCATGTTGAGTCAGTTTTCAGAAGTATGTTCAGTAGAATAAGTAGCAAAAGAGTTAGACAATTACCTGAAACCCACCAAAGTGTAGCTGAAGGAGGCCTTGAAAAAATGACATATGGGCTTGGGCCTAAAAGGGAGTTTCCTTTTAAAATAATTAATTTCTCTCTTCCTTGGTCTTCTGACAGACTATTTTAACATAAGTTTTTATCTGTAAATAAGTATGTCTCAAAATAAATCACAGCTTTTCATTTTTTAATATTTCAAGATAAACATGCCATGCAATGTATATTGAAACCATTATATTGCAGTCTGTTTTTTCTCTGTGTTACAGAGGATAACTAGGTATATTATCATTAGAGTTTATTAAATATTCTTTTTATTACAAGAACAACAGTAATTTCCTCAGATATAATTGTGTGACTACCATTATCTCAACACTGGTTTTTAACTACATTAATTCTCTTTTCCCTGGCAGTCGGGGAACTTAGCCTACAACTTCTTTGTAGACCTGCAAGTGAAAATTAACCTTGGCAAAAGCCATTCCTGAGCTTGCATGCCAGTAGTACATGGCAGAGCAGGTCAGGTTAATTCATTGTTGGTTTAGCTTTTGAACCTCAAGACCGCAGCATAAACATGAAATACAGGGAGGGGAAATTCTGCCTGGATTTTAAGAGATAATGCCTTCAACTACCCCAGAAGCAAGACTGCAGTCAGTGTGTATGCCTTTGACTGCCTTATTGATGGTCCCAAAGTGATTTATATTGTTATAAGGTAGACTTTAAAAGACATTCTATGAAAGAATTAAATCCGTGATTTATGTTATCCTATTATGCTTCAAAAGCAGTTAATAAACTCCTGCTGTTTTAAAGACAGGCTGGATATGGATTTGCTATAAAGATATGGCATCATGAGAACATCAGTCTTGATGCTTTCTCTTTCCTTATTATGAGGAAAGAGAAAGCAAAGGTTAGGAGCAGAAAACTTACAAGAAAATGTGTCAATTTTTCTGCCTTTGATATTCCTTATCATTTATATGCCCTACTGTACTTGGAGATGTTACTGCACTGTTTTTTTGGTTAACTAATTTGAATCCTGCTGTTTGATTATCAGTGTCTTACTTTTTTTGGGCTAAAAGTTTTTCAACTGAAAAAATTTCCTTTTCAGAAATTTTCAACATTGATCTGACGAGCAGGCAATAGCCCCAAAGAGTTTCCAAGTGGCACCAGTAAAAATTATACCACAGGATCTGCATTCTGATTGTTGTTCCTTATCCATTGTAATCTAAATTTGCATTCCAGAAAAGCAAAAATTAATTTAAAAAATAGGGGAAGAACCACATTTCAGGATTACAATCTAATTCTCACTGGAATTAGAATCATTACATTTAATTTTTAATGACACATTAATTATTAGATATCTGATCTTCAAAGATAAACAAAAGCTGCAGATAAGAATAATTTATTTTATAATATCTGTCCTTCACCTTGTCTATGTCAAAACATAGTCATAATTTCCACCTGTGGATAAAAGCAGTGGATTCATGAAATTAAGTATTACATGGTTAATATTTTGCAAATATTCTCTGGAGACAAATATTCAATAAACAGAGAAACTGTCCTTTCCCTTTTTTTAATATGAGTGCAAGGAATTACATGTTTAATCTGTCAATAGGTTACATGTTGATTCAATATTCAGAAGTGTGTTTTATTATAATATAAAAATTCAAAGGCACAAGAAAATGCAGATAATAAAGCTGGTGGAGTATTATTATGTAATACTAATATATAAGCTTACAATTATTTTAAATTAAGTTCACACAGAAGCATAGACTTGGCTCAGCTTCTCTGTTTAAATTTCCTTTTGTTCCTCCACTTAAAGATGATTGTGCAAAGGTCTGAGCAAAGCTTAGCAAATGGCTGGATTTCACTCAGAGCATTGACCAGTGACCTAAACAGCTGCTTGGAGAATGTTTAGCTAATCTGCATAACTAAAACATCCATTTAAGTGGTAAAGTTGCTATGGACAGTAGCAATTTGATTCTGTCTCCATCAACTCTCACAATTTTCATATATTGATTCTTTGAGTAGCGCTGTTATATCACCCTGTGCTAATATTTACTCTCACATTCATAGCACAGCAAAATGAAAGCAGAATATCACAGAGAGATTTTTGAATGCTCATGTTTCTTAAATAAATCACAATTTCTCATATTAGTAGCATTCATGTTGAAAAAATTGTCTTCACAGCTTTCAAAAGTCTGCCAATCATTTGGTATATTTGCTGTAAATTGGAATTGCACTGCAGAAAATGTATGGGTTTAGTCAAATAAAATTAGATGGCAGCTAGCTTTCAAATATTCTAAGTATGGCAAACCTATTACACATTTTATTTATGTAAAGCCTGCCACTGCTTCACATGTGAAAAGGCAGCATTAACAGAAAAAATTAAGATACATCATACAGACAGGATGTCACAAAAAATATTCTCAGAGATCCACAGGCTGCCTATCATAAAAAGGCTTGATGGTATAGCCTGCTCTCTATTACCTATTCTGTAAATAAATTCAGCCACAGATACATTCAAATTCTCTCTTGATTTGGGAGACAGAGACTTTCTGGATCAGGAAGAAGTGAGAAGTGCTTTTAGAGCAATCTTTTTACTGCCAAATAAGTAATAAAAGTTACTGTAGCTGTCATGAATGCACATGTACATCATGGCTGCTCTCTTTCCCCTCTGTTCATCCTGTTGGAAAACCTGCAACAGCAGAATTGATTTTGAAGCTAGAAAGTATCATTAAATCACATACCCTATCTCTTCTGGCAATTCAGACAAAGATATACCTTCATCTGTACTGAAGCCAACAATGGATGTAGCTAAAAAGTAATTTCCAGTTATGACTTAGAAAAGATATACAATTAATCATTTCTCTTGATAGTTTGTTAAAATACTTTATCATCTTTCCCATGAGATATTTGTTCCTATTTCTAAATTGTCTCTAAATTTCAGCCAGTATACCTGTTATGTCTTTCTTTGCTGAATCACTTTTTCATGTTATTTTTCAGCAATGTAGAGTGTTTCAAAGAGCAAATCTGTGCTCTTATCTGGTTGATTTAATTTTTTGGTATGTTTCTCTTCTGTTTGTAGTTGATTAAAAAGCCTGCTCCCCTATTTTCCTTCACAAGACTAGTTTTGTTCAGTCTCTGTACCAGTCGCTCTGCATATCAGCCATGTAATTTTGATGTAGACATCATGGATATTAAATTCATTCCTTAATTTAAGTCAAAAGTGTTTGTAACTAACAAATTTTTATTTTAACAGAACTCTAAGTCTTGCCTAATTAGAAAGAAAGAAAGAAAGAAAGAAAGAAAGAAAGAAAGAAAGAAAGAAAGAAAGAAAGAAAGAAAGAAAGAAAGAAAGAAAGAAAAGGCCAAGCAGATTAATTTAAGACAGAAAAATTTTCACATTTTGTCACAAATGCAGGTCTGTTCTTCAGCAAAATTTCAGAATTAGAGTAACACAAACCCTTTCTTGGCTTATGGATTAGTAAAGCAGTACCATCACTGGGCTGCTACCACCTTCTCTCAGTTTGTGAAAAGTCTCTGCCCCACTGCCATGCTCTATTGTAGGGTGGACAGCCTTTGGGAGGAGGAGAATACATCCCTGTGTTACCCAAACAGAGACAAAAATTTCAGGACAGTGAAACAATCGTCATTACTTTTACTCAAGATACAGCATTTATATCCATGGGTAAGTTACAACACTTTTCTCCTTAGAGTATATCAATACTATTCAAGATGAATAAATACTGAGAAAAGAGCGTTTGTATGCATTCATTTGAATAAAAACTATGAATTAAATTTGACACAGTTGAGAACCTTTTTCATTGTTAAGAATATCTAAATAGGTTCTTTTATTTCACTTGTCAGAGAAATATTGCCTTGCAATTGTTGTGTACCTAGTTCACAATTCTCTGTATGGCTAGCAGGAAATCTTGTTTAACCTGCAATGAACAGAAGAGTAAGCAATAATAATATCACTGCAATTGTGCTACAAAGACACAAGACTTCAAAGCAAAATCAAAACAAATAGTTCATGAATAACTCATAGCTTGATATGTTTATATAGAAGTGTTCAATGAATAAGTTCCAAAACAAACATGTTCATACAATCAATTTTTTTGTTTAATAATGTATGAAGAGAGACATGGTAAAATTTGCAAACATTATGCTCTGCAAATAGCCCATCTTCTCTATGCCATAAGAAACAGAACAATGTGCAATGAGACAGGAGACACAAAATGGCAACTGATCATGGTAATACCTCACTTTAAATTTTTATGATCCCAAGAAACCACTGGAAAGATTCCCTCAGGAGATGTTAGATTGAATGTGATGCCTTGGCACCCAGTAAGCCATCTAGAAAAAGTCTCCAGGGAGAAGAAATTAAGATGCATATGACCTCTGCAAAGGCTGCTAATGAGTGAAAATGTCATTGGCTTTGACTGGCTTATGTACACCACCTACTGATGGGCTGGGTGCTTTAGTTATGCCCAAAACCTTTCTAGATCTTTTCATGCTGACTCCACACTGCTTTGTAGTCACTCTTTCATCCCTTCACTTTTCCCCCTGGATGTTGTTTCCCTCTCTTTTCCACCATACCTTTTCACTACTCTCTTAATGTCCTCCTAATCAATTCTTAGCAAAGGAAAAAACCTAAAAAACCACACAAATAAAAGCCTCTGTAAAATTACAATGGTCGTTCTGCCTTTTATAATATACATTAAGCACTATGCATAACATCATTTTTTGTATCCAGCATTTGCATTTTCTATTATGTAAAAATATTTTCAAAGCATTTTATCTTGGTCTATGAGTTCCCCTGGTGTTTCAGCTCTAAAAAGCCATCAATGCACATTCTGCTTCATCCTTCATAATTCTGCTTATTTTCTTTGCCTCCAGACCCTTTGGTACTCACAGTAGCAAGGAATTTAGTACCAACCTATCTCTAAGCACAAACTCAAATAATGACTCAAATGTCTGAGTAACTTCCAAAAATCAAATAACTTATAAGGGATGATAAAGTTTTGTTCCATCTTCTAGAGTTATACCTTAGCAATAGGTCACTGCAAGTCTGGGATTCCCAGTTCCCTGGGTGACAAAGCATTCCCTCCCTGTCCTCTCTCTGGTCCTGTATTTGGTTCAGTTAAAACAGCTTTGATCCGTGATCAGCTCTTAGCACATACAGCATAAACTTGGCAACATGAGCATAAATGTCCATTTATCAAGCTAAGAAATCTATTCTCACCACTTCCTCTTTATGAGTAAAATATAATCTCTACCATTTGAAGAGCTGACACTAAAAATGAAAAAAAAAAAGACATGAAATTTTTTTCTACTGAGGGGTTATTTCTAATGTGCTTGTGCGTACTTACTGATTTTATAATGAAATCAAATATTGGCAGAATGACCTTTTTTTGAAAGGTTTGAATACTTCCGTTATGCAGTGTTTTGAAGATTAACAATGGCTTAGCTTCTAAATAATTATTTCTGAAATGAGCTAGGTAGCCAGTCAAATGATAACTTTTCATTGTTGATTCCAAAGGGTGTTGCACTAATACTTGGATAATTACAGTTTAATTGCTTATGCAACTGCAGTTCAGTCGTTGCATTTAGAAACAATATTGTTGATTGTATACTGAAGAGCAGTAAAATGGAAAGGACCCTATATTCTACACACAACTACAAAATAGTAAAATTCACAGAAACCATTTCTTGGGGTTTGTTTTTTTTTTTTTCTATTTTTTTAACCAGGGAAACAGCAACTTTTCTTATGCATGATACATTTCAAGCTGGTGAAAAATTTTTTTCCTAAATGTGCCTCAGTTTTTTCAAAAGTAAGCTATCCCTTATCTCTGTGAGTAAGATCCAGTAATTTAATTTTTGTGGGGGAAGAAATTCTGAAACACTTGAAAAATATTGAAATACTGAAACACTTGAAAAATATTCTCAGGTAAATCATCTTCCTTATGAAAGTTTTTTCAATTTGCCATAAATTCAGCACAATGATGCTTTACACTTACATAATATATCCAAGATATTTGAAATGAAGCTTTATATTTCCCAAATACACCAGCATATCAGAGTGTAAGTATGAACAAGAAGTTAGCCCAGTCTTCACAAACGTGACAGAATGTCACAGTCCTTCACAAAGACTGTCTGTGCTGTTCCCTGTTTCTGTTTAGCTGATGAGCTTTGATGTCACAAAGAATATTTGCTGACACCAAAAGGTGATCTTTGTCTTCTGAGAAGACGCTTGTCACACTTCTCTTGAGAACATCTTTGCAATGTGACATTTGCCTGCCTCTCAGTCACTTGCTAAATGTAAATGGTTATATAAAATAGCCTCTGGCAGCTCGCTAACAGCTGCTTTCAACCTTGCAGGGTAAAACTTTCACCCTCCATGTTGCAAGCATTTGGTGTCTGATGGTGACATCCACCCTTGCATTAACTGTGGATCAGATGAGCAAATGGCATCACACAGCAGTCAAGCAACTGGCACTGAGCTATAAAAAGGCATTCATAAGGACAGCATCAAGGAAATGTTAACTTTTGATTCACTGGCATCCCCTCAGCATGTCTTAATCATCTTTTTGAAACATGATTGCCTAGCTCTAAATCTTTAACATGAGTTTTTCTGACATCTCCATGACCGTCTTGAATTGTGCCTAAGATTCAACCACTGCCCACTTTGAAACCATTAAGTAAGATGAATTTGTCCCTTGGTAGAACTGCTTAGTTGTAGAATTCCTAACAGAACAAGTGTTTTACCTTATTGTTACACATCAATTAGTACCTTATCTTACCTCATTTCCTTGTAGGACTTCTAGAATCAATCAATCACAACTGCTCAAAATGCTGAGTTGCAGTTGTTACAGGCCTGTAATATTAAACAGGAGCTAGTAAGTACTTTTCAGATCTTGTATAATTACCAAGATATTACTTCTTGAAAAGCCTTGCAGTCTTCCTGGTGCTGAGTAGCTTCTTCAGCCAGCTAGGTAACACCAATGTTATGTGACTTCAATGATCTTTCCTCTGAGTTTCCCCAGGGTGGGTGGGAATTATCATCTTTGGAACAGCTGCTTTACCATTTGGAAAGATGTCCTGTGACCCAAGGGGAATGGAAAGTACTTTATTTATAATTCAGGCTCAACACCTTTACAGAGTAAATAAAGGTTCATCATTTGCTCATTGTAACTGGCAGGGGACTACATTACTCTTTAGGAAATCCGTTCTTCAGTTAAGACATCAATCCTGAAAACTTCATGACTGTCATGAAAGTTGTGCACACAAAAATATACTTGACTAGCAATGACTGTCTTGTGTGTACTAAACAAAAAATGTTCTGCAACAGCACTAGACTTTCAGAAAAAAAAAACATTTTTTCTCCTTCTCAACCTATAGACATGTTAAAATAGTTTGTTAATATAGAAATATAATATAAAATCACTAATATGGCTAGCTGAGATTCAAAAATTCTGATATTCAAACACATTTTAAACTACTGATACTCCATTTCCTGCAGTTCTTGCCTGACAGTCTACAAAAACAGATTTTTTTTTCCTCATCTTTAACTGGTGTAGTTTATACCTCTATTACATTAAATAATTGTTTTTCACCGAACAAACTTTATTCCAATTTATTCCAAATATTTAATTGAAATATTTATTCCAATGCAATTTTAGGGAAATGTAGGAATCTATGAGGATGAATGATCATTAATAGGTGCGATTACGTTTTCCACAATGTTTGAACTTACATACAAGTTTTACAGGGCCTAGATAAGTGTCTCAAATGTATTCTTTAGTCTCTATTTTAAAATAAGGACAAGTTGGCATGTATCTCACCCACCCTTTCCTTATTTTGTCTATATTCCCAGCACCCTGGCTTTTTGCATGATGATTTTCCTGAGTGATAATCAAGTAATCCAAGTAATCATTTTATCAAGACGCAAAGATCCATCATCTTATTGCCATGATATTTACTGTTAGATCACTTGGCTCCCAGTGTGAGGCACAGACATTTACGAGACATCCACATAAAATGATTAAATGCCTAAAGGGTTAGATTTACTACAGAGGCACTTTCATGGAGGAAGAACACTCTTCAGAAAAGCACATCAGGAAGCTCTTTTGTTCACTGATCCTTATTTATGAGTGTCACATCTTTCCTTTATTAAGGGACCTGTGTGTTCTACCACTATGTTAGTAGCTAAAGATGACATGCTATATGTAAAACAGTTTTTGAGTACAACTGATCACAACCAGCTTAGATTTCAGTGATAAGCACTCATAAATTCTGCTTTTTGACTTGCAGCTCTGACTGCTCCAGAAATTTCCATAAAGGCATGTGAAACAAATTGAACCTATCATCTACCCATGAGTGTATTTTTATGATGAGATGATAACAATATTTAGAACGCTGTTTGGGTACCTTTGTCAGGGTTCTACTGCACCTTACTCCACACTGAGAATACAGAAACAGCAGCTTAACTTAAACTCTTTTACATAGTTATAAAAGAATTTATTATGAAAGATTGTTTAGCCACAAATGATAAACAAACCCCAGGGAAACTTCCCAGTCCTATTACCTGTTAGGATATTAAAATGGTCCATTATAGATGAGGATTTATGTATTAGAACAAGGTGAATGAATGTTTCATAATGGTTAATAAAGGGACAGTAAGGAAATTTACCTATCTATATATATATATATATTCAAAATGGATTTTTGCATTCAAGATTATTTAAATTGAGGGAGGAAAAGAGAATATGAAAACCAACTCAGTTACAAATTGCTATAACAAAACAGATCATATGTACTGCTAGGGGTATTTCTCCCTCAGGTTCTCAGAGATCTATGGCCTATAAGCATTTGTCTCACATGGTCTTTTTCTCTGAGAACCTCCTTCATCTCATCAGATTACTTAGTGCATTTTAAAACTAGGAAATTAATGCAAATATTGATTTCTGAAACCATGAAGTAAGCTGCAACTCAGCTGATGTTTCAACCAATTTGGTGTACTGGGTTGTTCACATTTTTCTGTCTTTAAAAGATGAAAAGATTTTTTGCAATTCGACTTGAGGTCATAAATTAATGTATTTGCTACATTCCTTGAACCATAATGTACTGGGGTTTTTGCATTTTATGATTACATTTCATCCTGTTCTGCTGGGCTGAAAAAAATATGCTTTCATCTTGTTGCTGAGAAACAGCTCTTCAAATTTTTAAAGCAAATCCCTTTAACCTCTGTATCTGTTATTATTATTTTCTCTACCACAAACACTACCTGTCAAAGATAGTACGTACAATAGTTTTTGTGGGAGGAAGGGGTTGATTCTCACCACTATGTGGTTTGCATTTACTAGTCACAAAACACACATAGGTGGCCAAAGGAATACAAAAACCAGCCAAGTCAAAGACACATTTTATGTCCTAATGGATATAAAACAGAGGTTAATGAAGCCAAGTTTGGCCTAACTGTAGTTACAATAAATAGGTGCAACAATAATATTTAATTATAGGACCCAAAAAGGATTTTCCAGTGGTAATGACTTATTTGAAAGCTCATTTGTTTAACTTCCTTGGTTTATAGCGTTTGAAAAAGACCAGAAAAAAACAATGTCGAAGATTAAAAAAAAAGTACATTAAGTTACCTGTTGACAAAGAAAACCCTGCAATTGCATTATAACAAACATTGTGCAATACAATTTAATATCCTTATTTCTCCAATGAGAAAGCCTGGATGTTTTTGTCTCTAAATTTTAAAAGAACTCCATCAAAGCAGTTTCGGTGAGATAAGTCTTAGAAGAATTATCAGGTCCCAGAATGTGAAAATATCCATTTTTTCTTTCTTGCCTCAACTTGGCAATAAAGATGAGATAAATGCAAATACAGAGACAATTTTTGTGTGAGGGATAGAATGCAGTATCTATAAAGAATAAACAAGGAATGGGCCTGCAAGATGAATCTTCTCATGCCATGAGTGCTGGCCTGGGGATTTTTCTGTCACAAAAATGCATAATTCAGCAAATGGATCCTCCTTTGGAATTTCTTCCCTGGGGCAAATAAGACCACTCCAAGAGGCATTTCTTCTAGTGAATTTTAATTATACTCTCCTAGAATAATAGAAAAATATTCTACCTAGATATATTGCTTTTCAGACATAGAATAATAGCATCTGATCACCATATGTAAATAGTCATTAATATTTTATTAACATAAATCCTTTTGATACTTCCCAAGTGTACTTTAATATTTTAGACTGTATCCCAGCAGCTCAACAATATGCAGACTACATATATTTTCTGCACACTGTGAGATGTGTTTCTATTTATTATGACTGGTAAAAAATCTGCATAAATTGAAAGTTCTTAGTTATTAAAGAAACACATTAAATATTGGAAGAATGCCCCTTTCATATGAAAAAATCTCTTCAGAAAAAGTCACAAAGATAAGGAATTGGCTTACCAGTAATACAGTGGCAAAAACCACTTGTAACTTAGTCTTAATACTTTTCTATCATCTCTGAAGTGAAGCAGCCACTTATTGTAATATTGTAAGTTTCCATCATTAGTGTTGGAACCAATATATTTCATGCATTTCTGTGTTAGTGTGACAATCTCTGTGAACCAGAAATTAAAATTATGGCTTCTATTTAAATGTTGAATTTCATAATGGGCTTAAAATGTATTGTTAAAATGCACTTAAATTTGACAAGTCTGTTGCATTATGTGGCTGATTGCATATCTTGAATTTTTAGTTTTGCACAGTACATAAAGAGGGCACTTTCTGCAGATTAAGCAAATTAAATTGTCTTATTGCCTCTCTTATTACTGTAATTTAAAGCAACAGTAATGTAGAGAATATTTTGTTTTATTGCAGTAAGAAAAATTAATTGATTGATTGATTTAATTGATTGATTCTAATTTACTGTGTTTGAAAAACCTAATTTGAGATGTGAAAAAGTTTGATTCCCACTTCCGTTCAAAAGAAATTAGAAGAGGACTTTTTGTGTAATTTCCAAAAAATATTTGAAAAAATTCACCCTTGCAAATATTTCATGAATAATTCATAAAACTTTCAGTGGAGTAGCTAAATAGTCCAAACCCAAACTAATTTCCTGAGCAACTTGTGAAACAGAAACTCTAACACTTTTCTATGGTGGTTTCCAGAAGAGAAATAAGTTCATTCATATATCAGAAGTTATATTTTTATCACCTTTCAAAATACACTCATAAATCAGCTAGCTGGACAACATTTTTGTTGGACAACATTCTTACGTAAATCCAGAGTCCTCATCACTATTCTTTTAAAAGTAGAATAATTGATGGACTCTTGTCCTATCCACTCAATATCAGAAGACCTAATCCAAAAAGTTTATGGCTATGAAAAATAAACATAATTAATTTTTGGCCAGAATTGTAAAGTGTTTTGAGATTTACAAATGATAGAGTGTGGAGCGCTGTGATTTGCTCCAGTTTTTAGAGGTTCTCAAAGTACAATCTTCCAGAAAAGCCTGAGTCAGACATCTGCACTCCTTCCTAGAAGTCAGACTTGGTCTTTCAGTTTGCTAAACATGGGTATTTCTGAATTCAGCTGAGTTTTGAAACAGGTTGACCCAGGATGTGATCTCACTATTCAGTTATTGCATAATCATAGAAATAAGGCATTAGTATTATTATCTCCCTGCCTGTTAAAGAACCTAACTTCACTTCCTATCTCCTTCACAGAAACAATCCAGCCAACATACATCCAACAATCCATCCAATAACACCTTCACCTCTTTAGCACCAGAAGAAACAAGCCTCTGAAAGACCCATCATAAATCTAAGTCCTATGTCTTGATTAAATCATAAATCACTTGCTTGGGTGCTCAGAGTACCTTCAGTTTGATTCTGTATGAAACTAGTCTTTAATACTTTTATAGCCTAAGCTCTAAATTATATTTTCAAGCTTTAAGGAAATATACATACTCCACTGATAGATTATATTTCCTAGAATGTTCCAAAAATTCAAGGAGCAAAGAGAAATGGTATCATCCATTTTTGTTATGGCCTCAAACTATCAGAAAGAGCCTTTATCTTCTTTTCTGTTCTTCTGGTTTGCTTTCAATGGCTGTTATCACTTCATAAGGAATCCCTCATTTTTTCCTTCTTAGATGATTTCAAACTCCATCGCATCCAAACAATCTTCAGCCATGAATAAATCTCTATTCTGTGTAGTAGGAAATATTATTCCATTATACAGAGATGACACCAAAAAAAGGCACTGATGTATGGAATAAATTGCAAAAGCTCTATGGCAGAATCAAAAATAAACTTATAGTTCTGTTCCAAATGTATCAAAAGTTATAGGCATATCTCACAATTTGAAGAAATGCATTGGGCAACACAATGTAAGATATGCTAAGAAATGTCCAGCATAATCCTTTCCTTAAAATTTATGAACCCAATGAGTCACAAACTGTAATCTTAACCACAAATTTATTTTTCCTAGAGAAACCAAACCCATGGGCAACCAGTAGCAACAACTATTATCGGTATTTCACTAGAAATGTATACTGTGTTTTATGCATGACTAGGATGAATTAAAATTGAATTTTCTTCCATGTAAGACGACAGAGCTGCAATAAGAAACCTGTCCACTTGAAAAACAGGAAGCTCTCCAAGAGGTAGAATTAAGGATTTAAAGGACACACAAGTAAGAACAAGAACACTACATGTTTATCAGTGAGTTTGATAAAACAGCTTTACATATTGGAAAGTTATGAGTTTGGAAAATATCAAATTCCATATTCTAAGACTGTGGGTAGATAATTTTGAGAGAAATTGAAGAATTTTCTTCTTCTAAATATGTTTCCCGATGCTAAGTTGCCTTTTGATACTGTCAATTCAGAAGTTATTTAGTTAAGGCCCAGAAGCTTGACAAAATTTTTTGCTGCTTTTGAACTTTCCATGCAAGATTTGCCTAAGGTGCAAGGATGCTCTGAGAGAGGCAGACCTAGGTCGTGTTGCAGCCAAAACTAATAGTTTTACTGTCTCCTAGCAACTATGGTGCAGCTGCTTCGTATCTCCAGAGGCTTCGGTGGGGTGGGGTTATGCGGAGGCTGAATGAAAACTCCAATTTTCTCAGGAGCTTCTTTGCAAGCGTATAAAATTTGGCATTGCAGTAATATTGACAGCTAACATCTTATTAACATTGTTTTCTTGTGAAAAAAAGAAGAATTTTCAAGAATTAAAATTCTAATCAGTTATTATTCTACAGAGTTAGAATTAGTTTCGGCGAAGTGCCTGGGTGAGATCTGCTTAGCTCTAGCTAATTATACTGCAACTGCCTTTGTGCTCATTGTTTTCTCTGAAGAAAATCTATGGCATTTGCATCTCAAATATGAAACATCGTAACTGCTAGATTGTAATTATTTCTAGGATGAACTAGGTGGGAAGAAGGAATGATTTGAGGAACTGTGGGTTTAATCACATTGGTTTTCCAACTGAGATATACTTTTGCTAAGGACATAATTATTACCACATTTTACTGAAAACTGTTTTATCTTTTCAGCAAGTTAGACAAATAAAATAATTTTAGTACCAAAACAGGTAACTTAAAAATTCTGCATAAAAATCTATCCAAGAATGATATGTCTAGATGCATGATCAGAAAATCAAATAAGTCTTTTGGAAGTTGCCTGCTTTTAGAGGAAGACAGGTATGTGTAGTAAGTGCTCTAATGGTACACTTTGGAAAAATTTGCCCAATGCTGCTGCTTAACAGACACACAATTTCATCACCATTTTCATCACCCTGTGCTCTTACACAAAGGCAGAACATCAGTTCCCTAAAATTCAAAAGAAAGTATCTAGATTAAACACATTTACTTCAACTGACAATAAGTGGTCCTTAGAGAGGAGAACAAAAACATTGATTTTCTGAAGTCCTTTGACTACAGATGGTGAGAAATAATGTAGCTAGTCATGTTTACTGACATCTTGTTCCTGTTTAAAGTTGCTATAACAACATCTGTAAAGCAGGTACAATGTAAAGAAAGAAAATTTTGCTAAATGTACATTTGAATGAGTACTGAATCCATTTTAGAAAAAATTGAAAATATGAAAATCTGTGCCTCTAGCTTGTAAGTTATGAAGATACCATATTAAAATAAAGAAAATGCTGCTAAATTAATGGATTCGTTGGTATATCACTGGTATATACAAAAAGTTAAGAGATACTGGCAAAATATGATAAAATAATATATTCTTTTCAAGTACAGGTCTGCATCTGCAATGCACATTGAGAATAAATGTGCAATGCACCTTGAGAATAAAGCTATACAGAGATGTGGGCATAATTTAGCCCCATAGTACAGGCATAATATGTATATAAATGCTACAGATTTGTCATATATGACTATACCATTGTAGTCAACATTTTTCTGAACCAGGATTAAATGCTATTCCCCTTGCCTCATTCCCAAAGACACTGGGAGGCAAAAAGGAAATGAAGGAGTAAAAATGTCAGGAGGAGAACTGAAAAATCTAAATGCATTTCATTTCACAGCACTGTCTGTGTCTCTCATGGGCAAATTGACTCTGAGTGTAAGGTCGTGAGCTCAGCTGCTGTGAGTTTGTGCGAGTCACCGAAGGCAGAGAAGGAGAATTAATTCAATTTACACCACGGAGGGTCTGGCTTTCAGTCATTACATTGCTCAAAGCCAAAGTTAAGCTATGAAGCTTCATGCTTCTTATGGATGGATGAGGTTAGTTTACACTCTGGAAACTTATGTAATTTCAGTCTATCTGTTGCTCAGAAGCAAACAAGATATCAGGTAGCTGATTTCTGAAATCAGACCAGAGGTAATGTAAAACAAGCACACATATTTTGCCAAAACTGTTTTTGTTAAAACATAAAACTTAATAACACTGCAAGGAATCATACATGTGCATGCTAGATATATTTTTCATACGTCATTGCATATTTATTTTGCACATAAATGTAATTGCACACAAAGCTAAGTGATATCACACATGACATAATCTTGACTTATTCCCATTTACTTTTGGAAATACAAAAATTATTCCCTCTCAAGGTTAATGCATCTCTTTACCATGTTGGGGTTTTTTCCATTTTGAGGCAAGATCTAGTATTTTGCCCTCTTAAAGAAAGTACATCCCTACTATTTATGCAGAATGTATCAATTTGTGTTTTGACTATGGACATATTTATGCATTGATAACTCCAATGACAGCATTTTTCTAAGTGTCATGGCACTCAATACATTTCAATCAAAAAAAAAACAAAAAGCAAAAAACACCACTGTTTAAAACAGTAGTAGGATGGCTTTCTACATCAGACGTACATGTTTTGACTTTCCTAAGAGAACAGGTAATGTGTAGAGGTACACAATAAAACCAAACTTACAAAAACCCTGCTTTTGCATAGTGGTTCTCAAACTTTCCTGCAGCAAAAATCTTTCACTCGCCCCAGTCCAAAAGCTGGCCTGAAATATCCAGCTGCAAACATCCCAGCACGGATACGACACAGATATCACATCCATCCATCACATCCCTATCACAAAGGCTCTGATTTCCCAAATGGCAAAAAGGGATTGCAAGCATGCTCACAGCCATGACCCAGCAGCTCCAAGCTGTGGCTACCAGAGTCTGTTTACAAATAATATAAATTTACAATAAATTTACAAATGTGCTTATTAGATACACAGGACAATTTTCTGTCCTCCCAGGCCATTTGGTTTGCATTACAGAAGCTATCAGGGGAAAAAAAAAAAAAAAAAAAACAGAAAATACAACAGCTCCTTTTCTTGTTCAAAGGAAATTTTGTGGCTGTAAGTGGAAATTTACTAGCTCAGCAAAGGGAGACTTATCAGTGTTTATTTATGGGAAAGAATCTTCTCATGATGAGTGACACACCGAGGAAGCCACATGTTCTGGCTCATATCACGGAATCTCAGAATAAATACAGACAGGAAAATAACACAGGAATGTTTAATTCAAGAAAATCAAGAGTAAATAAAATTTTAAAATAGGTCAGAAATAAGCTATCAGGTTACAAACTTCTTACTGGCACAGAATTCAGTTAACTGTTTTAACACTCACAGGCTAAAGATCAATATCTGACCCCAACAAGGACACTGTCTCTGAAAAATCTTTGCTGATAAGCTATGAGAATACAAGCACCACCTATGGTTAGAGTAATTTTTAAATAGCATTGTATTAAAAAAAATAAAGGAAGAGGAGAAATAAGAAAAAACTTTTTATTCCATTGCAATTATTTGAATTTTAGGTTTTATTCTGAATTTTCCATAACTTGAAAAAACAGTGGTTTGTATACCTAATATTTTTCTTATTGTTTTAATACTAATTCAGGTCTTTATATTCTCCCTCTGGACAAAATAATTTGTACAGTCTGTGTCATCTCTCAGAGGTCATATTTTCACTTGTAATCAGCTTTTACCAGGATATTTTTCTTTTAACAAATCACTGGCACTCAAGTTTCTAATGGGAGGTGTTTTGCTTATTTGTGGAAAGTTCAAGTGTCTTCACCAGAATAAAAAGAAAATAATTCACTTATAAGAGTAAAAGTCTTATTTCTCTGATCACCCCTGTTAAAAAAACCAAAAATCCTGCTGCAACTGTAAAATAGCACTTGAAGTTAAAGAAATATGTTGAAATTAGAATGCAATATTTTGTATTCTAATTTTTCAGTTTGTATTATATGTTCCAATTGCATTACTTCCTGTCAAAACTGAAAAAATTTACAGAAAAGGATGTATTGACTGGGCCCACTTTGCAAAAAGTTTGGTTTTGAAAACAATTATTTTTGACTTGCAATTTTTTGTACTAAAATTGTATCCTTAATGGAAAATTCTGCTAGGAGCACCACAGAATTATGAGAGGGGGAAAAGCAGTCTCCTCCTTCTGTGCTTGTCCTCTGGGCTGCTGGAGCTGGCTCCTTTGGGAACCAGAAATGCTTGGTTGGGGTCACATTATACAGGCAGGGAAATCTTCTGGCTGAGTAAATTAGACAAAAATAGGCCACGTGAAAGTGCCACAGATGTGACAGAGAAAGGAAATGCTCCCTGTAAATGACTTCATGGAGTAACCATATGTTCCTACCCTGCAGACATATCTCGTTTAAAGTCTCACATTGGAAAAGAAGCCTTGGCAAATGCACTTTGTGCAGTGTACATTCTACTCTGTCACAGAAATGGCAGGGGCTTCTTTCTAAACCTAGTTGGCTAGAAGTCAGAAATGTCAGAATCTAGAGCTGAATATGCTCAGATACTCATGAACTCCCCCAGCTCCAGAGTAAAACATTAGAAATGCCAACAGCTCAATTAAAGTGAGCATTTACTTATCCCCAGGAGGAAATTTTAAAATCATTAAATCATTTTATGATAATATAATGTATAAAAAATAAAAGCTACAGAAAAATATTTTTATATCTGTTGATATAACACTGAACACATGTAAGCACAAAATGCATGAAGGTAAATTGACATACAAAAACCATCATTAAATTTCTGGACTACTTTAAAGTCCTGAAAAATCTATCACATTGCTTTATTCATTAGGCTTTCAATAATTTGACTGTGAGTATTCATTCAATTCATACAAAGAGAGGTTTTGATGCTTCTAACATATGAATCACTTGAGGGTGACTGGAGCAAAAAGTATTGACAACTAGGCAGCAGTAACCATTTTGTCATCTTGTGAACATTACCCATTCCACCTAAAGTTAAAACCAAAACTGAAAGGAGCACACAACATTTATCAATGCCTGATAGGCTGAAAAAGAGGTTCAAAAGATTTCCTTGCGTCCCAGCAAGTGCCTCAAACAATTTGAGTTTCTGGTAGATCTCATCATCTTATTCAGCTCACTTTTTTACTGCCATAATCCACGTGCAAGGGGACTTGAATTTAGTTATAAATTCTTGTCAGGCTGAACAATGACACCAGTACAAGTGTCAGGGAATCCTTATGCTTTGTTAGTATAGTCACCTTACCTCTGGCTATTATCCCAATATTTAGTCTCAAAAATGTTGGCTAACAAGCCCTTAGTTTCACATCACAGCTTAACAAGCCCCAAATCCTCACATCAAATCTCAGTACAGAGTAAGGGGTAGAACACAATAAGCTCACCTTGCCCAGACACAGCCCAGGAGAGCAGAAATAAAGGCAGAAAAAAAAGAAAGAAGGTCACCAGTCCTCAGACCCTGTGTTGGTCCTGCTACATGGACAGTCCAGAACTTAGGTCAACAGAGAGAGACAAAGAGAGCAAGAGGAAAAAGAGAGGAGGGCTTCCTGTTACAGTTAAGTTGGTGCATGTCTCTCAGGTAAGCAATATTTTTCACACCATTCTGTTCACACATGCATGGTCAGTCCTGAGTACTCTAAGAAGTGAGTTCAGATTTGGGGGCTGTCCCAGGAGCAGTGAGCTTCCAGTGAAGGTGGAAAAGGAGGATGGCTCAGAGCAGCACTGCCCCAGCTCCATGGCACCCTCCCTCTCCATCACTGCTGTCCTGTCACAGCAGCCAGGATGGCTGGGACAGAACAAGCTTATGCCCGGCCCTGGGTTTGGCTCCAGTATTGCCACAGGGGCTGCCCTTGACTGAAGTAGAAGCACAAAGTTCTCCCTCTGAGGAGACAACCGCCATTTCTTACCATCAACAGAGCAGTGTCCCTCCTGCTCCCATCCTCAGCAAAGAATGATTAAATGTGGCACAGTACGTGCTATGGCTACAGGCTTTCTCAGTGGCAAGGGGGTGGTTTCCACAAAGAACACATTTACTGCCTTTGAATAGTTTTTCCCTTCAGTATTGCTCAAAAAATAATCCAAACCTCTGGGACCGCTTTGCAATGCAGTGAAACATTTCTGTGGTCTCTCCCTGTGAGGGACAGTGCTCAGCACAGCAGGAGTATCTGCTTAAAGGAAACAGTGGGGTAGGGACCTTGTGCACATACTTTTGAGAACACAAAGCAGGAGGTAAGAACTCAAGATTTCCAAATCTCTTTTTTTTTTTTTATTTTCTCTCTGTGGATGTTCCATCCGTGGGAGTATTCAGGGCCAGTTTGGATGGGATCCTGAATAACTGAACTAGCATCCCAGCCCATGGCAGGGGGACTGGAATTAGGTGATCTTTAAGGTCCCTTCCAATCCAAGCCATTCTACAATTCTGTAATTCCATGATTGCATCTTTTCAGTAGCACTCCAGACAAAATCCAAATCTTCTGTTTCATTCAAGAAAAATTGCCATGCCCTAATTAGTAGTAGCTGGTTTATTTTTCAATAAAATATTTGCTATAAATATCCCCTTCTTTTTCTCTCCTATTAAGTTTAAACCTTATTGTCACTTATAACTCCTCCTTCAGATACAATTTTCCTCTAATTTTTCTTCAGCACAAAATTCCTCCATCATACAACTTCAGCGGGAAACTTTGCTTTCAACTGCCAATATTTTTTTTTACTATGTGAAAATCTACATAACAGGTCTCTACAGTGGCAGATTTTCAAAGGCAGATAGAGCCTAACCTAAGCCAACCCCTTGCTTGGACTGCTTTTTCCCTGAAGTTGAGTTAAATTTAGGGTAGAAATGGCAGAAGAATGCCATCTAAGTCTGCAGAGTAGCATTTTGCAGTATTTTGCTGATGAAAGTTGTGAGATGTACTTTTTAAAATTATTATTATTATTATTATGTGATACTTTTTTCAAACCAGTATTTACGCATTATTTTACTTAAGAGAAGACCAAGTAACAGTCCCAAAACACACATCAAGTCTCTTAAACATGAAGGTTAAACAGCCTCTTTTGTTTTGATGAAATCCAAACCTTTTCCACAGATTACATAGGAGATTACTGAAATGGCAACAACCCAATACTGTATGTTATATCCTGTGGCAGTTGAGTCTTGAAGTGAAATTGTAAAATGAAAATGTTCTCAGGGTGGTGCAGAAACTATAAAAGGTTTGAAGAACCACTTGGTATTGCAAAGTAATCCAGATTTACAGAACCAATAAAAGTAACTTCCCATGAGAGCTATAAGGAAGATTTAACAACCAGTGCAGAGCAGGTTTGATTCAGATGTCTTTTACACTGATATAACAGCAATTACACAGGCTATGTGGGAATTCATATTTTTATAACAATAAAACCAGTTAGCAATTCAAATGTAATCTCACTAAGTTCATAAAACTTCTTTTCCAGGTCTTTCCTCACTTTTATTCAGTAAATGTTATCATTAATATATTGTTTCAGGCTTTGTAGGTAACAGGTGATGGAAGCAAATATTTGAACAAATTTTAGGCCATAAACTAATATTTTTAGAGCTCTATCTGTATTTGTGTCAAGTAAAATATGCTTTTACTTTGGTCTGAAGGATAATTCTACATCTACTCACCTTCTACTGGCTGGAAATTGTGAGATCTACTGACTTCATACAGTGAATGCAAACAAGCTAATGATCCAAAAGCAATTAGGATAAAAGATACTGAGACTGTTAAATCAATGTTGTGTGAATTGACAAGTACATGCTGCTATCCTTATTCATCAGACAGGCATTATTTGTGGAGCTCCTCTTATTTTGGGGAGTAATGAATCTTCTTATTACTACTTTTACCCTATGTTTTATATACAAGTTTGGTTTAACATTTAATGCCTTTTTCTGAAGTCAAAATATTAGTAACCTTGCATGCTTCCACTGCTTTACAGCTAGGAAGAAAAAAGGATCACCTTCAACTGCAAAGTTTATTTTCCAGCCTAACATTCAGGTTATAGAATGCATAATCTCTATATTATATATGATCTCTATAACATTATATGATCTGAGCCTTATCCTGTAAAATTACTGAAAGAGATCCTAGGATGCCATATTTCGACCCTTCAATTAATTTGCATACGTCTGAGCATTTTTAAGTGCTGACAGGAGACAAGTTAGGAAAGGGCTATGAATGGCAATTGTTAGTCTTTGCCTGTTCCATCCAGAAGTGTTGCACAGATTGCCTGAGGATCCTTCAGGCACTGATAAATGAAAGCCACACCCCAGGGCTGGGTTTGAGGTCAGCGCTTTGATCAGCAGGTAGAACTGGAAATGGAGCATTTCTCTGAACGAATATGTCTGCAAATAGTGCTTTAGACATAAGATGTCTACAGCTGGGTTTTTGTACATAAACAGTTGCCCTCATTTTTACAGGTGGGTCCACTGGGAAAAGTTCTTTTTGTCCTTCAGCTGGTTACATTTTTTTTGACCAAAGAAACAATTCCAATATTCCAGAGACATGTTATACACCCTCTTAAAAATCTAAGATTGTTTTTATTTCTAGTTCTAATAGCTTGAAAAAGGAAATTAGATTTAGAATAAATTCTCAATAAGGATATGATGCATTTTATAGGTTTTGCCAACCAGTCCATTGGTTAACTTCTAGACCAATTGAATAGTTTATTGGTACTGTTGAGGTACTAAATTAATAAATGGGCAAACTGATGTATACAAAAACACATATTCACTGAATTTTCTATTCCTGTGCTATCATTCACCCTGAGTAAATTTGTCTTGAAAAGTCTACAACATTGACATCTACATAAAAAAAAATCAAAACTAAGATATACTGTTCATTTATTTAAAAATTATTGTAATTGCTCTGTTCCTCAGGTACCACTCAAGGCATATTTTTCAAGATCTCTGCCAGTATCATGGAATAACAGCCTGTATTATGGAATAACATGCATATTTTAAAAGTAACTGGTTTAAAGTTTTTCAAAATGTATTTCAGTCTAAATAAGGGTCTTATTTAGACTCTTATTTTTTATGGCTGACACTTAAAAACAGTTAGCAGTTCCTGGAAACCTGTGAAACATATTCAATTTTACCTATAATACCAGGCGGGATCAGGAAGAAAGCATTCTAGATTTACTGTAGACCTCCACCTTATACTTTGCTCATCCAGTTATATATACATTTATACATCTTAGGGAATATTCACAAACTATGCGTGTTATCTTTACTCACATTACAAAAATAATGAGAAACTGGACACAGTGAGAATGACTAATGAAAGAATATTATTTAACAGCCTGTGTGTTATTTTTGGGGTGTGCTTAGGAACCAGCTGGGAAGTCACAGATATCAGATGCTTGACGTGCACAGGATTCAATACTCAGGGGATGCAAACTAAAATAACAACAGAGAAGAAAATTTGGTTTTCTTCCTTCTCTGATTTTTCTCTAACATGCAACAATGGGAATAGTCATGATTCAGCTCATCCTGATCAAAACTTTTTCTTTTCACAATTTTGACATACACAGAAGTAAGAATTTAATTCCACCAGATTTTCACTATTAAAATATTAAGGCTTTTTTGTTTTTCCCATGAATATCTCCACTTATCAAATCTCTGCCATATGGATTCTTCTGATTTAATAATGTTTTTATCATCGTTTTTAAGCTTAAATGCACAGACGCTTCCCCAAAGAAAGAGGAACAATTCTTATGTAAAAGCTGTATGTGTTCCATGACTTGCTGTAGCAATGACTTATGAAAATCCAAGAATCCTGAAAGAGAGTTAATGAGAATAACACAGCAACAAAGAATTGCCATTTCTATATCTTGCTATAACATATATATAGAATTGTTGACCTCTGTTAAACTTTATGTTACTTTGATCATGAGAGCCTACATCATTGATTTAAAGAGTTTTCTGCAACGCAGGCCTATATTCCAGCTTTTAACTCTAGGGTTTTTAGATTTAAGTCTTAAAGAGCAACAATCTCAAAATTTATTTTAGATGGAAAAATCAAAGTTTTAATCTTTGATGTTTTTGACATCTTCAGTGCTTTCATTGTACATTAAATAGAATTCTGTCTGTAGCTGAAAACAGGTTAGAATAGGAGCAGTTATGGGTTCTTAACTACAGTGGAATAATACAGGAGGAAACGTCATGAGCATCAAACTAATTTCTGTACAAAATTAAAGCTCCTTGCAGACTGAGAAATCAACACCATTAATGTGGTATGAGCATCTGAATACAAATCCAAGTCTAGCCTAATGTCAGTTGGTATAAGTTCTTACTCACAGAAAATTTATTGCATTGCCTCCTGAATTTTAATGGGAAGTAATTGAAATAGTTTATCACTTATAATGTTATATTCAGTAGCTTTTCTTATGTGCATAAATTTTGGTCTGTAGTTATGAAAAAAAATAAAATCCATGAGAATATATGGTAACTTTGGAAAGGACAGCTATCCTGACAACACAGACTCAAAACTAATTCAGAGTTCTCTGCAATGGTGTCTCTGTGAAGACCCAGAGGAATTGTCAAATACCAGTCCAACCATTTTAGCACTCAGATGCTAACATTATCACACAGTACTATAATCAGGATAGTTAACTTTCTCTGCTACAGAACAGTACATACAAAACAATAATGTGTCTATAACTTAACTATTTATAAGGACCTAAAGAGTCAGGAAAATAAATTTATTGTGTAACAATAAACCCAAAAGTGCATCCAAACCATACACTCGCTCTAAGACTGCCTACCCTAAATATCACTGGTGTAGCTGTGTAGAACTCTTATAGTGTCTTTTAAAAACCTGGTGATTCTTAAGTAAAAGAGATGTTCAGAAAAGTCAGGCTGAACACTTCTGTAATGGTGGCCTTGCAAGATGCTCGAGCTTCTGCCCTCTACCTCTCTATGAGAAAAACAAAAAAATCCAACCAAACTGTGCATGGTGACGTCTTTGGTACTCATCTTAATGCTTCCATGATTTGTCACCTCTAAAAAGAACCAGACTATGCTGCAAAAAATGCCTTACATAGCACTTTTTTTTTTTTCAAAGGAGCAGTAAAAATGAGTGAGGGTTAAAGAAAATAACATTAATGCAAAGAAACAGTGTGACTGGTTCAGCAAAGTAGTTAACAGTGGACTGGCAGCAGGGGAAGGTGGAAGGAAGCTGTAAAAATTTCAGCATCTGAAACCAGGAACTAACAGCATTCAGATTAGCAATAAGGCAAAAAAAGCATATGAGCCTGTCCTGGTTTAACCCCAAGCAGCAACCAAGACCCACACAGCCAATCAGTCACACCAGTGGGATCAAGGAGAGAACTGGGAGAAACTATAAAAACCCATCTTATGGGCTGGAATAAACAGTTTAATAGTGAAAGCAAAAGACACACACACGCAAGGAAAGTAAAACAAGGAATTCATTGCCTCCCACGGTACTGAGCCATCTCCAGGAGAGCAGGGCTCCATCACATGGGACACTTGGGAAGGCAAACCCCAAACAGCCACCCCTTCCTCCTTTCTCCCACTTTACACACTGAGCATGATGGCACACGGTCTGGAGTACCCCTCTGGTCAGCCTGGGTCCCCTGCCCAGCTGTGTCTCCTCCCAGTCCCCGCACATATCTCTAAGCCTTGCCAAGCAATAACAAAAACATCTCTATATTACCAACCCTTTGTTCAGGGCAAATCCAAACCCTAACCCCACACTAGCCACTGACAGGAAAAACACCTTCACCCCAGCCAAAACCAGCACAGAGTATCATTTGCCAGTAGAACAGTTTATCGAAAATAAATCGAGTTCCACTAAAAGTCTTAAAATCAAGATCACAATAATGTTTATGCAAGATTTTTTTTTTCTACTGGAGTGGCAGAGAATGGATTCTTTATTTACATGACTCCTCTTTTTCAATAGTAATGTATTAAAAACAAGATTTTACTTTAGAAAAGTAGGAGAGCCTGCACCATGTAGGTCGGATTATTTAAATTAGGAACAGTTTCATCTTAATATCTATTGACCTCAGCAGACAGAGGATATTCCATGAGCTCCTGTTTCCTTTCTGCTGTGCACTGGATGCCAGCTGCCCTGCCACAGTGGAGCACAGCCAAGGTGTGTTTGAGCATCTAACACTGCTGCTGCCCCAGTTGCTCCCCAAGAACTGTCTCTGAACTGCTTCTAAAATCTGAAATTAAATCATACCCAAAAGATGCTGGGTTTCTTTTGTATTTCTTTCCCAAAGTAATGTTTTTAGAAACTTGCACACAACCCAGCACCTGAAGTACTATATCCAGCAACAGCAATAGGAATGGTGCTCACCATGTGTGGGTTTTGCAGTATGAATATATTTGATGGGTATTCAGGGAAAGTTACTGTTGGCTCTGTGAAACAATACAAGGCTGCAAATATGTTTAGATATTTGCACTTGTGTCATAAATATTACTTAGCTTCTCTTCAATTCTCAACTGCATGTTTGTTTCTGGGATTGTGTGTCAGGATCGTAGCTGTTGCATTTTGGGTGTTGATTGTGTTTGATACTAAAGTAGATAGAAGGCAAAGAACAGGTAACATTAGAAACTCAAAAACTAAGTCAAAACCCAGCAGCTCCTCGTTTTATTTCAAGGACCAGCATGAAATTTGCCAAACCTCAATAATGCATAACCTCTGCATTTTGTTTCAAGTTTAAGGATTTTATAAAACCTAAACACATTTTCTCTGAGTTTTGCATTTTTATTATAAAATGCAAAAACCTACACACTTGTCTGATGCATTTTGAAAACCATTAATGAAACATGAAAGGTGTAATATATCAGATCAATTCAACTTCCCAGCAGTGGAATAATCAGAAAGTGGTTTCAATTACCATTATGGTTGAAGAGCAATTTATTATGATGAAGAGCTACTTTATCATCATCAAATGTACTTTCAAATTTTTGTGTAGCTTTTTAAAAACTGAAACAATGTTTCAAGACAAAATATTAAAGAAGGAAATATGTGCAAATAAGGTGCCACAAATGAGACATTATTAGACTGATAGAAAACCACATGGGAAAGGGTCTTTTAGAATACATGAGAATTTACTGCCCTAATGTAGTCCTAGCATTTTTGTGTTGGGACAAACTATAGGTTATTCATTTCTTTGGTTACATGTTCCTATCCCCCAAAGGGAATGGGAAAATACAAAAAAAAAAATAGAGAAATTACAAAGGAAATGAGGCTGACACAATTGCTGGAGGATAAATCCTGTAATGAGAGACTGAGCTAGCTGCATGTAAAGAATTTAGAATGGTGAATACTAAGGGGATATTATACGTCTCCAACAGTCTACAAATGCCCTCACAGTGACAGTTTACATGATAAAAATCTCAGTCACGATCTCAAGAAATGACAGATGAAGAACAATGTCTTGAGGCTAAGAAAAGTTTAGGCAGATATCAGGAAGAAGTTATTAGCAGTGTAAGCAATTGAATGATGGCATAGCCTATGGTAAAAAGGGGGACAGTGGAATTTTTACTACACTCATTTAAGAACTCAGATTATAAGTTATAGGAACAATGAATAAAATACTCTTTGAAAGTACAGCTGCCAAAGTAAATTAATATCTTCCTTTTGGTTCTGATGTATTATTGCTTTGGAGCTAAAATACATATTCCCTAAAATAACTGTTTTAAGAGAAAAGGAAGGTAACATTCAATAACAGAAGCTAAATTTAAGGTATTTTTGATACATTAAATAATTGTGCCTTTCTCCTCCCTAGCTGAGATGCAAAATCATGATTCAAGAGCAGTACATAGAAGAAATAGTGCAGATAACAGGATCTGAGGCTTTTAGCAGTTGATAAAGGAAAGAAAAAAATGCCTTAATTAAAGGCTGAAATAAACCATTAGAGGAGAAAACATTTGTTACCAAACGTAAATTACTTTTACTTCACAGAAAAGATAAACGTTGAAAAGCTGGTAAATCTAACCATTAAGCATAATTATATAAGGATTTATCTCATCCCATTTGACTGGAACTACAAAAGTATAACCCCAGTAAAATGAGTATAGACTGAATGGACCTCAAGACTGAATCATCAGTCCCCTGAAATGTTAATGTATCTTTCATATCATCTCTAAAATCCTTTGGCTCATGCTGAACAAAGCTTACATTTCCATTTTCATTTCATTTACCCTTGTCCTGCATCCAGAAGCTTTCATGACTTTTCCAACGCCATCATTTTGTATTAGTTTAAAGTCTTTCATTTAAAAAAAAACCCAAAAAAACCCCAAAAAAACAAAAAACGAAATATATTCAACTACATCATTGACCTCAATACTGTTCAAAGGTTTGGTGAATGATTTGGGTATTTAATATCTAGAGATTCATAACTTAGAAGAGGAAATGCATTAAATAGTTAAAATCATGTTATAGATAGTTCTTTCATTTAGTAAGTGAAAAGGCTTTTGGAGTGGTTAATAGTTATAGCAAGTATCACAGACCCATCGTAATGTGCAGATAGATTTCTCACACCAGGCAGTCCCAATGACATCCAATCCTGTTGTGGTGTAGGACACAGGTCAGGAAAATGGCAATTTGGAGGTTTCCCTGTTCGGAGTAATGCACTTACAGTCCAGCAAATGCTCACATTCAGACCTGACCAGATATTTACCCAAAGAAGCACAATTCCTTTAATGACTTTTTTTAATATTAGGTAATGCCAATGACCAAGTAAGCCCTCTTCAACATTAAAACAACAACAACAAAACCCAAACAAACAAACAAAAAATAAAGAAAACTCAGGATTTCTGGCTTGAGATGAAATTAAACATGCTTCCAACAACAGAATGGATATCTCTTGGTTGCAATTTCTTTTATAAAGACATAAAGTGAAAAAATAATTAATAATGGAGAATTTGAGATATCAATAACTAACATTTAGAGGCATAAAAAAGAAAATCTCCATCTGTCATTATAATATTTATTTCTCAGAGAATCAATTCTGATACATGGAAATGAGATCAGCTTGGGTAGTAGAACCTTGCATTATTTCCTCATTTCCACAGATGGCTGGGAAGGAGGAGGATTAGCTACTGAGTCTTTCCTTTTGCAGATAAAATTGCAGTCTTACTCTTGGCTGTTAACAGCAATTTATATTTTGAATATTAGAAAGAAAAACAAAGTAATGACTCTTCAGACAGTTCCATCATTACAAACTGAAATTTCAAGACAGCTATTTCCTCCTGCAGGCCACTGTGGATGTTTTTCTGTATACTTTATAAGATTTGAAAGTCTTGTTTTTCAATTCACAACAGGATGAATCTTAACTGCTTACACGTCCTACATTATTTAAAAATCAGGTATCCTCCAGCCAGTCTTGTTTGTAACTCTCAGTAAAATTAAACTTTTCATGCAGCAATTTTGTTCTACTTATGCTATTGCACACCTAGTCATCTATTTGAAAACAAAAGCCTGGCTTCATATCCTGTACTATCCAAAGAAGTTATCTCATTCCACATCATGTGCGAATACATGAATTTTCACAATATTAATGTAAGAAGTGGAAAATAAATATTCATGAAGCTATCCAGTAATGACCAAAAAATAATAATATTCTCCTAAAAATTGAAAAGAAAGAGTTTTATTAACATATGAAAGGGAGCCCAGCCTCAAATTGGCTTCTTGCAACTTAATATTATAATGTGTGACCTAACCTCCTTCTTCATAACTAATTAAAACTGTTGTATTATTCATATGTAACAGATACCAAGAAGTCTTATGTGAACTGCTTAAGAAGGTTCTGCAATTAAAAAAAAAATATTGTATCATTCTAAATGTCTTTATCTCTTATAATTCAAAATAAAATCAAACACTTAAATGCATTTCCAATAATGTTTCAGATTTGCAGAAAATTTCTTTTATTTACTATTGGCTTTGCTCCACAAAAAATTGGCAAGAGGATCTGCATAATGGAAACCAGTACCTTACTATCAGCAACTAGGAAAAAAATTAGGTGAATGTAAACAGATATAAAAATAAATATTTATTGTATCTTTAATAAGTCTTTTTATGTCAAATGTCACATTTGTCTAGCAAAATTTTCTACAGATCTTAGACTATTGGGGTGAGGGGGAAGAGCTCCATTTTTTCTCTTCCAGGTTTGATGCTAAACTGTTCCACTCTTTTTGTCTGTGTTAAAACAAACCTCTCCACTTAAAAGCAGTTTCTAGAGCAGTACTTTTTAAGAACTGTACTTAGAAATTATAAGAACGGTACTCAGAAATTATAAAAATACTTGAAGTAATGCCATGGAAATTTTCAGCATCTTCCTGCTAAGTTAAGAAAAATTTAAAATGGAGTTATATTGCCCAGGATAAAAGGAGATATACTTTTTGCCTGATCTAAAACATCCAAAGGGTAAAGAACTAATTTGGTTTTAAACTATCAGAAACCACATGCAATAATTACCTCAGCAACTCCTATGTCCATATAATAATAATAATAATCAAGCACTAATCAAAAGAAATTACATATTGAGTCCAACAACAAAAGTTTGTTCCCACAATAGGTATTCATCTATGACTTTTATTGAAGGCATTTTGCAGTTGCTCTTGCTTTATTTGGTACAGAATAGATTGGGTTTTGAGTAAGTTGCTGACAACATAAATATCAATATAGCATAATATGTCAACATATCAAATAATAAAATGAGAACAAGGCCTGAAAGGTGTAAAGAATTAATTTCTTTACATTTGAAACTTGTGTACCAACTAGAGTAGAATAAAACCCGTACTTGTTAATAACTCTCATTAAGCAATTTGAGTTTTGTTAGACTAGATAACGGAGCTGAATACTATGACCACTAATCACTTTCTTAGTTCTTTCTTTTGGTTAAAAGCTGATATTCAAGTGCTAATTCAAAATTATGATCAACTCTAAGTTCACAGCAGTTCTGCATTTGGAACCTACTTGAAGAATCAATAAGATTTCAAGTAAACCTCTGATGTAGTGCATTTGCATATAGAAACAATCCTGGCGTATGTGCTCTATGAGTTGCTGATAAACAAATAAAGGGTTAAATGGCAACTCTCACAGACAGCCCACAAGAATTAAAAGGCTTGGGCCTTGGGGTTTTTCCCCCAAAAAACATTAATTACATTGTGATAAAGAGAATAAATTATTCTAATTCATATAAACCAATAGTTTTATTTCCACCATATAGAATATTTTGTCTAGCAGCAGAGTCCAGAAAAGATGGGACAGTCAGACTTGAATGCTATTAATACTATTAATACCAGACTTGAATACTATTAAAACTTGGAAAAATAACTATAACCAAGAAGACATATATTTACACAAATAAAAAAAAAATCTTTATATCACCTGTCAGTTTTTTCCAATGTGAAACATCACTGGATTCAAATATATATCTTTAAAGGTTCATTTTGCCCTGAAATCCAGCTGACTCAATCCTGAAAAATATAAGTCCTTATATATAAATGGGGTGATATTATCTGTGACTGAAATTCTTCCTGCAGATTGGGCAAGAATTGGCATTCTCATGGGTATTACAGAGGCACTAACTGCAGAAGACGTGGCCACATATGATTGAAACTGTCATTTGTCCACTTTACACAATCTGGAAGAAAGGAGACCACAATGGTGCTTTGAAGTTTCCTGGTCTGTTGAGCATCAGGCAGAATCAGAAACGTGTCCATAATAATAAGAAATGCAAAGATCTTCCAGTACCATCTCAGCAAGTGTTTCTCCTCCTGCGTGCACCACCACATTTTGTGTGACTAGCTGGTTTGAGCTTTATAACAAGGTTCATGTTTCAAGTTAGCTGTCAGCATCCCACAAAAAGCCAGCTGCTTTGCCCAACTCTCCCTCTGCCCTGTTCTGCCTCCAACAAAGCAAGAAAGGATGACAACATGGGGATCCTTACCTCTGAGTAGGTGTCCATGCAAATCAGACAGGTAACAGTATTAGATGGCCTTGCAGTAGAGAACAGGACCAGAAGGACCATAAGAGGTCTTTATATATTATAAGACATTGTGGAAAGGCCTTGTGGTAATGCAAAGTCATCAATAAAACTGGCAGCCTGGTTTTAGAATTTTCAACAGTACAATGAGCAGCGTGTATTTTTGCCTTAAATTTACAATGTTCTATTCCTCCTCTCATCCTTTCCTTTTTTATTGCAAAGAAAGCTTTTGAAGTGACAGCTGCTCTTCATTTGTGTTCATCAGTGCTTATAATTTGTGTGGAAGCATTGATGGAGTCAGGTTAGCAACATGCAGGAACTCCAGTGTTTCTCATAACTCACTATTCCCTAAAAGCAATACATGGTAAACTGACTGAATCAGTGCAAATTGTTTTCAACTTTAAAAACAAAATAATGTTCTCTGAAAAATGTACCCAACTGCATAACAAAAAGCAATTTCAAAATAATTTAATGAA
Source organism: Melospiza georgiana (assembly GCF_028018845.1). NCBI lineage: Eukaryota > Metazoa > Chordata > Aves > Passeriformes > Passerellidae > Melospiza > Melospiza georgiana. The sequence continues at coordinate 991,820 of NC_080434.1, forward strand.
ACTAGCAGACAGCTTGCTTTATGTGCCATGCTGGGACAAAGTTATAGAAGCTGTGATGTGACATTACTGTTTGTTAACATTTTCCCATGAGCCTTCCTTCTGGTGTCATTTGAGAGTAAATCATTTAGTAATTCTGAATTCAGCTGAACAGATTTTTTTTTTTCATGTCTATTTTACCACTGGGGTTATGTAAACCTAAGCTATGCTTGAGCAAAAAGCAATCCTAAATATCAGTTGCATATTACTGACAAGGTAAAATTGGTGATTCGTTCAGTTGTAACAAAAGTCACATTTGGATCTCATATAGCATTTGAATAATTCTAAGCAGTTAGTATACAGAACACATTAATTATTAAGCATGTATGACATAATTCAATTTTTATCTTCAGATGTAAATGTGCCATTTTGTTTCTTGGCCCAGTGTATAGAAATTGGTAAGCTTTTACAATGCTGCAAGGGAATATTTGATACCACAAAAGTGTTCATACCAATCTGAATTCCACTCAGCCATACGTTAAAGTTGCCTTTTGCAAAAATATTGCAAAGCAGTTTATTTTCTTCTCTGTACTAAAAAGAAAGCTTATTAACACAAAGTATGAATACAATAAACGGAAAAGGAAAAATCAGTAAAATTATCCAAGCACAAACACCATGAATATATCTCTTTGTAAATGTCAAGGTAAATGTAAAACTTCTTTTAAAAATCTGTAAAGAGATCATTTCTATTTCTCAGTCCTTGCACCACATTTGAAAGTAGTATAGGTATATTTCTTACTTACAATGACCTATAATATAAAATAACTGCAAAATTGTTTTGGTCAGAGATGGGAGGTTATCTTTGAATTAAAATGAGTTTATTTGGTATTTTTTGAGCCACATATGAAAAACAATCTACAGAATGCAGGTCAGGTGAAAAGGAAGAAATATCCACTTTATGGATGTATGAATCTCTGAAAAGGTTATGTATCTGTCTGATTTTTTTCTATATATTTTTTTCTCTATTATCAAAAATACAGTATAGCACTGGTTTTATAGCATAAGTGGGAATTTAATTTCACTGAATTAGAGTAGTTAAAAAAATTATAATTTTGCATGTTGCTCTCATATCTTTTGGAGTGTCTTCTCTGTTCTTCACTGGAGATCTCTGACATAAACCTTTCAAATATAGTGAGAGTAAAAGAAGCTAACAAGTCATTTTTCATCAAAGCAGTGTAACATGTCTACTAGAAAAATATGGTCTTCCCTATTCCTTCTGAGTATCTAGAGAACAAGGATAGCAAGAATAATGGAAGTGCTCGGTAGCTCCTTCTCTCAGAACGTGATAAATTTATAGTGACCATGGAGACATCTAAGGCACCTCCAGGCTTACCTCTATGGAGCATCAGCCTCAGATCCATTACTGTCATTACTTTCTAAAGGGGAGAGTCTCCCTTCTGAAAATATTTACACAGTTTTGAGGAAAAAAATGCTGTTCTGGCATGTGTCTCAATGGACCTTGAATATCAGAGAATCACAGAATGGTTGGAAGTGACTGCTGGAGGTCCTCTAGTCAAATGTAACTGTTCAAGCAGAGTCACCTAGAGAATGTTATTTAGAAATATGTCCAGACAGCTTTCAAATATCTCCACAATTTCTGGGAAAACAGTGTCAAAAAACTTGTTAGAGTCTCAGTACCTTCCACTGCACTCCCCCCTTCTATCCAGCCAATTCTTCCATCAAAAAAGGCAGTAAGGTTGGTTAAGCATGGTTTCCGTTTGATGAATCCATTCTGACTACTTTTGATCACCTTTTTCTCTTCCATGTGTTTAGAGATATCCCCCTAAGATGAGCTGTCTCATCATCTGTCCGGGGAATAGGTGAGTCTGACTGGCCTATAATTTCTTCTGTCATCCTTTTTGTCCTTTTTGAAGACTAGGGTGGCATTTGCTTTCTTCCAGTCCTCAGGCACCTCTTCTGACTGCCATGGCTTTTCGAAGGTGATTTAGAGCAGCCTAGTCATGATATCTGACATATCTGACAGCACTTGTGAGTGCATCCCATTAGGCCCATGGATTTCTGGATATCAAGATTGACTAAAGGGTCTCTAACCCAATCCTTCTCAACCAAGGGAAAGCCTTCTTATCTCCAGGCCTTGTCCCTAGTCTCCTGGGTCACTAAGTGAAGACTGCAGCAAAAAAGGTGTCTTGGCCTTCTCTGCAGCCTCTGCTGCAACAGTCACCGTTCCACTGAGTAGGCGGCCAACATTTTCCTTAGTATTTCTTTTGTTATTGATGTATTTGAAGAAGCCTTTCTTATTATCCTCAACATCTTCACAGAGATTTAATTCCAGATGAGCCTTGGCCGTCCTTATTGCATTTCTGAATACTCTGACATCACAAAATTCATCCCAGGCATCCTGTGCCTGTTTCATGCACAGCTGCTGACGGTAGTTCCTTGTTCATCTATGTAGGTCTCCCATCCCCTTTCACATTTTCGTGCCCAGAGGGACTCCAGGCAGCCAGGAGGAAGCTGATGAAGGTGATGATGAAGGAAGCTTCACCCTCCCTAGTCTGCATGTAAGTGAGACAAATTTACTTGAAAATAATGTATTAATGTAGTAGTGCATTGGGGCAGTCTGTAGTTTTAAATCTTGATGTATAAGTCAGTGTTTTGAAAACATAAACCAGTGACTGCTGTGTTATCAAGGCAAACAAATGGGGAATTCATGTCAAATACTTAAAATATATTGATTGAATTATTCAGAAGGGAAAAAATTAGAATTGTACTAAATAAATTGAAATTTTAAAAATATAAAATTTAGCCTTTCCTCAAATATCTAATTAAGTATATGAGCTTCTGCATTTCAGAGAGTGAATAGCAATAATATTTATTATACTAAGCTTTCTCAAAATAGAAGAAATTTTAACAGTTCTAATAATCAAGATTATCAAAGCATACTCCCCCTGGGGATGTTTTAGGATATCATCTCAGTTCTAGTCCTGACATCTGAAAATCCCTAGTGATGCCTGACTTAGCTATTTCTCTGTTCTGGGATATTTTGGCCAATTCGCTCAAGACTTTCTCCTTTTCTGACATTGCATTATCTCAAATGGTCTGAAGCACTACAGCAAGCAGAAGACCCCAGTGACCTCTCTATCAAATCTGGAAGAAAACCTGATCAAATGTCACTCCCCTGAGTGTAGGTTTAGGATCAAAATGGCTCCAAAAAAGGGGCTCAGAAACTGAAGCCAATGATCTGCCATAAACGGCTCCCAAAGCAGTAAGAAAGATGAAGAATTTTGGAGAAATCCCTACAAAAACAAAAAAAATATTGATTTTTTTGGCCTGATTCCAAGACCTGCATCTGTTGACAGACCTAGTGAAGAGATTCACAGTAAGCAGGGAACAAATAAGCACTGTGGAGTAAACAAAGTGAAAATTGGAGAGTCCTGAGCCATTTGTTAACTAATGCTTCTTCTTTAGGAGCAGCTGCAAGTGAAGGAACAGAACAAGCAAAGAACATCCAAGATGACAGGGATTTGCCCACTCAAACACAGTAAAAAAAAAAAGAGAAAGGACAAAGTATTATATATTTCCTCAAGTAATTTTTGAAGCTGAACCTTCAGATTTAAGTTGTGTGACACTGACAGGTCATGTAGTCCAGAAGCTCCAGATTTTTTCTGCATTAGGGGTGTGGCACTTACATTTTTCCTCATCTCTAGTGTTGAATTTTAGCTTTATACTACTGTGGAATCAAAATGCAGTTCCAGCACATATCATTTGCACACTGTAATTTTTTGAAGACACTTATCTGGACCAGTAGACACCAAAGGTTGCCATTTCGTCCTTTTAATACTTTAGAAATTTTCTTGAAATTTCTGTAGAAAGGTCACTATTCATAAAAGTATTCATGTCCAGGAAATGAGAAGTGGCCGTGAACCTAACTAGATTACATAGGATTCCAGTTTTCATTAAATGGCTTTTCCATTTCCTTCTTTATAGTTATGGGAAATGCTTTGAACTATTATCAAACAACATCGTTTACTGTCTTTGGCTGGTTTAAAAAGACAAATGATTGTCTTTTTCTGAGATACTTGTGTGCATGAATGTTGTTTTCCATTTTCTCAGAATGCTGTCACCTCATTTGTTGAGCAGTGTTGTACATTACTTGGCATTTTGGTTTTTGTATGTAACAATTCCCATATTTTTAATTACCATATATGATTTAGATATCTTTTGGTATTTCCAATGCAAAAAAAAAAAATCCCAAAAAAAATCCCAACAAAAAACTAAACTCAAAACACTAGCTAATATTTACTATATCTATATTTCTTTATACTATAAAGAATTATCCATTTTAGAAGCACCGCTATTTTTCTTTTAAGGCTGACATGAAACCTTCAACATAACTCCAGTAACACTGTCTTTGGTGAGCCACACTACTGCATTTGAGCCCCAAAATGTGACCAAAAACTTAAATTTATTTTTGATTTTCATTCTTAAATTTAAAAGCATAAATTTAGCCCTTTTCATCTAAGACATAGGCCCACTCATTACAGCAGTTTGCTTCCATTTTTATGTCTCCAATTACCTGAAACAAAAGCACACCCTTTCCCAAGGTATCTTAAAAAGCAGGGGTGCAATCTGAACAATATCTCATTCTCACTACATCAGTTTTTAAGAAACATTTTGTTCTAGAAAAGGTAGTCCTGGAGAACGTTTGAAACACATTTAATGAGCAGTTCCCATTAGGAGCCCAAAAACTGAGGCCTAAGTGAAGGGGCCTAAATGCAAAGCAGCAGAGATCACACCCAGGGAACTCCTGCTTGAGTTAAACGTCCAAGTGCAGAATGCAGGCAGAAATCTGATTCCATTAGCTTACAGTAAATATTTAATTGTTATTAGTTCCTGGAACATTGACTCTGTAAATTCCTGAAGGCGGAGGGATGTTGAAAGCCCTTGAATGGGGTTTTGAGAAATGCTGAGGCTTTGGAGGATTGTTTTGGGATTTTTCACTATTTCTGCAGTCTGCGGGAGTTTGTCCTCTAAGGCAGATGAGAGGCAAGCTGATAAAATCCCAACCACTTCATATATATATATTCAGAAACCACCTTTTATTTTTCTGGCTAGGTACCAAAAGATAAAGGAAGGAACATTTTTTAGCACATATAACTTAGCCTTGTACTAAATTCCATTCCTATGGTGAAAGAAAAGAGAAAGATTTCACTAAGATTTCCTGCAATGAAAAAGGGTTAATGATCACAAATATCAAGGGAAAAAGCACAGGATGTAAGGAGAAGTAGAATAATAAATCTTCATGATTTTCTAAAGAATATGTTTCTGCCTCAGGTATTTTTCAAAAAGCAGGCTTTTCAAAATACTGTGCTATGGACAGAAACCCCCAGGAATCTCCTCTAAAAGAGTTATGCTACTTTTTAAATGGCTTTAAATGTCCTGTTGAGAATTTGAAGAAGCTGCTGGTAGCTCACATAGAGCTGTCAATGATCACAAATAGATCCCTCAGTGATATTTGGCCCACAGACAATGTGAGCAAAAAAATGGCTTCACATAAGTCAAAAACTTTGCCAAAGAATCACTAGTAATGTCATTTAAATATGCCTATCAGCAAATTACCCTTGCAATTAATTAGTAATGTTATCAAGAGAGTATACTAATACTACAAAAAATAATTTGACCATTTCCATTGAGTTTGAATTACATTTTGTTAAAACTGAAACAAAAAAGATTCTGTTTTATGTGATTATCATTATGAGTAAATGTTCTGGATGCACACAACACAGAAATGAAGAGGATTCAGCTTTAGGGATTCATATATGTAAGGGAGCACCCAGATCAAAATACTCTGTAATCTACAGAATCAAAGGCAATGTGTATAAAAATTGTTCTCTCCAGCCCCAGGAAATTAAGTCTTTATTCCTAAAGTGAGTGCAACTTTCTTTTAGGTATTTATTTCTTGTATTTCATTCTGTGGAGCGCTACATACATTAAATAAAAAAAAAAAAAAAAAAAAAAAGAGAGAGTCTTCTTTGAAATACTTAGGCTTTTCCCTAGAAGGATGCTGAATTACTGACTTACTCCAGAAACCTGTAAAGTTCTCAAAAGAATACTCTCCCTTAATTAGACTTCTCCATGCTTAAAATGAGGATGTGCTGAGCTAGTTTCAGGAGTATTCTCTCGCTCTCCTTTTGGGACACACAGTCACTGCCTTAAGAGATTAATTCTCCATATGCCTCATATGAAGTGAAAATAAAACAATATTTCATTGTCATTTGCCAGTGACAGAAGACTTCATGATTGTTATCAAGATCAAATCTTTCTTCTATAACTGGTAGTTCTCTTGTATTTTGTGCACATCTCATTTTCTTTCTTGTCACACATCTGGAAGTTTAGTAGATGGTTTATCATCCAGTAAAGCATAATCCCTCTTATCCCTCTCATGAATTTTCATCTCTGTTGTCTAATTTCTGTGTGAGCATACTGAGTTCGTCATTATATTACTTAAGAATAATTTGCTTTTGTCAGTGGCACTGCACAGGCAGACATTAACTTCTTTTTTGTACTAGATTCATTGTGCTTGACATCATAGCTAGTTCTTGTTTCCTAGAAGGTTGTTTCTTCCTTGTTTCTCTCTGACACTCAGGAGAAAATCCCTTTCCACCCATCAAATCTAGTTTAAGGCTCTCCTAATAAGCCCAGCTATTAGGATATTATCCCAACAAATAAAGTAAAATATACATTCAGATATGCAAAGCTTATTTGCTAGCATTTGAACCCAGAGACAAATAGTGCACATTAAGGTTTAAGGAATAAATAATTACGGTAAGCTACTTCTGAAAAGATAAGGAAAAAGTAAAACGGAAAATAGAAATAAAAAGTAATAAGGAAGCATCCTAATTGTTGAAATGAAACATAAAAATGGCAGTCTGACTGTAGGACTGTGTTGCTCTCTGGTGCCTGAATCAGTTCAGGAGAAACATGGAAATAAGGTCACTCTGTTCAAGATTGCAGATGATAAAAGGATTAGAGGATGGAACAAATAAGGTTGAGTGGCACAAACTAAGTTAGATTTTGATTGTTTACATGAGCAACATAGCAGATGGTGAAGGTGTTTTGTTGTACAGAAAGATGTAAAATAATCAGGCTTAGAGCAAGAAAATAAGCTATACAATATGTGGCAAATGGCCCAATAATTTAGCACACTGATCAGGAAAACAGTTTGAAGGTTATGGAAAATAATTTTAACCAGAAACACAAAGCAGAGCTGCAGGAAAAAGGCAAGCAGAATATTATTGTGAATGTGTAGATGAATAGACTACAATAAAAGGAAATAAAATGCTGTTATTGTGCACTTTCCATTAGGCTATAAAGGAACTACATATGCTTCACTGGCTAGCCATCACTGGAAGAAAATGTTTTGAAGTGAAGAAAAGAAAAGTCAGCAAAATTATAATAACTCTTGAAAAATACAAATTTGAAAAACATGGTTTGAGCACTAAATTTATAAAGGAATTTAGGTGACAGAATTAGACACAGTGTAATTTTATCCACAATTAATTGCAATAATCCAAAGTAAATGGTGTTTAAAAAATGCAAAATTCTAAATATTCCATTCTTGTATTAAAATAACGGTCATATTGAAGACATATTTAAGTTAAATCAGTAGTATCATCAAAATAGTACTTTAGGTATGACATTAATAAAGATATTAAATAATTTTAGTCAAAGACTAGGTTCAACTGTAATTCAGTAAATAATTTTCAATAATTCAGAAAGATAAATTGAGTGATGAAAGTTCAAGTCCAAAGGCAAAAAATTCTTTACAAACATGGATTGACTGTTCAGCTATCACCATTTTTTCTTTACTGTAAGACTTTGAGTCACTATTTTTTGGTTTCCTTTAAGGCAAAGCATTTGTTTACATTTAAAAGCTACATTTTTCTAATTCCACCTGCATTCCGTTTTAGAATAAGTCTGACAGGAAGATTCAGACTGAGATAAAAACATTCAGGTATAAATACTACAGGAACAAAAAAGAAAATATCTATTCACTGTTATTAGCAGGAAATGTTTTAAACTACAAAGAGATTGGACTGCTTTTTATAACAAAGAAGGAACTAAGAAGTTTCATTATCAAACAGAAGAAAATTAAAAGGTAGGGGGGGAAAAAGGCAAATTTTAATAGCTTCAATTGTTGAGTCAATCAGTACCCAATTACTTTCTTTCTTTCTTCACTGCACTGCATTTCAACATTATGATTTGTACTATTTAATGTTAATGGCATACCAGCTGATATTGCTTTAGGTTGTGTCAAACATCATTGAAAATGTGCACAAGGAAAGCAGGAGGCTAACCGGCTATTGTTCACTCAGTATAAAAAAAGAAGGAATTATCCTCTTTGTGGTATAATTAGCAAGTGGGACAACAAATTTATTCCCTAAAGTCCATTTTGTTCCCATTAAAGTCCATAGCCTGCTTTAGCAATAAAGAGGTATTTATAGAGTGCATGTCCATGTAGGCATTTCACTAAAAGATTTGGAAGAATAAAGACAATGAAAAAAGCTGAGAGTAAACAACAAAAAAATTCCAGCTACAAATTCTAGAACTGTGGTGGTACAATGCGAAAAAGCTTAGAGAAAGTCAGGTATAAGAATTGAAGGATTAGACTCCAGGAAAAGACATCTTACCATAAAACAAAATAAATAAAACCAAAAAGGCTAAAACATCCAAAAAGCCTGAATTGCACATGCGGTCCATTTTCCTGCTTTAAAGTAAAAGGTATAATGAGTACTATGCTGTTATGTCAGGTATATTTTCAAGACCTACAGAGCACTGAATTTATTTGAGTCAGAAGATTTTGTGTTGAAGCAAAAGGACACAACATACATAAATGATCAAACTTGCCAAGAGTAGGATGAAAGGCAAGATCTGCTAAAAGAATCATACAGTAAGTCTTGCAAGTCAAACAAAACTCCCAGTGCAAGTAAATGCAGCATTCAAATTGTTCATATAAAGCCTGGAAATGGTCAAAAGAGCCTCTATTCTACTTCTATGGAGCCTTCATTTTTTATGTGATTGGAGAAGAGGAATATTTTTAATGGTTATTTTTAAATTTTTGTTACAATACAGGAAAAACAAATTCCTGTGGGTGTTTTTCAAGTACTCTTTGCCTAAGCAATCAAATGTAATGGTAAAGACTGAAGAATAATAGAGCACAACCATATTCATCTCCCTGCCTAAAGAACCTACTAGGATGCAATTTATATTGCATAGATATTGTAGCTTGGGAACTAGAAATGCAGGTTACTTTTAAGAAAATACAGGAATAAAATGGAGCTATCCCATTTCTCCACGAACATTTTTCTCAGTGCCAAATCACATGGTGTTTCTATCTCCCAAAACTAAAAAGGAAGGCAATGAGAAGAACTGACAGAAGAAATTCCAAACCTCTGACCCGTTTCTGCATCAAGAACAAAAAAAAACTAATATTTGACACCATTCTAATAATCATTGCATTATTTCCATTTCTTTTATTGTTTTATAGCTCTAGAGAAGTTATTTTTTTCTTGGCTCTATTTCATCCTCCAGTGACTTAATATTTTGGTTATGTCATCCAAATGTGGCTCTCCAGTGCAATTCTGTATTCCTTTTTTTTTTTTTAATTTTTAAATCCACCTACACACCTGGGACATTTTTGACTTAAATGCGTGTAGAATGCATTCAGGATACATTGTGTCATAAAAATAATTAAACCATGTTCTCTTTGGGAAAAGTCTGCTTATTACCGAATACTTTTGTATTTTAGAATTTCTATTAACATATCTATTTATTAACTTTCTTATCTTTAAGAATATCCTTTTCAATTTAAAATATTTTCATTCATATAATTAAAATGTCATTATTAAAACTACTTTAAAGTTCTATCTTGTGAGATTTTTGAATTATAATGATCATCCAGTGGGATTTGAAAGGCAATGGGAATTTTAATGGGAACATTTGTCCAACTTGCATGGACTTCCATTAGTGTTTTATATAAACATGTGTGGCCTATTCTCAGTTGTCTGTTTACTTGTCTGAAAGGATCCTTGCTTGTATATTTGGCTAAATATCAAATTGCACTTGGATTTACTGAGACTTCGAAAACTTTACCATATATATCACAAGATTTTAACTACAGCCAGCATTTTACATTCATATATTTTGCTCTGATAACACAAATTCAAGACTCCAGATGGATGCATTAATCACAGAATCTTCTGAGTTAAAAGGAACTCACAAGGATCATTCAACTCCTATGTGAATAGCCCATACAGGCATCAAACCCACAACTTTGGCATTATTTGCACCCAGATTTAACCAACTGAGCTAATCTCAGCATCAGTAAATATAACTGAAACAATAAATGTAAAGGAATTAATATCTTTTCTTTAGTTCAACAAGTAGAAAGGGAAGAAAAATTATTATAATAAACTCGCCTCTAAGCCAAGTTATTGTTCATCTTATGTGAAAACATTTTGTAATCCAGACTTATTATTGAAAGTTTTTCAAACTAATATATCATTCTGGTTTCTTAGGTTCCTTTAATGCTTAGCATTCTTTGTTATCAAGTCTGCTAAGGCAAAAAATGTAAACATCCTGCCTACCATTCCTAATCCAGACTCCTGAGTTTAATAAAACCTATGAGTCTTTTAATATGCCATCAGTGTGAAGTAGTTTTCCAATGGAACTAGATGCTCCACGCCAAAGTACATTTTTCAGTCATAAAATTTTAAAAAAATTATAAAAATTCATGAAGTACTGAACCATGGACATTTAGTAGCTAGACTTGCTGTAAATTATTGTGATGCTTAGAACCTATAGCAACTGTCTACAAAATCAATGCAGGAGGTTGTGCTTATGACACCTTGAGGGAGTGGAAAGGATTAGTTGAGGACAGACTACCTCATCTTTAAATTGACCATAAATTGTTCAGCCTTAGAAGCATACAACAGGGGTTTTACTTTTAATTGTTTTAACTACTGTTTATGCAAATTCTCCTCTAAATCAGTATCAAACATATCCTAAAGCTATTCATACATAAAGCTAACTCATTCTGTGCTTGACAATCCTGATGCTGAAGCAATGTCAGCAAAGTAGTTGATTATATTAGATATGGTTGAGGCTTATTTGCAATTTCTGATTAAACTGCATTTATTGTACTAGATTATAATGCTAATCAGAATTAGCTAGGTGCTGAAACACGACCACAATTTATCACAGAATAAGTTTTAAGAAGATCAGACAGAAAACTAGAAATGGAACTAACCTACAGTGTGTTTATTAAGATTAGCAATAGAGCAAAACAAACTACCATTCAGAGAAATTTTAATTTTGAGATTCCATTTCGTATGACTCAGAGGTAGAGGTTCAAAGGCATGACTTTGTGTTTTAATTAAAATTATACAAGGCTCCAAGGTAAACATTTGTACTTTGTGCTTAAACAAAAGGACTTTACTTCGTGTTCAAATATAAAGCAGGATCAGTATCTTGCATAATATTTTCCTTTTCTCCCGTACCAAAGTAATTGCATTAGAAGGTTTGAACATTCACAAACTCACCATTCAGCTCACACTGTCAGCAGCAGATAATGCAAAGCAAACCAGACAAACGTGCTTCAGGCCACTTTTTGGTAGGCGAAAAGTAACAATGCTCTTAGTCATTTTGCAAATAAGGGTATAAAATTACTCCCTACTCTCAGGAATAGCTTTGTTTAGGCAATTTTTATTTTTTTCCTCAGTACTGATGATAGAGAAAGTATCAAACATCTCCCTCAGGAGAAGAGCACCCGAGCTCCTTACCAGTCCCTCTTCTGCCTTGCAAGGCTCGTGGGGCAGACAGAGGGGAAGGACCGGCCCCAGGTGCACGGAGGTTCAGAGGCAAATCTGTTATCTCACGGGTGAGACACTCTCTCCTAGGAGCCTGAAGCAGAACCCATCTCCAGAGAAAACACCTTAGAGCTCAGAGGAAAAACCCGATCTTCGTAAATCTGCGGGTTCTGTCTCAGGCTGCACTATAAGGCAAACCTCTGATTTCCAGAAGGGCTGGAAATGGTTTGTTTTCCCCTCTTTCTTTTTCATGTAGCTTTCTATATTTTTGCTTATAACCTTAGGATCATAAAGGAAGAGTAAAAATATGTCTGTGGCTTGGCAAAAATAATGACACAATAAAAACTGTTCGATCTCTGCTGAAACCTTAATGCCAATAAGGCTGTTTAATTAGACTGTCTCTAATTATTGGTATTCTCTTTGCAAACAAGAATGGTGGTGTCAAATATGCCAAATTAAAATAGTTTGCTGACTACACACTGAAAATTATGAAACTTCATGCCTCATTCCATATGTTCACTCAGCTCTGAAAAGAAAATATATTTTTCAAAAATATGCTTTTTGAAGCTATTGAGATTTTGATTTCAGCTGTCACAATAATTTCATGGAGTTCCCTACTATGCTTTTCCATGTATAATTCCTGTAAAACACTGAATCAGGAGATTACAATTCATCAAAACCCAATTGTTTTCCCCCAGTAGGTTTTGGATTCAGTCTCAAAGAAATAGCTTTTTTATTTAGTCAAAAATAATTTATAAAATCTTAGGTTACACAAGGTGACCTCTAGAATGCTCATCATTTAGGAGAACTAAACTTCTAACTTGCAACTGAAGATATTACTTTGAAAGTCTCTACCAACTGTTTCTAAAATCCTGATTAAAATAAACCTCAAGAATTTATTTTCATCATGAGAATAACTTTTACAAAACTTCCAGGAGTGAAGTAGCATGCTATCTATCAGTCAAATGCAGGAGCTGACACTCTGTTCCATTAGCTTCTGATTAACTTGAAATATTACAGTGAAAAATCAGCAGACAACTTATGAAAAATACTTCATCTGCTCTTAGATAAAAGAGATTGATGAAATTTACCTAAACTACCTTATTCTGGCTTTCACTCAATTGCCATGGCAAGGTGATCACAAACTCCTGGTCCATCAGACACCCATGCAAGTCCTACCTTGGGAAAATATTATCTTTCCTTGCTATTCCAGGCAGAGCGAGCTGCTCTCTGCTTGCTGCACCGTGGGGGTTTTAGAGCAGCACAGAGCCTGCCAGCACTCCAAACTGCCTTGTCTCCATTTCGGAAATTTGGTTCCCCCTAACACTCTCAAATGTAAAATTTAAATAAGGAACAACATATGACACCAATTTTAGACGTGCAGAGGCACGTTTGCCAATAGCCTGGGATGAGAAAAAAGGAAGAGCCAAGACTGAAATCCACAGCATAAGCAGAAAACCTATGCTCCCTGTTAACAGAGGCAACAAAATTATTTCTTCCAACTTCTTTTCTCCATTCATAACTTCTGTCTTTATATGATGAAAATGAGACATCTGATCTCAAATGTTCAACAAAATTCTGAGATCTCTTATCTGTAGCAAGTATTGCAAACTTTCTGATTCCTGCAAAAGTGAGGATTTAGAGCACTCTGTGCATGATGCCCTGGAGGCCCCTTAAACCATTATAAATGGCCTTGGAGGAGAAGCAATTTGACTTACAGATCAGAAACTTCCTGCAAAAAGCTTACAAATAAATGCAATAAGGACACTTGGGAAAAAACTCTCTCATGTTATAACAAAAATAACAAGTACATCATTGGCTGTGCCTCACGCTCAGTGGATTTTAAACAGGTGGCAAACATTGAGCCTGCAAAGCTAATGTTTATTTCAGTAATAATATACCCAGGGCTCATATAGATTAACAGTGATACTGCAATCCAGTGTAAAGCAACTCTACTTTCAGGATGGTTATAATGGTTCAACTCTTTATAGAAGCAGGCATTGCAAACTGTAGCATCATTCACTTGAAACAGGACAAGGGTAGACAGAGAGATATTCCTCGGTGCTGGTGGATGGAGATGAGAGAGAGCCAAAAAACCCTGCAGAGTAACAAATGTGTTCTAGAAGAAAATGGAAGTCAAAAAAGAGGAAAAAAGGTAATACCCAAGTACCTATGGAATATTTACTTGTTAGAGAATATGCAGAATTTAAATCAATGGAAAAGGCTTTTTTCAATTCTTCAGGGAAACCACTTCATTTTTTTAAAAAAACATTTTTTTTCCAGAGATAGAAACAGAAATTTCTGTTCCCAGCCCCAAAGAATCCAGCAGTCCAAATATTAGTCAGCAATCCAGAACTAAATTATAAATTCCTGAACAAAACATTAGCAATAGTTTTATTCTTCCAGAATCTCTTTGTCTGAAGGAATTTTAAAAAAATTAAAAATTGAAGTCAGGAAAATCAGCACAAACCTGTGAACATTTTGTTCTGCTTCTTTTTCACATTCCAGCTGCTTGTTTACCCTTTTTCCAAAGCTTCCTGGTGTTATAGTTGAAATAACTATTCACTGAATTTTTTGCCTTCTAACTTTTCTCTTTTCTTTTTATTGGTTTCTTTAGATTATAAGTATCATTCCCTTAAGGAAGTCAGTACACATCCCCGGGTTTATTTGAAAATATTGTTAAGAGTAGAATTAAATTTACATTTAAAACATGGAGCTATGAGTAGTGTAGAGATTTTTTTTAAAGCCCAGAAATTCTTTGCCACAGAAGACCATATTTTGCACAGAGGTGAGTGTATGAGATCTTCCAGTACCACATACAGCTCAGCCTTACATGTTACAAAGCTGTCTTGTCCTCACTGAAATGGTACAAGCCACTTTATAGCTTTTTTAAGCATTATTCTTGCCTTGCATTATTTTCTTTTTAGCTAGCCCTTGTGATAGATCCTGTCTATCTAAGGGTTTGTGTCTATCAACTATTTTCCACCTCCCCTTTTCCCATACTTTCCATTCCCCTCTGCAGCTCAAAGATAGTCTATCACGTCTGTCAGTTATTTAGCATTGTAATTATATTACATTCTGTTCATCTGAATCAAGAACATCCTGTGACTAAACATATAATTTGAATTATGCAGCTTTTATTCTGTAAAAGATTATTTCTGCATACCAAATTCCCTCTGTACAAAATGTCTTTCCATTGTCCTTCCTGATAAACTGTGATTTATACAATCTCAAAAGGGCATAGTTAATCTGATGGAGAAATAACATCACATGGAATAGAAGCTCAGGCATTGAGCAGAATTAAAGTCAACTGTTTACATATTTCACTTCAGAAAAAACAGCTTCAGACTTTACAGAAGTGTCAGGGCGTGCAGATGGCAGAAGAGGTATCCTTTAATGCATTATAACTGGCTTTGTCTTTCTCAAGGTGCAAAGTAACCTTGCAGTTCCTCCACATTTTAATGGCATTTTTCAGAAAGCACTCGTGAATTATTTGTTACAGCAAAGCAATAAAACTGAAGAAAGGCTGATTTTTCAGGAGAGACTGAAAATGATAACTAACTTGAAACAGCATATAAGAACATAACAACAAGGGTTGTTCAATTTTTGGGTTAGAATTGAAACAAATGTTTAGAATAGAAAAAAAAGGTTCATAAAATAATTTCATTTCATTTCCTAAATGCATATGCCTGTCCAGAAGGAACCTTGCTCATATTATATCAAGCCAGCAGTTCATGACAGCAGAGCAGACTGTAAAAGTATCCATGGGGCTTCCCATGACAGATAGTTTGCCATGGTTTAGGTAGTTTTTTCCTTATATTCTCTCCCTTCATCTCAGATTCTCAGCGAGAGTGCTCCCACACTCTGCCATTGCCATTTCCCATAAACTGAAAGCAGGACAGCACTTTCTTAGCCCCACAATTGGCAGGTAACAGGCCACACAGTCTCTCAATGAATTCAGCTTCCATCAAGTTCCCTGCTTAGAGCAATAAGGAAATAGATGCCACAAACACAATAACAGACACAAACTGCCAAATTTCAAACTGGTAGAATACTATCTTTACAAGATTGTGGCCAATGCCACACCCCCATCTTCTGTTCTTTGAGACTTGCCTAAATTAGATTAGATGCTGAAATGGTCTTCAATAATTTTCAGAACTGGAGAAATTTAAAATGAAACACTAAAACAATTAAAAAGACACCCTTCTCCTTTCCTACCTTTTCCTTTCTGGTAAAGCTGAATGAGATCTTTATTCCTGTAATAAGGATTTTGTGCCCTTGCAGAGGCAGTTTGTTTTACAGATCTAATTGAATATCATTACCTGACTATTACAGTTTTTAAAACAATATAATGCTTCTGGTCTGATCAGGACATACACATAAAACAAAAAATCAACCAAGTTAACTACTGTAAATATACATTAGAGATTCAAACAAAATTGTTTATTTCTTTAAGGCTATCACTGAGAGAACAAAGTCCTGACTTTATAAACCAACACATTTTCATTGCCACATCCTCAAACCTCATGTATTGGAATGAGGCACAGAGCCAGGATTTGCATGAGCTTGCACAGTATTTCAAGGACATTTTTAATGTTCTAGAAGCTGCATGGGACCCTTAAGACCCTTTCTATGATCTCCTGCATTTAAACGAGGGCATCATTTGTCTGGAAACACTTACCAAGATATTAATATAGAAGAGCTATTATGGCAGATCAAAGG
This sequence comes from Melospiza georgiana, assembly GCF_028018845.1. Taxonomy (NCBI): domain Eukaryota; kingdom Metazoa; phylum Chordata; class Aves; order Passeriformes; family Passerellidae; genus Melospiza; species Melospiza georgiana. The sequence continues at coordinate 1,008,403 of NC_080434.1, forward strand.
AATCTTACAGTACTCTGAACATTATAGAAAAAACATTAGTGGGCTATTTTCTGGTCAGAAAGTAGCAAATGGAGCTACTCTGGATTTAGATTACCGAGCCAAGAGCAGAAATTAGCTGCACAATGGTCAAGTGATTAATATATTCAGTTCTAACATGTTGAACAAAAGCTCTAGAAACATGTGCAATAATAATAATTATGGAACACACAAGCCATTTCCAAAATAAACCTGGTACAATGCAATCTGATGTAATAGCGACATGATAATCAAGAGAATAGTGCAAAATACTACAATGCCTGCTTTATAAGCCCTTCAATAGTTCTTTGACAAAATAACCATATTATAATGAAAATAGAAAAATTTATTATAGTAACTGGGCCTTACTAAATCATTTTCTTAGAAGTAGGGGGAATAAAAAAACCAAAACCAGTAGAATAAAGATAAACTTTCCAAACATCAGAAACAAATTTTTAGCATCTCAAAATTCCTAAGTAATCCAACGAACATGTAGTGTGTATAATTATTCTTCTAAATAGCATGAAGCACACAATTGTAAAGATTATATAAAATAACTCTTGAACAGATGAATTTACTATATCATTCTTAAAGAATGGTCTGTGCAATCCAACTCAAAACATAGGCAAAACTACCCTACTATGTAACCTACAATATTTTCAAGAATACTAAAACAAGCGTCTTTGGTTTCTTGCCTGGCTTTCAAAAATTATTTGGCTTAGAGGCTTGTTCCAGGAATATAAAATTTAAGCAGAAAATAACATTTTTGACTCTCTTTTCCTTCTCAGTAAGAAAGGGGTAATTCCCATCGACAGTCATATGGAACTGCAAAGTGATTTAATCTGCCCCTCTTTAATTTTCCTGTGCCCAAGGTTATGTTTTTCTAAAGCAACAGTAGTTTTAGCTATTTGACAAAAACTACAGCAATTTCAGTAGCTATTTCATTTCAAAAGTGAAGCAGAAGAGGGGTTTGGGTTTCTTTTTTCTATTTTAGTCAGATATGAGGGATATAGGAAACTGGAAATCACCTAGAATTTGCCTGAAATGAACTATTCACATAGCTATAGTCCCAGCTGCCAGTCCTTGATTCACTCACAACCAGAATTTTAAAATCTGTGGTCTTTTCTGTCAGCCTCTTTCCATAGCTCATAAAGGGACTTTGTTTCCATAATTGTGTTAAGACCATTTCATACCCTAAAATATTAAAGGAATACCAATACGCTGCATTTCTGCCAATGATGGTTTTTTGCTTTCCAGCTGGTCTGTCTTCAGCTGGATGCTGCTGTGCACATTAACTCATCTTTTCTCCCCAGCAAGTGATTTGTTTTTGAGAGCAGCCACTGACTGCTTTTAGAGGCTCACTGCATGACTTCTGCAATTGGTTTCAACTTGATCCCAACTCTCACTGACACAGAAGGCAAAACACCCACTGAATTTAAAAGATGAGTATCAGATCCTCTACCTGTAAGAGGCTTACTGTGAAACGAGGGGAGCAGCATATATGAGAGTGCCAAATAATGAAACAGAAGGATGATTTTGTGTGGTACCTAGCACAATATCCCATATTCCCTTTTCACGTCTCCCTTTTCCCATTGGTGTAAGATAGTGAAGTCTGACATTTCAGTTTTTCTTTCCTTCAGAATTTCCACGTAGAGTTGAAGTGTATCACTGAATCGTTGCAAAGCTTTGTGCCTTTGCTCTTGGATCTTGAACATAGGTGAAGCTGGAGCAGAAAAACAGCCACATTCATCCCAGCTTGGCAAAATCTGTAAGACAGTATGATTTATTTCAGCCAATAATTTTAACACTATCACTGTAAATCATTAATAGATTTCCATTGCTTTGCTTTAGAAGGGTATTCTGTGAAACTGCAGTTTTAAATATTTACCAATTCTGTCATGAGTGCCTTCACCCTACTTGGCAAAATTTCTTAAATAAGTCTCAGAAAACTCATTTTATTTCCCAAGCAAATAAAAAATGTCCTTTTCTCAGATTCTTAGTTCAATTTTACTACAAAGTTTTCTGTATGTAATTTATTTTACACTGCATTTGTCAAGCGTCTCAAAGCCACTGGAGGAGAAGATGGAATGTCAGGTGACTGTTTTTAATTTAGGTTTTGTGCAAGAGTATACGTAATGTTCTGCAATTCATTTATTGAATATCATAAAAGCACTGGCCAAAAAAATTTATATCATTTATTTATGTCTTTAGTTACAATTTTCATGCAATTTCACTTTAATAGAAGTTTTGAATTGTTATGGGGCTGGAAATTGATTTGGGTTTTTTTCTCTCTACCTCGCCACTTTTACTTCTCTATGATTGAGCTGATTTTTGCAGAGGTTGCTGTAGTAAGTAATTTGATCTCCTCTTTTTTGCCATCACCTGTCAAAAAGAGCAGATCTCTTTTTCAAATGATGAAGAATACAAGGATAGTTTATACAATTACACTTAAAAATTTATATGTTTTCATGTTATTTTGGATCTGGTAATTAACAAGTTTTACAGAATTTGTCAAAATCCATTTAAACTATTAAACAATACTTAGACTATACCAAGATTTATTTCTTAAACACATTTCCTCAGGAAAATCATTCAAATGTTAAAGGATAGTGTATTAACTTTGATTAGTTATTCAAATCAGTTCATACAGTTTTAAAACTGAGCTTAGCATAGCAACTAAAACTACCAGCAAATTAATAAGATCTTCCTAGTTCCACTGCCCATCTTATTCTGGGGGTAAGGCATTCTATAAAGTTTCAGCCATGTTTGCAACCAGTTATCTGGTGACAAATCTCAGAAGCAATAGAAAGTGAAACCTACTTACATACTATGAACTGAACCACATAATCCACATAATCTATGAGCCTTAGAGGAGCTGAAGTGTTCCCAACTTTCAGCCATCCATTGCTTTGTTATTCAAATGCCCCAAGCCAGCCATTTCACTTGTGATTTCTAATATGCTTTCACATCAGGGTGATTTTCCATTACATCATTTCTCTAATAATACATGTTCATCGCTGCAGGTTAGTATTAAAGGCAGGAATTGACCTGAGGAGCTCTGAGTTAAGTATCCTGCCCAGCAGCCTCATAGAAATCACGAATGAAGCATAGCTTCATGCTCTGACTAAAGTAATTACTTTTTAATGGATTTTATACTGAATTCTTTTCTTACTAGTTGTAAAGTTTTATATAGCCAGTGTATAGCCTTCATCCTAAGGTTGATTTTGAATAAATCTAACTAATAAAGCTATAGTTCAGACAATAGCACTACTGCTGATATCAACAAATTATTTCCCAAAATAGAAGAACTGATTAGCAGAAATAAAATTTAATCAATACCTAGATTGTAGCGTTAAATTGCAACACTTGAATAATGAAAAATGTTTGCCTGACTAAATTTTTCACCTTTCTTTCCCACCCTTCTATTTGTAGCTCACTGCATTTATTCTCTTATTAAAATGGAATTAATACATGTATGTATAACTCTTCCCACTAGCATTTTAATACATATTTAATATTTTTAAACTTTCAGAATTTGGGAAGGGGTGTCATTATTTAAAATTCTGGTAGTCTGCTGTAAATGCAGGGAGAAAAATGTATCACTAAAATTCCTCATTGGAAAATTCCAAGCGCACTGGAAGAAAAATATGTCACTGCATGATTAATTTTATATTGCACACAGCTCAAGCTTAGATACTGAGCTTGATAATTCCCAACATCTGAACATTCCTATATTGCACTCATTTTACCTGTAATTTTTAAATTATCAGAGGCTAAACACTTTTTCTGCTTTTTTCTTTTCCATTTGAGTCAAACAACATGCCTTTCTTTAAAATAACTTGTAGGCAGCATTCCTACTGCTACAAATGAAATGCATAAGGGGTTTGCAGTGGCTTTTTGCCCTCCTATTTCCCAGAGGTGAAAAGAAAACTGAAGTTAAGTCTGTGCATGTGAAAGACTGTTAAGTTTTTCTAACAGCGTTGGACCTTCTGTTTTTGTCAAACAGGCTACGGCCAGGGAGTAGAGGGAAAAGCAGCCTTTGCATAATTTCCTCAGAGAGCACATGTTGAAGAGGAAAACAAAGATGCAGATGAGAGAAAAAGGATCCATCCTCCTAAGTTACATTAAGCAAATGGAGAAAGTTGCACAACTCAAATCACACTGGGTTTTGGTTTTGGCCAAATTTTAGGATTGTCAGAACAGGTAAGAACCTCGTGTTCACTCACTTTCAGTCACCATGGTTATCTTTAAAATGGCCAGTGAGGAAGGTGTCTCCTGAACTGCTGGTTTCAGTGTTCCACTTATCTCACAATTATAATGATTTCTGTGCTGGCCCAAATTACATTATCATTAATATGCTTAATTTTCTCTATTTGCAATCAAATGTAAGAAATAAGGATTAAAAAGCAAAGACAGAAAAATTGCATTGGCAATGCCTCAGGTTTGCAAACTGTGTTTTAACTCTGTAGTCTCAGTATTTCTCTCTGGTCATTTTACCCATATGTGCTAAGAACACTCTGACCCTGATCTGTATTCCTCCATCAGTTTGTCATACTCCCACCCTTCCCATGAATACTGCTAGGATCACACGTGTGGAGCATCACCAGCTCTGGATTAACAGCTGTGGACATAGCCCTGGCCTCTCATCACGCACAGCATCTCTGAGTGTTACAGCATTCCACAATGCTCCAAACCAGATCCTGCTTACCTCACAGCAGCTTTTGCATTATGCTTCCCATCAGTGAATAGGCACCAGTAAAAAAAACATCTCACAGGCAGTTACATGGAAAGGTTATATAATTTAACAACTAAAAAAAACCCCCACATTTATTCAAGGAGCATATAATTTATGTATGATAATATTTTGCTGTGCCTCATCCTCTTTTACAGTTTAATTCTATAAATATTTACTTATTTATATGATGCACCATTATTATTACTTAAACTATATGACACCTGCGGGTAAATGTTCTCCTTCCAGTACAAGGCATTGAAAGTTTAAAAACAGACAGTAATATTTAATATATCCCAATAATTAATCATAAACCAAACCAGCTGGTTTTCAGTGTATACAATCATGAAAAAAAACAGCTATCATATTCACATATGAAATGTAGTTTCATGCTGAAAATGGGAATTCTGATACTAATGGGTGAAGTTGGAATTTTAAAAACATCAATTTATTATCAGTTGAAGCCAAGAGAAATACAAAATATATTTTAGGACTTCCATACTCCATTTATCAGTGTTTATTACTTGTCATTTACTTGGCAAAATAGCAGTTCACACTGGAAAGAGGAGCTGTTACAAGCTTAGACTGATAGCCAGCATCTGCAGATGCTGTTTCAGAGTTATTTTTTTTTCATTTATCCATCTTTTTTCCAGTCACTAACACACAACAATCACTATTTTCCTATTTCCTAAGGATTTTAAATCCCTAGGAAACCTATATTCATAAATGCCTGGTTTGGAAGGGAGAAGATCATCTAGTTCCAATCTCCCTGCCGTGGGCAGGGACACCTTGTGTTTGTCAAAGGTTATTAAAGCCATCTCCAGCCTGGCCCTGGGCACTCCCAGGGTTGGGGCATCCACAGCTTCTCTGGGCAGCCTGTGCCAAGGTCTGAAGTTATTACCAGTAAAGAATTTCTTCCTAATTTTAAATTGCCTAGCCCTGAAAAAAATCAGGATTAAAAAAATTAAAAAAAAAAAAAAAAAGTCAGATTTCTGGTTTAGCATAGAATCATAGAATGGTTAGGGCTGGAAGGATTTCAAACATCATTTATTTCCACCCCCTCACCACAGGCAGGGAAGCCACCCACTTGATCACTTTATTCAGAGCCCCATCCAGCCTGGCCTTGAGCATTTCCAAGGATGGAGAGTCCACAAGCTTCCATGGACATGCCCCTGTTATTTCCCTCTGAGAAACTGGGTTCCAAGTTCATTACAATGTATGAGAATTTCATTAAATTTATTTTCATTTCAAGTAACTTGTATAAGCTGTTTAAAGTCACAGCTTCCCCTCACTCCTCCCTTGTCATCACACATAAATAAATACAAAACAATAAAAATTCTTTTTCAGACTAGGCAATTCATAGGGACAGCATCAAACTCACAATTTTTAAATCAACTCTGCCCAAAGCAATAGTTCAATGGACTAAAGGACAAGGGAGGGAAATGCACTCAAGGAGTCACTAAGTGCACCCAGACTCCCACTGAATTAATGATAAGATAAATAACTGAACAGATCTAAAGAAGCACCAGAGAGAGAGGGACATTTATAAACTTTCACAAGTTGGATAGTTTAAAAAAATTCTTGGTAAAATCTTTTTCTGCCTCTATTTATATCCATTCATGAAGGTGCTAATAAACATCATTACTTCCTCCTACTTTGATAGAAGTACTGCTAGAGGCAGTATGGCAAATACAACCCCTATAAATCTATATCTTTTTAAAATTAAATATATTAAACAAGCAAGCCCCTTGCTAGTTTTGTGAGAAACCAGTATCTGTGAACTATTGTGTTCCTCTACAAGACCCTTTCCTAACAAAAAAGTCTCTATATCAATTTTTCTCCTAAACTTGTGAGAGACACTGAATGTTGGTAATGAACAAGTTAGAATAAACTTAGAATAAAGCTAAACTCAGTCACTCTTGTCTTGTCCTCTCTTTTCAAATGAAATTCCCTCTCTACCAGACTGCAGCTACAAGATAAAGGCAATTTCATTTAAAAAGAAACACAGTTCACTTGGACTTTTCCTTCACACTGGAAGTCAAGTCACTTCTATTAAAACATAAGAAATAGTCTTAGATAGAAAAAACTGTTCCCATTAAACAAAATTTAAAATGAGCATAACAGGTTCAATGTCCTCAATCTATTGCTGCCGGTTTTGTCAGCTGATTTTTTTTCCCTCCTGTGTTTCAGAGCATCTTGCAGAGTGAATTGCACGAAGTGCCCTGCAAACCCTTGTAGAAACAGCATGCTACCCAGCAGCCAGGTTTAACAGGTTTAATTATTTCAAATTTTTTTGAGATTTCATTTGGAGTTGGAGTGAACCCTGATCTAACTTCTGCAAAAGCTGATTCATTTAGAACACTTGAAAAGACCATAAACCACATCTAAAAAGCAGTTGGAAATGGGGGGGTCAGGGAGTTTCAAAACCTAATAATTTATTCTCCTTTCTTTGCCCACCACCCCAGCTGGCAGTTTCATTACTATCCCTGCAGGAAGACTCACCATCTCTTAGCTGTTACAAATGACTGTTGGGATAATTAAGATTACTGTGTTCATTATATATGCTCATGGTCAGAAGCCTCTTTCATAGATTTGTCCTTTAAATAGTAAGGTTTGTGGAAAGATTTCCTTTTAAAAATCATGTAAAAAAATCTCAGCTGAAAGTTTTATTCTTTTCATGCTGCTTTTTAACCTTTGGGCTTTGCAGGTGAATGAAGCAACAAAAATGATGGTGTTGCTAATGCTAAGTGCTGATCATCAGACTCACCAAGGATTTTTCCATATTCCCTTGCAAATAGTTCCATGCAGCTTTAACCACTGGTATGCATATGGCAATGCTGACAGGAAAAACAGCAGAAAGTAGACATGACCAACTATATCCTCCAAGTTCTTTTGCAGATGTAACTTTTACATCTGTGGCAGAAGCCATCATAAAATCTAGCAGAGAGAATACTAGCAGAAGAGTTGAACTTAAAATTTTTCAGCAATTTGCTATTAAAAAATTTACATGTACAAATATCTAAGCCAGTCCAGCTGTGAAACCCATGGGTTTATCCAACGATTCACAAATCAGCATGTAGTTTGTCTTCTATGTCAGATTGATGAGTTTCTAACAGCAGTTGTTAAAATCTAATGGCTGTTGAAGTTTTCTGAAATTTGAAATGCCATCAGTTAGGTCATTCTGAATTCAGTTTTGGATAATCAGTAACCCCGACCATGTTTTATACAGCCACAGATATTGAAAAGGACATCACCAGACAACAGATGAAGCACAGGGCAAATTTGAAAGAGATGCCAGGAATGACACTGGAAGTAAACTGTTTAGAAAATGAAAGTGCCTGCCTTGCAGCTCGAGTGAGAGACTGGAAAAGAATGAGGATGCATTGCAACTGTCTGCACTCTGTTTGCACCTCCTGATCAGGAAGGATGGCACAGTCTGTCACGATGCTCAGTTCCATCAGTCAGAGGCTGCAAAGGACTTCAGCCACCAAGCAGGGTCCCTCTCTATCCCACATGCAGGATGAGCACTCATCAATATTTGCATGAAATTCCTCAGCCATGAACACACAGTATCTGTTTTCTAAAAGAGTCCTTATTAATCTCATTCACTTATCTATTCTTGATATTGTTGAAATTTAAAAAAACTAAAATTACAAACTTTAAATATGTTTTAAATAAATTTAAAAGGTACAAACTTTAAATATGTTATGGGACAGATATGGTTTTCTTTGCTAAAAGCACTGAAAGTGGCATTTAAGCATAGTCATGCCTATCTTATACACACTTATTTTTGAGGAAGATCCAAATCACTGTGAATATACACACATAAAAGGGATTATTTTTCCTCCACATTTCTTTTTGCAGAGAGAATTTCTATAAACCATGTGATTTAAAATTTACATTATTATGATTGAATAACACTGGGAGAAAAGACAGAAGCCATTATTTTAATGATTATTCTACCAAGGAGTATATCGTCATTATGTCCTTTTATAGATGTCAATCACTCAGTATAAATTGTACTGGATTTAGGGATTTCTAAGGTCTTTTTAAATGTCAAAGATCTCAAAATTATGTCCTTTATCTAAGGGAATAAAATTTATTGGCATAAGTGATATGTAAAAGTGATTTTTTATTAGCTTTATGAATTATTTAATGTTGCAAATAAATCTTTTGCATATGATTGTAACAGAAGAAGTTGGAAGGCAAGACATGTTTCCTCATTAGCCTTTAGCCAAAAGCAAAAGGCTTTTCCAAATAGTTTTAAAATATGACAAATGTCATATGGCTGCCCATTGACTGTGATTTCCAGAACAATTCTTCCAATTGGGATTGACAATGTTGAGTTGGAAGGACAGTAAAAAAACAAAATATAACACCTCAAAACAAAGCAAAGGCACCTAAAGCTATGTGGGTGACTGAAATAATGATATTATAAAAATTTTTGTGTACAAATATAGATCCCAGGTTTGGTCCTGTTCGCCTTCAATTATAAACTGTGGCAACGTGCTGCAGGTGCAAATACCAGGACCTGCCTGATATTTGCAACAGGAATTTTTATGAGACAATGACACCTTGGCAATAAAGTACATGTTGAAACATTCACCAATGTGAACAGTTATTATAATTACATGTGTATTAATTGCAACACATACTTTGATGCAATTATATATATATATATGCAATCATAAAAAGCAAAAAATATAATCACATTCACAAAGTAAAAGCAAAAACCTATTTTGCATTCAATATTTACTGCTACACCTTATGCACGTATCTATGTGTTTTTAAAGTTTTTAAAAGAGAGAGTAATGTCACAGATAATTTTTTTACTTCACATCCTCTTTATATGAATGCAAAGCAAAACATGCATTTAAAAAAAAGGGGGTTTTGCATAAATTATCATGGTTTCCCAACTTGAAACTGGAAAATTTTTGCTTTTTCTTGTTATGTAGGTGTGAAATGACACCATATGTGACAGAGAGAAGGCATTTTTAAATGACACAATGAGACAGATATCCACTAAATATTTGTGTCTAAATGGACATAATACCTGAACAGCACTAGGAGGCAAATGAAGTTCTTATTGCATGCAATAAACCCTAATTTGCTTAGACATATAATCAATCTGCATTTGTGATTTAGGAATATGCATAATAAATGTGTGAATTTAAAACTCTAAAAAGAGCTGTTACTACTAAAGCCCACCTATTTGAAGAGAAGGAAACATGATTATAGGTCGTGAGTTTTAAATACTTCTTAAAAATAGAAAGAAAATGTAAAGGCAGCAAATATCTACTAAAAAAAGACAAAAAGTAAAATATATTGGGATTCAAAGTCCCTTAAAACCTATTCCATTCCATTATGTTACTTTTCTTCCTGCTATAAATATAAATGTATTCTTTTTTCTCCCCAACTCACATTCTGCAGCAGTTTTTCATGGAAGATTTTCATGCATGTACCAGTTAGTGAGCAAGGCTTTAGCATATGAGGTGGAGCATGCAGGTAATTGTGGTTTATATAACTAAAATCTGCCCCTATAAAAGTTACTGTATCATACAATCTTGTGCAAAGACTGCAATTAATTATTGTTATAAATTCTTTTACCAAAATACAAATGTTCTGGGCTTCTCCAAAGCAATGAGAGCTTCTGTGAATGAGCAGAGACCCAGGACTACATAAAATGACCAGGTAACTAGTGGTTTCACTGCAGTAGGATTTCAGGGGTGAAGAGGCTCATAGGAATGCTCAGAAACATCAAAGTCTAGCAAGGAGAAGACTAATACAAGACACAGGTGGGTATCATTCTGTACTAAGAATGCCCTGCTGGAAGCAGAAAACATTTTGGATAGGTGGAAGCCTCCTTCCTCAGCCAAATAGGCTTCCTTCTGGATTTCTGAAGGGGACAGACAGGAAGGCACAGCCATTAAAAGGAACCAGCTTGGAAAGGCCAGGGAGAATAACGTGATCGTTTTCTCCACGCATATTAATGAAATGGGCAAGAGGAAAAATTTCAGACCCAAAACATACAGTTCTAGAAAACACAACCAAGGTCTCTGCCAGAATCTCTGAAGTGTTGTTAGTACCTACAATTGTCCAGGAACAGCAATGGACACACACTTTCAGAACTTGCTGTAAAAGGAGGATTATTCAATATTTCAGGCATTGAGGGCACTCTGAACATAGGCAAAGGACGTGAATTTACCTCTAAGGAACCAAGGTGCTGATGATTAAAATAAGCACGGTTGACAGCGAATTTTATGCTGAGTAGTGAGGGAAAACTGACAGGAGCAAAGACACAGGGTTTAAGATAACATTTGTAAATACGAAGACAAAAAAAGTCTGATTCTCAAAAAAAAGGACAGGTCAGGGGGCAGAAATAATCAAATATAGAAATAAGAGGCAAACTGCTATTTTAAAAGAGTGATGAGAAATTTAACCACTCTGTAAATACTGGAAGCCTAAGAAACAAGATGGAGGAATTGGAATGTATGATCCAAAATAAAGTACCAAATTAATATACCATATGTGTTGAAAACCTATGGGAGTCAGACAATGTGTGAGAATCTGCTCTTTGTGCGAGAGCAGAGCATACAATATTCAGGAAAGATAGAGCAATTTGAGTTACAGGAACAGCAATTCTCTGTTTTAATGAATTATCAAATCAAATTTACCAACCTGTAAATTAGCACAAAATCTGCATGGTATAAAATTCTAAGCCTAAATTTGAAAATTAAGATTTGGAGGTTATGTCATCAAGGAGCCATGCACCCACACCCACCAAATGCAATATGCTTAAAGAAACCAGTGGAGCACCAAAGGAAGAAAATTTCTGCCAGGTAATTTTCACTGTTCTGAAAATCTGCACAAATTTCATGTCAGAATACCATCACATAGAGATAAAATGTGTAAATGCTATTGATAGTATATAGTATCAAGAAAGAGCTAGTTAATGAATCTTAAGATGGATCTATGTGATGATGTATGAGGCTAAGATTAAACAAATCTCATAAAACTTTCAAATCTTTTTCAAAAGTTCCAGTTTTTAAACAACAGTCACAAGCATATCTACAGCAGATTCTGGGAACAAAGACTGAGCACATTAAATTTCAGAGGTAAATAATGGAAAATACGAAAGTTTATAAAAATTAGGTTTAAGAGGAGAGTAGAATAAAATCCTTAGAAGCAGCGTGGAGGTTACTGCAGACACTACAGAAGTGCACTCCCATTATTAGAAAAATTAGGACATATCATTGCTAATCACCAATATGATGAAGAAATTGTACTGAAGTTTTCTTTCAGTGTTTGTGCTTTGAACAAAAGAGATCAAGAGAACAGCTATTTGTTTTTCTGCTGTCAAGTTCAAGGTTAAAACTGCGCAGCTTTCAGAAGCTGCGTGTGATACCCTGACTATTCCCCATGTGATCTGATTACTTACCATTAAATATGACTTTAATACCTCACTGGCTTGCAGATAACTGTTCCACAATTCAACTTTCACTGTAATAGTACTTGAGGTTGGTATTATTATATGTCCATTAACTATCTTTCATTTTCCAGCAACTGGAACTCAAACATCACTAAGTTTTATAGCTGAATAAATACATCTAATGCTTCAGGAATGAGAATAAAAAGAACAGAAGAATTTCTGAGAAGAAATATCGGGAAGATATTGACATTAATTGTAAGAATGGGGAAAGATGATTAAATTTCTTCTATTGATTTTACAGCAAATAGGGGATTTAACAAAGGATACACATTCAGTTTCAGGATGCATCTAGCTATTAAAAAGCAATAAAGTATTTAAGATCAATCAGATGTTGTAAACATTGAAATCCTACTGGATTACATCATATTTTCTGTTACATGAAAGTTAGTAAATGACAGGTTGAGTACACATAATTTAAAAGAGAATAGGATGAAGTCAAGGAGAAATGTACTAAAATATCATTAGGAACATAAAACTGTCAGTGATTGCAGTATTGTTTTGGGAGTGAATGGAAACAATACAATATTACTTAAATATTCAAAGTGGGAGAGATCAATTAAGAAAGCAGCTGAACCATAAGCAATTGACGATACAAATTTATACATTTGAACAAGGCTCCGAAGACAAATTAAATTAATTCTTGTACTCCATATGCACGAGGAAACTTCAAAAGATAAGTACAAGAAATAAAATATCATCATCAGTGAGCAAAAAACAAAAAAAGCTGAGAGTTATTACAGCAAGAGTACATTTCCTCTTTTCTTCTCACTATTAAAAACTTGATAAGGTCTCAAAGTAGATGGGTTGCACAAGGATTTTAAATACCTTTTAATTCAGCATCTTCCAGTATTAGAGACCAAATTTATTGGGATACAAATTGCAGTCTCAGCTACTGAGTGGATGAATGAGCAATACAGACATGTAGAGGAAAATTGTCATTCAACTGTAATAATGTTTCAAATCTGAAAGAATTTAAAGCCGATTAAAAGAGCCTCAGTCCTTTCATTTTTCTTTTCCTCTTAGTGTAAACAGAACACTAAAACAGGTGTCTATTCCATGGTTCATTAAATGATTTGGCAGCAACTTACAGCGAGGTTTTTAGAATTGGCTACCTGTGATAAGAATATTTAATAATATTGTAAGACACTTGGCAAAGGAATTTCTACACTTTCAAATGTCATTATATTAAACTAAGAACTACCTTAGATCTCATAGAAATAGTCTGAATTCAAGATAATTATTTTAGACATAAATATAGAAAAAAAAATGCCTTGGAAGCAAGATAGTGTAGGAATAAATATGTTGTTTCAGAAATAGTGGGCAACAGCATATGTCAAATATGAAACAAAAATTATGTGCTGTCATCTTAGAAAAAAATTACCACGAGAATCTTGTTAAACCAAGAATATTGGCTTGCCCAGGCAGCAAACAGGGAACATCTCTGAAACCTGCAACATGGGTCACTCCTCCACAAGGACAGGCTGCCCGCCATGGGCCCCTCTCATCTTGGGTCTTCCACGGGGTCAAAGCCTGCTCTAAGGCGTTCTCTTGCTCTCCTCCATGCTGCAGGTGGATCTCTGCATCCCCATGGACTGCGGGGACAGCTGCCCCACCATGGTCTGCTCCCTCTCTCAGGTGTTCACCCACTCCAGTGTGGGTCTGTGCATCCCCACAGACCTCCATGGCTGCAGGGGCAGCTGCCCCACCATGGTCTGCTCCCTCTCTCAGGCACTCACCCACTCCAGTGTGGGTCTCTGCATCCCCACGGCCTCCATGGCTGCGGGGGCAGCTGCCCCACCATGCTCTGCTCCCTCTCTCAGGCACTCACCCACTCCAGTGTGGGTCTGTGCATCCCCACAGACCTCCATGGCTGCGGGGGCAGCTGCCCCACCATGCTCTGCTCCCTCTCTCAGGCACTCACCCACTCCAGTGTGGGTCTCTGCATCCCCATGGGCCTCCATGGCTGTGGGGGCAGCTGCCCCACCATGCTCTGCTCCCTCTCTCAGGCACTCACCCACTCCAGTGTGGGTCTCTGCATCCCCACGGCCTCCATGGCTGCGGGGGCAGCTGCCCCACCATGGTCTGCTCCCTCTCTCAGGCACTCACCCACTCCAGTGTGGGTCTCTGCATCCCCACGGCCTCCATGGCTGTGGGGGCAGCTGCCCCACCATGCTCTGCTCCAGGGCCTGCAGGGGAATCTCAGCTCTGGCACCAGCAGCAGCTCCTGCCCCTCCTTCTGCACTGACCTCGGGGTCTGCACAGCTGCTCCTCTCACTTATTCTCATCTTGCTCTTCTCCGGCTGCAATCTCATCTGTTCAATACAGTGTTTTTATTCTTCTTAAATATGTTATCACAGAGGCATTGCCACTGTTTCTACCTGGCCCAGCCTTGACCAGCACATCCATCTTTGGAGCTCCAGGGATTGGCTCTGCTGGACATGGAGGAAACTTCTGGCACCTTCTCACAGAAGCCACCCCTGTATTCCACCCCCTCCACTACCAAAGCTTCTCCATGCAAACCATGTAAAACTTGCAATCTCAATTTTTTCCAGTAATTGACAACTGATTTCTTGAAGAAATATATCTTGTCCATTGCTTTTTAAAACATTTCAATTCCTCTCATCTTAGCTATGGATTAAACAGATTAAAAACATCCCAAAATTTGGAAATAAAGTGCTATAATCAAATAGATCAGAATGAAATGAAATAAAATGAAAAGGGCCAGAACTTACCAAAACTAACCTAACTGAAGTAGCAAACTCAAAAATTGAAACAATACAGAAAAGACAGTAGAAGAATTGTACAAAACTTACCAAACATAAAATAAAAAAATAATCTTCACTGAATGGAAAATCATCTAAATTTGTGGGATGCCATGAAGCACAGGGATATGGACCAAAGCTTGCCAAATTGGTCCTCATTGAAATTGCAAGATTTCATTTCCTTTCCTTTCACTCTCAAGCAATACATATTCTCGAAGCATTTGTATCTCAGTATATATACAGTCACTCCTTCAGGAATTCCCTTTATGAACACACAAATATTTCTGTCTTCTCATCTAGCCTGGCAGGTCATTGTCAAAAAACCAGGCAGTGTGGCAAGGGTGCTTTGGCATTTTCAAAGTCCCTGCATATAGAAAATTATCAGCCACAAAAGAAAAAGCTGAGCAAAGCAAGACTTCATATGAAATACTGAGATGTTCAGAATGTGCTGGTTTATGACATCAGTAATCCAAAAGGAGAATAAGTAAAGTCTGGATTTACCAAAAGGAGATTAATACCTACGTAGAGATGACCGAAACCTTAAGGAAGGATTTCATTTTGTCATACTGTTTTGATAAAGTCTGACTATCAGAAATGATCACAAATATAACAGATTAGACCTGAAAGTCACTTTATATTCCTTCCATGGCACAAAAATTAACACAGGGTGGCTAATGTTGCAAGGTAGAAAAATCTCCTTGTCATGCTCGCTTCACAACATTCAGCAAACCAGGAGCAGGAGTTCATCAATGGATCAAGATGTAATTTCAAAGACAAATAAAAAATTTATTTTGGTAATTTAAAAGGGTTGGTTATAGCATTGTTCTGCTGTATAGCCTCAGAATGCCCAGTGCATTACAGACAGCTAGCTCAGCAACCTGCTTACATAATTTTTTGTTCTGGATGTGTCAGTTCAGCACACCGATTGAATTTATGTGCAAAATATGCTGTGAACTAAAGACTTTTTACTGTTCAGCTTGAAAATTCAATTTGAATAATAGCAGCATGCAAGTGCATATTTTCTTCTGCATCACTGGAAGTTAAACAACATCATTCAGCTTCTACAATTAACTGAAGTGACACTAAGATTTTTGCAGCCATAATGGCAGTGATAGAAATATATTACAAGAGAATTTTAAGATATTCAGGATAGTTCAGGATGCACTGTAATGACAATCATCTGCTACAATTTCAGAACACTGGCAACATAAAAGACTACAACAGTGCATGGCAGAAAGGGACTATAATTATTACATCCTCCAATCTTATTTATTGCTTAGGTTTTCTGCAGCAACTAGGAGTTTTGGTTCATGAAAAAATAGAGTTCCAATCCTCCTATTAGGCACACCTTTTCTTGACCCTTTTACTACATAATTCTTCCTTACTAATATAGCAGTTAACTCTGCAATTCATTGATTAAGATGACATTATTATGATGATAAGGAAAACTCAGACAAATGAAAAAAGCAAGCAGTCTCTTACTCTGTCAGACTGCAGGAATACATTGAACTGAAACCCTAACTGATGAGTTTTTTAATTGCCTGTGATTTTTTTTTCTTAAATTCACACCAAATAAAAACAATGCATTATTAGTTAGATGATATGTGCAGAATTGAAGAAAGGAAGAAGGGGAGGATCATTTGTTTTCCTCTTACTTTATACTGTGTGAACTTCAGACTTCTTCCAAACTGAGCAATGTTTGAAAAACCTCAGGTAATGTCACACCACTAGCTATAATTAAAAGTTTTCAGGTAAATACTGTAAACTCTAGTATGAAAGTTCCAAGTGCAAGGTCTTGTTGAGCTTAACCTCTTTTCTTGTTACTCTGTGGGTTTCCATACTGATCCAAAGCCTATGAAAACAGCACCAGCTTTTCTTTCTTGTTCAGTGGGCTTGCTTAACAACCTGCATGACCAGAACAGCAGTTTTAACAGCATCTCTGACACTGGCGAATGTCAAATGCAATTAATGCATTATTTTAAAAGGTATGTTATGGTTTTGAATGTGCAATTGGATAACAGCTGTGTCAAAATTGGAGATATTAATTGCAGCAACCTGCAATGCTGATTCTAGGGAGGCCTGGGAAAAATATGTTCCCTATCCCTACTATTGCATATTAACCCATTGTGCTGTCCTGTATATAAAGTGCAGGATATTCAACATGTCTAGAGTGTCATAGAATGCTTGTCTCTTCCATGCCTTACCTAAAGTTGCATGTAAAACACAGGAAGAACTTAAAATTTACCCTTGCACTGGAAAAGATAAGCCTAAGACGTGTTACTAAATGTGTTTAAATCATCTTTCAAAATGTACTTGATATTGGGAAAAATACAGAGATTGCATAAATAAACACGAGGACTGAAAACATCAAACTACATTTTTTTCCATCCTTCACAGGTGTAAAAAAGCAATGAGACAAACCTTGAAACAAGAATCTTGAGTGGTTGCCTCAGCTACTGATATCATTAATTTGTGTTTAACTCAAGTATAACTTGTTCTCATCTCACATGTTCCAGAAAAACAAAAATCTGGGTTTGATTTGAATACAGCAAATGCAAAAACTAATATTTTACTTTATTTACTTGTCCTGCTGCTAGCTCTTTCTTGCATAAACAGTGTCAAGCATAATTTTGAGTGGCTCACCCATTAAAACCCATTTGTTCTAGTGACATCTTTCCACAGCAGAGTTAACAGCCCTTTAAAACTCGATACTACCTTTCTATTGGAAGAAATACATATATACAGAGATACTTTCCTTAGAGTATAAACTATATTCTTCAGAATCTTGAATTCTTTAGGAATAGTTTTTCTATATTTTTCTCTATACCTTTTGGCTGAAAATATGGAAATATTTTTATTCAAAAGTTTTTTTTATAATTTCCACACAATATTGTTGAAACTGTTACACAAATTTGAGAAAAAAATAATGATACACTATCACAGTTAATGACTAATTAATCTCTAATTTCCAGGATAATCCAAAATCAATAATCCTATCTGTAATAGCGCCTATTCATAATGGAAATTACAGGGGAATACTGGCAATGTATTCTATTCTATGGAATAAAAAAATACCACAAAGAAAAGTAAAATGGACAAAAGTTCTTCACATTATCATCTTCAGATGAGCAAGGAAATAAAACTGCTTAACTTGAGTTTTGATAAACTCTTAGCAAGCTGTTGCCCTAGAAGAGTCCTGACAACTTACAAGAGGTTTCTACAGACCTACTACGTAGCTTGGAAGACAGAAAAATACTCAGATGTCTCTTGAAGAATTATCTAGTAATGGTACAATTAAATATTGATGGTTTCCAAATGAAGAAATCTGATAATAGGTATGAAATAATTTGGCAAACCATTAGGTGCAAATTTTAAACTGACAAATATCAGGTAAAAGCAAACAACATAAAATTTCAAAACTATATGCCAGATAAAAGGAGCTGAAGAGAAATCCCTTTCAAGCAGAAATGCAGTTTGATCTACTCTTGTGAAGGAGAAAGGGGGAGGAATTTTATACACGACAAAGTTGAATTTATCAAGAGCAAAATCTCTTACAGGAATCTCACGATTTCCATTCTGAAGTCACGCCTTTGTATTGGTATCTAAAGAAGGTACACAGACCTTACCCTCAAGGACTTCTGCTTTGAAGAGGACTTGGGAGGGTAGAAGACCACTAGAACCTCTTTCAGACAAGGGGAGAAGAGCTATTTGAGCACATTTGAAAGAAAGAAATAATATCAAAATCAAGCTTTCCTTTGATGTCTTTGTAAATAATTTCATTTTACTATGTATTAGAATTATGACACTTTTTTTAACAGATAGTGGAGTTAGACTAGGTCTTCCAAAACCAGAATTGTTGCATATATTTAAAAGTGAAGTTCACACACTGACCGTAAAGCAATTTTCCACTTGAAGGAGCCATCACATTTCTTTTATTTAGGTCATATAAATTGTGTAATTGTCCTTCTCAGACATGGATGGTCTTGCTTACATTACCTATTCAGCATAATTTCCTGTAAAATCAGCAAAATACTAATGGAAGATTGATTCCTTCAATCAGCTGATACAGCTTTGCAGTTTTAATACCACTTCTAAGAGAGCCTCATCAGTCAAAATAGTTTAATGATGCTAAAGCTAACACATTGAATTTTCTTTTTTTTTTCTGCTTGTTCACTTAGTATGCTCTCTGTTTACAAGGAATGATATGCAAAGATATGCTGTATCTATATTTTATAATTAAATGTTTTAAGATTACATCAGTATTAAATACCATCTCCTAAGAAAATCAGGTGTCTGAATCATCCTTGGAAAACTGTTCCTATAGGGACAAAAATCCTAATCATTTTGTTTCTATTTTCCCAAGAGAATTCTCATTCTGGGCACCTGACTATCCTGCCAATATGGTTCTCAACAATAGCTGAAGACAAATTCAGGGGAAAAAACCTCAGCCTGACTTTATCAGCCAAAATCCACAGCTCAGGTAATAGCTTGTGAACAGGAGTCCAGTGTGAATAAGGAAGCAATTCTGTATCACAGAGCTTTTCTATATTCTGATTGTGATTACAGAGTAGGACATTTTTCAAAATGTCAGACAGTTCCTTATCAAAATGAGAATGACACAAGATGCACTCTGCCTTGTGTGACTTTGAGTCTCAGACTAAGTCATTGAATTCAGTAAATTAAAAGTAAATTGTGGTGGATACATTACTTATTCCATCCCTAAAATCTGTGTCTTATGTTGTCTTCGATGCTTTGAAGTACTGAATTATTAGCTGAATTATTACATGCAGACAAAATGCATCTAAAATTAATCTCTCTCTTCTGCCTGGTCTTTTTAGCACTAATAATGTCTCTTAACCAATAAAAATATCCACACAAAATACAGAGAAAATTTTCCACCACAGAAGTTATGAAATTCCTTATTCAAATGATGAGTAATTATAGAATTCAGAGCCAGTGCTGACTATGGCATTTACAATGTTATCTTTAAATCTTCCTGGGTTCTTGACCAGCTCACTCACTATCCCCTAAGAAAATTAATCATGTCAGGATGTCATATGTGACAAAGCACAGATTTTAGGGTTAATTTAAAGTAATCCAGAGTGATGCAGTTAGAGGAGAAACACTAGATGTTACTCACGGATTGTGACATTTTTGTTAAACTTCTTCAGGCTGTGAACACATCAGACTCAAATACTCCTGTCCATTCAATAGTACCAGAGGCTGCAGTTTAATTACAATTACTTGCCACAGCTGTTTGATTTAAATTAGGCTACTGATAAATATGGAGCAAGTATACTTTCAAAAGCTGCTAGTAAAACAAAGTAAATGAAATTTTAAGGTTCAAGAAGAAATTATTCAGTTTAATATTACAGAAAGTCACAAAAATTTTGTAATACTGTAAGAAAATAGAATTTACTGTCATACACTACTGTTCTCAGTAGATCTAAGAACCATTATTTTCAACCAAAAACTATGATAATAGAATTCAAGATGGAAATATTTAATTTTTTTCATTTTTTTCATATTAACTAAAAGCAGACAACATACACAAATGCTACCCTGAAAATTTAACTGCAAATCCATTAGCAGGTTTACTCCTACATTCACAGGATTTGGTCTGCCAAGCAATTACACAAACATGTAGATGCATACAGAATGGATTTTCAAGAGGACTTTAATTCAAAGCCCGTTAAAGCACCTAATTTCATATTTCACACATGCATTCTCCTTGGGAGCAAGACAACACAGAATAATAGATTAAGAAGATCAAAGACAGAATTATAAAGATAATTTTCCTTAAATTTCCTGTGTGACTCAGAACTGTGACCCTCATGACCAAAAAAAGCTTACACCAGTGTATTTCACCTTAGCAATATTGCTCATGCACTCAGACACAGTGATGTGCATTTCCATCAGACATTTCCTTTCATTACGTCCCTTTTGTCTACACTCAACACTTGTTATTCAGCTATTTGTGCCAAGTGTCTCTCCTAGCAAAGGGGATTAAAATTACTATCTAATCAGGCAAAAGATATTCAAAGCTAGTTTAAGTAAATGTCAAAGTTCAAAGCGCCGTAAAGCAAAACAGTTACACTATTGTTACCTGCTAAAGAATTCCTAATTATTCCCAGTAATAATGAAACTTCAGAGGCAGCAGAGAGCAGAATCCAAATTGATAAGAAAGAAATTATTTAATAAGTGCATCACTCAAACAAATTAATTAATGATCTATGTCTAATCCACTGCATTAATGACTTATGAAAATTCAGTTTCTGAGGGTCTAAAGAAAGCCAGTTTTCATTTTACAGAGAGATTTGCCAAACTAAAAGCTGTATAAGGATTGTGGAAATGGCCTCAATAGATCAGAAATATCATTGTCCCATTTAAGTGTTATTTAAATTCGTTATTATTCATTTAATTTCTAATCTTTACTATTGATTAGCATATAAAAGGGCTGTAAAATTTGGAGGATGACATCAAAATTCCACAAATAGTCCATAAAGAGATCTTAATTTCACATTTTGCACCAGTGTTCAGTTCTGCTCCTGGGGGACATTTATTCATAAATATAATCTTACAAAATGGAAAAAATAACTTTGTCCACCAAGTCCGTCCCTTTTGGTTTTCTTATCTTAGCTCTCCTGCTTTCATACAACAGTCATTTATCATTTCTTTGTTTGAAACTTATCTAGCACTTCGCCTAACTTTCTGCATTCAACATAACAGCTTGATATTTTGTAAAAAATGGGGTTTGTTCATTGTATAACACTGTTTAAATTAAACTTTCTATTCTCCAAAAAGTCATGTATTTTGTATTACAACTTACTGTGACCTTGCCTCTGTGAACAACTTAGCTGATGTGGTTCTGTTTCTTTTGTTGTATAAGGAGCAGTTGCTTCAAAGAGACAACTGCTTCTCCTTTTAAACAATTAAAGGATAATAGGGCCATCACAGTTCAAAATAACAATCTTATGCACCTGAACATGAGAAAATGTTGATTGTTCATGTTCTCATGTTCATTCAAGAACATGAAAATCACCTAGTCAAGGCCCCAGCGTGCACAGAAAATTCATAAAACATTTTAAATGTGGAAAGGCCAATGGACATCCAAAGCAAATCTTTTCCAAACAGAGATTATAACCGTGCATTACCTCAAGGGAGCTCTCTCCTGTAATCTTTAATTAGCAACATATGACAGAGCAAATGGCATGACAAGAAAAATTAGATTGAAATGCAACACTATTTATTCCCTATAAGTGAGACTAATGCTACTTTAATATTTACATTGCTTTGAGTTTCATGCAGTACCAGGAAATTTGAAGGACAATATAGCATTGGTTTCCTCACTCCCACTCTGATTTCCCTGCCTACTCCTCCAGCATAGCCAGTTATTACAGTCACTGACAGTGGGACAGGAATAAAACAAGTTCCCTCTGTCATAAATTCAAAAGCTGCACTCAGAGCACCAAAGAGGAAACAGGTTTTTAATATCCATTTATACCATTCTTTAATATCCATTTATACCATTCAACAGGCAGGTTTGAAAATCTTTTCAGTCCACTTAGGTCAAGGTCTCAGGGTACCCATGTGACTTGTGTAACTGAAACAAACCATTTCAGAACTTTTTAATACATTTCATGTTATTCTTTACAGGATATGATGCATTAATATTTGGTTCCTAGCCCAAGCAGTTAAAGACTTTGCCTTTAAAAAAAAAAAATAAACAAAAAACCAAAACACAGAAACCATTATGTTATTCCACATTAAAAATATCACATATTTTTAGTATTTTTCTCTCTAATTGATATGAGTAACTAATTAATTATCCTCAAATAGATTAAACATGCAAACAATTCAAAGAACCAGCAAATTATTATGTATTTCTGCACTGTAATTTTAACTTTTGTCACTGTCAACTAAGATGAAATTTATTTGTACCTCTAATCACTCCATACAATATTTGTAATGAAGTATACTACCTTTGAAGGCATTATTCCTCTCATAGAATGGGACCCATTTATGAGGCATAATCTCGAGCATCTAAATAAAATGTATTGAAACCATTTGGCTATCTTTTTTATTCCATTTTGACCACACTACATATATTTACAGAGATAAACATCCACCTCAAACAGAAACTGAGTACAGATTTGAAAGATGTAATGGAAATAGACTGCAATGGACAACCTCTCCCTTTATGGTTTATGGTTTTGTAGTTGTTAAAAATCATATCATAAATGTTATCCAAGCTTCCACTGTGAGTTTAAAAGCTGAAAACAATAAGGCTCATTCAGTTGAATACCACAGCTGTAGAGACAAGGACATCTATGCTCCAAACACCCAACTATGGCATTTAAAATTAATTTATTTCATAAATTTTGCATGACAGATAATTTTCAAACAGATTAAATCTTTTATGTGTTTATCTTTCTGTGATAAAAGATATCTTTTGGCAACAGTAATTTCTGGCATTAATGGCAGCAAGCACTGAAAAAAGTCAGGAGTATTCTGTTGTTCTAATTTATATTACTATCTTTAAAATTATATTATTTTAATTTATTAAATTTTAATTATTTAATTTAAATTATTTTAATTCTATTGAGTGGATGTTTTTATTGGTTAAGAGACATTATTAGTGCTAAAAAGACCAGGCAGAAGAGAGAGATTAAATTTAGATGCGTTTTCTCTGCACATAATAACGCATGACTTGTTTTCCTTCCACTCCCACTTTTTGACAGGTTCTTAGTTCAAAATGAGATACAACAAAATGAAGAGGAAACAGATTTTCATGTGTGAACTTCATCAAATAATTCAGAAGATAAAGAATCCACCATTGGCAGTCAGTTAGGGGCTGTTTCAGGTATTTTGCCTCAGAGCCTTGCAGGACAGAAGACTCAGCCATTCCTTCAGAAATGAGAATGACAGCAAACCACAGTGCCTGCCAGAATGGCACTTTGAACAGGGGGAGTGGGGGAAGCCAGCACACCCATTGGCCATCAAGGCAGCAGCATCACTCGTGCTAGTGTGTACTGAGAGAAAGAATTATTTATTTAACTGGTCATATTCATAAGCCAACCCCAAGAGAAATAAGTTTTTGAACCGATATTAAACCTGACAGCTGCCAAAACTCCAAGAATTGTACTGCTCTTCTAACATGAAAAGTTAAGATTCTGGATTGTACCTGAAATTTAAATAAGAGTGGGGTCTGAACAGAGACCCTTTTATTTGTCAGATATGAGGAATTATTAACTTCTCTGACAGAATCCTGAGACAGTAAAGCAAATATACACAATGCATGTGTTTTCCCACCTACACTGCAACATGCTTGTGACATCTACAGCTCTAAAATTTCTAAGGCAGCATATTATCACCCCTCTCACACACACCCCTCCTTGAATCAAATGTTTAATTAAGTAAACTTGTTCTTCCTATCTTTCAAGAGCTAATTCATGCATTAACCATAAGAACATTAAATTATACATGAATGGATATTTATATCCTTTAAGAAAAACATCAAATATAAAAAAAAATCAAATGTACCAGTGTAATTTATCTCTTGGTACCAGCAGAAAAGTAATTTTTCATACAATACCCTTTCCCTGTTTGAAAGAAATTTTTCTCTTAATATACTAGAATGCTGGTAGATTCTTTAGTAGGTGTAATTCAAAATACTTATAGTTCAATGATACCACACAATTATGTGACAATGCAAACTTTCACACATTTGATAATCAAAGTTTATTCCCATGGTGCTCTGATCTACAAATATTTCTTGGAACTGCTGATAGTTTCCAAGATTGGTTTGTTAAAAATGTAAGAATTTTCACTTCAAAGAAAACACTATTTCTTTGGAATCATAGAATCATTAACTTTGGAAAAAGACTACTAATCTCATCAAATCCATCCTTTGACTGAACACAGCCAAGTCAACTAAACCATAGCACTATATACCAGGGTCAAAGAGGTCTTGAGTTTATTGTGGAGCAGATAGAAGAAATGGCTCCTTTTATTTTGTCCATTAGAAAAATCCATTAGAGAAATATAATGTTTGTAAAAGCCCCTTCCTCTTATCTACTCCTAAACTGTGGATATTGTTCTTGAGGAACACAGCTCCCCAAGGCTGCCACAGTTCCTGAAGAAAAAATTTGTACCTGACCCAGCTGAAGATTATCCCAGGAAACACCTGAAAGGAGGAACACCCAGAGGAGAGAGCGAGGTGGGCAGAGGAACCCATGCAGGGGGCTCTCAAACCCCTGTCCTGCCAAGAAACACGGTTGTAGCTTTTCACAACAGCAGAGAATTTACAACGCATCCGGCTTAATTTTAAACCAGAGTTTAGTAATCAAACCTGGATGCCTACAGGGTAGGTATCACTTCAACTGCATCTAACATCTTATGTGAGCCAGCACGATGTGCTGCTTTCAGATGCAGAATACAACTCAGTGGTAGATTCCCACCAGTCTCCTTAAACTCATCTGTGAAAGTTTAGATCCTTCATTGCAAGCTTAAGGTTTCCAAAGTGAAACAAGTCTGGAAAGAATTGTTAAAAATTCATTTTCCCTGGGAAAATTGAAACAGGAAAAAGTGGGAGTGATAGGAAATGAAGTAATTTTGCAGAAAGAAAATACCCTCCAAAATGCAGCCTCACAAGACAAGTACAGAAAGTGCTGAACACTATTCAGCGAAGACAAAAAAAGGACTGTAAAGTAACCAATACAAAAATCTATCCTCTGGCAGCCCTTTTTAGCTGTTTATGTGAAAAATAGTACCATATCCCATTTAAAGAGGGGAAGAAAAATTAAAGTGCAAATTACTTCTAAAAGCTACAGTTAGGGAAGACAGAAATCAGAACTGACTGTTGATCAGAAACAAAACATCTACTGCTACTATCATTCACATTCATTTGGAGCCTGCATTTTTAATACTTAGCAATTTTTAACCTTTTTTTTTCCTCTTTCTGCTATTGTAAACTTAATAAAAGATGGAAGAGCTAATTAATTTTCTTTGAATTACATTCAGCTGAGAAGTCACAGTGTCAGATTTTCACCCCTTGCAAGATATTTACCTTCCTGATGTTTAGGGGCTTTTTTTCATGTTCTGGGTTCATTTTTCCCCCTCCCTCTCAAGGGAAGTCTAGGAAACCCTCATTGCACTGACTATTTAAAATAGAAAGCTTTTTTGATAACTGTTGTTAAACACCTTTGTGCTATGCTCTACATTAAATTTGAGTTATGTTTTTGTTTCATTCTTTTCCTACACTTCTAAAGTCTTCTTGAGGGGAAGTCATTCCTACCAGGAATGAAGGTCATAGATGTTTGCAGTAAGCACTCATGCCCGTTTCCAAATTATAAAGCCTCAAGCTTCAATACTTTTACAGCATTGTCCTCTGATAGACTGAAGGAGAAATTGAAAAAGCAGTTGAAATACTTGGTTCGGGAAAACTTCATTCACTTCCTACTGGTATTTGGCCTAACTTCAATCAAAGTGCAAGGCCAAGGCCATTACATTTTAAAACTGATCAGTCATTTTGGTCAGTTCATTGAAGATTTTGAGAGCATTTATGTGTTTCACATTCTCAGAAAATGCTGAAAACCTTGTCAGACCTGGTTCATATGAGGGCATTCAAACTGGACAAAACAAGTTCCAAAAAGTGAATGTATCACCTAATTACACTACTTTCAAAAGGCAATTTTGCTTTGATAATTCTTGGGTCCCTTTGGGGGTGGGTGAGCAGCATAAATTGACACTGTTTCCATAACAAATGTAATTTATATTAAGCATAGTTGATTTGCAGTGGTTTTATGTACTTTACCTGTGCATATTTCCTCACCACGTAAAAATTAATCTTTTAATATTTAAGAATATAGTTATGAAATACATCTTCACAAACAGGGTAAATAAAACTCTTCCTAAGACAACATTATCATTTATGTTTCTCCACCAGTGCCTTCATTGCACACAGTCACAAAACTGCATCAGATAAAACCGACTTTATTATTGCACATCAGCAAAAAAGGAAGAAAAGAAATAAAGTACATCATGTATTGTGCATTTGCCACCAATTTCATTCTCAGCAGGAACAATTTCTCTTGGCATTCAGAAAGCATTAACTATGCTACAGAACTACAAGAAGAAGAGATCCAAAATTAACTGTATTCAAGTTCATTTTGATGGTTTGTCAGCCAGGTGAGTGATGTAACCAGGTTATTATGGTCACTCTCACATGCTTTCAATCTGCTCTAAAAATATTTTTTGTTTTAAATGAAAAAGCATTAGTTGTAGAGACAAGCAAAACCACTAATTCTCAAGGTGACTATTTTCTTAGACACTGCCTCTTGCCCCCAACCCAAAAAAGCCAAAAACCTCCAGGAGCCATCCTCAGAGAGCTTGCTATCTCACTGAGAACACCATCCAAAAACAGGCTAAGGCTGCTGGAAGCTGGTCAGTCATTCTCCATCCCCTGGCCAAATGGGGATGGTTAAACCATAGCACAGGCAGGAACAGCACAGCACTGCACAACAAACTAAGCCTGTAAAACAAAGCCTTGCTCCCACCTGTTAGCAGAAAAAACACCCTGGCTACAGAAAACTCCTGATAAAGATACCAGCTGCTCTGTAAAATCAATCATTCAGAGCATTTCCAGCAAAGAGTTGCCTGAAGTTGATGATTGTGGCCTCCTCTATGCTGGCTCCAGTTTTACTTTTCTTCCTTCTGCTGAGACAGCTGTGCTAACAAGTGCTGACAAGAACTTTCATGTCGTGGTTTGCATATTCCTCATAATCAAGGTCACACAGACAAATGTAACATGGTGGTGTCTGGCACCTGAATGCTGCAAACACCTCCTGCAGGCTGTAAAATGAACATCTATTTTATACTTATTTAATATTTTACACTTTAATAAGTGTCTATGTTATATTTGGCTACTATTTTACATTACTGATTTGGCTAATAAACATTTAACTTATCTAATACTGAGTTTCTTTATTTGTTCCCTTTGCTGGATATGCTTGGAGGACATAACTCACCTCTCAGAAAATATTGAATAGCCATGAGAAAAAAATTCCATTATTTCAAAAATACAAACCCTTTAACTAAAAATTTAGAGGAAATTTGCAGCTTTCACTGTGTTACCATTCAACTGAGGATTATTTACATGTAGCATTTTTTGCTTCTGATTTTGACTGATCTGAAGATATACGTACAGAACTCAACAGCACAAAGAAAACACAGCAGAAGAAACCTAGTTTCCCCACTGCTGTCCTGTAAGATAGACATTTAAATGAACAATTACTCAGGTTTTTGGTGTAATCTGTAGTAGCAATATAGAACATTCACTCCTAAGCACGTTATAAAGAAGGGTAATAAATTTAACTCCTGTTTTATTTTCAAACTGTGTGGAAACTTGAGAACAAAAAAAATCATAGTCAGAAATAGGTATACTCATTTTCATTTACTGACTGAAGTTCCATAGACATTCTCATTTCAATACAAACCTAACACCATTCTTCAGTTTATATACCCTGGCCTGTGTAAGGATATACTCAGTTTTTTCATCTGTAATCAGAACACTTCTCTAACTCCATAGGATATCCTTTCAGTATGCGTTTCAATTTTTTAATTTGCACATTATTTTACTTTTATCGGACTCTGTCATTCTTGACTTAAAAATCAGTTAAATGGCAAGAGTTCATTCCTATGGTCATGTCACTCCCATGGAAGAGTCACAAAAATAGTAAGTCATTTACCAAAAATCTATCCTCCTTTCTCTTTGAACTCATGTTGTATCAGTCAGATATTGTATTGATTAGTTACAAAGAATCATTAATTATTGAGTAACAAGACATTTCAGGCGTTCAATTAGCCACCAGATGGAGGCCGCATAGTCTCAAAATGCAGTAGAGACATATGGCCATTAAACATGAAAAATGAGTACAATTTTTGTAAGTGGCTACAGAATACAACCTGTAAATCAAACCAAGCTCCTTATGTGACTGGACTTCCATAGGATTTAAATTAAACTCACCATATGCTTTTAACCTGCAAAAAACCAGTCTGTGGTTTCATCTGTATGGATCTCCCCTACCAATAAAACTCCAGCTGACATTGTTTTGCAAAATAAGGTTTTTTAGAAAACACACACAGGTAATAAAAATTCTGCCTCACCAATCTTAGAATGGTTTTACTCCACTTTGGACACAGTTTTCTTCAGCAAACAGCCAGTGTTTGCCTTATTGGTATGGGTCTTTTTAAAAGAAAAAAATTTCAATACTTAGACAAGATCCAAGTCCCAGTGTTTCCATAAGGCAATATAAAACACTTTGCACAGATTCACAACAAAGTGCAGGTACTCAGTATTCTCCCAGACAGTATAGAAAGTGAGACAAGCAGGAAAAAATCAGAGAGGGAGGAAAAAAAAGTCTCATGACCACATTCTACCTTTTGTTTCTCATACACAGTCCTCTGAGATCTTATACACAAGGGGCACTGTGAAATTAATCCTGAGTTTATCTGCAAATAGAGAAGTTTTGTTTTCCCCACAGGAACTTTAAATGTCTCTTTTCCTACTAAGCACTCTGCAATATTCTTTTCCATTGCTACGAACGCAAAAAAAATTGTTGCTTTTGTCCAGTTTGTGTAATCTCACAACCAAACAATTCAATTTAAAACTGACAAAAAGGATTTATCCTTCTTATATTTAGAAAATTTATACAATTTTTACTTCATTTTATGCTTTGTCTCTGGCCCCTAACTCCTGCTGTGAAAGTGAGTACTCCTGTTTTATAATTTTTATGCTCCTGTAAAAATACTGTTGGAGCACAAAGAAGTTGGAGAGGAAAATGTAAGTTTTATTGACATTTAATCATAAAAATGGACAAAATTAAAAAATAAAAAAGTCCCCCTGGCAAAGTATGTATACAGTTATTTGTTACAGTTTAGGGAAAAAATCCAGTATAAATTTGATAGAAAATAAAGATTTGTCATCAGTCTACAATTGATGTTCCCATTAGAGCCTTAAATTGCACACACCTACAGTTAAAAGCCAGTAATACCATCTCATTGCAAGGACACACGACCTTATTGTGGAGCAGGAAAGCAAACTGGGGTCCTACATATCCCAGCCACACTTGGCCAGGATGCAGACGTCTCTGTCTCTCGGAAGAGAGGTGATCAGTGGCTGGAGGATCAAGCACATCACTGCAGAACTGCTTCTCCTTCTCTGTCACCTGTCCACTCACCCCCAGGGCTGGATTGTCAGACAGCCCTTTAGGAGTGCATTACACAGCTGGTGGAAGTTATGCAATAGTGAAGACATGAAGTAGCAGTCCCCCTTCAGACCACACAGCTCTACGTGCTGTGCATTGTTTAGGCTGCAGGAAGCAATTGCACGTGTATTTAAAATAGATGCATATCTTTCCCTTTTCTTCTTAATTCATAACTATCTCTCCACATACTGTTATCATGATTGTGAGTTTAAACAGATTTTACAGCCAAATAACATTAAAGTGTGGCAATTAGTGCCTTTTAACACTCACAGTCTGATTTGTGAAACAGGATTTTAAGTAATAAGCCATCTGTTGCTCTCAATTTTAATTGTTGCAATAATTATGTATTTTAATTGTGATCCTAATTTAGATCACTATTTATCACCAGGAAATAAAAGGCACTATTTGTTTTCATCAATTTACTGAGCTACATTTCATATTTTAATCTATTCTGGTACAGAAACAAATACCAGTTCCTGATGAAATAAAAGCATGCTTTTGTACTTGAATAAGCCTGCCCATGACAGCAGCAAAGCAAAATTATGTCAATAAACCAAATTCATCTTGAAGCCTCCATCTCTAGAAAGCACTACTCAAATATTTGTGTCAAGCAACTGCTAAGCTTGCTAAGACATAAATAACAAATAACCCATAACATACAGCCAAAATGATCTATAAACATTATAGACTCCTTGCCATGCCAGAATCTATACTAAGCTGACTAATGTCCAGAGAATTACTCCCAGGTTAAGAAAACACTTTGGCATAAAGAAAAAAGAGGGAGTTGCTCTGTACCTTCTGTGTTTCCAGCTAATGGGAGTAAATCAGAGGAAACACAGGATCACAAATGGAGAGGTTCCTCAGGAACACGCCCTGCAATCTCTGCTGTTTGAAAGATGGCACAGTCTGGTCTGTTTGGTGATGATCCCCTTGCAAGGAGCCCAGCCCTTGGTGATCTGAAATTAGACAAAGCCCCAAGCCTGAGAATCAGATCACAATAACCTGTGCACAGTTTCGGAGAAAAACATTATTCCAAGACCTGAGTCAGGATATCTACTAAAACAGGCAGTTTTAAGGGTAAAATACTGCTTCAAACCTCCTCTTAAAATTTGTAAAATTTAATGTATCCCAGTAGGAGACTGTATTGGTTTGGAAACATACTTTAAACTAAATAACTATATATCTGCTTACAAAAAAGCTTCTATACCATTGTTCCTATAATGCCACAACAGAAACATGAGCATAAGAGCATAATGTCTTATACACTCCAAAACCATTTATCTATTAGGAGTGTCTTAATTGCATGCCAGTATCAAAGATACGTATGTTGTTTTTAGAAAGTCTACTTTTTATTGAAACTCTGAAATCCTGAGATAAGGTTTATCAAAACAAAGAAGCATTTGACTTTCTTTTACGCCAAAAATAATTTAAAAGTATTCAGCCAACAAACTGAAATGAGAATGACAGCATGAACCCTAATGCAATCTAAAACAGACCCTGTCTGAAGTCTGAGTGAAGAAATAGATAGGCTTTAGCTTATTCCAGATTTATATTCTCAGTGTTTCCCTTCATAAGCATAGCATACAGTGCTCTCCAATCTATCCATAAGCAGCAAAATCAGTTTTCTGTAAAACAAATATTTTCCATATGAAAATCAGAAGATAATGAAAATACTTAATTTCATAAATAAATTAAATATCCCTATGAGAACTACTGCAGATGGTAAAAGAAGATTGTGTTCAAACAGATGACCAGATTCAAATAAAAAAGCTGTTCAGTTCTTTTTTTCAGCTAGATAATAGATCTCAGCTAAAATACACCTCATGCTTCTGCAAAACTCTGCAAATTATTTCCACTGAGAAAGATTTTCCTATTTGATCATGTGAAATACCCTAAGCCAATCAAAAAAAAACCACAAAAACCACTAAGCAACTTTCACATAAATTGCCAGACTTACCTTTCAAGCTGAACTCTAGTTTCACCATTAAATGTTGTAATTTACTCATGCTGAGAGATATTTGAGACAAGCATAGGAAAACTCAGAAGGGCTCTGAGTTACCACTCTGTGGTAACCATTGGTAAACACTAAGTTTGAATGGCATCTCCACAGGCTCAAGCCTAAAATACAGCCTGAGCAGCAGCATCACAGGCAATGGGGAGTGAGCAAATCAAGCCATGAGAGGAGTTGGGTTGAGGTTATTTTTCCCCTTCTGATCTTTTTAACAAGGCTAAATCAGTCAAAGTTCAAAAACAAAGCAGGGGTGATTTATGAATATCTCTGTGCAATTGAATGTTTGGAACAAATAAAATAATTGTTAACTTGTTTATTTGTTTGTTTTATACATATTCAGAGACAAAATAAACAAGGGATCATTTTGTTTATTTTATTTATTTTAGCCTTATTGAACTGAAGAGAAATGAAGTGATAGTAATTTTTGGTTCCTCATTTGTTAAGTCCTTTCTACAGGATTTTGACTGGTGCAGTGGTGGAGTGTCTATGTTAAAGAACAGAGGAAAACACACAAAATTCACACTTGTCCCTGCCCTCAAGATTTAACTAAAATTTAATTACTATATAGTCTATATGCATCTCTTTTAACAGTATTTTTAGCTACGTCTTTAAATTTGTTTCTTTTTCAGACAAGTACACAATCCAGGGGGAAAAGGGATTGGGGTGGTGAAGGAGGGGAGGGGAAGGATCTTTTTATGCCTAAGATTATTTTTTTAAAAGTACCAAATCCCAACAACAGTCTAACCCCAATTTTGAGGAAAAATAATACCAAAGCAAAGCAAGAAATCAAGAACCCCAAAAACCAAACAAAACAAAAAAAATCAGCACTACAGCCTGGCAGTGGAATACAATTATAAACTTGAACCTGACAAAGATTAAAACAAGCATTAAATTCTTCACAATCACAACTT
Organism: Melospiza georgiana; assembly: GCF_028018845.1. Taxonomy (NCBI): domain Eukaryota; kingdom Metazoa; phylum Chordata; class Aves; order Passeriformes; family Passerellidae; genus Melospiza; species Melospiza georgiana. The sequence goes on from NC_080434.1 coordinate 1,041,589, forward strand.
TACTACTCGTGTTCTCACCATTTCTTTTATAGCAGTGTTTTACACATTAACGTGCCCCACCTGGCAGGCTGACACATCCAGTTTTTATACTACCCCTGAGCTCCAGACTGAAGAGACCAGGAGGCAGCAGCTATAAACTTTGCATTGCAGTGACTGAAATCAAATTGTGGCAAGCTGGTTCTTCTGCAAGTACTGAAGCCACACATTAGAGCTACCTTTGTGATGCTTGTGAAAAGTTTTAATGAGAGGCCAGTTAAGTAATAAGACAGAAACATCTTTATTTTAAAAAACACTCTTGCAATGATTCAATAAGAAGAGTCAGTGTAGAATCTCATTGCTTTACAGTGTAACTCTTTTTTAAGGACCAAAGGCTCTCTACTTTACCCACATGATAAACACTGCACAGTAACCATTTCCTTTTTTCTGGTTACAAATCTTAGGGAGAGATACTCATCCCTTTGGTAATACACTTCTGAGGAGAAAGGAGCGTTAGTGAGTTTGGCAGAGCAGCACAGGCAATGCTGCCACTACAAGATAAAAACCATTCATTTGATTGCTATCCCTCTCACAGCATCCTAGTCCTGCACAGAGAGGAGCAGCCACACGTCCATCCCCACTGCACTCCCAGAGCCCCACTGCCTGCTGAGCTCAACACCACAAGGAAGGTTGAACATTAGTGCTTGGCAGCAGCAGAGAACAGAACATTCCCTGTTTTCCCCCAAACACAGGCAGGAAATTGGATATGCACTCGTTTCCACAGGGCTTGTGGCAAAAAGCAAAGGTGCCTGGCAATGTTTTCTCCACCAACACATTAAGAGCCAGATCGATGCGGCAGAATTGTTACTGATTTAGGAAGGGGGAGTTTAAAAAAATAACTACACAAAGTTGTCACTGTTTCAGCCACTTCTGCTGCAAGCAAGATTTACTTCCATGAACTCTTTTTCTCTTAAATCTCTCCTTAGTGTTTCATATGAAGGAATATTCAGTTCTAGGCATGTATGCATTTAGAAAGTCTTGCCAAACAAACACTGAATCTTTTGATGGTCCTCAAAGCAAAACTGCTTCTCTTCGGAAAATGTTGAAGCATTGGAAAAAGTCAGGAATATATTCACTTTGACAGATGAAATGTAAAAAATACTTCAGAATTAGGAGGTGTTGCAAACACCACAACTTTCACAATACCAAAATAAAAAACCTCAACCAGCAGCAGTTGCACACATAACAGATTTTATCTTTTTTCTTCTCACCTGGCTTCTACAATAAATAGGTTAACTTTAACAAATTTTGCATTCTGGAGACACTACAAACACTAAAACTATCCACTTCAGAGTTCATAGATTTACAATAATGATATAATAAATAAAATTATATCTTAGGATTTCATACTGCTAAACTTATATCAAACTTTTCTTTACTAGGCACTTCTTTTCCTGGCTAGATTTTTATGAATGGCTGGACGTTGAATATATTTCTGTACTTATTTAGTGATAAAGTGGCTGGTGTGCTTGTTAAATATATAATATTTAGTGTATAAAAATTATAAAGCAAAAGCATTTGTCCATATTGAAGAAGTAGAAGCATAGAAGCAGTTAGGCTGGAAAAGACCTTGAAGATAGAGTCCAACCATTAATGTAACACTGCCATCTTCACCACCCAACCATGTCCCCAAGTGTGATTTACACAGTGTGTGAATTCCTGCAAGAATGGCGACAAAAACAGTTCCCTGAACAGGGAACTGCGATGTCTAACAGCCCTTCCTAGAAAGAAGTTTTCCCTAATGTAAACCCTTAACCTCTGACGTGATTTAAGGCGATTGTTCCTCTCAAACAAGTATTGCTTGTTACTTGAGAGAAGAGACTGACCCCCACCTCATTAAAAACTTCCAGGTAGTTGTAGAGAGTTGTCTGCTGCCTCTGAACCTCCTTTTCTCCCTCAGCTGCTCCTCACAGGACGTGTGCTCCAGCACCTTCCCCAGCCCATCAATGTCTTTCTTGCAGTGAGGAGCCCAAAACCAGACACTGAATTAGAGCTGTGTGCTCAGCAGTGCTGGCACAGGGGAGCAATCCCACCCCTGGTCCTGCTGGCCACACTATTGCTGATAGAGGCAGGGTGCCATTGGCCTGCTGGGCCACCTGGGCACAGCTGGCTCATGCCCAGCCCCTGTCACCAGCACCCCCAGTCCCTTTCTGCTGGGCAGCTTTCCTGACACTCTTCCCCCAGCCCGCAGCACTGCCAGAGGTTGTTGTGACCCAGGTGCAGGACCCAGACCTCACCTGATTGTACTTCACACCCCTGGCCTCCACCCACCAATCCCACCTGTCCAGATCCCTCTGCAGAGCCTTCCCGCCTTCCAACGGGCCAACACTCCTCCCACCTCATTTATGTTCATGTGCAAATTTAACTTACTGATAGCGCACTCAATCCCCTCATCCAGAGCACTGATAAGATATGAACCAGGACTGATCCCAGCACTGAGCCCTGTGGAACGCTGTGAGCAACCAACTGCCAGGTGGATGGAACTCCATCCATAACCTCTCTCTGCCCACAGCCTGTCAGCTAACTTCTTTGCCCAGCAGAGAGCACATATATCCAAGACATGAGCGGCCAGTTTCCCCTGGAGAACACTGGGGGAAATGACATTCATAATTTCATGCTAAAATTTTCAAATCACAAATTAGGATGAAGAAAGCTCCATACTGTCAGCTAATTCAAAGTCACTAAAGAAAATCAATGCAGTTAAAAATTTTTGGAAGGAGGTCATAAAAGATGCCATTTCTGCATAATTTTCTCAATCTTGATTTCTTATACAGTTTCACAAGTATTAATGAGCGTACTCAGATTTATCTGAAGCAGTACAGGCTTGGAAAATAGTAAGTACTACTGGTATTGGCAAGCATTGAAGAGTTAATGTTACTGCTGGATAATTACCTGGGGAGCATCAGTAGGTGAAGAGTTCTAAATAACTAAACAAATGGATTCAGTGGGATCAATTAAACCAAGACTTCATCTCCGTGAGCTCATTTTTTTTTTTTCATTTTCTCTTTTTCATTTTCTCTCAGTTATTTTTTTTTTTTTCTGTGCATATACACAGAGAGCACTATTTTCTGCCAGAAATATTTTTCTTTCTCATTGCATCCAGGTAACACCCCCTGGGACTCCACTGCACTGAAGGGGTGAATAACAAGTAACTGTGCCCTCTAGTGAGACTACCAGCTTCTCCACCTGCTAGACTGAGACCTTATCAGGAATCCCTGCACCACACAACCACATTTTGTAGTCTGAATGAAGACTAGAGAAGAAATACAAACCCTTGGACAAAGCTTGCTCTCTGCTGTAAGAAAAATGTCACAAGCTATGACATTAAATCATCCACAAAAGGCATAAGACACAGAGGATAGCAGGAAAAATATTTCACAAACTCCTCAGTGAAAAGCAAATGTAATTTACAGACAAAACCAAAAAGAATATGAAAATTTTATTTATAAATATGAGCTTTAGCTTCTAGCAAATATCTGATAAAAATCAAACTTGCTGACAGCTAGCATCAGTAGTGGTCAACAACCACAGAAGCAAACACAGAAGGTACAGAATTGGCTAGTGATTCTCAGTTGATTACACAACTGAGACTGATGAAATTCAGCCTAAGTCTTAGAAGAGTCCAACTCAGTTTTGCTTTTGAGAATTAGTAAGGTACTAGAGGAGCAGAGAAAAGCAGAAAGTTTACTTGGGTACATTAAAATGCAGTAAAAGTGGGTAAGAGCAAGAAAATTATAGACCAGTTAAATACCAATTGTTGGGGAAATACTGTCAAAAATTTTTGAAATAAGCTTTAAACATAGAAAAGGAGAAGACTGATGGGCACTGTGAAAATCAAAATATGTCTAACTCATAATTTCTTTCTTCAAGAGATTTTTAGGTTTTGGTGTAGTGGCAGATGCAGTATGAGGAAGATCTTTTGCCTTTATCCAGGTTTTTGACACTTATCATAACATGTTCCTACCACAAAATAAGGGAAACAGAATGATAATTTTGCTCAGGACAGGTCATCTCTAGCTTGTTCTCAGATGGGGGAGCACACAAAGCAAGATTTTGCATGAGTCTGTCCCTCTCTTGGTGCTGTTCAGCACATTTTTAATGATCGGGGTGGGAGAGTACAAGCACTCAATCTGCAAGCTGAAAGCAGCAGCAAACACATCAGACAGAATCGACTGGGACTTGAACCACAATTACACTGGGAGAAGGCACATGAAAAAGGTGCAGGGTACTAAGGCTGGAGCCAAAATTCCATACCACACTCTGTGGAAGCAAGGGAGGAACAGTGAATCACAATGTGACCGGGATCCATGAACATCAAGCTGCTGAAACACACACACACACGAGAAAGCTCATTTTAAAGTGCGAAATAACCCTCCCACTACCCAGCTGAAATCAGTACAAGCAATGATTAGCACATTTTCCTGTCTGCTCACAGCAGCTGAGGGCTGCAAATAAAATGGTGGTAGGACAGTTGAGTGCTGAGAATGATCACTGATTCAGAATACAGAATGCTTTTCCTTAGAGATTTCATCAATAACAAGAAAAAACCTTCAGTAGTAAGGAAAATTATATATTGAAAGAGAACATGGAATTTTCATCACTGGTTATTTTCAGAAGGAAGTTGAACAAATGCCTATCACGAATACAGTTCATCCTGCCTTGGAGCAAGGTCTCTACTCGAAGTCCTGTTTTCCGTAACAGACTGATGTGATTTCTTTCACAAGGACAGGAAATTGAGGGACAGAATTGTGGATGAACCTCATCTCTAGCTGGGCAAACTTTTAGTGTGCAAAACAATTTACAGTGACATACAAGGCCACGTACATTTCCCTGCCACTAGGATTGAAAAGTGGTCCTATTTCCTCTCCCTGGGAGAAGAACAGAAGCTGCAAAAAGAAGTTACACACACTTAAAATCTCTGTATGCTAAACACCAAATAATTATCTTCGAGTTAGAAGTTACCAACAAGTTAAAAAGATTTAAAAGTTAATTTAAAATGCTGTTACTAAGACAATGACTAGAAGTTTTACAATGATAGAGCTTTATTGTAATGTTTGGATTTCTCATGTGAAATCTCCAGGTCATATGACTGAGTTACTGTATTGCTCTCCTTAGCAATATAATTGACATTAACTAGTGCTTGTAGGGCTCATCTACTCTCAAAAATAAATAACTACACACAATTTAAGCTCCAATAACCTTTTTGGTAGTTCTTTAATTTTTTGAAGTAGACATTTTGTCACAGTGCTTTGGAAAATAAAACCAAAAATTGATCACTTCTTGAGCCCAAATTTGGGTACAATTTACTTTTCAGGTGCTATTTTCCTCAGAAACATGCATGTGAAGGGGCCTTCCTTAAATAACTGCTTGCAAAATTACAGCTAAAACATGTTTCTATTTCTTATCTGTAACTCTTGGTGACTCAAAAATGTGGCAGAAATGTTATCAAGCAGATGATTTTCCACTATGTATATTGGTTATAGGGTTAGAAAATTTTCTTTGAAAGTGCCTAGGCTGAGAAGCTGATATATTGTTTGCTTGTCAAAAGGCTTGAAGAGCTAGACAATACCATTAGACGTAGTACTGAAATGGTGAATGGATGGATGGATGCATTATGCTCACCTGCTGTGTGCTGTTTGCTAAAGACATTTCAGTAAGGCTTTGCTGCTTCCTTTCAGTTCTAGCAAATTGTCTCCAGAATGTGCAGTCATCTAATTTAAAAACCAGACCCCCAAATCAGAAGATTAAAAATCACAGTTGCAAATACAGTAGAAAAGCATACTTCATATTGCTCTGCTAGAAAATGTTTCTGTATGACTTTAGTTCAAAGTCACCTCTGGAATATAAGGTATATATTCTCTTTAAGGACCTGATGATCAAATTCTAAATATTTAGACTCTTTATGACAGTCCATTGCTATTGCTAGCCTTATTGGTTTCTTTTCTGCTTCTACTCCTGTTCGTTTCCTTTCCTAGACATCAGCAGCTAATGCTTCATGGTTTCCATTCAGTCTTTGAGTGTAATATATTTTATTGTCCTGATTTCTTAACATTTGCTATAATTTTCTGTCTCTTACAAAATTTATTCTGATATCTGAATGTCTTCACATGTAGGATAGCTCTTCTATTATGTTTCATCTCTTTTCAACACTTTCCAAGTTTTTCATATTGAATAGAAAAGAGAATAAATGATAACACTGAAATGAAAAAAATAATTTTAAAAAACACTAAAGAAAATGACTCCTCTATTATCTTTAACTGGGCTATAGACAAACCTGTTATCAACACCTATAAAGAGCTAGATACTAAAATTACTAAATTCACAACTCTCATTTTTCAGTACTGCAAAACTTTATGATTGCTTGGAGCTTTATCACATGAAGATAGACTACAGTTCACAGCTGTTCTGGTGGTTTCTCACAATAAGCCTCTATATTTTAATCAGTTAATGCATATCCATCTAGTCATCACTTTCCTAATCTTTCAGAAACTGTTCTCTATAACAGGGTTGAGAAATCATTCAGGTGGATCAATGTTCAAAACAGAATTTAGCACCATTTGTTTATCTGGTAGGATGAGAAAGTTTGGAAAGATGGACAAAAGAGGACAGGCTTATACAAGTTAGGCTGTCCTTACATTCCTCTGCTCCTTTAAAGCTTACATTAGGTACTAGTAATTATCTGAGGCTCAAATAGATCCAAAGACAAAATGTTTTAGAGAAAGATACTCATATATTGTAACAACTTGAGAAGGGAAATCCTGGATTTACCAGCTTTTATTGCAGCCCTGGAAACTTATATTTAGAATAGTCAAGAGACCTAACAGCCTATCCAAGACTTTATGGAATGATAACTGATTCAGTTATCATTCCACAAAGACAACGGGTACCTCTTTTATCTCTAGTTAATGCAGGTCTCTGTGTCCTCATTGTGACTGAAGATCATCAAATGTGGAAGGGATACTGAAACTAAAGGAGGCATAGACTTTAGTATTTCCACCAGAGAGGTATTTGGTCATTTTTAACAGAAAAGTAGGGCGTTATTCAAAGGATGATTCAGAAATGGACTGAAGGCATGAGTCAACCTCTCTTTTGTCTACTCTTCTGTGTCATTACCACTGTAATGTTACCTTTAGCGAGGACTGAGTGGTCTGCTGGGTTGCAGCCTAGTAATAGAATTATTCACATACTTCATTAACCCACAAATCTGTAACAGATCTTTTGCTATCATTACACATATAATGAAAGTTTGCCTCCTAACGAACATCATACACTTATTCAAACCAGCTGGCTGTGTTTGTATAGTAGTAATATTTCACAGTTTAAGAAATCATTTTCTCTTCCTTCCTTTAGTTACCTAAGGACTGCAGTATATATTACAAAGTAGCAGCCAGTAAAATATTTCAAAATCAAAACCATGAGTTAAGAGTACAGTAGAGCAACCAAAACAGTTTTCACTCTGCAGAAATAATAGCAGCTCCATTTTGAACAATGTATGCTTAAAGTGCAAGGCCCCTTCATTCACAGAACAAAATCTGAGTGTTGAGATTTGAAAGACCACAGTCCCCCAAACATTTAGGTTTAACCAGTGTACTCCTGTCATGTGGTATTTGCCTCAGAGTTAGATATCTAATATTGTATTTTCAGAAATTCTTAGGGATGTCTCTCTACAGGAAGATTCCTCTCACATTTAAACAGATGTTGACAAACTGCTTTCAGAAGCAATTTGAAGGACAGAAGAAGGACCATACAAACATAAATCACACAGCCTTCAAAAAAAGACTTTTTTTTTTTACATACAGGTGTGTTACTTCATAGCATAGTACTAGTATATTTGCTACTTCCACTGTTTATGTGGCTAACATTTATACAGAATGGAAATCTGTAATGAAAGAGATGGACCTCTGTCTTGATTCTATCCTTAGGTCATAGTATCTCAGGAAAAAAAGCAAAATATGGTATTTTCTTGCACAGAACATATTTTTCTATACTATCTCCTTTAGGTCAACACTATGCTCCCATTTGTAGCAAGGGAATTAGATGAAAATAGATTGTTAAGGGTCTGATAAAATATTTAATTGGAATATGCCCACCTCTAATTCTCTGGACAGAGCTCAAGAGACTGTGAACTCCACAGAGAGCTCAGTACATCAGGAACAAGATCAATGTTAATTAGAGCAAGATGTATAAACTTCTTCCAAAGTGTAAGACACATGATAAGGAATTTAATGCATAATTTTAAGAGACTGGTATAGATAACTTGAGTCAGGGGAATTGAGTCCACTTTTGTTAGTGTTTCCATTAGTAACAGAAACATTTATTCTGAGGTACAGCAACATTAGACAGTAACTAAAATGCACAACAAGAAATTAAGAAACACTTCCATCATGTGGCCATTAAAAGCCAAGTAGTTTTTCTTCTGTTGGTGACTACTGTAAGTACCTATTCACGGCAAAGAAATAGATTTTCTGCTTAGGCAACAAATAATAGGATTTCACTGCAGTTACTGCACAGATTTTTCACTCAGAGAAAATGATATTTTTGTAGAGTAATATTACACTTAATGAGAAAATACTCTGGAACTGCTCCTTTTCTTAGGAAATGAACCACAGAGTAGAGGTAACTGGTAAAACACAGTTAAAGGCCAAAAGAAATAAAAATAATGAAAATGATAAAAATAAATCCCAAATGCATATTTACTTCATGGGCAATTTAATGTCACCTTATAGACATAAAATCCAAAACATTTTTATGCAACAGAAAGTCCTCAGCCATTATAAAAAAAAAAATAAAGCTATAAGTAATTGACTAGAAAAGTCACTCATCTTGCATGAAGTTTTGGAGTAAAATAGAAAAACTCAGAAGAAAAACTATTTGTATACAGCTGTAAGAGTTGACACAAGCTGACCTGGCAGGTGCAGGACCATTTCTTTAGGTATTTCATTAGCTGTAATCGGTTTTGCTCTACTGTTCTGGGATTCGTGCACTCCTAAGTCAACACAGGTATGTGCATAGAGCCACAAGCCTGTGTTGAGCTGGCTCTGAATAATTGCTACAAATGCTACATGGATCCCATACCACAGAACTACAGAAAAAATTGCAGTGGCTGATGCCCTCCTTGTACCAATCTGTCTTGCCATGTAAAGTTTTATATGCTAAAATCATATATTTCAGGGGGTAGTGCTCGTCCTGGGAACAGTGTCTAAAACAAACATAGAAGCACTGCTTTTGGCAGCAAAAGAGCAAATGAGATTGAGAGGCAGGCAGTGAAAGGAACAATAGGGAAACTGGTTTTAAAAACTTCTGCCTGGATTCACCATCTTTCAGCACCAAAAAAAGGCGTCATCTCAGCTGACACATATCATGAGCTGCATTTTTGTCATTTTGGTTTGGGTTTCTTGATTCACCCAAGCATTAGTCCAGGAAGATAAAAATTTTTATTCAGAGTTTGAAAAATTGCATCAAAGGGGCAAATAGCTGGAATATAACTGAATTTATCCTTAATGAAGTCACAACTTCAAATTCAAACATTTAAGCTGCAACTCTGTCAGTGGATCCATTGTTAAAATAATTTATAAGAGCACTGCAGAGTGTCTCCGTGTTACCCATAAATAGAGATTCAAAATGGATATACAAATAATGGATATTCAATGTACTTGGTGGTTTTAACACTGTTCACTGCTTCAGAGCCACACTGCTGGTTTGGGGCTCTCAGATCACTTTTCCAAGTGCCTTGAGAAAAAGATGGCCTTCATTTTTATTTTATTTAGTATGGTGAAGAGTACATAAGTATCAATTATTGAATGAAACACATTTATTTTCACTGTAAACTCCTCATATATTCTTTGTAAAAGGAAATACTGACTAAAATAAAAACCTATAGAAGTTACTGCAATTTTAACTTGATATCCTGCCCATATATTTTGTGATTTGGTGCAAATTTAAAAAGTCAATTTAATTAGTATTTCTACATAATAATATATTAAATGTTGTAAATATATACCTTGAATTTGCTTTTACACAAATAAGAAAAATCTGAGAGTATTTTGATAATTTTTATTAGTTAATAAACCTATGGATCTTTTTTCCTCCATGAGAATTATCAGTTTTTTACAGCATCAGTGAAAGTTAGTGATCTAATCTACAAAATCTCCAAGAGTTTATGTTTATCATTACAAAAACTGACAAGTGAAAATAACTTCACGTGGAAAACTTCTGGTAAGCTTTCTGATGTTAACTTCTGAGAGAGAAGGCCAAAGACTTGGATGGGAAAATTGTCTTTAAATTAGTGTTGAAATATCACAGCATCTTCATTACCTAGCAGTTACAATCCTATTCCAAAACAGATTGCTAAAGAGATAACCAGAGAACTTCTTAATTAAAACCTTATTGATGTGCTGTATCTACAGAGATAATTAACTACAACAACAAGTTTTGCATGCAAAAACATATTTGTCTTGACAAAGGAATAATTGAGAAGAATTACTTGGTGGCTAAGACTTGATGTAGATATTTTTTGTCAATTTGCTTCTATTATCTGCATAATATCCTAAAGAGCTTCAACGACTGCAGATTTTTTTTAAACTAACCAAGAAACAAAATGCAGAAGAGTAAAATGAATGTGCCCCTCTCGATAAATTAACTCCAGGAAGGCGAGTTCAGTTGAACTGTGAAATGGTCTGTATAACTGACATTTTGCATGCTATCCACATCCATCAGCAGAAGCTGTAATATGTTTCCCTATTTTAAGCAATCAATGAACTACTAAATGTACTTTTCTATTTTTAGCACAAGTTTCTCAAAAATTCTATGCAGACCTATCCTTGCTGGAATGTAAATAAGCCCCACAAGAGAGCTACTCATTGTTTTTAATCTTTGAGCACTGGTAATATTTGTACCCTTGTGTCAGATTTTATTTTTGCTGCCAGAAAGCAAATTAAAATGATATATTGTAGAATTTATCCATCTTTCAACAGTTATTTTAAAAATTAGAGTATTCAAAGACTACTCAGGGTCTAGTAGGAAACAAATGTCAGCAGGAGGCAGAATTTTACCACTGGCTGCTGAATGCAGCATAATAAAAGCTGCAGATCAACAAAATTATTAATCCAAATTTTCACTGGACAGAAATAATCAAGAGGCTCCACTTAAAACCTCCCAAATATGAAAGACCAGAAGAGGACTGGAGAAAATTACAAGATCAAGTTAATATTTTCACAACCCCCAATTATAAACTTTCACGATGGTAAATTTAAAAGACATGCAAAGGAAAATATTGGAAAGATGAGCATAGAAAGGATGCAGTCTGCTTAACATTCATTCTGCATAAGTACTAACATGCAGATTACACTTCTCCCAGAGCACGCCTGATCCTGAACTGATTTAAATGGAGAGTGAAAATCACAGAGGTGTCTGAGACCATTAAACACATGCTAAGCTGTAATAGCTTTTCTAAGTACAGAGATTTATTTCATAGGGCACAACAATAATCCTTGGCATTGTGGGGAAAATTGTACATTCATCCTACTCTTCCTAACTTTTGGAGGCCCAATTAGATTGCAAAATTAATTTACCTAAGGATTAAGCCTAGAGTAAGACTAAATAAGTCTTGAAGTTGCAGAATATCACGAGGAAAAGAGAAGGAAAAAAATTATATGGAAACTTTGCGTACTTTCATAGGGGTCTTTCTTCAAGATTTAAGCCAAACACTTATTAGATGCCAGTACCTGAAGAAGCAATAGACAAATAAACTGTTTCCAGTTGGAATTTGGCTGGTTCATCTTGGTGAAGAAAAGTGGTTATTAACAGCTCTATCTACCCTTGTTTCTGTTACTATATCTTTTACATTCCATCAAATCCGTTCAAAACAATGTAGATACGCCATGATATGACAGAAGCAGTAAGGCATACACTGTTATTTTTAATCCTGCTCCTGTGTGGTGACTTTATTCCAGAGGATATGTCTCAGAGAGCTTCTCAAAATACTTCTTCAAAATTTATGTTGCTCCTGATGAAATGAATTATGGGAAGAAGAGATTTTAATATCATTGTTTTCACAATAGTGGAGAAATCTGGAACTGTGTTGAAACAGATTCAGAAATTTAAGAAGGAAATCTTGAAAAAAACAGCAACAGTCACATTCAAGCATTTTGAGATAAATTTGAGGAGGGATAAGCATAGTCACTTGGGAGTCAAACATATTTGCTGAGAAATGTTGCTGGGAAATAGCAAACAGAACAGTCAATGATATTAAAATTTCAAAATAAAATATATCAGAGGGCAAGGGAGGTAAGAATAAGAGACAATGAGCAGAAAAAACAGGAAAATAAACAGAGCATTACTTCAGCATGTCCAGCTAACCTTAAGCTCTTGGGATATTTTACTTACTAATTTATTTGAAGAAATATTGAAGGACAACTGGTAGAGAATGAAACTATGACCCTCAGTGTTTAAATGATAAATTCAGTTACTTTTTTTCAGCTCTATTATACATAACTCTAAGTACACCATCTGTAAGTCAATGTGCTGATTCAAGTACCTATATATATATTATATACACAACCCAACTGATATGTTTATTCAGAGCAAGTCAAACAAGCCCATCAGGTCAAATTAAGTAAAGGTTAACAAGCTTTGGGCACAGACAGATGCATAATCCAGAAAAAAAAAATGAATCCGTCAAGTACACACAGCATGATGTTTACACATGTTTTCCTGAGAAAACGTAAAGTTTGATGGTATGTGACAAAACCTCCTATAAACTCAGTGAGTATCATCTGGTAAAAGTTATCTGAACATCCATTATTTACCTTATCTAGAAACAACCATTGCTAGGTACTTGAAGAACAAATCAAGCCCTCCATATATATTGACAGGACTGGGGTTTTTTGTTTACATACAAAGCTGGGTACAAAATTGAGTGGTTTCCTCCACCTCTTTTTCCCAGGTTAGTGAAGCTAATTATGCAGATTTCCCTGACTGAGGAGTTTAATTAAAAAGGTGTCCATAATAGAGTTCCCATTGTATTGTTCTGTCAGAAAAAGAAAAAAAAATGCAACTATTTAAAAAACATGAAAGTGTTTTGCAACTACATAACAAAAATCAGACACCAGGCTTAAGTAAGTTTTTTACCTGTTTTTTAGTTTCATTAAGTTGTACCATGATAACAGCATTCTTTGTGGCATTCAGCAAGGCATAAATTATATTTAAGGGTTTTGTTCATATCTTAAGAGAAGGAATTAATATGGCTTAAAAAGCTGGCAAAATGTGAAAGACTAACCATATTCAAAAATTCAATATACCTTGCATCAAGGAGAACATATATGCTCCCCTACAAAAAAAAGTTATGCCATGGCTAAGTACACCAAAACTATGCAAGACTGATCTTTGCAGGCAATAGAAAGGGTGCATTGGGTGAAAGTGAAGATGGATTATGTTGTAAAATGGGATCTTCTCTAAAAAAAATTTGCATATGGAAAAAAATCTAATTTGGGTCAAAAGAAAAAGATTGGTATCTTTCATCTTAAACAACACAGACTCCTTGGTTTACCTAATTTTGTTAGAGAACTAAAGATTAATTTCTTCTAAAAATTCTGAGTGAGTGATTCACCTTCTTTTTTCACAGAGGGCTGTTGAGTGCCTGGCAGCCATTTGTGGGTAATAGACTAGAGATGGCCATTTCAGTAAATTATTTCCTTAATGACCCTTTGCTTCAGAATTTGACTAATACTGCTGCTTTCATTTTCCAGTTTCTGCACTGTTTTTTGTATAACCTGACATTAGCCAGGAATCCCTAGCCTCTCAAAGCATGGCACACTCCCTGGAAATTGATAAATAGAAGTAGTATTTGTTTTGTGAAATTACTTTCAGAAACAAGAGACTCAGGAAAGCAAAGTCTCCCGATACACACTGACAATATGGAAGTCTGTTCTCAAGAAAGGTTTTCATACCAAGCATCCATTTTATTCTACCATTGGAATCCCCTTGAAAATACCTGAAAAATAGTAAGTATAAAAAACCTGTTTTATTTCAGGACTAGGAGGGAAGAGAAGTTATGAATTTGTAGATTTATTAACGTAATAAGCATTAGACTTTTCTCATACATATACAAGATTGATGAATAAAGCCAGTCTTTGATAGAAGAGAAAAGAACATAATGGTAATCTTGTTTATAGAATTTGCACTCTTTCTGTTATTGTCTGGAAAGACAATGAACAGCTGAAAAACAGCTCACAGACTAACCCTTCCTTCCAGTTAACTTCTTTTATGAAAATCTGTTCAGGTAACAATGCTCTGTTTCTTTTCTGTAGCCCACCTTAAGTTGATTTCATATACTTGAATTCATAATTTTCTCTCATGATCTTAATTGAATGACTGTTCTTCACATTAAATTTCTTTTGAACCCTGTATTTTTGGAAAATATTTATTCTATGAATAAGGAAAAAAGCCTTGAAGCGTTACCATGATACATAAGCTATATATCTACAGTCTGTATTTGGTTCACAGTTTTAATATTCATCTTAATTATATCTGTTAGGAATTTTGTGATGGTCTAAGAGAGAGAGAAAAAAATCAAGTAAGCAGAGTGCTAGACATTAAAACACATGTTTTGTTTAAGCTTATGTGATCTCCAGTGTTCAGCATCCTCCTAGACCCAAGCAGGAACACATACTGGATCAGAAACAGCACTTACAACAAAAGCCTTTCCAAATGTTTTTTTTTTTTTTTTTTTGTTGTCCCAGTGGTACTTCTCAGTACTATAGCACATTCCTCATTCCAAGCATCAATAATATTTACAGACTCACCAGCAGCTCACCCCAAGGAATCTCCAGCTGGAAAAAAAGTTTATAGTTTCCATATGAACTTTTCAGTGGTCATAGTCAGTATTAATAATTGATAAACCTCAAGACTTCACTGTAAACTTCTAGCTCTAGTTGCAGTACATTTCTCTTTTTAGTCCTCCCGGAATTTTAATCTGAGATTTTTGGCTGTTTGCTGCATTGCAACAGGACTTACATCTCTCCTGGACTTAAAATAGCAGAAATTTTAGCTGAACTTGTGTTCATATTCCTGATAATTATTCCATTATCTATAGACTTCAATTTTAAATTTCCTATTTAAAAAACCATATGCTGAACATTGGGGAGGATGACCACTTTATGAATTCAATAACCTATGAGAAAAACTTTACACAAAAGGAGTTAAAAGATGCACTCAGTGTACATCTCTTCCAATTTTACAGACCAGAATCATCCATGGGTTTGATAACTTAATCCTTTAGTTGAAATAAGCTATATCAGCATTAAACACTTCTTGGTTTTAAATTCTAGTCTTTGTTTATGTTCCCATGCATTTGAAGATAAACAAGAACATACAGGAAACGGTAATTAACTAAACAAACTTTTCCCATGCCAGAGAGAATATGGAGTTACTCATGGCAACAGAGGCATCAAAGTAGTTGATCTGACATTCACGTTACTTGAAGTATCAAAAATGCTCTTAGCATTTTTCATGGAAAAGAAGTCTATTTTCTTTCTGAACTTTGGCAGCTAGGAACTTCTGCTGACCAGTACAAAGGGAAGGTTGAGCCAGTGGCCAAGTGTCAGTGCATCACCGAATGCTTCTGCAGAGGACTCATCTCTGAGCGCCAGTGCACAGGAAACTTTCCTCAGGGGCACCTCACATTTTAATGAAGCAAAAGACAGGGATAGGTTGATGATATGCCTGTGATCTACAGAAAAATTAACTATCTTTTTAATCTCTAATTCTACTTTGTTATTAAAACTGTGCATATGCTGGAGGGGAGGGAGGTACAGGGAGTGGATATGTCCTTTAAAACCTAGTTGACAGCTTCAGCCTGGCTGTGACAACAAGTAGAAAAGGAAGAGAAAAATAAAAGACCTAAAAAAAAAAAAAAAAAAAATCAGGATAGCTCCAGGTTTCTAGGGCTTAATGAAATTATCTTCTGAATCCTGAGCTTATTGCCTTCAACAAACAGAGTCTAAAGGGGATTTGAAAGATTTCATTAGCCCACAAAAGGACAGAGATGAATTTACAGACAAGTTTCTCTTTAGAGAAAACCCATTGGGTGCATAAGCTGTTTGAAGAGAAGTGACAAGTAACAGACACCACCATTTTGGGGAGGAATCAAGGGGAAAAAGTGGTGGGTGAGAGATAGATCAAGATTGGCCTTAGGAAATATGAATAAGGAGCCCAGGATCCTGACCCACGTTCCTGAGATTCCAAAGCAATGTCTGATTTCCCGAAAGGCTCCTTTAGGAGGTCTTTACTCAGATGTACAAACTGGTTTTAGTCATTAACACCACTGACATCAAACCAGTCTGAATTCCAGACCAAATGGAAGAGTGGCAGCAAATGGGGGTACCTTTACATCTACAGATTTTTTAAATACTCTCAGAGGATATTTCCATAGGCAATGAAGGCAACAACTGCATGAATCTAGTTTCAAACAGGCATTCATCTATTTAGTCCTTATGTATTCAGTTATCTGAGTGTTACCAGAGAGAGTGGATTTAATCCATTTTTGGTTCACCACTAAAGTGTATTAATATTTGGATAATTTCATCTTTAGATTTTATAACCTGTTAATGTGAAAAATTAACCTGTACTCCAAGTATTTTTGGAGTACAAAATAAGAAAGGAAAAATTATGTTGATAAGCCAGAAAAAGAGCTCTAGAAGGTTAAATAGAACCCTCTCCTCTGCAGTTGCCATAGGACAATAAATGCAAGATATGCAAATATAGGAAAATTTCATAGACAAATATTAAATGAACCACAAAACAGT
Source organism: Melospiza georgiana (assembly GCF_028018845.1). Lineage (NCBI taxonomy): Eukaryota > Metazoa > Chordata > Aves > Passeriformes > Passerellidae > Melospiza > Melospiza georgiana. The sequence goes on from NC_080434.1 coordinate 1,058,427, forward strand.
CTAAATTCATGTAGCTTAAACCTGGAATCCCTTTCACCCTGACAACTTTGACAGGGTATCTTTTATCAATTGCTTGTAGCTGGAGAGGTAAAGTAAAACAAATTTCCAGGTTAGAAGGTCTGAGCAACTGATGGAGTATATTGTAAAATATGGTGACTTCCTAGGGCTCCCTGTTTCATATTCATTTAGGAGTAATTTTGTGTGAACAAGTGAACATGAATCAATTTGTCTGATGAGTAAAACACCTTTAGAAAAAATATTTTAGATTTTTAGCAGGGGAAAAAGAGACCATTTTTGAAACTACACTACTGGCTGCTCATGTGAATGAGGGAGTTGGGACCATTACAGGGATTGACTGAAGACAACACTGTTTACAACAGGAGCACTTTTACCTTTAACAACCTGAATCCTTTTTTCTATGGCATGCTTTTCCTTCCACCCACATGTACCAAAACCAGTTCTGTTTAATTTAATTAATCAATGTTATGTTAAACATGCATCACCAGAGTATTGAGTTGCAAGAGTGCCATGAAGTACCATGAGCACAGCCACACTGATGTTAAGGAGGAGAAAAAACTAAAACCAACACAACATAACTGAAATGAGAAAGAAATTCATAGATATAGAATGATACCTGGCTAAGCAGCTTTCTTTCCACTCTCTCCAGTCAGCCCCTGCTTTTTTATTAAAATGCTTAATTATAGCATTTTAACTACAACTACTACATCCTGAGGAACTCAAAGGAATAAGAAAAGTCAAACTGCAATGAAAGTAAAGCAGATATATTACTTACATTTCACTTGGGTGAAAGTACATGGATACTTACATTTCACTCAGGAAAATAAAACCACCTGCATGTTTGGAAGCCCTGAGCTTCAAAGATCATACTTTTCCATTGCATCATTTTAATGGCAAAAGTAGTAAAAGTAAAGCAAAGGAAATATAAATCACAATAGACTCCAGTATTTTCTACTCTCTGAAGGATTAATAGAAAATTAGCAAGGCAAAGGGAAAACACTTCCCAAAAGAAATGTTGCTAGAGGAAAACATGGCTATATTTTAAAGATTTAAGCACTTTGTATTTTCTCAGTATTTATGCATCAAAACAAACCCAAAACCTGTTTGTAACAGAAAAGGAACTGCTCAGGCACTGCAACATTAGGTCCATAAGAAGTTCTGAGTAGAGAGAATCTTCTCAGTTATTTCAGTGTCATAAGGAGAGGAACATCACAATCTGCCAAAGATCAGAGTGTCAGAGCGAGCACCAGAGGACGGTGGGAAGCAATGCAAGACTCAGTTTTGTTGATATTCTGCGCAACCAATGCAAGAGAACATGCACCTGGTCTGCCTGACCAGGCACTGCAGGACTGGGGCATTCAAGTGCTTCCATTGTTTCAGAACTAACAAAAAGCATAACTCCTTCAGCAGGAAGAGAGAAGACACAGTGATCACCTTGAAAGAAGGGGAATGTGCACACTCATATCAGTGCAGAAAGGAAATAAAACAGGAAAGAATTATAGTTGAAGATTGTATACTGTGCGCAGATACATGGGTTTCTACAGATCAGAAAAACACAATTTTGTCTGAATGAAGAAATGGGAATTTTCCTTGAAAAAAAAAAAAAAAAAACACTTCAATAATACAAAACCAACTTGCCAGCCTGATGCTAGTCTTTCTTCTTAAAAAAAAAAAATCAATTTGCTTTTCCACTGGAAACAACGCACATCAAATCAGCCTTCACATCTAAGGATTGGATTCATTATATCTAGAGCAGATTTCAGGGAGAAACTCAGACAAGTAAAAAAATAATTTGAGGAAAAGTATAGCACTGAAATTGCAAAGAACTAGAAATCTACCTCTCTAAGCAACCTACATGGCAGCAAGGGAGTTTTACAATTTGAAAAGAGATTTCTAACATTTTTTTTCTACAGAAATCATCATTCTAAGACCAAAACCAAACTGCATTTTAGACAAAGCACTAGAATTAGCTAAAAACGAAGTATGAAACCATGTAGAGAAATAGAGCTTTTAAAAAATAACATTAAGAAACCAACATCCTCACTCAAAGATTGTTTCTATAAAAGGTTTTAATCTACCCCATCTGACAACCAGTAGTAAAAGCATAGATGTCCTTACAACACTTCAAAGTGAAGGCCAAGTTTGTGATAATCAGCCAGGCTACTAAAACACAATAAAACATTAAGTGTGAGAAAAACTGTCAAAAGAAGTAGTCACAATTGCTCATATTCAAGGAAATCATGTATACCAGACACTGACCTGACCTCAATTCCAGACTTTTTTAATGCTCTATTGAATTGGTTCAAGTTTGCTCCAAAATCTTCTTTTCCTCAACTTCCCATCTGTGACATCTGTCACAAGGCACTTTGCTTTTTAGAGATAACAGAAATTCAGAACAGCTTGGCACTCTTACTGTTGAAGTCAGAGCCAAGTATCTTAATAATAAAAGATAAAATGAAAGGTCAAAAATCTTTTTTCTCAAAGAAAATCCAGGTTTTTACAAAGAAGATGTATGTTTGCCTCGAAGTGGAGAGCAACAGGCCTACATGAATACTGCACTCACAGTTCCCACTGTCTTATTTCTTCTCCCTTTTAATAACCTAACCCAAGGAACATCAGAACTATTAAATTTAAGGTTTCTGAACAATGACAGCCAAAAAAGAAGAGCCCCATCTGAAATACAAGGATTTGTATTATGTGTTCAGCAAAGGTTTAGGCACGAGTTCCAACAAATCTGCAACATTCTGGACATGAAAACTCCTAAGAGCACACCAGAGACTGGATCTGTAATTGCTCCTGGCTCACACAAGTGAAAGCACAAGACTGTTGTCACCTTATCGCACAGGTTCCATACCTTCATGGTGTTTTCTCACGGCCATCTCCTCAGAGCACTGACTCTTTATTCTTCACAAAGCAGCCACTGACTCCAGTTCCCTCCTCACCCAGCCACCCCACTCTTTTACAGCATCTTCTCCTGATTGCTCACAGCTGTGGCCTGTTAAAGTCAATCTTTGATAATTGTCCCAGCTGCAACTCCTTAGGGGAAAGATTACTGTCTACACTATTTGTTTATATTCTATCCCCCTACACAAGAGCACAATGAATGACAACAGTTTTTACACACTTATGTCTATCTGATTGTCACTTCCCCAACTGTTGACTCCTGGATGACAAGAAGACTTCCTCCATAGCACTCCATGGCATCTAGTCATGCCACATGCACCAGAAGAGTTTTATGTAAAACAAATATCTGAAGTTAGAGGTGACTAAGCAATCTCAAATGCCTACAGAGCCTTACAGAGCACCATGTCACCATCTTGCAAAGTGTGGGATGCTTCTGAGACTGGGTCTTCATATATGGCAATATTTCTACAAGCAAGTAGCAGCAGGGGCTTCCCAGAGTTCTGGGAAACTATTCATCAAGCCTTTCCTACAGAATATGAGAGCTCCAAATAAAAATATCTGTTAAATTTTTTTTTTCTCATCTCTTCCCATGCACAAGGAATAAATATATCCAGAATCAGAGAGATTTCTATCAACTGGTTTTTTTCTTGTCTTTGTTTGTGCAGTACAGCTCTGCTACCTCTCCATGGAATAAGAAAGCACATAAAAATCAGAAAGGATGAATTAAAATGCAAATCAGCAGAACAGAACATTCTTTTTAAAAATGGAAGGATGCTAAAATCTATGCCAGTCAGATGTGCATGTGCTAAACATTACATTTAATGTACACAACACCTGAAACAGCTGCCCTAAATGCAGACATGTCCTTTCCCACTATATTGCAACCTGGTAAGTTCATACCTTGCTTTGTCTGCAATTAGAACCCAATCCAGGGATGTTTTGCACCCCAATAATGACTGAAGTATCATACATTAATCTGAAGGAGAAGTTTCAGGTAGAACATTTACAGAGTGTTTTTAAGACACAAACTACCTCCTGTTTAGAAATGAGTGAAAAAAAGGGAAGATAGAGATGTATAAAAATCAGCAGTAGTAATAATACCTATAGCAAAATAGCCCAAGGGAAAATTTCTAGTGCAACAAAAGGCAGATAAAAATAAATGAAGGTATCGTTTGTATTCTGTTTTCCCTCATAAGGTGAATAATTCTTTATTCTTGCAAGCAGAGTGGTAGCAATAATCTCTCGCCTTAGAAAGTGAATATTATTAACTAATTCATCTTCTAAATTTTCAAGTTATGATAGTTAGAAAAATTCCTCTTGATTAAATCCACATGAAATATAAACATGCTTAACTTTTACAAAAGTCATTCTGTCAATATAAAATATTCCCTATAAAAGAGAAAGGTAAGTGTTTTTTTTCTAACCAGTGGTATGCTGAAATAATTAATTACTTGGCCAAATCAAAAAGTTTTTCAATGTTATTGCAGAACACAAAGCACCAGCTTTTTCCATGTCTAAGACTTTGAGAAATGTTCTTTAATACTATGTCACAGATCTCTATGTCCCAACATTGAAAGAATCTGTCTTCTGAACTATGCAGGCACAAAACCTATCCACAAAGACTGTGGAAATTTCATCTGCATCACATCAGCCTTTCTCCATGGCTGAGTGGAGTGCTATGATTATTGGCATGTTTCCTCCTCTCTCCCATCAGTGTCAGACATGAAGTGCAAAAAGCCACAAAAATGCACGGAGCACAGAAGCTGCACTCAGCTGTGTGAATTCAATCCTTTCATCTACTGGAGATGATCAGAGAACCAGCCATTAACAAAATGCAAAATTGAATATCACTTTTGTTTTAATTCTTATTCTCAAACACCCATCCTCTCCCCACAGACTTTTCCACCAAATCCAGGGTCATGGCACATTTGTGCAAGGACTATTCTTGCCTGCCTACATAGCCTGTCTCAAAGGGCTAGAGATTAATTACATTTCTTTGGCTACAAGTCTTCTTCAAATAACAATAAGACTATGGAGTATAGATTCTAAAGCGTTATCAGGATTGTGTCTTAATGTGGATTTTGCACAAAAAATTTACCCTGAAATTTGGGGTTTTGTGATATTTTGTATACAGGGACACATAAATGCTTATGCTTCAGTCTAAAACACTCTACTGTAGAAAAGTCAATTCTTTATTTCTTGTAGCATAAACGCAATAAATTTCTCAGTTATAGCCTGTCACACAGTTGCTTGGAAAAGCATAATAATAAGATTTTGGGCAAATATGGTCTGTTACAGAACTATAAAAACACACATTCTGTATCTGATGTACCCTAATTATTCTGAATCTTAGTTTCCTTTCTTCCTGCCTGTATCACTAAGTCATTATTTATTTAAAGATTCACGTTTTTCAATAAACAGTATTTTAAGAACTTTTGTTAAATCCAGATTTTCAACATCCAAGTGCTTTTTAAATTGATCAATGAGGCTGGTATTTCATAAGTAGAAAGCATGGTTTTATCACTAGTTTTGCATTGCTTGAAATCTACTAAATTACTGAATTCAGGCTAAACAAAGGTCAAACAATGACTCATTGCTTTCGATCTGGAAAGTGTTGCTCTTTGACTTATTCTGTAATTGCAAACAGCTTTTTGATGTAAGTGATCATGGTATGAAGAATTGATGGCCATGTTTCTAGTGGTTTTGGATTAATTTGTCAGTAGTCCACAGAGTTCCAATAAATAAATTATCCAGTGGATTTTGTACTCAGTCTACATTTCTGCAAAATAATATTGCATTGCTTATGTAATTGCATCTTTTGTGTACTTTAAAATATTAACTTTAAAATTTGTGTACTTTAAAATATTAACATATTGAATACTATGAGGTGTTAGGGAGAGGCTATAAATCAAAACTTAGATCAGAGTACAGGACATCCAGCTCTAGGTAACTTTATTTTTAATCAGAGCAGATATGAAGCAGCCTCCAAAAAATAACCTCCAAATGGCTCCATAGATGGAAGCATATGGAAACATAGCATAACAGCAAGAAAGAGTCCTTCTTAGTAATCTCATTTTAAAATATAATAAATAAATTAAAAATAAATAAATAAATGAATAGGCTAAGGCAAGTTTGATCTCCTACTTTGATCACACCTTCCTCCCAAAATTTAAATTTGAGAGGTGTGCCACAGTTACAGAATGGATTCTGCCCTTGTTGCACTTTATTCTGTAGCTCTGGTTCAGTTCAATTTCTCTGTACAAAAATATCAGAAACTTGGCCTACTTTGAAGTCCAGCATCAATTCTGCAGAGGGACAGCAGTCACAACACGTCTCAGAGCACAGATCCTCAGTAGAAAGGAGTGGCTAGGATGAGGTCTGGGTACTCTGCTAAACTCAAATTTAAATTCATATCTGCATTTATTACTCAATGTCCCTGAAAGCGAAGTAACGAAATAAAAGAAAGATAACTCTGACTTTTAAGGTTTTACCTCGAAGTTGCTGCCAATTTCCTAGATAACAAGAGTGCTTTGAAAAGCAGCAAATCAAAGACTACTTTCATGCCCACCTGTAGTCCTTGCAAGACCCTCAACATCAAACTTTCCATTATAAAACATCTACCACCATAACAATATCACAGCAAAACACCAAGAGACTCAAGAGTTCCTGCAACATAAAACCCAAATTTGTCAGTTTATCACGGTGCTGTATTTATTTGTCACATTTTTAAAGCTTAAGGCATCATAATATGTATTGCTACGGAATAATCACCCTTAAATGGCAGGGAGGTTCACACCTGTACAAGTCAACTGCTCCTCCTGCCAGTGCACAAGCTCCTTCAAGAGGAAAAGAACTCTACTTTTAAAATGTGTTTAATCCTGGTTAGGAGAATTACCTTTTAGAAACCTATATACTGATAATATAAAGGAAAAAAGTAAAAAAAAATATAAAAAGAGCTCAACCCTTATGACTTTAACCTTGGAATAAAATCCCTTAGATAAAGTCATTACTTTCCATGGACTGTTTTCTTGCTAAACAAATGGAAGAAGCAAATGTATTGCTTTTACAATATAGAGAAAAATCTCTAATATCACTTTTTATGCTTTATTCAATACGACTCTTGATTTCTGCAGGTTCTGCATCTTGGTTTAATACTTTAAAAAATTCACTCAGTTGCATCATTTTTTTTTAATTATGCAAAACTTAAATTACAAAACCACTCACTTTTCTCAATGTGACCTCATTAGCTACAATTCCACACTAAGCTGCCTGAATTGTTGAGTCATTAGATACAAGCCTTACAGTACCATGGGCTTCCTTTTATTTTATTAGTTTTATGTCCTGTTTTGCACATTCTGCTTGGCCAGGTAGGGCGTGGAGTGTCCATCCTTGGAACTATCCTAAAGGCACCTGGACACAGTCAGTGACCCTGCTTGAGCAGGTGGCCACACCAGATGACCTCAAGAGGTCCCTTCCAATCTCATTTGTTCTAAGACTAATACTTTCCATTACATTATCAAAAAAAATCTCATTTTATTAGTAAAAATGCAAAAGCCTTTTGTCATTATATTTTTAGCTACAATTAAAATACTTTTCATCAGAACATTATCCAAAGGATTTGGGCAATTTTAGGAAGAGTATGAATTTTCTTCCAACCCAAGCTGCAAGCTAAAGCAGCCTATGACAATAAGCATTAGTGTTTTGGGGAAAGAAAGCAATCTGGAGTACAGATACTGGTAATGAAAACTTCAGTCTTTAGCATGGCTGGACATTAAGACTAAAGACTACATCTAAATTCTTTAGTAAAGAATTCTTGCAAACAGTAAGCAAATTTACATAAGCAGGTAATCTGCCAAGACATGAGACCAAACAAAACCCAGAATGAAAAGCCTACAAGCTGCAACAACTGACCTCAATATATATCTCAGATTTGTGATACAGCAGACCTACCAGCATGTCATTTGTATTGCTGGCTTAATACTTTTTTCGGAGTTTTCTACTCAGTATATTTTCTTCTGTGGTTATACCGTGTTCATGTATCCAGGATTCAGGTATATAGATTAGGAACCAATTTTGTAGGTTACTAATCCTTACAGGTTTTGTTTCATAATTCTTATGAAGGGGTATAAACAATAATTACTAAAGAAAACCAACATGAAAGACTCCTCAGGACAAGAGAGACATGGATGCCCTGGAGCAGGTCCAGGGAGGGCAGCAGAGATGGATGGGGGTCTGGAACATCTCTCTTAGCAGGGAAGCTGAGGGAGCTGGGTCTGTCCAGAGAAGAGAAATTATCTCAAATTATCTCATCCATGTCTCTGGGTACCTGAAGGGAAAGCATCAAGCGGACAGAGCCAGACTCTTGATGGTGCCCCACAAGAGGATGAAGGGCAATGGGCAGAAACTGATGCATGAGAAGTTCCACCTGAACAAGAGGAAGAACTGCTCTGTGTGAGTGCTGAGCACTGGAGCAAATTGCCCACAGAGGCTGTGAATTGTCCCACACTGGGGATTTTCATAAGGACACAATCCTGTGCCCTGTGCTCTAGGACGACCCTGCTTGAGGGCCCAAACCACTGTGGTCTCTGCCAACCTCACCCCTTCAGTGATTCTTCGATATAGAAAAGACAGAAAAGGTATAAGAAAGACAACTCTGTCTAGTTTTTCTAAAGAAAATTCTTATGAAAATAATTTGGTGTTCTAAAGATAAAAATCATATTGGAATTAAATATAGTTCTGTTAGATAAACGACTATATCTAGTACAAGCACCGAGAAAGCAGAACAGCATTCCAGCTCCCTCTACTGGATTAGAGATGTTGTGTTATTAACGCTGTACTTGTAAAGCATTTTCCTTCATCAAACTCTAGGACACATCAGGCAATTTCTTTTGCCAAATTATTTTTCTTTTCTCTAACACAACATCTAAAAAACCTGTTTAAATGGTATTGTAAATCCTGAACGCCTTCTTTTTCTAAAAAAAAAAAACCTAAAACTGAAGGAAAGTCAAACAACAAAGATTTTATGCAACTATTCAAAGTGAAATTTTCTTATGCATTATTCTATAAAGAGATATCACAAGTCACTAAATGGTTCTTGTATTATTGTCCTTTTAAAATTTCTACAATTTTTGCCTCTTGCACCTGCGGGCTAAGCTGTTTCAGAGATAAAAACAAAAAATTTCAGTAGAAGGTGCAGGTCACCAGCTCTTGAGAAGCAAAACCAGAGGACTGTTATATAACTGACTATTATATTAATTATATTAAATATTGATTACTGTTGGTATTATATTATATTATGTTATATTATATTATATTATATTATATTATATTATATTATATTATATTATATTATATTATATTATATTATATTATATTATATTATATTATATTATATTATTATATATTAATTATTAATATATATGACTGCCTATTATATTAATTATATTAAATAAGACCTAATTTGATCTCTTATCATGTAGCTGAATTCCTCTCTGTGGGCATTTATCGCATTTCTTTTACACAGAACATAGAACTGCTTTCTGAATTGATAGTGTGCAAGTATGCTGCATAGTATTAAAAGCCTATAAACTCAAATTAGCAGCATGTCTGATTTACAGAAACATTAGCAGCATTACAATGGACACTAACTTCACTACACTTTCAGCAGCAACTGAGCAACTCTTCCACACCTCTGAAAAACCTGAGTAAACACTGAGAGTAAAATCTCTTCCCATCTTCAAGGTCATATCTCCCACAACTGCATTTGTTGTGAACTGCATTGCTTTTTAATCAGCGTGTGACTTTCAATTATACCACAAAAATTTGAGCCTCCTAATCCCTTTCATCCTTTCCCATCAAAATCTTTAGATACACATTGGAGGCTTGCAGGAGTATTCCCTGAATTAACTACATTTGCTAATTTATGAAGAAAACATGTCTCTGTTATGCCAATAGGGAGAAGTTTTAGAAAAGGCTAGACTGCTTTTTAATGTGGCAGTTCATGATTTATTAAATTTGAGCAAGTTATTTCAGTTTGAAGACAAAAGCTGTAGGTAATTTGTTTAACATGAGACCACAGTCATGATGAAGAAGAGTTTTACTAAAAAAAGAGAAAATCAAAACAATGTTTTAAAGATTTGTTTTTTCTAAATGAAGCAATTTTAATAAAAAATATCCACTGCAACACATTGTTGATGAGTTTCTTTAATTTTCTTATATACAAATATGGATCATTCCAAACTGCAGCAAGAAATCAGACATGGCCCACTCTTTTAAAGTCACCTACTCTTTCAGCTTGCAATTTGCTTCAAGGTGAAGCCAAACATCTGTCACAAAAAGCAATGAGGAAAAAGGAGCTGTATCATAGCAGCATCTACATGACAACCTCCAGGAACTAATATCACATTGTCCTTTTTGTCACCAGCACAATAATTCATGGACAGATATGACTGGCCTGCAGCTCAGAAGTCATTTCATAAGAATTGTTTTAAAACAATGAAAATGTTTTAAAAGGTTGAACGTGTATATGCTCCTGAGTAGTTACATAGTCTAGCAGAAGTGCATGAAGCCTAACAGGAAATTCTCCAAATATACTTTTAAAAAAAATCATATCTATACTAACAAATATGTCCCATTTAAAGGATGCCCACATGGGTTTAATTCATACACAAGCATATGCTAACTTCAGTAGATCTGAAGGTTCCCTGAAATAATGCAGCATTGACTGCCTGACTGGGCATCATGCTCAGGATGCCTTAAGGCAGAAGCCTTTTACCTTCCTGGCTGTCTACCAAGAAGACTACTGGTATTTATTCCAGAAAATTTTCAAATTTTCATCTGGGCATCATTCTCAGTCAGGAAGTTCTCATAAATTCTTTTGTTCGATTTTTTGTTTGTTTTACATATACTCTTTTCTATATATCTGGGATTAAAAGCGTGTAGAGTTAACCATAACAAAATTAATTGCATGCAAATATTATTACATATTTCTGGTCTATTTTTATTTTCCAGGTTTTCCTGCTAGAATCCTAGAATTGTGCAACTACTCAAAACTCTTCCTGCCACAGAAATGTCTCCAAGTGCCATCTCCCAGCCTGGTGGGGGGAGCAGGGAGGGAGGGAGGAAGGGGAGAAAATAAAATACAGGAACTAACTTTAAATTTGTGCCGAAGCTCAGAACATTTTAATGACAATAAAAAGGAAATTATTCCATCATTTTTCTCTACTCAAAAGAAAGATGAAATTGCCACAGTCCATCTTCAGCAAATGTTTCCTTTCTTCTCATAATCCTTTACTCATACTTTTGATGACATTCCCATTGGGTTAAAAAAAAATTTTCAAAAAACATATATTTTGTAAGCAACAGCAATCTCGTATTGGGGAGTGATACTTGCTCATTAAAGACTTGCTCACCGTTAGACACAGTGAGGAGAACATTGCAGGAAAAATACATCTGGCAGCATCTAAACCTGACATCTACAGACAGATCTGTCCTGCTCTGTAGAACTCATCCAGATCAAAGAATGTTGCTGACCAGGCCTCACAACATCTTGAGTTTCTACAGGACTGAACTCTCTTAGATAATCAACACAACTCCAAAAAAACAGAGTACCCAAAGGGCTGCACTGCATGGCGGGTCTGAGCTGAGCCGTGCCACTAAAGAAACCTCATTACCTGCAAAAATGGGAAGTCAAAGATTGGGAAGGGGTGGGGGGGGGCAGACAGACTCATAAAGCAGATGAAAGCAATTTGAGGGCAGTCGGAGAAGGCACAGAGGGATGAGCTTTCTTGTGCAACTCTTTCACTGTGCTGAAGAGCCTGGAGGATTTCTGAGCAAAGTAACTGGGACATTCTGAGAAGCAGAACCCCCGCACATCTTCAATAATAAAAACAAAATTCAAATCAAACATACAAGTTTTACTCCACAGTCTTTTCATTTTATACTAATGTTAAGTTTTTCTGTAGAGGACAAGTGGAAGTAGAAGTTTTCATAATTCCCCAACTAATACTCAAGCTGACTTCAGTAATCTGTATAAATAACCTGCACTTAAAGGAATGCTGTATTTTTCAAAGATTTTTTCATATGCTGGTGATCAGACACCAAATGCCTCAGGCTCATTGAAGTTAATTTGGGATTCCCAATCATAAAATCCAAGGATACGAAACATTTTGATAGAGCTGAATTCATAAAACTCTTCAGTCTGCAGACATATTATTAGTCTGTTGCCATAATATATACATTCCTAAGTGAAAACCCCCCATTAGGCAGCTGGAGACACCTCATCATCTCTTATATGATTTTTTGTTTGTTTCACTGGTTTGAAAAATGGGCATGTCCTGAAAGTGCAAGAATTTTACACATGCCTCTAGATTACCCTGACACACAGAAGCCAGAAAGTCAAAACCTGTGGTGGCTAAAACGAAGCCATTCAAGTTCTATTTTGTATCCCTCTGCACAATGACTAGCCAAGGTCACGCAGAAAGCCTGTGGAGCTGGGAATAGACAGGACTTAGCCTGCCTTTGGTTTAAACCAAAAGAAAGCACTACTCTTACCCACACAATACCCACAATATCTTACCCAAATAATTTACAAAACAAATATGCACGAGACATAGGATGTGGAAAACACAGGAAAGATCTGAAAGACCCATAGATTCATCATACAAGTCTGTGGGAGTAATTGCGCACCATAGTTGGCCTTTCACCATTAACTCAGAAAATTACTAATTCAGTAATTGCCAGAAAAAGATGTGCTAACAGTAAAATCTTTCTAAAATGCCATTTTTCTTAACAGTTTCCTTAAGCATCTTCTCCTTGTCACTGTCCCACACAAACATCACTGAAAAGATTATTTGAGCTCTGTGGTTATGAGCTTCACAGTAAAGGGAAGGATAATGGCCACACAGTGAAAAAGGAAATCAAAATCAGACAAGCCTTATAAGCATGACCATAAGACTATTTAAATATATTGCAATCTACATGAAAGCTCTGCAAGTGTCAGCACTCTAAAGTTAAAAGAGACTTTTTTCTTCAGTGTGAGTGGTCCTGCCTTGCAGTGGCCTGTTCAGTCATTCCTCATCTGAGCAGTAAAAACACAGGAGGCAGCACGAGAAGAAATGAGCATCCTCAGGCCAGTGTGCAGGGCTGCCAGAGCCAACACTGGCACCACGGCTCCTCTGGACCCTTTGAAATCAGGGCTCCCTGCAGCACAAGTGAGAGAAGCTCAGCTACAGGAACAAAGGAGGAGTTTGATGCCAGAATATTCTTCAGCCATCAAACAGAGACACCAAACAGTTGTCACTGTCACAGCCTGTATTTCATGGAAGAGGAAGAAAGCAAAGGAATAGACCTTGAATTTTGGAAGTGAACTTTCCAGCTGAGTACAGGCAGAAGAAACTAGCTGTACAAAGCAGAAGAGAAAATAAAGCCTTGGCTGCACAGCAGAGATTAGAAGAGAAGAGTAAGGTAAGAAAGGGGGGTTTCACTGGTTCCCAGTTCATTATTTACTTGAAATTCCAGATTAAATCATTGCTAAAGGGGCTGGTAACCTCAAAAAATAAGCTTTACCTTTCATATAGTTATCAATTATAGTGAATTCAAATTAAACACATTTTCTGTATATGTGCTTTTTTAAAAAAAATAGTCAGGACTATTTGATCTATGAAAATACTTTGGGTTTTACTTTTCATTCCTAAAGAGAAAGAGAATAAAAATTTTTCCTTTATAAATACAATGTCTTTGAAAAAATACTGAATTGCCTATCACAGCTAGTTTCTCAAGACATTGAGGCATTAACCTTTTCTGTTGAAAGAGAACAAAGTTATTAGGATCAAAACATTTTCTAATAACATTCCTTCTGCCTGCTTCTGCCTTCAAAACATCTTACAAGTTTAATAAAGCAAGCTTTTATTTGATATTTTTTCCTTTTTATTAAACTAATCCTGCATGTTCAACATAAAATGCTATTATAATGAACAGATATGTTATTGGGGCCTTTAAAAAAAATTAAAAGACCGATTTTTCCTGAGAAAATATTACCCTATTTCTTAAGATAATTGGTTATTATTCATTATGGTTAAAGTTTTCATTGACAAGGGTTTTCAGGTTTTACTTTTATTTTTAAATTGTGATATTATTTAGAAACAGTTCTGCCACAGAGCGCAGCTTTGCTTTGCAATGTGAAAGTCCTCCTGGAGAGAAAGGAGTTGTATTTTTTAAATATTAATGTCAGTATTAATATGTATTTCTACATGGTTCAGAAAAGAAATTTGAACATCACCCTCATTACCATAACACTCCACTGAGGAAAGTTACAGAGGGAAAGACACCCAACTGGAGACAAATGCAATCCTTTTTCATGGCAAAAATTGCTCTAAAAATTTTGCAAATATCCGAGCACAGCTATCAACTTATGGCAAGCATTTTTTGTGCCTGGAAGTCCCATTAAAAGACACGAATAAAACATTCACCTTCAGAAAGGTAACATTGCTATTAAAATCACACACAGGCACTTGCTTTCCTCAATTAATGGAATGGTTTTCATTGTGCATATGTGCATGACAATTGAAACTTTTCTCTGTTCACTACGTTTCGTAGGCCTCAGATTACTAACACTATCCTTGAAGGAGCATGAATCACAAAATTGCATGAACAATCATTAATTGTAACTAAATATTGCTTAAATAATACTGACATTAAAAGGTCTTTGTTTAAATTTAGGGAAGGAGAAATAAAGCAACGCTTGAAAACAAGGTTTAGTCTTAACACTGTGACTGAATAAGAGATGTTGATGCCTGCCTTGACTGACTTCACTATTCTTCGTAAGACATATGTTAGGCCAAAGATTATTTCATCAAAATAAAACTTCTTTTGGTTTTTTTGCAAATCTTCATTCTATTTTAACCTCACAGAAAAAAAAAATGTTTGAGTAAATAAAAAGTGATTAATCAGCAACAAGATGAGTGCAGAGCATATTCTGTACTCAGCAGAAGAAAGCAATCTCTGCTTTCACCACTCCATGAGTTGGCCTGGTGTGATCCACAAAACTGAATCTGTGTTCTGCTTCTATAACTTGTTGCATAATTTCTGCAAGATGAAACCCTAATTTATTCTTCTTGGTATGTTTTATACTTTGAATATATTAAAAAACATTCTACCGTATTATTAGTTACTAAAAAAACATTACTTGCTCATTTATTTTTTGTTTATGTAACATTTTTTAATCAAACATGGTTTTGCCATGATTTTACTTTACTCTGAAATGTTGACTAATGTCTGGTTTGCATCACAAACTAAAAGTACCTAGATAATATTTCTACAGCTTTAGTACAAATACGGCTTCTGAAAGACCACATCTTATGGTTGAAAATAAGAAAAAACATTAACAGTAATAGTATATTTATAAAGTAAAGAAAGACAGTATTTGTAGCACCCACTAGCACCATAATTTCAAAAAATGTATGAGTTACAAACAGAAGTCATATTTCAGAAAAAACACACAAAACTAGTTTACTTACTCTAACAGCAATTCCAGTGTTTCAGGAACACAGACCTAGTCTTCTTTAAAGAAAACAAAAATCAAATTAGAAAGATAAGCCAAATTAGACAGATAGCACAATAAGTGTGAAGAATATTTTGAGCTTGATTTAGTAGTAGTATTGGGTTCTTTTGTTCCAACCGTAACAAGGCAGAACAACAGATAAAGGCATTTCATAAATTCTCACCAAAACCAGAACAAGAGGAGTCCTTGATTTAGTACAGCTCAGATTTGCAATCCACCTCCCTGAAATCAGTTCCCACGCTAGAAAGCTTCCACTATATGCACTGCCAAGATTTTCCCAACTTTTTGAATGGAAAATCTCGAAGGCAAGGAACATGAGTGAGCAAATACTCCTCAATATTTGTGGATAAAGGTACAATAGAAAACCAGAAAGAGACAGGTGGCCTAAGAGTGGCAAGAAATAGTAAAAGTGTCTGATTTCTGGTATTGAGAACAGATGGAGCCTGCAGATATCCACAAAATGCAGAACAGGATCCTACTCAGAGATGGTAAACAAAAGTTTCCACTCCAATCATGGACCATTTGGCCATCAAAAAGAAATTAAGGAGCTCAAAAAGTTACTGATTTCATAATATTTGGGAAGAAAAAGTTTTTCTAGCACTAATTGAAGGAATTATAAGCTCTAGAAAACAAAAATATATATTAGTATTTAATTTGAATGCTGCATGAGCATTTTTAAGTATTGCTTCACATTTTTTTTATTTCCTTCTAGAAAAGAACACAGAAATATTAATAAGGAAATAGTACAAGACCATTTGAATCAATGAAGAAGAAAGAATAAAGAAAAAATTACTGAAAAAAAATCATACCTGGGGATAAAGAGTTTTAAAAAAAGCATGCTAAAAATCTAATCAAATCCTGCACCTCTCTTTGAGAGGGTTTTTCAATTTTTTATTTATCTTTTTTTAAGATGCTGAGAGAAACCTGTCTCACAACGGGAGTTTTTGGTTCAAATGAATTACTTTCACACACTAGGAAGAGATGTCAAATTGTCTGTCTTAAGAGGTTTTGATACCTACTGAATTAAGCAAGCTCCCTATTAAATTGAAAGATTTTTAAATGGTCCTGTAAAGTGCAGATGTACTTCAATGCTCTCAACAGTAGGAGAATACTTCCTTTTTCTCTTTATCTTCTTTCTGCAGAAATTACACATTCTCTGCAGAAAAGACAGCTTTGTTCTAAGTGTGGAAGATGTTTTCTAGGTAGTTATTATCTGACCTTCTTATCACTCAGGAAATGAAGCAATATTGCTCTGTCCCTGTGCAGAGAAAAGCAGTAATCATAATAAAGTCATTTCCAGGAATGCTAGTATGGATTTTGTCAAATGCACTTAAATTCTGAATTCAGTATATAAATAAATAAACCCAGAACTTTGCTTTGCTTACTTTGCATCAATGTAGAGCTATGGCACTGATTTATCTCATTAAATAGCACCAAATATTTCTACATAAAAATCTTAGTAGTAGATGAGTCAGTAACACACTATAGAGTTCACTAGCTCACTTTCCTTTAATTAAAAGATACTTACTTGAAAGCATAAATGAGGTATTAGCAGACTGATATTTCCAGTCACAGCTCCAGAAGAAAATTATCTTTAATTATTTATTTTTACTTATATGGAAGAGCACGTGAATCATTTAAGTACAAAGAAAAATCTTACTGATGGAGCACAGCAGGTATCCCTTGAAAGAAGAAGGCATAAGGCATGAATATGCATTTTGAGTAGAAGCCTGCAAAATGAGGCCTGTTCTGGTATCAGAATTTTTGGGGTTCAGACTGAGACAAGCACATGTGAGTCACAGAAACATTTTTCACTACAGATATTCAGCCAGTACATTTACAGACACTTGCTAAGCATACCATTCACAACTATCATCATCATAAATTTAGATACCTACAAATATAAATGCTGTCTTTAAGGCTCTGCCCTTTAATACAATTAATTGCTGTCTGTAAAGTCTTTAATTGCTCCACTGCTGCCAATGGCTACCAGAGACTGCTCTTTGCTCTTTCACAAGTAATGCCACCTTGCAATTCAGAATCCTTACATATATCTTATGACTACTGAACACATTAATATTTCCAAACACTGTCTTTTTACAGGGATTCCAAGGCAAGTTTTTTTGGTATCTCTCAGTTTACATGATCTAGGTAGTTGAATCTACAGCTCTTCCCTCCTGTAAATATGTAAATAAACAAGGTTTAGGCTTTCTCTTTCCTTTTATTCCTTCATGAACTATTCAAAAGTAAATATGCAAATTCTTTCAGTGAGTGAACAAGAAATTCATTAGGCAACATTTTATTACTCCAAATTTCCAAATTATTTTTGCATAGACAGTTTATAATTTGTTTCCTGAAAACATATTGAACACTTAGAACAGAACACTCTGCTTACCTATCTGATACTTTTGAATTCACATGCCTTTTTTCATTTTCTTTTTCTTTGGTAAAGCTTGGAGTTCTCAGCACACCTAAAACTCATAAATGTTGTGGCCAGTTCTCTTACAGAAATATGTCAGATGGTGAATTATCTCTACTCTATAGTCATACAAAATCATAAATTGCTAGGTGTAACATAAACATATTTACTTTGATCAAAAATAATTCATAATTCTAAGTTTTGTGGTGATTCCTCCACATGGATGCTTTCATTCTAATAGGTGTCTGTATATTTCTAGAGATGTCTGTCTTTAAGATTAAGTACTGTCCCGTGGTCAGTCACCACATTCAGATCAACCAAGATTGTGAAATCCTGGTATTGATTTGGGGCATATCTGAAAGGGAACAACACCCTGCAACACCTTGCTGCCCTCACAGCTTCGATAGCAGCAGTAAACACACAGGTGGTTATACAGAACAGCAGACAAAATATCTTAGAGAGCCTTTGGCTGCACATTGGAAATTAAACATTCCCCCAGCAATCACAAGAGTTACAAGGGCTGTGGTGGCCATGAGTGCAGTCTTTTAGCAGACTATGCCCAGCTCACAGAAGAGATTTGGATGTTTTCCTTTGCCCCAAGCAAATGTCCTGACCACTGAACTTTAGAAATGGCAATGAAAATCATCATTGCTATCTTCTCCAAACTGTTTTTCCAAAGGGCATTAAATGCATTCAAACCTTCTAGAGAGTAGGCATGAAAAAGTACAGTACTAAACATTTCCAAGATGAGAAAAAAAGCCCTTCTCTTTCCATTTGGTTCAAATTTAAGCCTAAATTTAAGGAGGATTTTTTTTTCTTTACCACCTGATTCGCTAGTCATCATCAGTTGTTAGTTTAGGCTGATTTCAATGCAATTTCCACCCAGCAGGCAAAACCAAGCCCTCTTATTCCATTTTACTGCTCTTAGAGAATTCAGTCTAAACTGATGAAACAACAGAGCATCAAGAGCAGTGTGGCAAAGGGGCAGGACACAACAGAGGAGCAAGCAAAATTAAGAACATAGAGCATGTTTCAATATCCACACATTTTAATCTCCAGAGACAAAGGAAGAAACAAAATTAAAACAGAGACCAAAAAAAAGAAAAATTACATAAAGATTATTAAACCACCTCAAATAAACAGGAGAGTGGAAAGTTAAATCAAGGTACTGTGAGGAAAGTTGAAAATTACTGGCATTACTGGCAGAAGTATGCTAATGAAACTTCAGTCCTCCAACTGAAGAGTTAGAATAAGGTTAGAATAGATCATATGTTTTGTGCATTTCAGAAATAATCAAAAAAGGCAAGCATCAAAATAATACTGCAGTTTTTTGGGTGCAAATGAACTTAAGGAAGCAGGTTTACTTTTCAATACAGACAAAGATGGATTTGGGGGTTTCACCCTTTAGCAATAGGCGCTGCAAAACCTTGCACTGTGTATAGATGTATACAGACTCCAATAAATAAGGCAGAACATCAGCCCCTAAACTGACATACTTCATTGGTAGTAAAGGTGATAGTAAACTGTTTTATCACTGAGAGCAGCCTGCACTACATATAGTTATGGCATGTTTTCATGCACTTATGCTTTCTCATATTCAGACACTATATATCTGTCCTTTGAAGCGGACTATCCAATTCATCATCCAGCTTCCCATTCACAGTTCTAAAGATACCTCAGGCAAAGGGTGTTCTCTCAGTTGATCTATTTGTTGTTGCTGCACCAGTACATTCTCCATGCACAATACATTATTTAGGGCCAAAAGAATACTATGAATAATAATAATTAAAAAATTGTTGTACAGCATTCTCCAGGATCCTCATAAACTTATCCAGCTGCATCACAAGCAGTTTTCACATGCCTTAAAGACAGCTCTACATTTATCAAAGTCTTAATACAACTGTATATCTTTAAATGACTCACTTTGAAAAAAGTAAGCAAGAGCGTTTCCTCTAGCAGTACTAAGCAACATCCCCAAAGCAGCTACAGAGCTCAGTTGTTTTGGGCAGACATGGTTTCACTAACATTTTGAGCATGTTTGCAATCTTCCTTTGATGTCCAGGTTTAATAGTTGCATGTGACTTTGATTTTAGGTTATCCAACACGTAACACTTATATACAAATGTCACGGAATTTCATCAGAGAAACAAAAGAATAAAGTTAAAACAAATTTCTAGATTTTCTCCAAATTCTAGCTTACATTTAAAAGACTGCACTCACAAATGTTTATTCATGTGCACACACGCTGGGATCCCAAAGATTTGTCTATTGAGTTCTCAAAGTTATTTCTACATTTCACGTAGTTTTACATCAATTACAAAAGTGGTCCTGCAAAATTGTTATCCATTATGCAAGTGCTCATGGCTTTGTAAAATAGCCTAACACACACCACAAAGTTAAATCAAAAGGACAACTTAGGGTTGTGCAATGAAATAGTTTTTCTTGACAGCTGACAATATTTTTTCACAAAAGATGCTTTTGCTAAAAATTCAAGTTTCTTTAGTAGAATGTCCAAATTTAGCATTAATCATTTTTAAAGTGGATTAGGACTGACAGAAGCTTGACTTGACTATCCAGAGGAATGGCAATTTAAAAAAAGTTTTATCAAATTACTTACGGAATACATCTTTTTCTAATTTTAATTTTCCATTTTAAAGCTACAAAGAGAAGCACCCAGTACAGGGAATTCTCTTATTTAGTGAAAATCGAAGTGCAGGTTTCATGAAGTGGGCTTGAAGGATTTTTCTCATGGAAAATGTTTAAGTAAGTAATTGACAGCAGTGATCTGTAATTCATCATGTGGTTTTTTTTGTATCTGCTTGTCATAAAAAGGGAAAGATAATGTTTTTGTTACTTGCTAGAAGAAATTGCTACCTGTAGGGCAAATTGGTTATAAAGTCAGCTCATATTAAAATATAGGGGTCTGCCCTGCCTTAGCTGAGTCGCCTCAAACATGTCAGCTCTCAGGTACGTAAAAGAGAGTTTATTAGACTCATTTGTGCCCTTCACAAGCTTGCCATCAATACAAATCTGAAATTTAAATTGGCAACACTTTTTTTAAATCAACATTCACTTTATGAAGACCAGTAGTTTGCCTGTTCTTGCAAGCACTCTACAAATAAAGACTCCTGTTTTTCCATACAAGATGCTGTCTTTGTGTGACTGTTTCCCACAGTGCTCAATATATATAGTCAAAATGAAATTTGACAGATTATTCAGAGTTTTTTGTTGACAATACAGGAGCCTTCTGAAGACTGGACTTCTAATTTAAACTCTCAGCTTTCAAACTTAGCACCAAGTAAGACAAATATCCCATTCTCTTACTACTGAAATGAAACAAGAGTGTAGTTTTTTGCCACAAAATCTCACATTACTTCTTTTCAATACATTTCAGATTCAAGGAATAGTGAAGACCAGAGAATAAATAGCTGAGTAATGTATTGGGCCCACTTCACCTCAGAATAAAATAGCCATTCCAGGGGTTCAGATTTATACCAAATTATTGACATAATTGGAGGAATTATATCATGTAGCTAAACCATAGAATCAAAAAACAATTTAAGTTGAACAGAACCTTTGGTCATCTGCTGATCATACTTCTAATCAGAGCAGGGCCAAGTTAAATCAGGTTGTTCAGGACCATGTCAAAGCAAGTTTTGACTATCAAGGTTGAATAGTCAAGCCTCTCTGGGCTACATATTTCAGTGTTTGATCATCCTTATGATTAAAAAAAATCCAAATATCTAATCTGAATTTGTTATCCAGAAGTTGTCCAGACTGGCTATGCAGTAGAAGCCCCAGCATTTATTTTCTAGTTAGTGCTCTGTGTATTGGTGCACAGGGCTGGTCTGGACTAGCAGTAAGAATTTTGCTTTCTCTCAGTTTTTTCTTAACAAAATTTGGCCCATTATCTACTTACATGAACTAATAATCAGCTTTCTGGATTGTTTTCCCACTTGTCCACTAAGGGAGAGAAGATTTCCCTTTTCTCAGGAACAGATGGTGAGTACTTACTAACTGCTCATTATGAGCTGAAGGCAAACATTGGCTGGGGATCAAACAAGTTCTCAGGATAACCTCTGAGGCATATGGCTGATTGAACCATTATAAAGACAATTAAATACTTAGAATGTTAAATTAGTAAAACACACCTAGTGTAAGAGTGTATTGAGCATGAACAAATACAGCCTTCTTTTCCACCTACAGAGATAATTATTACCTACAGAAAGCTTAAGAAATATGTGCAAACAATCTCAAATACCTTCCCCAACATCAGTGTTCAGGGCAAGTCTCAAACAAAAAAAAAAAAAACTGAAAATTATTACTCCTTTATACAATTGGAGCTTTTTTAAAGCTGTGTATGAAGTCTTTGACAGAGAAAGCAAAGACCTGTTTCTGATGTTGCAGATTCTATTAAACACAGTAATTGGAAACTCACAGAAAATCTACTTGTGATTCATTGTCATAAAATACAGGTTACCTTAGATGAGACTTCTATGCTCAAAGTGCTGGCCTATCATCCGACAGAAATTTCTTTGAGACCAGAAACAAAATTGTTTATAGAATTTGTATATGCTTGGTCAGAATGCTGTCAGGTGTATAGATTGTACAAATTGTACAAGCAAAAATCACAAAAATAAAGACTGAACCATTTCTCTTGTAGGGAGCATAGCAAGTAACAATAGAAGGCCTGAAGAAGACATTTCCAACAAAATTATTCACTTTTTGTTGTCCTCTTTCTCTTTGAAACCTGGATAGCGATTTAAAACTTCATTCCATGTATTGATGGAGTTCTTGATTCCAACAGAAACTTCATATAAATGTTTAAGATGCAATTGATTCTGCTTTATGGTTTTGGCATGATAATAACAGATGTTACTAATTATCTTTTTTAATGTGAATCTGATTAAATACTTTAGCAAAACATCTAATAAAGTCAACACGCAGTATTCATATATTAAAGCTTCAGTTTATTCTGTTCTCATTATCATCCTGTACAGCTCTATTATTTATTTGCCCTGTTAGAAAACACTCAAGTATTCATGATGATTCTGCTTAATTTTACTCCCCTTATTTTGAGTACAATAACATATTGAAATTAAAATGTTACTACATTAATTACTTCATATTTCTTTTTGGAAATATGCTAATATATATGACTAATATTTTCATTAAAAGACTTTGCACTTTTATATTCATACTTCAAAAGTTTCTTAGTTTTTTCCTTATATTTATTATAAGATTGATAAAAATTAAAAGCGTGATAAAGAACAACATTACATTTTTACTGAGCCATCTGAATTACTTGCTTAGCAGAATGCAGCGGAAAATGTAAAATTAGCAGAACGAAATACTAGCTGAAATTAAAAGTATACACTTATTTTTACAATCATATTTTCCTTCAAAAATAAAACTTACCTCATAGATTTGGACAGCTTTCACTCAACAAAAAAACAAGACACTCATCCCCTATTTGCTGCTCAGCCAGAGACAAGCATGAAGCAGCAGAGAATTCAACTTAATTGAGAGATAACTCCAAAGTCTAAAGACATTTTCAAAACAGAAATGCTGCAGTCTCATTTAAGAAAGGTAATTATAGTACAGTAACAATTAATGTTCTGTAGAAGTAATTCCACCCTCAGCAATATTTTCACTACCCTTAACTTTGAAAAACTCCCTATTGGGCTGAAATTTCTCATACACAGTCTCAGCCCAAAGGGTTATTTTAAAGTTTAAATTAAAATGTTAAGAAAATTGAGTTACTAAATGAATTTTTCCACTAAGAAAAATGTTCTAATTTGTAGTCTTCTAAAACTGCCACTACAACTCAGAATAATTTATTTTACTTCCTACACAGACATGAATTCAACTTACGAACAAAGCTTTTTAACGTGGACTCTGACTCCAGCTAAGTTACGTTATGCCAAGAGCTTTGAATGATGTGCAATAAATATCACCTCGGGGTAGAAAAGCTGTCACTGTCGCTTCTAGTTACTGCTCTCTGAATTATTTGCTTCGAAGTCGAACCAAGCGGCGCTTTTTGGGTGGGGAAGGAGCAATTAGCGGTGCCGGGCTCAAAAGGGGAGCCAGCCTGTGTGGTGGCACTGTGGTGGCACTGCGCCTGGCAGGGGCTCGGATCAGGTGCATAAAGGAGAGGGCCTCTTTTCCAGCTCCTTTTTCAGGACTCTTCAGCAGATTAATAAATATGAAGATTCACCTAGTGCTCGATCCAGACCATCATACTTCAAGCAATCAGCTACTAGCTAAAAATAGCTCAAGAAATATTTCAGAAAGATGTCCAAAGAGATAAGGAGTCCACCGCACCTTGAACAAATTACTACAGTAGTTTGTCATTCTTCCTAGACAAAAAGGTACATTAACCTGAATTTGCATGAGTTCCATTTAAAGCCTTTAGATAGTGGTAGGTTTCATCTGATATATAGATGTCTAGTATCAGAAATCTGATTCCTATGAAAGTACTTTCAGCTGCTGACATTTTGAAATACTCTCTTAAATCAAATTGATGGAATTTCCTTGATCAGGCAAACAGACCTAGAAGCATACTGTGTTTGACACACAGGTCAAAACGTGATCTTTTTTTTTTAACCATGAAAATTTTGAAAATTACATGGAAAACAAAATATTTTTTAAAACAAACAAACAAAGACCTTCATTTTACTAAGTCATATTTTAATTGATTTTTTTTAAGATTCATCTTCAAGTATAACTAGTAGCCAGTGGAGATGATTGTATTTAAAAATCTGTTCAAAAGTGGTCACTCCAGAGGAGAAGTTATTTTTCTAAGCATAGCAATGCTGTGAGAGGAGCTTACAACCTAAGACACAACCTGAAGGGGCAGAGAGAAAAAGAAGCGTAAAGTATGGAATACTGCAAAGCACAGACCGTGGTGAAGGAGGAAATCAAAAGAAGATTTTAAATGCAACCCATAAAGATAAACATAATTATTATGACATTTTCTGTGAAATGCAGAATTATTAACTATGCAGTGGAATAGCTTACATGTCATATGAAAAATGCTCAGATCTGAAGTAGAGCAAGACCTGAGATACACAGGCAGTAACTTGTAGTTCTCATACCAACAGGTTAAAGGTTTATTGTAGTCAAAGGGTTATTAAATTCATGACATTCACTTAGCAAGATGCATCACTTTTTAAAGCTGCTCATTTTATGGAGAAGTGTAAAAGCATTCTGCCATGATTAAATTAAAAGTCAGTGTACCTGTACATATCTTTTAAAATACAGCAGACGTCTTTGGCTCAATTTCCTGATATTTTATATGATTTATTTCACCACTAAACAGCTATCAGAGACATCCCCACCTGCATCTACCTAATTCACTAGAGATGTAACTTCATTGCTTGCTACAAGCCACGAGATCTTTTGGTATTCTTTCTCACAAGGACCTTCAGGAGTGAGTGATGGAGATTGTCGCTGAAGAGGGTAGGACACTTCTAGCCTTTGGCAACAAACCTGGAAAATGAGATTGTCAAATAAAATAAATACAGGAACAAGGCTTAAAAAAATAAATAAGTAATAGCTCCCATGCCTTGGGAAATTACCTTTATTCACCAGCTGAATCAAAGGTTTTTTTGACCCTCTGAAGTGAAAGACAAACTGCGAAAAACTATTACTGGAACACTTTTTCTACAACATTTGTTCCTTCCAATATGTATAGAGTAGAACAGTCATTAAGAACGTGAATACTTTTAATCATACCCATCAAATGGAAAGTCACATGTCACTAAACAAAAGGTAGACAGGTAGGTTTATAAGCTCCATCTTTTTTAGTGAGGATCAGGACCCAGAAATTTTCAAAGTGCAAGAAAACATTTTGCTTTTGATGTGAAAGAAGGGAAATGGGCTTTCCTCATTCTAAGAAATATGCTAACTTAGCTATCTGTGGTGTCTTCCAGACTATGAAGATGAAGTGAAATAGGAAATCAAAGGTTATGCATTCCATGCTAGAGCTATGAAATGTGAGACTCAGCAATCTACTGAAAATCATCATCAGAATATAACCATGATGTGGATACAGACTGGACAGCTTTTGAGAAAACATGGAATAGTTTACCAAGAGCTATCTTTGGCATGGCTATAATACAGCACCCTTGGTGTAATCAATAGTAAAGCACTCTCATAAATAATTAGATTTACGAACTGAAAGTCCTGACCCATTTCATGTCAGCATACAATTATAGCTTTTATGGTTTCCACAAGCTATGAAAATACAAAGGAAGCATTATCATTGCATTATAATCAAATTTAAATTAGTTTGGTCACAATTCACCATGCAATTTAGTCACTGTAGGTGAATGATCAGAAAAGGCTGTTGCAAACCTCAAGCAAATGGAAATAAAATTAAAATAAATTATAAAAATATAGGACTGGGATATTAATCACAATATGAATATGTCACTAATTTAAGATATCTGGGAGGGTTCATGGTTACTACAGTATATGACATGGAAGAAAACCTCTGTGAGTCAATATGTAAGAATGCCTGGTACTTTTCTCTAGGAATAGTTTGCAGCCCTGAACAATGCCAAAGAAAAAGCCTGCAGTTACACAAGATCATTAAAAGCCTGCCCTTTTAGCCTAATGCAATGCCCAAATACCTACTGAAAACACAAACTCTCTGAGATGAATTTTGGATCTGTTAAGGGTGAGTTTAATGGAAGAGGAGTCATGAGGGATGTATACGAGGAAACACACATAATTCTGGTATCTGCAGAGAATACTACATGCTTAAAGTCTCTTGCGAGTAGCAGCTCCTGCCATCAAGGTTCATGTGCAGCCAATCAAGGAGGAAAAAACTAAGATTCAAGAGTCAAAAATATCTAAAAGATGTTCATATGAATTATGAACCAATGCAAAGTACACCTGCAACAGTAAAGAGATGGGCCAGAAATTTCTGGTGACTAGAGACAAGGAATAAAGAAAGAATTTCATAGTCAACAAGGCTGAAAAAGACAGAACTCTAAAAAAAAGACTCTGCAGCTTGTTGTCTTTACATTTTAAAGACTCAAAGATATTAAGTATTCCTCACTAATAATAAAATAAAAGAAAGTATCTCAGGCAAATCCTAGGTGATCTAAGTTCCATGAATGGAACTGTTATTTGCACCATATTCAGCACAGTAATGACTTAGATCCAACCAGAAAAATAGACTGCAACTAACTCATGAGTTCTTCTCCAAACTTCTGTTTGCTTCAATATGAATTGTGTGTTCATCAGTTTTCTGCTAAATGCAACTTGCAGATGCTGATGCAGAAGTGATCAGCACATCACCATTTCTGGCCTTGAAAGTACAGTGCAGAAATGTTTGGCTTTCATTACTATAAGAAATAAAGTACTTACAAGCTATTTCCAATACATGGAAACCCCAAATGTCAAAGATCAAAGGATCATTAAAATATACTAAATTACAGCTGTGCAATGAGCTATTAGAATGCTATTTGTATAAGCTCAGTGCTTGAAAATGAAGAACACTAATGTATCATCACTCTAATTCTCATTTAGTCCTCTCAGCATTTATGAAGGCAAGGAATCACATAAATTAAACATCCTTAAAGATCTACCAGGTCTGTCCCAAGTGTAAAAATGCACTCGGGTCTCCTCCTGTAAATCTAACTGGGGGGGAAGGGGATGGTGCAATGAACTTTCAAGTTTGCTACCATGAAATAAAAAGCACTGAAAACATCAATTGATGTCCAGAATTTCTCTCACAGAAAAGGTTCTTTTCAAATTATGTTCACGCAGCCACTCTTCACCCTATTCATTTCCTCCAAGTTAGCACAAATCTTTCACTTTGTATTTACAATAAGAATTATTTTTACAGAGTCAATCTTCCTGGCCAACAGTTTCAGTTATGAAAATTACCATAACGATGGTAACAATATATCTAAAATTCCTTTTAAAATTAAATGAAATGTATTTTTTTTCAGTCTGATGAAAGACCCACTGTTTCTATTTCAAAATGCACATTTAGAAGGAATATATTTGCAAACCCATTCGGATCCATTGACCCCCAAAATGGACACACACATTGAATTTTAAAGGCAAATAAACTTTTCTTTTAAATTAAAAAAAAAATTACAGAAAAGTTAAGTTAGCTTAGCATCTTGACAAAAATCTAGGTGGGTTTAGGATGACTTGCTAAAATGGAATAGGTAGGAAACAAGCTTATTGGCTACTACTGGATGTTCATATGAAATCCAATTTTTTTCATGTTGAGTTCTTTCAGTCTCACGCATTATGTCTCACAAAGTTGTTGCAGGGCATATTAGGCTCTCAGATAAGCCTGAAAGTTTGTAATAGCCCTACCTAGGACATTAAGACTCTAAAATAAATGGGCAACCTTGAGTAGCAGATGAAGCAAGAGATAGGAAGCTATTATGATATAGCTGAATAATCCCGTATTGTGTGGTGTCATTAGACAGGTTTGCTCATTTGCAGTATGAGGTCAGCAAGTAAAAAGCAGCCACCTTCAAGCAAAGCTTTTAATGAAAAAGCCTTGGTTTCATCCTGGTTCCTTCATATCAGAGGGCTCTATTTTTGCCCAGTCATCCAAGATTCAGACACCAGCGCCTCCTGCCTTCCACCTGCATGTTTTGGACTTTGCCTTTCCACCTAGGTTACGTCTTTTCATCCCATCTTATCTCTAAGATCTGCTCTCATTTTATCTCTGCTCGGTGGCATACCCAACAAATTATCATGGATATATTTTTATTCACTTTCAACAATTTAATCTTAATTAAAATATTTACTAACCTTGGTAGAGTACCAGTGTAGTAAGTTGCTTTTTTTACAAAATCTCTTGAAATCTCTCTGCTTACAGGAGGCAGAGAACATGGAAAGGACAAGAGTGTGGGTAAGTGACAGCGACTGGAGCTAGCCATAGTTCTTTCTTCCCCTGTAATTCATTATCATCTCTATAAGGGCAGGTAGCAGCACAGATCCCAGTGCTTCAGGAGTATGGCAGATCAGCACTAGCTTCCAGCATAAATCAGCTCTCCAACTGGAGAAATTAGCTGCATGTTATTCAATTCACTGCACCAGCATCTTAGCGGGCACTAATTGACATTGTATATCTGTTAGCATGGCTTGAGCACAACATAGGCATTTTCATCTCCTCTTAGCTATCTTTCCTTTCAGGGACCAGTCCATGTTAATGATACTGAGTTAGAAAATAATGATAATGAGTTAGAAAAGTTTTATCAATAGTGTCATAGGTCAGTATTTCACCTGCTCAGTGAATGGCATTGTGATGGTTACAAAATGGATATATACACTTCAGTCACATAATCTATGATGACCACTTTCTTCCACTGAGTAAGCAAGGCCCTTTCTCTCTGATAGTGTTTCTAACCTTCCAATTAAAAAAAAATAAAACAACAAAACTTTAAATTATGCTGTGTCCACACATAATGCACTCTGGCTCATTCACAACCTCATACCAACATTTAAGTTCCGACTTTCTAGACATACCAGGTCAACTCCTAAGAACAAAGCCTTAGCACTTCAGAGGGCAGAAGTAAAAACCACCAGGTGCTTTTGACTTTTTACTTGTCTAAAAACTACTCAGAAAATAGCTGCTGGCATTTTTTCTCATGGATACCCTTTAAAGTGCTTGCAAACATCAGACCCTCTGATCTCAGAGTCCCACCTTCCCCAACCTTCTGCTGCATGGACCAGCACAAGGGCTGATTTACAATTCTTATACGTAGTATTCTCCAGATCATTATTCCAAGCTGCTTCTCCAGATACAGGCAGTTGAATCAAATCACAGAACTGCAAATAACACAACTTCTCAACAATTTCAGAGTACTTTTAAAGGGGCTTGTTATATTTAGATATCTGTGTAACTGAAATCTCTTTAAATACTGTGAGCAAGTTTTTCAGCAATTTTTGGTGGAGACAACAGAAGGAAAGAAAATATATGATTAATTTAAGTGTATTACTTTCCATTGGGCCATGCTAAAAAGCAGAAAGTTATAACATTATAAACAGCTTATAAAACATGAGCACAGAATCCAAAGTCCCGTTCCAGAATCTAAAGGTTCACTCATACAGCTGGAAAGATCTTAAAAAGCCTTAAACCTGCCCTCAGAGGTATCTAAAAACACTGTTTGGCAATACCTAGCTATTTGTCTTTTGCAGTCAACTACCGAAAATGTTGAGAATTTTGGTATGCATTAGAAGGACAAGGAACTGTAAACTACTTTCTGCCCCTTGATTAGGCTGACTTGTGTTGTTATGAGGAGATCTCCCAGTGAAATTAAGTAAGTAAACTTCACATGGAAATTCTTGTAAAGCAGATCTTGGTCCCATGTCCAAAACACAGTGAGAATAACTTTAAATATTATTAAAATCCTTTTACTATAATTTTTTATTTATTTATCATCTAATATCCATTATTCAGTCATTTGTAGCTTATGCAACAATAAATATAAGGACCTAGTAATCCCAAGAAATTGGCTGTGCAATACTTTTCCTCTTTACTCACGTGTTAGAGCCCAAACCATGAAGAGAAGCACATGCAGCTGTTACCCTGGGTAGCCCACACTAAGCTCAGTTAGCACAGGAGCTGTAAATCTCCAGCAAACAGGCTTACAGGAACACAGAGAAGGCACGCTGAATGTAAAAGACTGAGAGCAAATCACTCCCTGGCTGGGGTCTGCCAACAGCTGCAGCCATTCCAAACTCAGCCCATTGCTGGGCTTGGTGCGATGCTCAGTGTGAATGCAAAGGCTGACACAAAATCCTCAGGGAGCTCTCATAACAACTGTGCATTTTCCTTTCCTTCTGTAAGAACATCTTTATACCTCAGGTATTTTTACAAGCATTTTGGGCGAAGGTCAGCAAATCATAAATCCATTTATTTATTTTTTAAGACTTCAAGGTGAAGTTTTCAAAACAGCATGTTTTACCAGAAGGAATCAGAAGATGAAGAGTTATGTGAGGGCATCACATAGTTGGATTCAAACCTTTGTTTTCTCCATCCATATGAACAACATTGGTTTTCCTTCCTGTATGATTTATAGCAGTCTCCTCATGGTCTTCATGGATCATTAGAAAGTGCAATGGCATTTAGTAGATGTTTTGTTATAATGTCTGATATGTCAAATACTCCAACCATACTCAGGATACCCAAATAAACAGTTTTAGGCAGGTGTTGAGGTTTTTCAAGTATAATTTTTAAAAAAAACCCAGTCCATTTCAAGTGAGCAGTAAGTTAAAACTTTGCATTATGTTTACTGCAATATCTTAAAAGCTAATCTTAATGCTAAAATGGAGTAGAACCATTTACTTTATAAATTTCAAAAATAATTTATTTTCATGACAGATTATCCATTCACAGATTTTTAGTAATTATTATTTCTCCTTAAGCTGTTAATCACTACAGACCTTCTCTGGTTTCATTAAACAATGAAATGTGAGAATTTTATCCACCCTTTGCTTAATAAAAAGGAAAATAAAAAGCAAAATCACAGTGAGTAAGCTCTTCTCAATGATAGGGGGGTGGAAGAAAAACCTATATTTGAGCATTTACAATTACAATATCTGATTGTTTTGGAAAGTGTGTTGGAACATACCCACATATATGAGAAATCTCTTGGAGGAAAGAATTGCAAATGAACAGCATCTGAATCTCTTTGTGTTTTTTGACCTATGCTCCAAAATGAAGTCCAAAAACTTAGCAGCTATTAAAACATAAAGATATGCATTTTTAGTGTACTTACTGATTAATATGTAGAAGGTATATTAATGATAGGATTATTAATACAGCATCAGTGCTATTTACCATGATGTAAAATTCTTTATCTTCCTGAAAAACTTGATCAACCAATAGCAGTGGTCCTAAAAGCAAAAAATATACATGGATTATATGGAAAAAATTAGTGATTGAAGAAAATTAGTTCTTTCATCAAAGCTCAGCCATTTAAGTATAAGAGATGCATCTCCAGCTTATGAATCAATAATGTGAAAATTTGCAGTCTATGATATTGAATTCTGCACTGGCTCTTAAAAACAAAAAATGTAAAGTCAATAAGAAGAGAGTGGAAATAAATCTTGATTTATCAGTAAACCTTTTAGTGTTCTTTGGGGAGCTCCTTAATGTTACGTGAAGTCTGAAAGTCAGAAAATAGATGTATGTTCCATTTAATTTGTCATTAGAATTTCAGGAAGTTAGTAAATAACTTTTTAAAAATACGGAAAATTGAAGATTGACTGAGAACCCAACAGTCTCTACATCAGAAGAAACTGCATTTTTATGTCCATCAATGTTGACCATAACAGAAGAGATTAAAAAGTTCAACTATATTATGATGATATTAAAAAAAAAAATAAAATTTGAAGATAACACAAGCATATGACCCTTGCAAACACAAGAAAGCATGCAATAAAAATTTTTCAAAGGTGGCCTTCAGAGTGTCATGCATTTCAAAGAATTCACACAGGCTTGGGCTGTGTCAATGGGGAAGCAAACCTTGAGGAATACTCTAGACAATGTGGAAAACACTGCTCATGGACACACCAATATATCTGAAAACATGAGACATGAGCTGGCTTTGATCTCATAAGGAAGCAGGGAGAGAAATAAATACATCCCACAAGGAAATGTGATGGAGTAAATCGCTGATAATATCAGTTTTTGCACTTTAAGCTCTAAAAAAACCCAAACAGGACAGTCAATTAATCAATTAATCAATTCAGCCCTTCCAGTGCATCAGTGCCCCCTCACCCATGATTGTCTTCAGTCATAGTGATCCAATATGTGTGAACAGGTCTGTGGCATTTGACTTGGTGTCAATCTTCCCCGCATTTTAGTGCTGCAAAGAAACAGAAGGAGCTTTGGAAGGTACAAATCAAGGGGCTTGGAAGAGCAAAGATCATCCCTGGCACAGCTTTAGGAATGGGGTAAGCGCAACTGAGAATTACGGCTGAGATAAAGACAAATCTAGAGAAAGCTGGGAAAAGGACTAAAGATTCCCTGCAGGGATAACTGGAGTTAATGCTGTTGCTGGCAAAAAAAAAAAAAAAAAAAGGAGAAAAAAGAGAAAAACAGAGAAATGCTGTGTGCCTTCTGGCAGAAGAGATTAAATTAAGGACATGGGAAAGGCAGGACTAGCTCTAGCTAAAAGCTGGTAAGCAATCTTGTACTCAGGAAAATGCATGAGAGCAATGTCTCAGATTGAAAGACAGGAATTTTAAAAATCCAACCCTCCCTGGAAGGAAACTAATGAAGAGCCCATTCTCTCCAAAGTTCATTGCATTCCCAAACTTTGAGACAATTCCAAGTACCTGAACTTCACCACTTCTCTGTAGATCTATTTCTCAACCTATCCAGCATGATTTTTTTTTTGTAGCAGCTGACAAAATAGTTCTGAGGATCTATCCCAGTGTAACAGTAGTTCAGCAGTAATTCAGTAGAACCATGACACTTAGGAGACACTTTGCTGCAAAAAAATGGAATACACCAATACAGCTGACTTTTTTTATTCCCTTCTACACTCCTGGGACAGACCATAAGAATTAAGCTGCATCACTTGCATGGGTACATATTGTCATCCTACCTCACAGAATATGCAAATGAAATCAGCAGCAATTTCTGCACTTCATACTATGGGTCCAATCCACTGTTCCACACATTCCCTGCTCTGAAATCACAGCAACTCGTTTTTCTTCTGTTTTGTTTTTTTCCAAAACTATCAGCATTATTTGCACTTATAATCTTATATATTAAAATACGAATGAGAACTAACTAAATGAATATATTGCTATCTTACAAACTGGAAACTGTGGCTAGCAGAGCCAAAACCATCCATAAAACCAACCACAAAACAGAGAACTAGAGTTCATATTCAGCATCCTCTTTGGGGGAAACACCAACCACCACTCAATCACAGAAGGGATAGAAAACCTGTACAGTGCATTTTTATCAGTTTTTAGGCAGACTAGAACAAAGTTTTTCAGTTTCTCTCAGTCTTTCAGTGTTTGAATGTGAAGATTATGTCACAGAGTAATGGCAGAAGATGCAGCAAAGAGAAGGTGTCGCACTTGGCATGTCAGGGTAGACTCCAAAAACAGGATTTGATTGCTTTATGAGACAGAATAAGAGGGGGGAAAAGGAAAGAGGAATAGACAGCAGTTATGTTTCAGTAGTTTCAAAGCTTGTCAGCAGCAAACATTTCAGGTGAATATCTGTACACAGCAGAATAAAATTCCATTAATTCTCTCTCTCCCCTTCAGTATGATTTAGCAGTTGAGTCCAACTCCATAGTTTTTAAAAAGCATCCCACCTTCAAGGGAATTGAAGATGCACCACAAAAGAAATTTGATTCAAGTAAAATCAAAACCACAGGAAGCAACCCCACTAAACTTGAATTCAGAGTAAATAAAATTGAAGAGAGACAACAAAAAAATTGATACAAACTTCCATTGATTTCAGCATGCTTTGAATTTAGATCTTTTAAACCTAGATATTTCCAAATGGACAAATTAAATAAAAATTGAGGAACAAGATGCTCAAGTAAGAAAGCAAACCTGTGACTCTTCTAACTTGGAGCTTAGGCTGAACTAGATTTCATAATGTGCAAGATCTTAATTTATCTGAGTATATACTTCATTTTGTCACTGTCTGCATGGAGAGTACCATCATTGATTACCTTGCCAGGAGAGTCAAGATAACGAAAATTAAAATTCTCATATAACAGATCTATTCAAATTAACCTGTTTGATGAGAAACAGCATCAAGATCATGGTTTGCAAAAGCCAGAAATATTCCTTGAAGTGACTTAAAATAAATAGTTGTACTGTATAGCATCTCTTGAATTCACTAAAGTTAGGAGCAAGCTCTTAAAAACGAATGCCATACACTTTGAGGCGAGAGTTATGAGTTAGAGAGGACAGTTCCTATTTTTGTATGGAAGAATAAAATAGTGTTTCTCTCCCAGATCCCAAATAAACTCAAAAATCTTTAAAAAAAAATTCTCCTTGGTAATCAACTCACTATAAAACTGAACTAACCAAGAAATATTATGGGCTTTGGGGCTAAAGAGAACATGTAAAAAGTACATCACTGCTTCCCCTCCTTATGAAAGTATCACTGAATCCAGCAACAGGATAGTGGTTAGACAGGTTCAGAAATACAGACAAAAAAGTTCAAGTCACAGAGGAACAGAAGAAATATATATGAGAGGAAAAAAAAGCACACCAACAATACAACCCCACAGTCATGGAGCAAAATTAAATAAAGCACAAAATAAACCATGAAGGGAAAGCAGTTTGAACCCCAAGTAACAGATTTTTTTTTTTTTCTGTGGACAAACAATGGGGAATTGTGCATCAAGAATGCACTCAGGTGGGTTTTTTTCCTACCTCTGAATGCAGCTACTGGTTCAAGTATCAGATAAATTTTAACTACAGCATCTCTGTTAAGACTATCTGTATTGCTCAGGGACTATATTTACACAGCCCATAATTTTACTTATTAGCATGATAGGGCAGCTCTTTGAATCAAAGTCACATTTATGCCTCATTGAATAAAGTCTTAAATACTGCCAGATATTAAAATGTTATTAACACATGCGTAAGATGTATCTGGTACATAATTAGATTCATTGAGAGAGCTCATCTTAATCTAAAGCTCACTGGATCTAAAGTAAGGAAAATTTGTTGCTGCTTTCAAGCTTAAATAGTTCTAAAACTATTAAAAAATAGTTTGAAATATTTAAAAAGTTCTTCACTACACAACATTGCCCTTTTTGCAGAGCCTTGATAGTCATAGCAGAGCTAATGAGTGTTCTCCTCTCCAGAAGACTGACACCAACAAGAAGGGGGTTCAGAGTGGCAAATCAAATGCATGGATTAAAAAATACCCAGAGACGCTTTCTGAGTGTAGAAAGTCAAAGTACACACATAGAAAGCATTACAGCACAACAGGAAACATAAGGGTAACACTCCTCTTTCTGAAACAATATTCAGAAACTGGAAAATAAATTAGGGAATGCAGCTGAAACTAAAGTCTATTAAAGCTACTATAAATTCCTCTAATGCTTCAGTAATCACTTCAATATGTGTCTTTTTAAGACTCCATTAAACACATTGTGAGAAAATTTTGAAATATAATCTTAGCATTGGCTAAACACTCTTCATCTCCATTTTAAAAGTATGCAAAGAAAATGAAAAGGGGATTAAATAGTTCAAAGACATTTAGGTCCAGGCTTTTGAACTTGTGGTACCTCTAACAGCAGAAAAAAATTGCAAGTGTCCCTGAAATCTGGGGGAGAATAGATTAGTGCCTATATTTCAGTTTGCAAACTCAAGGATTTGTCTGACAGAATGCAAGATGTCAATTCCATACATCTCATCTGAGCTCCTCTGCATCAGCACATTGTCACTGCACACCATTATTTTTTATTAATTAAGTATTGCTTGTGTGCCATGTCATTAACCAGATTCAGATACCATGTCATCCTATGGAGAGACTGATTCAATATTGACACAGAGTGACATTTCCATCTACCAAATCACCAAAGATCTATTTGCTTTGAAAAGACTAATGAGTGATGGAGAGAACTGTTAGTAAAAAGAGAAGATATAAGCTGTTAATGCAGTCAATCATTCAGTCCTCTGAAAATATAATTACAAAATTAATATGGACTCCTCTACATAAGCATGAAAACACTGAGATCACATAGCTTATAATGCAGCCAAGATTTGGCTTATAGCTCTTCAAGCATCACTTGCCACCATGTAGTCATTAAAGTCTGATTTTTTTATAATTTTTTTTTTAATCATATCTGTGTTCAAGTAATCTCATCACTTCCCTATCTGGAATGGTATTGCTGTTTTCTCAGTAGTCTGAGTGTCTTCCTTAAAGACATAAATGTCACAAATCCTCCAACTGCAGCAGTTGCTGTTGCTCCTAGAGTTCACAGTAACACTACTTTCTTTATTTGTAGCTTCCGGCTTCTGTTCTGAAATAAAAGATGCCTGTGTTAAAAAAAAAAAAAAAAAAAAAAAAAAAAAAAAAAAAAAAGAAAGAAACTGTCTTTTTTTTCTGTGCAGAGTACTCAGCCTTCACTTTTCTCTCACCTTTACTTTCTGCCATCACCTCTGTTAGATACTTCCAGATTTCCAATAAACTCCTGTGTGTTCACCCACGCGCTGAACTCCATTCGTTATGATTGCTGCCTTCATGCTCCCTTCCTGCCTCTGGTCACAGCTTCTGCAAAGATCAGCCTCCTCTGGCCCCTTTTGTTGTTTTGTTATTAAAAAAAGCATCACACAAGCAATGGCAGAAGTAGTGCTGAAAACGAAGATGGAAAAGCATCTGATAGCTGGAAGCAAGGTCAGCAGGAATTGCTTTTCCAAAGCACCAAGTGGGCCCTCCCTTAGAAGGCAGAAGTCTTCAGTACTTATCAACTCAACAAGAAAATGTTTTTGTGGATTTATCTGGGAAACATTTAGTTCTATGAATTACATTTCTGGCTTCTCAATCTTACAGTAAAACACATGGCGTTGGAAACAGTAGCACCAGAGTCAGCTGCCAAGACCATTTTTGGAATAAGTCAGTTCTTTTCCACTCTTCCTCAGTTATAATTGTGTACTCTGCACTACTTTTTAAGTCTTTCCAAGACAAAAGAAACACGTATAAGCCCTTTAACAAGCTGTAAAATAGTAGACATTCATAAATTTCTACAATTTCTTGTAAAGATAAAATCTGATCTGCCATGGACACTCTCTGTGCCCTTCAAGAATTCAGTGTGAATTTTGAATATCATCTCCTGTTGATTTCCATGCACAATTCAATTCACTCAAGTACAGTATACAACTATCCTTTTTCTATAATCACAGAAGCTAGGTTGGTTTGAGTATAATAATTACCTTTTTCATTTAAATTTTCATAGAATTACAAAAAAAATATG
Organism: Melospiza georgiana; assembly: GCF_028018845.1. NCBI lineage: Eukaryota > Metazoa > Chordata > Aves > Passeriformes > Passerellidae > Melospiza > Melospiza georgiana. Next base: position 1,096,282 of record NC_080434.1, read on the forward strand.
ATTGAGAATTATACCATGCATCTTTCACATAAAGGGAATATCTATTCTTTTCACTTTATACTCTGAAAAATTGAGTTTATTAAAGCCACCACTCTCATTAGTTTTTTTCTATATGTTGTTTTTATTCTGCTATATTAAGACACCGCTTTTATGATGTCTAAACAAAAACTAATGCAGTTGTAGGAACATGAAAATAAAATAACAGCCCAAAAGATAGATATTCTTTGCACTTACAGTATAGAAGTCGCATAAGCTACGTGAACACGTTAAAGAGATATAAAAGAGAAATCAATAAAGAATTTACTGCAAACTTTGCCCTGTTTGTTGTCTCAGTCACATATCCCAGTTTTCCCCATAAGACAGAGGCAGTTAATTAAATCAGGGCCTAGCACAACACTGCTGTATTGATATTTTTTATTTTCTTTTGAGGATATCTTGACTTCTGTAAAACTATAGGCAGGGCCAGTTCCTATTTTGTCTGCAATTACTTGTACTCAGAGGGCAAACAGAACAAAAGACTTTGATTTTTTTTTTTAAATGTAATTTTAAGTTTTGAAAACTGATGCTGCCTGGAGGCTATAGGGCCCTGAGTGCTACTGTTGCTGTATTTAGAGAGCTTGATAGAGCTTAGAACTGTCTATTCTCAAGGCTTGGTGTTGCTGATGTGGAGCTCTTCTGCTCCATTTCAACATTTGCAACTGGTCTTAAAGCACTTTTCTAAAATTCAGAACCCATCTGAAGATTCCTTTTTTTTTTTATGTCATTTTACTGAAGCTTTGCAGCACCTATTTTGTCTATTAGAAATGCTCTGAAGTCTTCATTGCCATCACTGGATATCTGTCACTTGAGCCTTTCAGATTCCAGGAAGGGATTTCCTCACCATCTCCCTCCTACAGTTATTTTAGCTTTAGCTGAACTAAAATACTAGAAATGGTAACATTTTGTCCTTAATGAGACTGTGAGGGATATTGTAGTTATGTGTTCCCAAAGTGGAAATTGCATAGCTCAGGTCAAACCTAAGCCTTCTGTGGCCCTTTCAGCCTCAAGTATAGGGACTGCAACTATGTGGAGACACTGATTATAACAAAGAGTAATTATTGTTACTTTGCCATATGCTCAGCATTGATTTGTTCTGATCACCTGCTCTGCCAGTAGAAAAGCTATAACTTAATTTCCTTTCACCTGAGAACTGGCTATATTACATTTATATTCTCATTTGCTTTTGCCTCCCTATCTTGTTTCTAAGAAAAAAAAATATTCTCCCCACAGAGACAGCACTTCCCTTTCAAATGTATAATTAGCTCTTGCTTTCATTACTCACTCAGCCCTACTTAATAAAATAAGAGTTTGCCCCCCAAAGACATATTAAACTCTCAAATATCCCCCAAGATTCAGAAAAAAACCCAACACAATGTACACTGGAATGGTTTTCTAGTTCAGCCACGGCTGCTCAGTTCATGAAACAGTGAATGATCTTTTACTATTTGGAACAAAAGCAAAAAGCTTAAAGCTATGAAAAAGTACTGATTTTGCCCCACAACTTCTGATTTTTAAAAAATCAGATAATCTTTAGTCAAGGCTAAATTTTAGCACTCCTCTTAAGATTCACCACCATCAGAGTAATTTAAAAGGTACTTTTTAAATTTTTCTTTCCAACTGGCTAAGCAAATAAGCTCCGTATGGATGTTGCTTTTCTGTAGAATATTTTGAATTGCTCAAGTGATGGAGACACAGGTGGCTAAAAAATAAAGCTGCCAGAGGAAAGAACTTTTATATTAGTTGCCACAGGACTCTTCACTATGCTGACTCCTTCAAAAAGTGACATATTCTGAAAGGAGTCTCCCGATCAGTCTTTGAACTGTTTGAGTTTCCTTTGCAAGGACTGTGCTTTTCGTGCAGCAGCCAATAATGTACAGAAGTGAACAAAAAGAATTCCATGCTCTTGCACAGATCAACAGGAGCCAGCCCTCCTCCCACACACACTAAATGTTAAACTCTAAGCATCAGTGATCCGACCGCTACTTTAAACGGAGATTTCAGAATCAGAACCACAGAGTTCAGCAATTCTTAATGTAAAAAATAACTTTAAGGTATTTTGGGAGAAACTGGAACCTTCAGAAGATAGAGTAAGGATTCCCCCTAATGGAGAAAATGTAAACTTTCCACAGACTCTACATTTTGGCTTTAAATCATCAGGGAATGTTAGTGATATTTTTCATGTATGAGGAGTAGTTGCAGTCTTACTAACATCATTAAGGGCTGCTGAAAATAGCCATTATTAAGCTTGAAGTGACTGCAGGAAAATAAAAATAAAATAAAGGGGAAAAGTAGAATGCTTTATTTGTCGTAAAGTCAGAAAAATTAACCTATTACTAAAATTAAAATGTGACTAAATCAGTAACTGGCTATACAAGCATTATACCTGTTGTCCTGGCCTCATATTAATTGTTACTACAGTCATCAGAGAACTTCCTAAAGACCCACTAGATATAATTTTGATTTCATAATGCTGCACTTAAGGTGATATCTCATTATCAGAGCATGGTCTGCCATGCAGGTTGATCCATTTGCTACAGTCATTCTATTATCCCATAAGATGGTTCCAAATAACAAACTAGAATCCAGATAAGGCCTCCAGATTTTAAACTGCATATATTACCAAATATGAAACTGCTTATTTTTGTACTTAAGTTTCATATTCTATTTACTTGTGGATGGATTTTTTCAAACTCTCTTCTTATTAATGTTATTTAAAATTCAAAGCTGAACCACTGATTGCTTTGGGGCAAAAAAAAATTTTAGAGTTCATTTTGGAAAGCCATGTTCTAAAGGTACTTATATAAAATATTTTGTAGATTTTACAAGCAAGTTTTTCACTATGCAGACTTTCTTGAAAGCAGCTATACCTAAAGAATAATTCTCCTTAGTAGTATCAGGTTATCATGTAACCCTGTGTAAGGAAAAGCCAGATCTTAGAAGAACTGTTAGGGTTCTAAAATTAAAATCAGAACAAAAGTTAGGATTTTAAAGCATCTGTTAGTGTTTTAAAGCTATAACCAGAACAAAAGTTTTCCAGACTTACTTCCATAAAGGATACTGCAATTTTTTGACACTGTTAATCTTGTTCTTTCACCTAATACAATCACAGTATATCTATATACAGATAGTGAAAATATGTTTATGAAGAAAAAGATAGTTCATCCAGAGATGAAAATAACCTTATTACTTCAGTCAATAAGGCATTATTTGTTTTTTTTAGAAATGGTAGCTATTAAATATAGCTAATTTTTTTGCCATTTTTGTCAGTATAAAAAATAAGGGTGCTTTAATTAAAAGCAACTACCTGAGGGATTTTTTTCTCTTCCTGTGAATGAGAAATGTGAATAAAAGCCTAAGGGCAATGGGAAACTGGTTGATATGATGGCCACATGATACCCTGTTAGATTCACAGATTCTTCCAAAGCATGCAAAAGCAGTTTAAAAAGATAAGTTGTAGTAATCTACACTTAAAATCTATAGTTTAATACCCAGTAACACTGCAAATAACAGGCTTACTCCTGAAAAGATGATGACTTATGGATCTGCTATTTTCTCACTGACCATTCTTCCTATTTTAAAATATAAAATAAATGTAAGCAAAATTTTCCAGGGTTATCACATACTTTGCAGGGAAAAGCTGCTCAAGCTATGTCTTTCCCAGAATGCTAAAGACATTTCAAAGGAGTGAATGTAAACCAGGGGAATTCTTCAGTCTGCATAACTCTAGAAGGGCCTGCTTAGTCAGAGAGGCTGTCTTTGGAAGCACAAATTTACTTGCTTTATTCCCCAGAACCTGTCCTTGGTATCAAACCTGGCTGGCAACAGCATCAATTGCACCCCCTAACAGCTCTTTATTAACTGCTTCTGAATAAAATTATATTTTGAGTTTGCTTCTCACAGATCAGTTACGGGGATTGATGTAAGCTGCAAAGCACAACACATCCTCCCCTCCCAAAAACCACAGCCAACAGAATAATCTGATGGATTCCACAGATTTATATTTCACATGTGAAACTCAAACAGTGCTTGCAGGCAGGTATGTGGAAGTGTATAAATAAAGGTCCAAAGAAAAGAGAAGTTAATATGTGATGGACTGATTTTAAAATCTTTAAGTCAAACACATGTGTAATGTAAAGACTATTTAGATTTGGATTCTGGCTCATGCCATGAGCCCAGTTATGATCCTATTTTCATCACTTTGTTTTAATGGAAGGAACTTCATCCTCTGATCTTTTCTTTCACCACAGAAAGTAAGAATTTTCTGTGTGTTGAGAAATCTACAACATGATCAGAAAAAAATTTCCTGTAGTCCATGAAATTTTTCAATAGCAGGACAAGTGGAGGAAGATAAAATTATCTTTGCTACCTTATGATTCTTGCATTGATTCACAATTAAAGATTTTTTTTAAAAAAACCTAATTGTTTGAAGGCATAAAGGAGAAATGGTAGTAAATATCTATGAAAATTTAAAAAACAGCATTAAAGACATACAGGAAAAATCAGAGGAAAATCAAAGTAATTATTATGCTATTTTTTTTTTTTTTGATGCCCTGACATCAAAAACAATTGCTTAATAAATGTAGAGGAGAAGATCATAGCATTCACATTTGCATTCTCATTAAGCTTTGTTATTTTGCAGATTAAAAAAAAAGGTTGAAATATTAGAATATTGTAAATTCAGCTTTCTCTGTAGACATAAATTCATCATACAGCATGATGCTATGGATTATTATTCAACTGGATAATTTCAAGGCTTGAGGGAATATTGGTTTTCATTACTACATCCTGCATAACTTTGTTCTGGGGAACTAATTTGCCTGAAATTGAATCATTTAATTTGAGGCAAAACAAAAGAGGCGAGATCCTTCCTTTGGCTTTTGGAGTTTTTGCTCGCAGCACAAGGCTGCAGAAAGATCCCACCTGGTGTGGGAGGACAGCCAGGGAAATTACGTGTGTCCCAGTCATGGCTGATGCTCCCATTCAGCTCTCAGTGAGGTCTCCAGCGCTGCTCCTCCTCTGCTGATCTCACCTCTTGGTCTTTGAGGAGCCTTTCAATCCCTTCAGATCACCATGACCTGTGGCCTTTTGTGCTTTCTCACTCTGTCCAGGCTGGCTGTTCACTGTTCCTGGTGACACAGTTCCAAAACTTCCTGGGGATAACTGCTCACTTTGTGCTTGCTCTGCACCTGTCCCAACTGCAATGTTTGGCACATTATTTACCTTATGGCCTGCTAAATGTTAAATCAGCAATTTGCTAAATATGCTTATGCTAAATCCATATAACCGTAAGGCAGTAATCAAACAGTTGATTTAGCAATTCAGCCAGTGTCCATCTTGCCTTTGGAAATGCTGAATATATCTGTGCAAGGCTGGCAATTCATCACAGCCCGAGTCCCCTTCCCTTTGCCTTGGTCCACGACCTCCTCCTGCTTTCAGAGCTTTTCCCTTACAAATGCAGAACTTTGCAGATACACAAAACCTGAGGAGGCAGCTACCCCAACATAGTGCAGGTTTGAAGCACCTTCTTATTTTGAGGGGTTTTTACATAAAAAATATTTTGTAAAAACACAAACATAAAAGCCAAAACAAACTGCTGAAGGCAATCAAGTTTCTGGTGGACTGAAACGTGTAGAACTTTCACACCCATGAGTATATCCAAGATCACATGCTGCATGTAAATGCAGTCATTTTCATTCTCCTGAATATGAACACAAAATAAATGGGAAGCAAGCAGAAAGAGCAGGGCCATGGACAGCAAGATGTGCAGGAAAAAACAGCAACAAAAGCCACAGAGAGGGAGAAGCAAGTGGGATGGATGAGAAGGAATTTTGATTTCTCAGAGAAGGGTGAGTGTGCAGAAAAGGTTCCTAAGAGGCCACTTAGGAGTACATCTGAGCAAAACTGAGGACAACATGTCCATTCAAGGTTTAACCCCCAAATAAACTCAGTCACTTTCCATAGTTCATTGTGGGGATTAAGGAAGGATGGAAGATGAAGAGTCAAATTCAGATTAGTACAGAACTGTGTTGTCTGGAAATGAGTCAGTGAGAAGACAATTGTTTCAAATTATTTTGGCTCTCACCATAATACTGTCTTCAAAATTAGGGTTATTTATAATATTTCCAGAATTGCATCTGAATCTTAGCTCTCTAGTAAGTCTGTATTTCTTTTGCTTGTAGGAAAATGGAATGCAAAGGTGCAAATCATACAAGATAAAAATAGTCAAAATATGCTTGCTTCATCTAATTAATGTAATTATAAATAAAGTATTTAAAAATAACTGAATTTTTATGCAAGGCAATTTCGCAAGATGTTTTCATATGCCAGACAGCATGACAAAATACCAGATCTGAGAAGTTACTTCTCTATAAAAGCACAAAAATTACTGTGATAGTATGGTTTTTCAGCAGTACATGAAACCTTATACCTTCTTTTTCACTCTGAAAATAAAGTGTCTGTCTGAGAAATCCTGAACAAGGGGTCTGCTAGGCATATCTAGGAGTGTTTAGAACAGCAGGATGCTGCTGCAGGATGCTCTGCATGGGAGAAGGACATGACAGGACCAGTTTTGGTCTCACCTTCTCCAGAGAGTTCTGAAGCAGGTGGAAACCACTCCTTGTTCACCAAAACTTACGCCATCTGAGAAGCACTTGTGCCTTTGCTCACATTAATAAAAGTGACATCCACAGGGGCAGGAGATGTGTAACAATAGAAGGAAAGGACTCACATAAGAAGATAAATGAGGCAAAGGCCTTAGAGAACTGTGAGGGTGAAAACAGAGGAAGATAAACAAGAGAGACAGGTGGAAAATATTTTGAGGGATGCAGCTGGAAACATGCTCTTGGAAGGAGCTGCTCCAGGCAAGAGGAAGGAAGACTGAGACACAAAGAAATCCCAAATGAAACAAACGAAAAAAAAAAAAAAAAAACAGGAAAAAAACCCAAACAAACAGAAAAAAAAAACCAAAAAAATAAACATCACCAACAGACTTTAAGTGGGAAAAAACTGAAAAACTGAAGCATTCTGTTTCATCTGGTGATGTGTGTTTCAGGCAGCAGAGGGAGTCTTTTATTCAAGGGAGCCACATTCAGGTCCCTCATTTACCCTCGAGCCTGGTATTTGGGGGATAATTGATTTAAAGGTCAAGGCCAGCAAAGCAAGAAAAGATTATCCAGCAGAATGTTTGCTCTTTCTTCTCATTCAGGAGGGATGGAGAACTAAGATCTTTTGCCATATAATCGTCACTAATGTTTTCTTCCAAAAAGAAGAAAAATGTTAATCCGTGCTTATCTTTCCTCATCTCAGCATTGGTTTGCAAAGGCCTTGAATGTTTTCAACAAGAGGTAGTAAAGATTTGGCTGCAGAAGACAGGATTTTTTTTTTTTTCCAGGACATGAAACAGCAAGTCTTGCAAATAATGGCTATTTACCCCCAACTCTTTGCACTGTTGCCTCCATCTATGTACTGTTGCCATTAGTATTGAGAGAGCCATTGTTCATTGTAAGAAAATATAAAAGAACGTCATTATAAGTTCAGATTTCTACAGTGGCTTTCTAGATGGGTTTTGATCAATGCAGAAGGACTGCCTGAAAAGAGAAACACTCTCCAAGAGAGTGTATTACACAGAAAGAGAATGCCCTGACACTGAAAGGAACCTGGGGAAAAACCATACCTACCACTAGGCTAGACAAAGGGCACAGGTCGAGGCCTTTTCTTTGAAAACACTGATTAATGTGAGGTCCTGTTACCTGCTATAATCATCGTTTTGTTCTGAGTGAAAGCTTTTCTACATTCCTAATTTGTCTTAGGGATGGTAAAAAAGAAAAAACTCTCTACCTCAGTCCAAGAGTGAGACAGTTTCATTTTGCCTTCAGCTCAAAGTGATGGATACAAAGGATGCAGATTGTTGAACAAATGTTAACCAAGTGATTCCCGTGACAAGCAGCCCCTATGGCTCACATCACTCAATAATTTAATATTTAGCTTGATAAGAACAGGCATTTAGTTTGTTTATAAATAAAATGTTATTGTGGCAGAGCTAGCAAGAACAATTACATTCTGTAAGAGAAAAATTGATACAGTACAATACTTCAGCACAATGCTTTAACTTTCATCAATGCTCCTTTTAACCTAACTTCTAGAGTGTCGGTGGCCATAAATTTTTAAACTAAAATGGGATTTAAAAAATAAAAAGCATTTTCTTATACAACTCAGTGTTTGGCCACCATTTGATATTTTCGACATTCCCCAAGCAATTCATGGCAAATAGTGACATGTAATAAAGATTAAATAACATTTGCCATTTTACTTTCTTTAAAAAAATTGAGAAAATGCTCCCTGTCCAGGTTGTTATAAAACCTCAACTGTATCAGTTAAAGCCAACCAATCTTGATAACATAGCAATGCTTTTCTCTTCCCTTCTCCCTCCATATATATATATATATATTTAAAGTCAATTATATATCTTTCTCATACTTAAAGCTCTATGTTTCTCACGCAGATGGCATTTTTTTCAGACACTTTGTCGTCTATGAACTTTATCACAAATACTGCAACTTGCATGGAAGTGCCCCTTATGCCATGCAAATCCCTCTAGTGATCTCAACGAAAATTCCCCCATATTTTGTCCACTTAAAAGACCAGAGGAATCATTTGGTTCCACCACAACACACACTTGGTAGCATTTAGCTGCTACAGGCAGTACCAGAAAGCTATACAGAGAGCTAAACAAGCCAGCTTAAATACCACAAAGTAGCATTAAATCAGGTAAGCATCCCATTCTTGCTGACTATGAAATAGAGACAAATGAAAAATGAGACCAAGGAAGTGAAAAAGATTTCTACTCTGTACTGGACGAGGTAAAAGTCTTGATACAAGTTACCTGTCATTGCCAGCAGGAAATGTAGATTTTGAGTTGTGTTTCTCTGCATTTCACATTTGTGAGCTCATGTCAGAATATTGCAATTCAAACACTCTTAGACACCAATTGCATGCTTAGACAGGGCTGCACTATGTTAGGAAAAATTTGTGTGTACAAACTAACAGTATTGACACAACACAAAAAACATGAAACTTTATTTAATGCATACTGCAAGTCATAGGATTATTTTCTTTTGCTGGTTTTAAGTTTGTGCATGACTTTTTATTTTATCAGTTAAAATATTTTCTCATAAGACCACATGCTGCCTTTAGGTCAACCAATTTAATTCACTGATTTACATTAATCTGCGGTGAGGTGGAGCAGAGGAAAACAGATATGAGCCCATGACATAGTAGGTCTGTTGTATCCTCGACTTGCCCCCATGCAAGACATTTCCTCATGATGTGTAGACAGCTCTGGACTTTTAAGGGGAAGGCGCCCTTCAACAAGGCCAGATCGAGTCGCAAGAATGTGACTACAGCTATCTGCAAACCTAAATGCCATTTTCTATCCTTTCATTTTCACTGAAGCTTTGAAGTAAATACGAAAAGAGCCAGAACTGAGCAAATTACCCGAGGACTGAAACATTTTTGACATAAGTCTCAAATGCAGTTCAAGCCTTTTATACTTGTTCTTTGCTGTTCTAGTTTTGTTTCATCTCAGAATGTGAGTGATGGCAGTGATGATGGAAAGATTGGACAGCTGGCCTCTATTCCCTGTGTTGGATACAGACAGAAGCACTGTGAGATGCCCTCTTTCAGGAGCCTCAGAGCCTGTGCAGCAGAAACATTTAACTATTTCTTTCTGAAGGAATTGTGGAACAGGAAGGATTCATTTCACATCCACTACTTCAGCAGGTTCTGTATGCTAAAAGATTTCATCTCTAAGTGAAAAGGCTGTAATTTCAAACCAATTGCAAGTAATGTGCTGAATTTGCTGCGCCAACATGAGAAATTCTCAAATCCCCTTACTGCCATAAGTCCCAGTAAAAAGTTGCTCAGCAATCTCAACTTTGACCCATTCACAAAACATGGAAAGATGGTTATATTGTAAAAATTATGCACTAAATCTAGGATAATGAAATTTGCAATGAAATCTGACTTAGAGGTCAAAGCAGTTACTTATTCCAAGTATCATCCTCTATAAGGCGGTTTTTAATGAATTCTGTTTCTCTTCTACTTTACCAGTCTGCATTTTGCTTCAATTACCACCAACCATATGTCCTATGGCATAAGAATAAGGACTCCATCACAACACAAAAGGATGGAACCAAGACTGGACTCTCATACTTCCTGCCTCAGCACCTTTAAAATATGTAGAGTAAGGTAATTGGTCTAAAAAACCAATTTATACTTCCCCTTTGCATCAGGCAAGGCCTGAGGTCACGCCAGAAAGTGCATTCAGGATGAGCAGGGACAAGAGAAGAGAAGGCACAGGTCTGCCCTTGGCTCAGGTAGGGGCTGAAGCCCAAGCCCATAAAAAACAGTCCATGGGTTCTGGGAGGGGCTGGGCAGCGCAGAGTTTAGCTCTGTCTCCCTAAAACATCAATGATTATCCATCAGAGCATTGTTTGCACTAATACTTAATAACCATAAAAGGCCAAAATATTTCACAGGTGAAAATAAGACAGATGTTAAGTATTGTTTAAAAAACAAAAAATACCAGCAAAATCATCTCCTCCTTTTCTTATTCAAGTAATACTGGATAACAAGAATTCCCAAAAAAAAAAAAAAAAAAAAAAAGTGCAGCAACTATTCAGATAGTGACATTAGTAAGTTATTGTGACACCTTTCTCTCCTGCTTCCCATTTTTAATGTGGCTCCTGAAACTAAAAAGGCAGGTGCACAGAATCCAGCCTCAGTTTGCTAGTAAACAACATCTAGAGCATAAGAACTGATATTATGTAAGACAGCAGTGATAGACAGAAACTTAAAAGGAAACAGGATAAAAATCATAACTACACACAGAGGCCTCTTGCACAATTGGCATCTAAGGGCTAGACTCAAACTTTGATAAAGAATACAATCCAAATTCCTTCATTTCACTGTGATGCCAACACCTGACATGGTAGGCTTTCAGAGATTGTGATCAGTTCTTTTATTCTTGCAGCACATTAATCTTACTTCAGAAAAGGTGTGGCTTTTTGGTTTTTTTGAAGGTCTTTGTTGACTATTTAATACTTACGTTCTATTGACAAAACAACAGTAACTTCATGTGGGAAGAGCCTCTGTGCATACTGTTCTTATTCCTTTTGAAATATCATCACCTCTGAGTTCTTAGACACCTGTATACTAGTAATAATACCCAACACGGGTACATGAATTTAAAAAAAAAACAGAAGGAAGCCCTGCTCCAAGGAATGTACAGTTGCTATACAAATGTAGGGCCAGCAAATGGGTAAAATACCAGATTAGAGGACTACACTACCCCAGGAAATGAAGGAAGTTTTTAACTTGAAGAAGCAGAATAAGAGATATAAAAGCAGAAGAGGTCATGTACTGCTTGTGCCAGATTGCCTGTGATATCTAAGTTGAATTTTATTTTATTGGTGTTACTCTTAATACTAGCAGCATGATAATCTCTTTATACTCTGTTGCTTCTAACAGCATTTTTCACTGCAAAATATTAAAGCAGGCTGTTTTATTATTAATTTTTAAACCATTTGCATTTATAGCTTCATAAGCTATAAATGTAAAATTCTCCATATGTCAGAGAGTTTTACCAAATTAATTATAGCCTACCTGTAATATCTGAAGCACACATATGTTAAATCAGACATAGGATGTTGTGGGTCAGAGGGTACATTGGAAGGTCCTTTAGTCCAACCCCCCTGCAATATGAATGACCAGGGACATCTTCAAATAGATCAGGTTGTTCCAAACCTCATCCAAGCTGACCTTGAATCTTCTCAAGAATGTCACACCTCTAGGCAACCTGTTCCATGGCTTCACCACTCTCATTAGACAAGTCTTCTTCCTTCTATCTAATCTTATCATCCCTATTTTAGTTTAAAAGCATCACCCCTTGCCCTATTGCAGCAGGCCATCCTAAAATCATTTCTTATAAGCACCAAATCATTTTTTATAACCACATAAAAGTACCTAACCATTTCTTTAAGTGCTAAAAGGCCATAATCAGGTTTCCCCAAAGCTGCCTCTTCTCCAGAGGTGCTCCTGCCCTTTGATCACCTCGTGGAGCTCCTCTGGAGCTGCACCAACAGGACTCCAGGGCAGAGAGGGAGACTCCCTCCCTGCCTGCTGGCCATGCTCATATGTGGAATATAAAAATTAATGCAGGGTAAGGCTGCTGCCCAGGCTGCGAGTGCACACAGCCAGCTCGTGTCCTGCTCTTCATTCACCAGCACCCCAAGAGCACAGAGCTCCTCACAATTCTCATTTTCTGAGCGCTCCACAGTGGAAATTAGAACCAAATTTCCTAATTTTTTGATCCTGGGATTGCAGTTCAAAAGTAGGCAATTCTGAACAAGTGGGATTCGGAAAAATTAATAAGAAAAATAATGCAACATATGTTTGAAATTTGGACTGAGATCATTGTTCAGCTGAAAATAATAGGTGCTCTTTTCTCCACTCTACTAATTGAGAACCATGGCTAGATAACACAATTTAGTTACTTATGTGCCAATAAAAGACCTTTAGGTTATAATTTTTCATATTTCCTATAGCAAATTGTGTCATTTCTTCTAGAGAATTGTGGATGTCTTAATTTACCAGACATTGCAACTCCTATTTATGTTCAAGTCCAACCATGAGAGAAAGGGAGTAGATATGTGTTGGATCAAATTCCCTGGAGTAAAACAGACTTTCAAATATTGCAGGGAAAAATAACCACACAAAAGCCCTTCCCAGAGATGTAGGAGTCTCAGCAACTGGGGTCCACTTTTCAAAAATAAGTTATCCCTCAAAACCAGGTAAGTAGCTTTTTTTCCTTATGAAAAGCCATAAAGGACAGAGGAAAAAGGAAGGAAATGAAAGGATAGAGACTTACTGATAACATGTTGTGGGAAGCAAATACTTTTTGGATTTCAGAAAGGCTGGTGGCCAGACATTCAGATGAAGATTTGGCTAAATCTGGTTTTTTAACTCAAGAACATTGTTTCATCGTGGCTTTTGGCCAGGATTGAGTTAATTTTCTTTCTAGAATCTGGCAAAGGGCTGTATTTTGGGTTTAGGATGAAAAAATATTGATAACACATTGATGTTTCAGTAGTTGCCAAGTAGTGTTCATACAAGTTGAGGACTTTTACGTGTCTCATGCTCTGAGGAGGTGCCCAAGAAGCCATGAAGAAGCATAGCCAGGACAGGTGACCCAAATTACCAAAGGGGTTATTTCAAAGAGCAGAACAGAATGGATAGTAATTCCCAATGAGGGATATTTTTTACTGCTCAGGATGGAGAGAAAAGAAACCACTTAAAAGGGCATAAACACAGAATTTGCTCTTTCCTTCACCTCTTCCCATGGTTCTGTGTTTTCCTTCAAATCCAAACACATCTGCCAGAGGCAGAAACCACCAGGAGCAAGTGATTCCTCCTGTCTTTGCCATATCTCCTCTGTGACAATGGCTAGAAACAGAAGAAAGTTACATGGAGAATATAACCCAGGCACAAAGGCAGAAAGAGAAGAAAAAATATCTACATGCAGCTTAGGGCGTAGACTTTCATGAGAAACCTAAAAGGGAAGCTAAACATTGTCATAGCAGCTCCCTTCCATCAATGAAACGAAATAGTTAACTTATGCCATGAATTCTAGCTGAGTTTTGATTTGCTGAATTGGCAGCACAATAAGTTCACCAATTCCTGGAAAGCCATTTATTTAATGTGCTTGGATAGCAGGGTAAATAAAAGTAGAAGCTTATCATTCAGCTTATATAAAAACAGAGCAAAGCCAGCTCCAAAACATTTCTCCATATCGGATGGTCTTAAATCTGTTATTTTAAAACCAGCATATTTTAAGTTCAAATGCATTTTTGAAGAGCTCATATGTGGAATATAAAAATTAATGCAGAATGTTATAAGTGATTTTATGTATTGTGGATCTATTCTAGACAGCTGTAACTGCTCTTAGTCCAGAGACATTTTGTGTGAAATACAATATTTCACTTAGAGATGACCTATTCTTAAAGGTTTATAACAATAGACAGCTCTATAACATTAAATCCAGATATTTTCTATCCACTTTTAATGCCACCTGATCACCTGAAAATAGCTGTTAAGAGTCATCTTGAGCTAATTTATATTTCTTCTGGTTTTAACATTCGCATTTCTTTCGGCAGAGACTAAATACTGACAACCCTGTATCTTCTTTCCCTTTCTGTTCAAACTTTTCTGGCAATTAACTAAACCTCTTTGCTTCTTTTTCCTTTCTTCGTTGTCGTGCACAAATCCTCATGCCCTCCAGCATTAAGTCACCTTAGCTGCCTGCTTTTGATAACTTGATTTCACTTTCTAGATTTATTTTTGCCATACCAGGTTATTCCTAACATTCAGTGTTGCTTGTTGTGATACATTTAGTAACAAAATATTTAGCTAAAAATATATATTTAGCTAAAACAGAGAAATGCTATATTCCTGACCTAATGTTACCGACCTTTTAATTTTCCATATCATCAATATGTTTACTGATGGCTTGCTGTAGAGGAATATAGAAAATACAGGTAGATCTTCATTCTTTCTTAAGTAGGACTTAGCATTTCTTACGGAAGTTGTACTATATAAATCAGATTTTCATTTTTTCAGTTGAGGCTCAGCTCTTTCATACCTTCCATGCAACATACTGTCAAGTATTCATCAAGTGCTAAAGATATCCAAAATGAGTGATCATAACTGTTAGCACAGACAAAAAAAATTAAGCAGATAATTTGTTGTGACCAAAGGGAAGAGTTCAGGGTTTTCTTGCAAATTCTCTATGCATTCTCTTTTTTCTAGTCATGTCATAACCACTTTTGTTTGTCTAGTCTGCCAGACTGTTAAAGCCAAAACGCTGAAGTTGATAGCATGATAAAGCTGAATTGCCACCTCTACTATCTTTCTCAATTATTTGAAAGATGATGTTTATAAAACAGATTTACAATTGGTAAATTATATATTTTACAGCATGTGCCATAAAACAGATGGGTCTGCCTGGCACAGTTACAATTAGTGAGAGTGAGGCATATGGTAAATCACTCAAACAGTGGCAACTCAAAACAGTGAATTCAACTAACTAGGGCCCCATTAAACCTTTTCAGACTGAAATTAGTATTGCTAGCATTGCCATTAGCATTTGTAGCTAAATGCCAGATCTGCTGTTACATTTTCATGCCCTTGAAAGTAAAACTGCATTTATGGGCAAAGCTCAGAATGTAAATTTGAACATCCAAGGATTTGCTCAGTTAGTAGCTCGAATTTGATGAGCATTTCTCCTTCAAGCTCTGTCCTGAACTCAGAGAGCTCCAGCTGTAAGCTCTTGTTAAACTGACTCTGTGTGCTTAAAACACAGGCTTGGAAATTGCCCTTGTTTTAATGGATATCCTGTTTTGGAAACCTGATGTTTACTGAGTAACAATTTCCCTTGAATAGCTCAGTGCAGTTATCAAGCAAAAAATGAAATACTTTTGCTGTTGCTTCCCATTCAGCTTTGGCAGCCTTGTCTCCATCTGTGGGTGGAGGGAGGGTGCAGGGTGCATTCTGGATTGTCAGGGGGTGAATATTTTTGCCCTGCCACGAGGCTTTCAAAGCCTTAGCTTGACTTTTTTTGTCAAATAAAACTATTTTAATACTTGAAAGATCTTGAATGAGGCTTATTAGGTAAAATAGATTTTTAAGCTAACTAATGTAAGGGCTACTCCAAAGAGGTTTTATTCCATGTTTCTTTTCAAAACCTCTCTTTTCCTCTATTTTTCTTGAGATGGATGTAGTCTCTAGATTTTTTGTAATGTATATTTATAGTTAAATCTATGATCTTAATTATGATATGGAATCCAAACACAGAGAACATGCATGCCTTTCACCACTCACCAACATTAACCATACAGCACTGACTTCAATAATCATTTATATTCTTTGACTTACAAGGTATAATAATGCTGTAAAAATAAGAATGATTCTGATAACTGTGTACTGCTTCATCATAGACAATGAAGAATATTACAAAAATGCAGGTTTACTGTAAAGCTCTGGCTCTAAATCTCTGAGAAAATTACTTTGCCTTTAAGAACATTGCAACAAATTGGGATTTTGTTCAATTTAAAATTAAATTCACCTTTAACAGCTGAGAAGGGATTGAATTTAACTAATAGGTTCATTAAATTTGGAGCTTTGAGGCTTGTTATTTTAAAAAAAATCAAAAAGGCAAGCTCCTGAGAAGAAAACTTTGCTAGTAACTGGTCAAACAACATTACCTGGCATGACAGGAAATCAGCATGTGGCAACAAGCCAACTTCTAAAGCTTTCATCAGCTGTTTTAATCACCAAAGATTATTATTCCAACTTTAAGAAGCTTATGTGATTTATCTTCGTGGGTCTGACAAAAGAAAGTCAGCAGTCATTGTAAGAGAGGCACTGCTATTGTACTCTGTGATATTTTAGACTGTCAGGAAGTAGTACAAGGTACATGATCCACTCTGTGTAATCCTTACATTCCTGATTGTATAAGCCTCAAGAGAAAAGCTCTATGTGACGATGATCACATACTTAAGTGGGAAATTGAACATCATTCAGGACCAGTGTTCCTCACATTTCTTCAATAAAATAAGTACACGTTATGAAAATACAGAAGAATCTATGACTGAAAGAAGAATGTTCATTCCTCCCCTTAGAAAGGTTCCCACAGCCATGGTTTCTCAGTAGTCTGTTCATCCCTTTTTTGAAAGGGCTACTGTAAAGGATTTATTTGTTAAGAAGCTTGTAAGAGAAATAATTGATGGACTTTTGGTAAAAAACTACATTAGAATTTATGAAGAAAGTCTGTCAGCTTTCAGTGCTTTCCATATTTTTACATCATCCACAGACACAACTTTCAAGTACATTGTAAAATCCGTAATTGAGTGACCATGCAAAGCCATCTGGCCATTATTACAAAATTCCTACACTTCTACTAACACAATACTAACTGTGATAGTAATGTCTTTCAGGGTACAGGTCTACCAACACGTTCACAACCTAGAGAGCAGACGGCTCTGGCATCATGTCAGACTAACACAACACTAACTGTGATAGTAATGTCTTTCAGGGTACAGGTCTACCAACACGTTCACAACCTAGAAAGCAGACGGCTCTGGCATCCTGCCTTGTCAGATCAAACAGACTGAGCTCCAGAGCAAGGGGACCGCACACAAAGCTGCCTGTCAGCACCTTGCCCCTTTGGGCTGGATGTCTGCAGATAAAACTCCTCTGCCACTCATAGCTGAGAAAACAGCATACAGCAAAAACAGAAATCATATCAGACCCTTGAGGCTCAGTCTCTTTAACAGAGTAACATGAACAGGAACAGCTTAACTGAGAATACATGCAGAGTAATGTCTGCATTTTGAACTGAAGCGTTTGGCCTTTCCTCCTTTATTTCAACTTCACACTTTTTCATCCTTGCTTGCCCTGCTCTGTTTACCTCCATCACACATTAATTTCATTACCACTCTTACTCCCCACAAAAAAACCTTCAGGCTGATGTTTCCTAGCATCATATTGCTCCATCTTTTCGTCCATTATTACTCTTTCTAGATCAGTCTACATCTTTGTTCCATCAGAAATTACAGGACAGTGAGAGGAGGTGGAAGCAGAGTCTGTTTAGGTGCTTTGCAGTTGATAAACACTGCTGCAATTCATATACTTTGTACAGATTTACTTTTGCCCATCGTTGTGACCATTGAAATATTTGTTCTCCTCTGTCAGTTCCCTCTTTCACCTGTGGTTTAATCCCCTTTCATGAGGTGTTGGGACATTGCTCACACACAGGAAGCTCAGCTCCAAAACTGGCAGCTTGCATTTTCCACCTGTTTTATACACATGAATACAACCCACTTAGCAGCAATTGCAGTCTAAAGTGAGTGTATATAAAAATGTGCCCACACCAACAGGCAGAAGCCAAAGTGGTGACCAAAACACTTCATTTCTACATTTTTTGAATTGTTTGGCAGCAATATTGTGAACACTGTAGTCACCTATCACAAAAATCTCTGCATGTACACCTTACAAAACATAAAAAGAGAAATCTTGTGGATCTAATTTCTAAATCTCTTTAGTAAAAAGATTACCAGTAAAGAAAAGAGATTTTCATGATAAAGCACAACCTATTTGTAGTTAAATTTCTGTAAATGTAACGTGAAATCATTACCTTACCTGAAATTGTTCAGAATTTACACAATCTGGCAAAATCTTGTTGTTACACATTTTCCTGAAAACCTTCCAACACATTCAAACTTCAGCTTCAAATTACAAAAAGTAAGCTACTGGGCAAAAAATTATGAAACTGAGCAGGAATAGCCCTTGCTATTTTTCTCACAACCATTAGTGTTACCACGTTTGCATGTCTCATGGACAGGGGGAGAGTAAAACAATGGCAAACCTGACTACCTCCTTGGTCAATGGCAAGTGCAAATGTCACACCCTCCCCTTTGAACACTCCCAGTATCTGCAGTTTAGTGTCTAATTGGCATTCACTATCCCTTCATCTCCCCTTGCTCCACTACAACAGTGAGGAAGCCTGAAACAGAGCTACAGCTTAATTACATATTTCTGAAAAAAAAAAATTACTGGCTTCTATTTGCCATGAGAGTAAATAAGTAACATTTATCCTGAGTGTTATTTTAAAATTATGCAAAGTCTACAACTATGGAATTAGGTTGTACTGACATATTGTTAGCATCCTCTGTTTCATAGAATTTACTTGAGACAGTCTGAGTTGGAAAAGCACAAATTCACATATAAAGGTAATTATACATTTTTAGGATATTAGAACTTAAAATTTTCTCATACACACCAATGTATGACACATTGTTTTCTCTGTGTTTGAATCAGATTTCCCACAACCAAAATCATCTAGGATTACCATTAAACATGTACATGGTTTTAAAGGAGGCTAATCTTACTGCAGTTTGAAGTAGATAGGGTGAGACATTAAAGTCTGCATGAATAGTGCGTTTCCTATTAGGACTCCTGCAAGCTACCTGTCCTCTGAGGCTCCAATTTTGCAGCTGTCATCTTTCCCAGCATTTGGGCAATGAAGGAATCTTTTGTTCTGCTGAAAAGTGGTGCATTGTTCCCTGCTCAGGTGCCCAGAATAAAAAGTATAAGGCAGTACAACAAGCTTCTCTCCAGACTGTCTTGATGTTGGGTTTTTTCCTTTCCCTTGTGGAAGATTTTTCTCTGAATGAAACTTTTCTTGCTCAGGCGAAGAAAAATTGCAACTTCATATTTAAGGTCTTGAAATAAACAATATAGATTTCTAAATATTTTTAAATTGCATTAAGTGTGTAAGACTTACCTAGTTCCTTTACAAACATAACAGTAAATTGAATGGTTTTATTTTGCTTTCTGCATTCCCACAAAAATATCCAGGTAATTTCCACACATTTCCAAAACGCTGTTCATCTACTTTTCTTTATTCTAGCACCTAATGAGAAAGCCCAACTCTGCTCATTTCCCGTGGCTTGATCCCCTCTAACTGCTGCAGGAAAGACTTTCATAATTACTTTTGGCCATTTCATATACTCTTTTGGTCTCCTCTGCCTCACCACCTCTAATTCATTTGGGCTGTGGAAGAAATTCCCTGTGAAACACATTCTGTTATTAATTTCTCTACAAGGTGGGAAGAACCCTCTAGAAAGAGATGAACATTTCTCTACTCTGAAGAAGAACAGTCTTCATGCTCAAGGGAAAGAAAACATCCAGCTGCAGGTATAATAAATGAATAAATGAGAGCTCAAGGAGATGGGAATCTGTAACTCACAGATAGCAAGTCTGCATTGGCATATTTGCATATTGGCTTTCATCAGGAATTCCCTTTCAGTGTAAATCTCTTCGTTTTTCTCAATTAACATGCTTTTATCTGTACCAGAGCTGTCCCAGACCACATAAAATGGCTCCCTTTAGGTGAACTAGGATATGTGCACCTTGATGATGCCAACACAAACTTGGGTCAGAGTGCTCCAACCACAAATTGGCATAGAGACATGGGGACCAGACTAGACCTAGCCTGAAACAAAACATTCAAAACATGCACAACATGGGTTGTGGGTGCTTAGAAACAATTGGTTTTCTTTCTAGAACTATATTTGCTTTGCTGCTTATTACTCCAGCCATAGCGTGACAGAAACAGGCAACAAATAGGCCTTACTAGAACAAGTGTACTTGCAGCAAAAAGTGTTGCACATCATCTGATGAAACTGTAAATGCCACACAACTACTAAAGCAGAAACCTATTACCTATCAAAAATACAGTTATCAGGAAGAGAGTTAAGGATAAACCACCTTTATTTCTAGTCTGTCTGGGTGTCCCTTTCTACTGAAAGACTCAGTTATTCTTATTGTCATTTCAATTTAAACTGATCCTTGTGAAAACACTTAGAGGCTTTTAAAAAATCCAGAACTCGTTATAAAGCAAATATCTATGTACACCCATCTCAAAGTCTTACCTGACCGCAGGACTCTTCAGACAAGCACTGCCATGGGATTACTGTATCAGCCTCAAAACAGCACTCAAAAGTCTGGGACACCTCTCACACTGCAGAAAGAAATCAGAAGGAATACAAAGCATATGAGTGATGCATACAGTATTAAGCTCTTTATCTAATTTGACCCTTCTGAGCTCCACCCATACAGATGTGTGTGCTCTGAATTAAAGGACATGACAGGCAAAAGTACTTGTGATGTAATTTATGGTTAAATACAAACTGTCAGCTGGGTTCCTAAATACTGAATAAAATGAAATTAAATAAATCATGCTTAATGTAATATATTCTGAACTTAATATTAACCTCTGTGTCAGGAGAAAGTGGTGAGGTTCTTAAAGGCTATTGCATGTGTTTCTTAGCTGCAGGCTGAGCATAAGTTCCTGCTCACATCACTGCTTTGCCTGTTTTGTAGCAGGGGATGGCACAATGCATGGTGTGAAATCCCATCAGCTCAGAACAGCAGTGAACTCATCTTGACCTCAGCCACGTGAGAAACAGAAGGTAGACACAGGTCATTAGGTAGTTAAGGCTAGCACTCACTGCTAGCAATATTTAGTATTTGATTATGTTTACCCTGACAAGCTAGAGAGGCTATAAAATATGGTTATCATGAAAGCACTTTTGAAAGATGCTTTTCTGAACGTATGATAATTAGCTTTCTTTACCAGCAAATATAGATCCAATTTATAAAACATTCACAGTTCTGTGAAGCGATAAATGGCTTCTGCACCTGTTACATTAATTAAAGTCCTTAGATAGCTGCAGCTACTCAAGCTCTGCTATGGAGTCCTCTGTGGAACATTTCAATAACAAACACTCCCAGTGAAGAACCTTCCTGTGTTATCCTACAGTGATCATGTAGATAGAAGTACAATGGTTTTGCTTGCAGGGTATTTATTTCCCATCCTCTTCCTGTGGTTTTCCAAAAACCTGATTACTCGTGCAAACTGCTGCATATTTTTCCTGCCTGGCTGATGTTGTTTTCTCCCAGCTTGCAAACTGCTTATTGTTGGATTTGCTTACTTTTGATGCCTGGCCTACAGGTGCTCAGAAGGTTTTCTATAGCAATTAGTGGATTTATCTTTTAACTCATTTATTGCTAACACTAACTAACCCTTCTTATTAATTGCCACATTACATATTTCAGATAATGAATTTTGTAAAGTTCCTTAATATATTGGAAACACAAAGCTAGCAAGATCAGCCACAACCATACATGGGAATGGTAGGTGGAAGAAAAATTCTTCAGCTGTACAAAAAAGATAGTCCTCTGCTAATAGAATTTAGGAAAAAAATACTAAATATTACTCAATACAGGGTTTTAGTAATCCTGCCTGACAGGGTTTCTTTTGTAGTTCACCATCTGAATGGATGAAAGCCGTGGAGCCTTTCCTCTTGGCATCTGACTGTGACATATCTACAGGGCAAAAAGCAGGCTAGCTAGACTGTCACCTCTGTCACTCACTATTTTCAATCCAGATCTAGTGAATGAAATCCAGATAAAGGAATTTGTCTTCTGCTGATTAGGAGCAGCAAGTCTGTGATGTGAGGTATGAGAGAACTGATCTTCCCTGCAGTTTTGGCTGTCAGACAGGGCAGATGCCAGCTGGGTGAAACCCAATCTCATGGCCACCAGAAGGGGCTTTCTGCTCCTCATTTCTGTCTCCACCAGTGTGCTCCAGCCCATTCCTTTGCATCAGTGGCTGTGTGGCTTCAGGATGTCTCAGCTCAACTGACAGATTTGATAGAAACCAACTGATAAATTTCATAAACTGATAAATCGACAGCTGGAACAAACCAGTTATCAGCAGTTTATCAACTGAAAAAATTGGCTTTCTGTCAGCAAGTTAAGTAATTCATCCCATGAACATGACTCCAATGAATTGATTCATATTGATATAGATGGCAAACATCAAAGATGTGCCCTTCTGAAACTGCTGTGTAGAGTGAGGTGTCAGCGTGTAACTAGCAATAAGGAAAAGACACCTGTTTGGAAGAATGGCACATAATTAATTGGTATCTGAAGACACTTCAGGGTGATTTTAGTGAAAAGTTACCAGTACAATGAACTTACATTCTGAATTTGCAAGGAAATGCAAATAAAACATGTATTACCTATTTTTGCCTAGATAATAAATGTCAAAAAAAATTGCAAGGTAATACAAAAAATGTTTTTAAAAAATTGTTTGTACTTAAACTGGTGATGGCTACAAGTCTTACTCTTGTAATTTCCTAAGGTGCTTGTAGCATCCTTGAATAAGAAGGCTCTGTTGATGTTTGAAAGAAAGCTCAGTTCATCTAACCATTAATTATTCCAAGAAATTTAATGATTGCTAAATATACACAGAAAACTAGCTGATATAAAGCTCAGGAAATTACCACAGTTTATTTTTACAGAGACTGGTGATGGGTATCTCTTTATTTTTCATTAATATTTTGCATCTCATTTTTCAACATTTGAATTTTCAAAAAGAGATACAACACTTTTAAAACACATTTCCAAACAGATTATCAGCTTACTTTTTATCTCTTGATTTGCTGACATTATTTTTCTGCACTGGATATTACTTATCAGTTATTTCTTTAATATTTTGGAGGGAGGATTAGGATATTGCTTTAAATTTAGTTTTTAATCTGAGAAAATATTGTTTGCATAAACAGCAGCAAAATAGTTTGACACTTGTTCTTCAAAGTCTTGAATAATCAAGAAGAAACTTTGTCCAAATACACAAAAAGATCAGCTTTCAATAGAAAACGAAAACAGTAATGAGATGAGAAATACATAACTTAGACCAAATCTACAGTTGAATTATTTCTTTTCTAAACATCTGCCCATTCTTGCCACTAAAATATTGATGAAACACAGTCTTCCAAGGACAATAATTACTCTTCAAGAGCACTCTTTGGCAAAAGGATCAGAACTGGAGTATGTACTACACTAATTTTCTCATTTTAGCCACATATTTTTTAAGCTTATTGATTTCCTACAAAAGTTTTTTTCCCACCATCTGCTGCAAGTCAACCCAATTGGCATTTATCCATCCATTTTGGCAATTAAAGGACAGTGATGTCTCTGCAAACATTCAGCTTTTTGCTTTTTTCTCTGCACTAGTCAAATATGCTGAAACAGTTACTTCTGTGATAATCTGTGCATCTGCATGGCACAGGTTTGTATTTCTTTTAAAAAGCAAATAAATGACAAGAAAGGCAAACAGATTGAATGGTTTCTCTTTACAACAGACAACATGCCATGAATCAGGAAGCAAGTCAGCCATAAAATTTGCTGGGTTACACATACCACCTAAACATATTTGCATTATGGCCTGTGATTATTGTTTCACCCTTCCCACTGAAACTCAATTTGATGTGATGGAGATTTTAAGTACTCTGAAAATGTGTTTATATTATCAGCCTTTTCAACATAGGATTTAGACAGACAAAATTTTAATAGTATTACTGTTCACCATAAATTTTACCTCACAACTTCTGTGCTTTAAAAGCACATCTCCAGTAACACTCTGTCATGATTCATCCTTATGGCCTGACATGGAATTGAACAGCATTTGACAAGATGGTAATCCAATATTTAAAGGTCAAAACTAAGTACTTCAGAATGTTAATTTCCACTGGAAATTATGCATATTTTAAAAATCAAACTATAGCTCTTGACAGTCATTTTTTCTCTCTACAGAGAAAAAAATATTTTTAAACACTTTTTTACTTTTTTTTTTTTTATTGATTAAAAACCATACATACTAATTTATGTAATATGTGCCCTCATAGGAATATAATCCTATTTATAAATCCACTGGAAAGACAGTGACAATTTTAGCCTTCAATATTTCTGATTTTGCCTGCAAAATTAAAGCCAGGGAAAACAGGGATATTGGAGTACAGAAATGCCACTTCAATTAGACTATTCTTACATCCTGAGAAGCTTTCAATTATAATAAGGAAATAGTATTAATTCATTTTACAGGAAAAAAAATCACATTTCAGCCCAAGAAAGAAGTAAAAAAAAGAGAAAAGTTGGCTTCTGGCTAATTGTACTCTGGCCACACTTTCTAACTTTAATATGTGATTTGAAAATATTTCTGATTAGACCCATGGGCAAAAGCATATTTCTTTCATCTCTTGCACAGCCACATGAACGTCATTCTGCATTTTGCAACCTTCAGGTGGTACACTTTGTCCTTCTGGGTTAAAAGGCTCAAGAATATCCAGAAGGGTGTGCATCAATCTCTGCACCTTGACCCGTAGGAGAAAGTCTTTGTAAGAAAAGGGACATTCACGTGCTCAGTACAGAGAAGAAAAACATATGCTGACCACTTGGTTTCTTTCATTAATTTTACTATCAAACTGGGTTTTTAATTTGCATACAATCTTCTGGATTAAACATTCACCTTATCTGCTTCTTCAACTTTTATGACCAATCACTTTTCTATCAGAAGCAGCTTACAAGAAAGGAATTACTACTGCAATGCTAATCATTTGGCTAAGCTCTAATGTTTTACACCTCCTTCCTTTGAAGAGAAATATATGTAAATCTACTGAAGACTTAGAGTTGTCAGTGAAAGAGTTTTGAGGTTAATAAGTTTTTTTGTAACCCTATCAACTTGCAATTTGCCTCCATTTCAAACGTTGGCAGGTAAATTTTTTGCGGCTCAACAGTTTTGTGCTGCCAGAGCTTTAGCTTAAGCTCCTGTGCTGTCTAAGTGGTTAACCATCCTTCTTTGATCTCTGGGAGGCCCTGTCAGGTGGAAGTTTTCTTAAATCCTCAACCATATTTGGGCTCTGTTTGGCTTTACAGCAGCTTCACCAGTGAGTGTACACAGGCATCCCCTTTCTTCACAGAAATACTTGCAGAGTTAAAGGTAACAGTAGAAAAACCTCTAGCTTACTTCTCCTATGTAACATAATACTTGCCATGAAGAAAATATTAATCCTTCTTGCAAAAATATAAAAATTACCTTCACTCACAAACAATCAAGCAAAAAGCATCACTTTTATTATTGTAGCAATAACACAAAGAAGAAGTCTAGCTTTATTTATTTTTCTAAGCTCCTTAGACAGACTACCAGAGAAAGCAACTATGCTGATTTGGAGACTTTTTGGGTCAGGATCTCCTACTCTTTTTTGTGCAATAATTTTGGAAATGCAAGACAGCATTAAAGAGTTTATGTACTAATTCTAGGATTACAGTTTACAATCTACTCTATTTCTACTTTATTATTGCCAGTGGAAACTAATTTTTTCCCTCAAGTTGCAGGAGATTTTCTCATTCTCTCTGCTTTCTGGGAGTAATTTTTACACACACTACTGTCACATGGATAAATACTTTTAGCCAGGTTTCAGCAGTATATTTCTGCTTATCTGCCTTCATTTTGTTGTGTCAATGTGCTCTTATGTTTTCTCACTTTTCCATTATCTTTCTCCAAGTTTTCACAATTCGTTGAACAACAATATGAAATTACAGATTTCTACAGGACAGAAAAGATAGTAGTGCTATCTCCAATTCCTGTGTTGATGCTTTTCCACATTTCTGCCTTTAAAAGATATGGCCACAGTAATCAAATCAGAGGAATTACTTAATTTGCTTTCCTCTCTAAAACTGACCACTAACAGCTGCTTAACGAGAATATAAAAGTGTGGATACTTATAGAATAACTTGTGCAGAGAAAGTCTCCACACCATGTTCATAAATATGCATTAAAATCCACCTGAAGAAGTTTCTGGATAACAAATTACAGAATACTTCAGATTTACAGTAACAAACAAACCTTTTCGAGCACCTCAGAGATTTGCCTTCATTTGAAACAATGGTTCTATAACTAAACTCAAATATAAAATAAAATTACTGTCGGACATGTAATTTGTGATCTGCCAAGATACATGAATATCTGATTAAGCCAAAATCACCTGTTACTTCAAATTCTACCTTTCATTCTCAATTTCCACTCCACAAATACAAAAGCAGCTATGGATTTGAAATAATTGCCCAAAGATAAACGAACAATCCAAGTATTTTTCCTCTCTTTCAAAAGAACATGCCCATGAGAAGAATTTAGTGGTTCATTAGCAGCTCTTTATTTAGGCAAGATAATATTTATGTAGAAACTTGGGCTGTTCTGTGGTTGAATTTTCCGTGGGACTTGGCTGAGGAGTGTGCTGGTTCCGGCCAGGATGAAGTTCATTTTCTTCACAGTAGTCCATATGGTGCTGTGTTTGTTGATTATTGCCTGATTATTGCCTGCTGCACAGGATGTGCTCTAATCACTCTGATCTCCACCAGTTACAGTTTGCAGGCTGAGGTTTGTGACACGGAATTTACAGTGAAGGCATCATCATGGGAGTAGTTACAAATATACTTCTACCCATGCAGTGCCCATCATCGAGCAGAGTCCAAATAGCTTATTCTGACTTCTGATCTAGATGCTGCAAAAAAGGTGGTGGATGGGAATGCTGCTGACCTTGTGAGCCTGAGCTTTAATGCATTAGCAAAGAATATTGGCATATGGTCAAAAGTGCTAAAAATTGAAACATTTATGCTGCAATAAAAATAAAAGCTGCCTTTTCTTTTAGCAGCTAATAGTATTTCTATGGATTTTATGCTACAACTTTGTTTTCCTATCCCAGAGAAACGTTCATGAGCATAAACATACCACAAGCTCCAAAGTTAATTGTCTACAATCATAGATGAAATCTAAATATCTTTCAAACAAATTCATTCTGCATTTTCTCTGTTCCTTAATGTTATGGTAATTTTTACTAATGTTCTCAGCCTAGCTCTGCTCAAAACACTGGTTTGTATGTGTGCTATTTAACTTCCCTTTCATTTCCTTTGGCTTGCTAATTTGTACATACAACTTTTTAAAACCCTGCCTCTCTATTTCTCTTACTACAATCCACGGGAGCTTTTGCAGAAAAAGAAAGTGAAGGTTAATTGGTATGATTCCATTTCCTGGGCAGCTCTTTCATTTCACCAGGAAATGACTAGGGCTTATGCAACAAAAGCCAGGTAAGAACTGTTACTCCGTTTCAAAAGGAATGTCATTTGTACACCACCAGCCCAGTCAAAAGGCTTACATTCATTTTCCTTGTTAGTAAAACGATTCACGCTACTCTATTCTACTGGTATTCACAAATCATTTTCACACCCTTAAATGACCATCATCTCTCTAATCCCTGCAGATTAGGAGCTGTTCTGCAAACTGAGGAAAGGAGCTCCCTGCCCTTGCCCAGCTGCAGAGGAGCCCGGTCAGGGAGCTGGAGGCCAGCAGCAGTGCCAGGAGCCAGGGAGGAAGGGGAGCAAGCTCCATCCCTGCCCCCGCTCCCTTCCAGGGCTCCGGAGGAGCTGGAGCCGGCTCCAGGGAGTGCCCGCGGCTGCTGCCTCCAGCACGGGGAGCCCCTGGCTGGATGGGCAGCGCCTGGCCGGACACACAGACAGGAGGAGCTGGGCAGCTGGAGCACCCCGGCCATGGGCACTGGGCACCTCCAGTGCCCAGCCAGAGCCACCCCAGCCTTGACATTGTTCATCTCCAGCGCCCAGCCAGAGCCACCCCAGCCATGGGCACTGGTGACCTCCAGTGCCCAGCCAGAGCCACCCCAGCCAGAGCCACCCCAGCCTTGACATTGTTCATCTCCAGTGCCCAGCC
The DNA here is from genome assembly GCF_028018845.1 of Melospiza georgiana. Taxonomy (NCBI): domain Eukaryota; kingdom Metazoa; phylum Chordata; class Aves; order Passeriformes; family Passerellidae; genus Melospiza; species Melospiza georgiana. Next base: position 1,124,561 of record NC_080434.1, read on the forward strand.
AGAGCCACCCCAGCCAGAGCCACCCCAGCCATGGGCATTGGCCACCTCCAGTGCCCAGCCAGAGCCACCCCAGCCATGACATTGTTCATCTCCAGTGCCCAGCCAGAGCCACCCCAGACAGAGCCACCCCAGCCATGGGCACTGGTGACCTCCAGTGCCCAGCCAGAGCCACCCAGCCAGGTCCTGCTGGGATGTTGGACCACAGGTGGGATCACCCGTCAGGAGCCATGGCTGGAGATAGGCCGCTGGCAAAGCACAGAGCTTGATGAGTTTCTTCACTGAATATCTAAGTGCCAGAGGAAATTTTCTGCAAATCACAGGGTGAAACCCCCAGAAGAGAAGCCGGATAGCCCAGGCCATGGATACACACACATTGCTTCCAGGTCCTCAGCGTGGGGATTGCCTCTACAGCCAAACCGTGGGGGAGTCGGTATAGCACCTGTGTGCCATTCAGCTGCCTAGTGAAGTCAATTTTTACACTTCTCATTTAACATGGATTTATTACCCTGTTAATCATTTTTTCAGATATTGAACTGTGATATGATCTCATCACATTTTTCCATGCCTATTACTTAGTTTGGGAATACTTACATTGAAGAGATCTCAGATACATCGTTTTATTCAATAATTGATGAAGGTCAGCAAGTAGCATTAAATCAGGGACACAGCATTCAGTTTTAAAAATGGAAAATGTTCAAACTTAGAAAATATTTGTTTTACCAGAACAATAAAATAGACTTAGATGTTTTTTTCTCTTCAATCAAGCATCACTTGTACTTTGTCTATCTCATGACGTGTTTCACCCGGTTTCTTTTCACCAGAGATTGAGCAGAATCCTCAAAATCTCTTTTTTGTTTTAGAGAAAAGTTTTGTGGCTGTAGTTAGTATTTTCATTAAATAAATAGGTAAATAAATATAGTGTTTAATCAATACAAAGATATCAATATTCAAGAGAAATTCTAGAATTTACTGAGATATTTTCCACAAGGTGTCTGTTACTTCATTAAAAAACATTGCAATTTTCCATATGTCCTCCAGGTATAGCATTCCAGAGTTCATGAACAGTATCTAGCTCTTACCACGGATAACTCTATGCAAAAAACAACATATAGTTTTAACTTGCATCCAAGTAGTCTCAATGACTTCAAAATATTTGTAAAAAATTTGTATCAGGATGGAATCTGGCCTTATATCTATAAAAAACTAAAAATTTCAGGGCATTTTACTAGCGATGAGTTTAACTAAATCCTGTCCTGGGTCTGTTTATAACTTCAGAGAAATGATCTATCAAAGCAGCACCACCAAAGCATATTAATGGAATTTATACTTCTCCCATGAGTATATTTCTGGGTCTTCATTTTTGAAAGTAATACTACAGTACCTTTACTAATAATTTATTTAATGCCAGTTTGCAAATGTGTAGCATGGCTTATCTGAGACCCTCAAAATTTTTCCTGACGTTTCCAGTTTTCATCATACAATATCTTGTGAGTCTGAGGAATGAAATACCCTGGTTTTAAAGGGAGAGGAAGTGAATCAGGTAGGTTAAGGAAAATACAAATGTTTCAGGTGTCCTTTAATTCCATGTGAGTGGGTGTTTGGACACCCAAATGACACTGCAGCACGCCCTTCTGTTCCGGTGATCTGACACATATAAAAAGGGTACTTAACACTCCTAACATGCACATTTCAGTATGTGTTGTTTCCACTTTGTGGGAGCAGGGAGGGTGCAAGTGTAACATTCTTTCCTTTCTATTGAAACCCTAGAGGAAAAATATAAACTTAAAGTATACAGTACAATCTAATCAACTCTACAAATACTTCCTAGAGACGGCACTCTCAGTGTCATTGAACAAATATATATGTGGTCAAGGATTTATTTCCATACAAGTAGTTAGGACTTCTAGAGACAATACAATTACTGTATATTGCCTAAGAATAGCATGTTGTCATAAGCAAAACCTAGTGGCTACCAAAGGAGTGGAGAATTAATGACTGAAATTTTTCATAGATAGTCTACACATAAATGAAGAGACAGATTGATCTGCATATCTAAAAAACTCCTGTAAGATATTGAACTTTAGGTCCTACAATTTATTGCACCTTTGTTAATTTTAGAACTCCCTCACAACAGTTCTGTGCCAGCCATGAATTTTTAATGATATAATAAAATATTGGAAAGGGAGGGTTCATGAATACATAAGAAACAAACATTTGGTGGAACAAAAACCATGGAGCTTATTTTACCTAATTAACCTCATGAATACTCATGGTGCAGATGCAACAGTTTAGAAACTGTATAGTAACAAAAATTCAAGGAGTGTATGGTATGTACCTTTCTGATGACTAAAGACAGCTTTTAGGGGTTTTTTTCAGTTATTAGTGATGTCAACATTGAGAACAATGAGGTTGTTATATGGTTTGTTTTATTTTTGATGAGTGAAGTTAATAAGATGTTTTAAATTCCCTAATATGCTGGGGGGAAAATACATATTAATACTTTGGTCTTAGCCTATGCATGCAATAAACCATATCTCAAGGGAGAGAATACTTCTGTGATGCTTTATGCTAAATTACAGTTCTACAGGTGAGGTGATATCTTGCCCATATACTAGCATTCAGATTTCTCAGTCTGCCTGTTGAGTTGGATCCTTCATCAAATCAAACAATGAATCAAAATTCATTGTTTGCAGAGTAAAATGAGTCTTTAATCCCATGAAAATTCCTGTCTAATTATTTTACTTGTTCATGAATATAACAAAGTAGTGCTAATCCTAATATGATCATGATACAGATGGAAAGAAGATGGATCCTACCTGAACAGCTGAAATATCCTCAGCAAAATTATTTTTTTAATTGCGTTCAGGTACATATAACAGAGACAAACCCAAGATTGCCTGTGGATTTCTCCATGTGGCTGTAGAGAGTGGTGTGTGGGTATAGCTATTCCCCTTCTACACTTCTTTGACAGATCACACCAAAGAAAATCATAATCTAATCCGCAAGAATGATAGGCTTGAAAATTATAATTAGCAGTTTTATTATTTTTCCATTGTAATATTGTAATTGTGTTACAGTCATAATAGGGGAGCACAAACCCTGACACTGTTCTGGAGGAATCCAGTTAGAACTTGTGAATTACTCTGGATATGCTTTGGATATTACATATCCAAAGCATATCCAGAGTAATTCACAAGTTCTGCCACTTTCTTGCACCAGTGCTGTGCCCGTGCCACAAGGTTTTTCCTTTTTTTTTTTTTTTAATTGGAGTGAAATCTAAGAAGCTTGACAAAGTAGCTTTTTCATAGGCATTTTTTACAACTTTTGAGACATCCTTTAAAAACAGAGTTCTAAATTTGTACTACCTAGTGTATGAACTCCTTATTGTATCTCATTTGCAGTCTTTTATATACAGAAAATACTGATTTGACTACAAGAGGCAGTATCTGGGAAAATGACCTCCTGAAACAGAAATTAAATGTTATGTGTGTATCAGTGAGGTCATGACGGTATGATGGTATTAATGAAAGAGAATTGCAAGCACAATTTCAAACTGCAGTAGTATTATTCAACCCACACAGCCAGATCTGAGGTATTTCTCTAGGATAGAATTTATATCATATTCTGATTTGTGATAGTTGCATTACTGACAGTAATGTCAATACTCAGGAGACCATCCCAAGAGTTTCCTGAGAATTCACATTTTTATTGAACTTGTAATTAAGAGATTAGTTTTCATGTACTTCAGCAGAAATGTTCGTTCTTCTGAGTGAGGAAAGTTTTCTTCAACATCAAGGATATAATTGACAAGAATGGCAAGAGAAGAAGAGAGATATAACTTTAAATGAGGAAGTAACTGTAACTTTCCCTAAACATAAAACTGTGAATCATTTCCTGTGACTTTGAGATAAAGGTGGAAATAACAGAAATTAACTGAGGGACCTTTCATCTTTTTATCCACACAGTCTCAAATTAGGACTTTTTGCTGTTATTTTTACGTTCACTCTGTAGACATTTTACCTCCTTTCCCTTTGGGTCTGTTCTGTGAATTGTTGACAAAGAAAACAATTCAGCCAAAGTTTCTATTCTTTTAACTTGAAAAATGGCCATGTGCTGTGCAGAACTCTTGAGAGCAGAAAGTAGAGATATCTGCTCAAAGAAAAGGGGTGGATTTTAGACAATTTTATCTGATTAAGAAAAGAGAGGGTAAGTTAGGAGAAAGACATTTCCCATCAAAGAACAGCAAGTTCCCTAACAAGATACAGGCAGTTCTACAGCTTAACCGTAAAATAGCAGGGAACCAAAGGAGTGTTTCCAGAGTCCTGACAGTATTATTGATTCTTGTGGTTGTTCTCTCCTATTATCTTGGTAGCAGTTTCTGTGATATGTAATAAACAAGCAATCAGCTCAAGGGAACTGAAGCTGAGAGTTGCTATATAAAATAGAGTTCTGATAACTCATCAAAATAAAAAGCCAAAACAAGTGATAACAGGAGCAAAGACCCATCTGGCTTGGGAATGTGTTGAGCACTGAGGGAAGCTAAATTTCAGAACAAGCACACAGATCCACATTCTTCTTCCAGGCTGAATGTTACTTTCATGCTGGGGCATGCTTTCACTTCTCCTGGAGCTGTTTCTCCAAATGTCCAGGTCAGGCACAGTTCAGAATATTCTGCAGCTCCTCTTTAGGAGCATAATTGTGGTTTTATTAATGAAATTCAGAAGGTAGTGTGGTGTATCATCTGAAGTTAAGGTGTGAATACCTTCCACATAAAAAATAAAAAAATAAAATATAGTGCACTGAGTTCTCAAAACTTACAACAGATTTTTTCTAGAATAAGACACTTCACAACTGTAGCTGTCACATATAACAAATCCTTTCATTTTCTGTTTCTCAGAATTGAGCCTGAAAACAAAACAAAAAAAAATCCATTATGTTCTCCAGTTTTCAGTTCCCTTCATAGCACAATATGCAAATAGTAATGCTGAAGGATGATGTGTAAAAATATTAATTTAATTAATATATTTTCTTTTTTTTATACAAAAGCAGTCAAATGTTATTTTAGGAGCATTCACACCAGATTTTACAACATATATAGAAGTTCTAGTCAACCAATCTTACTTTGATTTTAGTGGCCATTTATTCTCATAACACAAATATTTATGATTTCAATGAATTAATTTCATACCTGAAAAGTAGCACTGGCTTGAATATACTATGATAATGAAAATATCAAGTGGAATAGGATAGAAATAAATAATAACAGTGACTAGGTCAAGAAAGTAGTTAAATGATGGCTCTGAATGGTAATGGTGTCTGAACAGATCTGGCATAGTCTAACTAGAACACCAATACCATTTTTACTTAACCTGATATAACTTCTGTTTAGAGACAGGGTTTAATATTTTTCCTTAATGGTTTCAGGCTTAATAAGCTGTCTTTTTCTTAATGGCCTTAGGAAAGGCAGCCAAGAACCAGCAGTTCCACGTTACAACACCTCTGGTTTCCTTAAAGCCTGTGCAGACAGCTGCAGTGATGGCTATCTCAGCTGACCCAGCACTAACCCCTGTTCTGACCTCTAGGAATCACCCTTTCTCTAGAGGGCAAGAAGTTGTTTCATTTATGGGGCTTACTGATTCTTCTGTTTCGGTGGAAAAGTTTTAGGTAGGAAACACTTCTGAGGCTTTCCCTGGCTTTTTCATATGCTTATTTTCTCTGAAGTTTTCATTATGACACCACAAACAAGGCGAAATATCCTTCCCTCAGGAAAAAAAAAAACGCAAAAATAATGCAACAATTCAAGTTCTCAATTTGAAAATTGATTTTTTCAATTTTCAAAAGTAGAAGGGAAAACAACTGCAATGTTTGCCAAACTTGCCCACAGAGCCCTGCTAGCAGACCAGCTCAGGAAACCCTCTGTCCTTCCATTTGCACTGCTGTTTGCAGCATTGATTGTCACCATACATTACAGACCATGTAAATGTCTTCTTACAAAAGGCAGAAGATTCCTTACAGTGTCAAGAACATTCCCATATGCTGCAGTGTCTTTTTAATCAAAACAAATTGACAGTCAACCAAGATCAACAATGTTATTAAGGTAAATATGACATATATTTATACCTTAAGAGTTACAGGTACCAAAAAGTTATAACATCATTTACCCTTACTGTTTCCAAAGGCAGTTATAGTCCTAAGTACATTCATGTATCTGACCCAATTCCTTTTTCAGAATGATGACACTGCCACTATAGAAGGAGCTTATATACAATCTACATTCCTTTACTAATGAATATGTTTAAAGGATGAGACATAAAACAGGGTACATAGAGAATCAAACAAAAATGATTTTCAGATTAGCATTTCTTTCTTCTAGATGAATTTTGTCAATAAGGTTGCTGTGTTGAGGGATGGGAAGAAGGTGTCAAATACAAATTGGAATTAATTGTACAGGTATAAGGAAAAACATTGGGAAAATTATTACTGCTTATCTAACTCAGAGTAGAGTGCAATTTTTCCTGTGGCTTTCTCTTTTTCCTTAAACATTAAGTAAATACATGCAATAATGTATTTTATAGTCTTCTACAAAATTTCTTTTATGTTGTGTGGCATATCCTCTATATCAAGATTGAGGCATTTTTACATTTAATCACCAGCATATAATGTTTTTCCACCCTATTATTTAGCAGCTCTGAGTGTCTACTTATTCACAGTGAGGTTAATACCAGACATTACCTCTGATCTTCATGGAATTATTCTGGTATTACAACTGATAAAACCAAACCTCAGGCGCTTGGCAGGACTAAGGGTGCTGTGCAGGAGGGAAGGTGAGGCAGGGGCTCTAAATCTGCCTCTTTCTTGCTGTGCCTGTGCCACAACAGCTGCATTTTAGAGCACCCCTGGACTCTGGTGAGGTTCAGCACCAAGCCCAAGCTGCTCATGCTTCTTTGCTTCAAGGTACTGCATACTCATCCTTCAAAAACCTTCATTTACTCTTAAGCACAGTGGCATTTCCTACTCGTGTAGCAAACACTTTTAAAATCTGACAAAGATTGCTCATTCCATTAAACTCCTGCTTCTACTAAGTATTCCTGTGAGCCAGACTGTTACCTTACATGTACTTTTGACAATAATTCCTTCATTTCTAAGATAATGCCTTTCGCACCAAAAACATGCTGGGTGACAAAAAGGACAATTAGCTGACCTCTTCCTTACCACAGCAATAAAAACTAGCTTAATGTCAGATGGATGGCTCGTTTTTTCTGTAGCAAACTGGGCACATATTCTTGCTTTTATTAATAGAAGTTGACATGATAACACTTTTTTTCTTTCAACTGCTCCATAATAATTAATTATCCTAATACAGAAGTTGTTTCATACATTAATATAGCAGGAATAACTTTTAGTTATAAATCAAGTCTGAGATTCACTTTTTCCCTTTTTCTAGTATCAAAGGTATTTAGGGTGCTTTTTTATTGCTTCAAATGGAGTAGACCATCACTAAAGTGACTGTGATTCATGTCTTTCTTGCCCTTACCTTGGCTCATTATTTATGCAATGAAATTGCACATAGTTCCCACTACGTGGCATCAATCTTATTTTTAGAGCCCCAAACAATATGTGTAATAAACAATTTGGGAAATAATTTAATAGAAAAATATTTTAAGACAATCAAATCCTTCAATCTGTCTTTTCTTCCTCAAATCTCCACAGAAAATGCTAGAAAATTTCCTAGGAAATGGAAGACTACAGGAAATTTCAAATAATCTTTAGGGCGTATCATTTTATGTTCATTTGTTCTCGATTCAGCACTGACAGCATGGTTTCCTTCTGTCTCCAGGGAGTTTTCTCAGAAATGCTATTCCTTTGGTATCTGTGTTTCAGGTCCTGTGTTCAGCTGGGACATGAGTGTAGACTTAGGCTTAGGTTCTGCTTTGTAGGAGGTGTTTGTCTACCACTGCCACATTGCTCTATCAAGCCAACAAGAAATTGGTCCCAGGTTATTAAGGCACTAGAGAGCCCCTGTATCCCACTGCAAATCACATCAATATTCATGAAATTCATAGGTAGCACTTGATTACTTCATTAAAGAAGAGGGCTTTCACCATGCCAAGTGATACATCACAAAACATGAAATTATTCAGGTGTCTTCTTACCTCTGCGTTCTACAGAAAAAAAATAAATTAAAAGTATCTTGCCTAGTAAAACAAATTATTGGTTTGATTTAAAAAATACCATCATTTATGTGGCTTAATTTTTTTAACATTAAAGTTTTGTATTTAATCTCTCTTCTAACTATTCAACAGCCATGGCAGATTAATTGGCCTTACTTAGATAACAATTCTTTTGCTAATAAAAAATGTCCTACCATTTGTGATTTGAATAGAAAATCAAAGCCAGTACACATGGTATTTCATCCAGTAAACATGACATTCCAGAATGTGAATGGGAACAATATGGGCAAATTCCTGCTTTGAAGTCAGCAGTAATCTCCAATAGACCTAAGCAGGCCACATTTCACTTGATGAGTTCTACAATCTGTCTCTAAATATGGCTGTAAAATCTGAAAGTAAATAATTGACAAGCCAGGTTAAGATGGAATGACTTGACAAGTGTGAAAAGCATTAGAAATTCGTATATCTGTCTCAATGTTTCCCGTGAATTTGTGTTTCATGATTGATAGACATTTTAAATGAATTAAAATAAATGTGAGCTCAACCATTATGAGAAAACAGACAAGCCACATGGAGAGAGCATATCCCACATCATGGTCTGAAGAGTGTATTCATTCATATTAAATGGTAGAGAATCCAGTCCTTGGTCAAAATTATTGGATTTTTTGGTGTTTAATAAGTTAATGCTCAAGAAAACAAGATGTTCAGAGCCTCTCTTATTTTTCATTCTCTTCCTAATCTTCTGCCTCCCTCCTCAACTCTGTCCCTCATTTCCCCTTCCAATGTGATTTTTTTAACAACTAGGAACATTATAGATTACATTTTCTTTTTCTGTAGAAAGTGAATTATTATAGCCTCTCCATCTTCTGCCTGCTTTCATGAAAATTCACAGATCTTTTACACCTCTAACCCAGATTCAAAATTTTATGAAATATTAGGGTCTTTCAGTAAACTCAATGGTATTTACTCACAAATGCATACCTATATTAAGTTTGCAATCATTTATGAATGAAGGCTATCAAACATACTGAGGATTTTTTTATTATATCATTTTCTGTGGATATGTAAATCTCATTGAAGTGCCACAAAATATTAGCAAGGATTTTCATGATGTATTATAAAATGACCACCAAGAATAATTTGAAGTGATCAACATGAAAACCACTAGTTAGAAACAACATGAAGTTAAATACATTAGGCCTCTACTTTCAGAATTTACATCGTAAAAATATGGATGTTTACTCTGTGTGAGCTGAAAAAGCAAAAATGAAAACTTACTGTATTGAGTCCTATGTATCTGACTGATTCATGATACCCAAATAGGTGTCTGTTTCCCACTTCTCATAGATTTTTCCTCTGTATTCTCCCTCAGAGGTTTGAGTGTTTATAATCTACCAGCAGAGATTCTTCAGAAAATTAAAAGTTTTGAGGGTTACTACTAAAACTTAAAGCCAGTTATGGAGGCCTGTAGCACAGAAATAAAGAGAAAAATATCAGTTTCATTTGGGTCAAAACTTTACCTACTTTAGAGGAATTGGCATATTTAAGGATATAAAGAATGTCTGTTGGACTCAAATACACCAAAAAGTCTAAAAGGTGTAAGAACCACAAACTTTTATTATTCTGATAAGCATAAATTAAAAAAAAATACATTTCAAAGTTCTCTGAATTCTGTCATCTTGGCTGCTTTGGAAGTTCATTTAAAAGTTTGGGACAAAGTAAAATACAAATTCTATAGATCTGGTGTCTATTTAGCTGCTTGCTGGAGTCCTGTTTCAGGGCAAATACACTCCAGGTGCTTCTGTTCTGTTCTCTGTCTCCTCTCTGTTCCCAGAATGTGACTGAAGTGAGCAGCAGCATTTAAAGCCTTTAACCTTTAGACAGTCCTAAAAGCATTCCACATCCTCCTGCGCATCACATCCGCCAATGTGGTGTTACACGCACTGGACCTGCAGCCACATCTGATTCCCAACATGCAAACCCTGACTTGGAGGCTTTGGTAGACTGTTAGAAATTACAAGGAAAACAATATAAATGCTGCTCATAGATTAGCAGATCATTATTAGCCCTTTCCACACTAAAAGCCGAAACCTCCTTGATCCTAGACTATAAAAAGCCTTCTGAAGCATTTCCAGTTTCTCTTTGATTCTTGGCCCAAGCTTTAATTTTCTCACAGTGCTGCAGCTCTGGGTTTCATTAGGGATATCATCTCAAATTCCTTTGTGCCTCTACTTGTTTGGAAGTGTTACTTGCACCATCATCTTGGCATGCTTCCCTACCAATATAAAAAGTCAACTGATGACATTAAAATGGTTTAAACCATGCCACTAATGAGCATTGCTTATCTTTTGCATCCAATTTGGTGTTATCACTAATCTGTAATATAAAAAAAAACCAATCAGCCATCTCAAAACCATGGATTTGTTATCATGTTCTTCTCAATTTCTTTATAATTGTTTATATTTTTGCTGCATTTTCAGGTACTTTATTTCTTTATGGAAGTTTCTTTTCAACTCTTCAACAGTTTCAACAAAAATGTTAATTTTTATTTGTTTTGAATGTGAACTCCTTCTGCACATTTAAACCAGGAAGACTTATGCCTTGTAAATGTGCACCAATCACTACAAAACACAATATATTAGCACCTGTAAATCAATGTGAATAAACACAGGAACAGAAAGCCTCACTTGCAAACTATTATTTAGCAATTTCTAATAACTACATGGTAAGCATATAATAACACTCCTGTGTCTTGAGGGGTCAAAATTGGCCAAAACCTCGATATCTTTTCAGGTTCTAGAAAGACTCGGAAGGGGAAGGAAAGAAAAACACAAGAACACCAGAGTCTACAGTAACAGCAAGGAGATGGAGATGCTTTTCTGATTTTAAGTTGGATCTTGAACATGAGATCCTGACAGAACATAAAAAATTATAACGGTCAGAACAATGGGATGAGAAAAAAGTTCATAGCAATGATAGTAATAATGAGATTACTGTTTGTTTGACATAACAGCATTATGGATCCAGGACATTATGTCAGTGAAATATAGCCCTAGAAACATCTTTTTACTTTATTCTAAAAAAGTTTCTTGAATTTTTTGACTGTGAAATTCCGTAAGTCATTAAAATGTACTGGCTGCTATAGACTGAGCATGTGTAATGGGAAAAAGGTTATTTTTATAGTCTACTAGTCTCATAAAACTGTTATTGTTCACTCTTAGGTTTTGAGTTGAAACTACTTTATATCTCTTGTCAGACTTTCACTTGTCTTTCTTAGGATGAACTGTTTGGGGAAGCTTTCAGCTGCAACAGCACAGCCTTTTCTGAGAATGGTATTTTGGCTCTTAAAAAAAATCTTCCACTGAAGATCTCTGTGCTTTTATCATCAAGAGTAGAAATCTGGAATTTGTCTCGGCAGTGTCCATGATGTGACCTACGCTATTTTCTGTCTCTGAAAAATTCTCTTTATTGTGGCTGAATTATAAGCCTTTCCAAATCTGATGTTTACACCTGGGCAGTCAAGATTTCCATGGTTCCTCTTGCCCTGAGCACACTGGTGCCAAGAGATGCAAGGCTGCAGCAGGACCTCTTTATGATTGCTCCAGCTAATAGCTAAATTCTGCGACGCACGACCCTGGAACTGAAAGCAAAATGTGCATTTCTCTCATCCTCAAGTACCTTCCAGCTGGCCCCCACACCATGCAAGAGAAGAGGACACTGCCTACCTTGAAAGGAGAAGAGTAGCAAGTGGGAAGGTGCAGCTTGCAAGTCAGCAGAGAAGTGAGGAAGGAGCTGCAGAGGTAGGGAAATATAGGAGCCATAAAGGAGGCTCAAGAAAACACAAAAATCTGGAGTTCAGAAAGATACCAAAAAGCCAGGATGCTGGGAAAGACACATACAGAGGAGGAACAAGAGGAAAACCTAATTTCTTTCATCAGAAAATAAGAATTAAAAGACAAAAGATTTCAGGAGATCAAAGAGTACTATTTAAGTTGAATTCACTCAGGTTTTACATGATGCAGTTAGATACCCAATGAAAAATCCCAGTGAGTCATCTAGTATTTGTAATGGGTTGCAAATAAAGTTAGTGAGCACTGCAATTATGTACATATTGCTTTCAAAAATTCAGATATTCTTAGAAGAATCATTTTTCATTTCTCATTTTTGGCACACAAAAATGGACACGGTAAATTTGGCTTTAATCTCTTTGTGCTTCAGTTCCATAGCTGCAAAAAATGGGGCACTGTTAATACATTTTCAAAGGGAAAATAAAGATAGGTTTAGGAGCAGCCATGAAGCAATTAGCTGATGTGATAAGAGAACCAAAGAAATTCCCAGGAAAGAAATGAATAATTCTGCAGTCAAGATTTTGGATGATGTAGCATAAATAAGGCCTGAGGCTAAACCACATAGTGAACAAGATAAAAAGAAATGTTGGATAACTATTACTCACTCTGTAAGACAGAGGTCTCCTGGGAGAAAAGCTGTGTGCAACTGTGTAATTAAAGATTATATCATAACACATATGCACAAGGGGATTAAGTAATAAGGTTGAGCGAGAAATGTTCATTCCTGTCTGCCCTTCTTTCCTGACTTTTAAAATTTTATATCTGCTATTTCAAATGCCATGTTGGAATAAAGAAGCATTTGCAAATTTTTTATAAGGCTAGCAAAGGGAATTTTTTCTAAGCATTGAAATTAATATTAGCACTGCAAGCAAGAACTGTTGAGTTATGCATTTGAAAAGATAAAATAATATTATTCCAAAAAAAGAAAAAAAACTGGTTCAGAACAGTCATGTATAGTTGAAGTTGCCTGCTAGTGCTTCAGTATCATATTGAAATTACATGTTGCATGTGTTTCCCTTCTCCATGATGTTTGATGAAGGAATTGCAAAACACATCAGACCATAAGCCACTGAGAAACCTGCTGCTCACTAGCATTCTTAGATAGCTGAAATCCTATCAAATCCTCTTTACCCTCTGTGTTTTCTTCCCATTTGCTCTTTGATCTTCTCAGTCCACTGGAATCCAGATAAACTTTCTGAAAATTTTCTTGGCTTTCAAATACTTTGCCACTGTCATCTTTATAAAGAATATCAGAATACACACAGGAAAATCTGCAGAAAACTCTTCCAATCCATCTGTGCCCCTTGATTACTGTCACTGAAGTAGCTCTTGGACAAGACAAACACAATATACATCACAAACTGAAAATCCAAGCACATTTATTTGAATGATGTCAAGACAACGCCTTGCTCTGCAAAAACTTAATTATTTCCCTACATTCTTCAAAATTCATCAAAATTGGATTGCCTCTGAATATAAAGTTAAGCTTCATTCATGTTGAAAATAAGAAAAAATAGATTATCTGTTCCCTAATGAGAGCTAGCTTTCTTGGGTCAATAACATGAGTGATGCACTACTACTTATAAACTCTTCATCTCAAAAAAATCACCGAATTACAGAATGGCCTGGATTGGAAGGACCTTGAAGATCATTTATTTCCAATCCACTGTCGTGGGCAGGGACACTTTCCACTGGATGAGGTTGTTCAGAGCTCCATCCAACGTTGTCTTGAGCCCTTCCAGGGATTCACAACTTCTCTGGGCAACCTGGTCCAGTGCCTCACCACTGGTCACAGGGAAGAATTTTTGCCTAAGCCAGTTATCCTCCTTTTTTGCTGAAGCATCTATTGATTCAGACAACCCAACAGCTGTTTCAATGTTGGAGTGCAGTGCAAATGTGAGCCCAGGTTTAGGATACCATCAACTGAACCAGAAATGCTGCTACCCTGTGACACAGAAGGTTGAAGTATTTAATTCCTTCTCTCATAATGATTCCTTAGAAAGTGTGAATAGATGTATTTCTCCTAAGAGATTTTATTCTGGACCAGGTATCATGTGCCTGTGTGCTTCTAACTATAAGTCAAGTTGGATATTTGTTATGTCACAGCAATGTCAAATATAAAGCCTGTGCTGTGGCAAATTTGACAAAATGGAATAACATTTCTACACCTGAACCAAGTAAAACTTGGCTTAAGTAGATGGTCTACTAGGTTACAGATTTGATTTCAATGAACACAAAACAAGAACCTTCTCAGGAGGGCAGAAAATTCATTCTCATCCTAGGCTTGGGAAAACCAGGTATATTCTTCCTTTAGCAAGCTGGATCAATAACTTCTTTGGGGGAATTTTAAAACAAATCCCATTTGCTGTTTTCATTAAACCTTTAGTTACTACATAGCTTTCCTCTACCTCTTCATTTCTTTCTTTCTTTTAATAAGTTAACACCTCCTGTATGACTGGTAGTCATAAATAATATCTCACGTGTAGTGGGTTGATGCTGGCTGGATGCCAGGCACCCACCAAAGCCAATCACTCACTTCCTCAGCTGGACAGGGGACAGAAAATATAATGAAGTTTTCATAAGTTCAGATAAGGAACAGGAAAAATCACTCATCGAATACCACCATGCAAAAAAAGTGGCTAGAATTAGAGGTATTAATTGAATGTAATACTAACAAAATCAGAGGAGGATAATGACAATTAGAACCTTCAAAACACCTTATCCCTACCCCTTCGTCCTTCCCAGCTGCACCTCCACCCCTGGCAGGCAGGGAGACAAGGAATGAGGGTTGTGGTCAGCTCCTCACACATGGTTTCTCCTGCTGCGAAGGGAGAGGAGTCCTTCCTCTGCTCAGCACGGGGTCCATCCATGAACTTCTCCAATGGGAGTCCATCCCATGGACTACAGCTCTCCCCAAGGTGCTGCAGCGTGGGTCACCTTTCCATGGAGCGCTGTCCTTCGTGGACAGGCTGATCCAGAGTGGGGCCCTCTCTCCCCAGGTCTCCCATGCTGGGAGAAGTGGGAAGGAAGGAGATAGGTTCTGAGGATCAAGGTATGATAACCATATATTTGAATATTTATTACAGCCTTCCTAAGTGAAATTTTTTTCATTCTTTGATATTTGATTTTTAAAGAAAATAATGTTTAAAAATTATTATTGTTGTACCTTAATATTTTTCTTAATATTTTTTTCCTATTTGGATAAAGATTGGATTAGAAATCATCAGACGACTTTAAAACTACACGTTTTACTTTCTGCTATTTTTCAATCTTGAATTTCCTATTATTTTTAAATACTGAATTTTCTCCAGTCTTTGAATCCAGTCTCTTTCTTCTTAGCTGTTTCTCAACTTCAGCAATTCAGAAAGTGTTCCTAAATGTTCAAGATCAAAAATAATCAACATATTTTTAGAAGTTTTTTTACGACATTAACAAGTTTAATAAAATAGGAATATTTATGTCTGTCAATACAAAAACTAGGTCTACTCTAACAATAAAGAGTACACCCCTTTTGGCACCTGAACTCTGTCCTATAATTTTTTTCTTGTGCACTTTACTGAAAGTTAATGAAGTCATTCTGTGTCAGTCATGTTCAGACATGAAAGTGATTCAAAAACAACATTTGCAACTTTCAGTTTAGGTTTCACAGGGCAATAAATGAGTTTGCTAATACAGAACAATTGCTCAACTTGCCTGATTATCTGAGGAGAGGGATGATTCCCAAATGGACTCCTGTATCAGACATTAAACTGGCAGCTGGTTATCATTAACAAAATGAATAATGAAGTAGCACTGACATCTGGATGGGTTCTGGGCAGGCACTGATGTACCAAGAGAGTTTCTCTGTTTTAAAGACTGATTCTTTCAGTGTCACTGACATGATGAAGTGCACCTTCACTGAAGCTGTGAAGTGTGTTATGGAAACACAGTAACTGCTAAAAAGATTTAAGGGAACTGAATCATAAATAAAATTTCCTCTCTCCATGTCCAAGCCAAGTATTGGCATGATGAGATAATGCAGTAAACATCTCAATAAAACGACAGAAAGTCAAGTTTAACCCCTCTCAGTGCTTTGAGCTTATGACACAGCTGATAAAATCTTCCACATACAAAGTAACTTCTTGTGTGATGATTTGTCAAGACTACATAATTGATTTTCAAGGAGCAAATGCATTGCTTTATAGATTGCCAGTAAGATATATGACACAGTTTCTAATTTGGTTCAGTGATACAGGGAGGAAATTATAGAATGTGACCTCACATAAGAATATTTTCCTGTGTTTTGCACTAACAGTGTGTAGGAACACACTGACACCATTAATTTCTTGTCTATTATTGTTAAATGCATCAGTGCACTGTCTTAGCATACATTGGAAACAGCATTTGATGAGTTAAAAAAAAGGCAAAGCCAATTGTATGAACTAGTTCCCAAAATTTTGTTCTTTATTACTACAAGCATTATTTGGGTTTTAAGAAGGGGAATGTATCTGGGTGTTTATAAATAGAATAAATGGCAGTACAATATCACTATTTTCTTCTTGCTGCTAAAATATATACGTGTTTATGTAATACAATTTTATGTATAAATACATATATACATTATATGTAGATAGGTGTAATTACTGCTTAACATTTTGAAAGGTTTTGATGGATATCTGAGGTCAAAATTAATCAGCTATCTGGAAATTACTCAGAAAAAGAGGACACCATAATTTTCACAGAGGCAGATTGACATCTTCAGTCCTAATGTCTGAGAAAAAGGGAATCAGTTCCCCACTTTTCATACTGCTGTATCATCCAGGAATACTGTCCTCATGCTGTCCTGCAAAACACTTCCACACCAAGCCAGTGGCTGTAGTACAAATTGGAAAGTTTTTGTAGAACTAAGTTTGGGAACAAGTGGAAGGGTTGTACTTTCTTTCTAACAATTTTAATTATCAGACTAGTTCAAGCAATTTCAGGGAAATCCCCAAGGGAAAGTAAACATGTCCTAGAGTTACTCTAGGTTTCTATTCTGAATGGCCTCCATGCAAAACAAAGTCAGTCATGAGCAGCTACTGCATGAGAAATCAGCTATTCAAAATTCGTTTCACACTCTTAAGATGAAGGGACTAAACCAGCTGCTGATTACGTTTTATAATCATTCAGAAGGCATTATTATACTTTGTTCATCACTTTACAGAAGTTAGAGCAGGGGTAGCTTTTGTATGTCTTAAGAGTTGCTTGCATGGGAAAAGAAATTACTGTGCAGATTCTATTGATATTGAAGGCACTTAAATCTGCATATGAAGACATATAAAAAGACTTCTGCATGTGTAATGGATTTTAAATTTACATGAGCTTCCTATATCTTTCATTATTTATTCTTTAACATCACACACAGAATTCAATTAGAAATGAATTTTTATCATAAAGACAAATTGTTTTTCATTTTGCCAGCACATCTATCAGATTTATAAGCTAAGATATACAAAGCAGGAATTAAATAAATACATTTTTAGACATATTTTTCTGCTTACTTATCAGTAATTGCAAATTTTATTAATTGTCAGCTTGCTATTTTTTTACCTCTTAGTGGTTGCTGTTGTATAGGGGATGATACACAATAACATAAACTATAAAGTTAAAAAAAACCCTCCACTTCTTAAATTGACAGACATAGCTGTGCTAGTCTTTTTAAACTTAAGAGCAGTGAGAAATAAATTCTGTTTTATCCTATTCAGCCAAAACAACAAAGCAATGGGGGGTTTTCCTATAGATTTCATGTAAAAGTCCCCAGATGACAAACACAAAAGCCTAGATATCAAACAGGTTGAAAATGCTGATGTTTAACACCTGCACTGTGTGAGGGCCAAGAAGTAAGCTAAAGCCTTTGCTAACCAACACACCTGCTTGATAGTTTTTAACCCTTTCATCTTCATTCTCAGATGCCTTGCTTATAATAGGAGAGGATTGTAATAGAATGATGCAACCAAGGAGATTTGAAACACATTTTTAAAACAGAAACTATGTTCTACCTTCTTGTCAAAATGTATCAAATGCTATTTTATTTGCCTTGAAGGGCTACCTAGCCTGACAGGATTTTTAGTAACACTGGAAAGGATTATTTATGGCTACAGACTAAAGGGGAAAAAAGTCATACAGGCTGTGTGGAACTGTTTTCTGTGTCTAGCATGTTTGTATTATCACATGGTTATATCTGACCAGGCACTTGCTGCAAAAAGCCAGGAGTGGTCTAATCATTCTCCCTGCCTTTCAGAGGCTGCAATGATAAAATTAAAGACCATCCAGCCAAAGCTGAGTCCAGGTATCCACTGGGTCTGCTTTGGCAGTCCATAAGCACTGAGTGCACGTGCTGATGTGCAGAGGGCTTATGCTTAATGTTGCAAATGAAGGACAAAGGGCTCATATTGCAGAAATTCTTACATTTAAATATTCCCCAGTCCTTCAAAAAGAAGAACATTTGACAGTTTTTCTTCTGTTGTAATTAACATTAAAGATGAGGGTCATATTATTAGGTCCTCAGTCACCTTTAAGATAATCCACACAGGATAGTTGCCATTGTCAATAAAAGCAGTTTGCCTAACTGAAAAATTGTGCAGCAAATGCAGCTAATATGTCATTTTAAGTTGATGTCACTCTCTGCTTCCTTCACTATTCCTTGTAAAGAACATCTTCTAGTGTCTTCCATTACTGCTTGGAAAGTTCCAAACAAGTTCAAAACCTCTCTGGAATAACATGGGATATTGCATATGGGAGATAGTTCTACTTCTTGCAGCAGTAAGAAGGGTTGAGGTGGAAAGGGTGGACTCAACTACGTACAACCCTAGCTGTGCAAACCATGCATTTTGCCCACACCTAAATTATACTAAAGAATGATCACATCAAAAAAGCAGCAGGAGGACCCATGATATTGTTGGAAGCATTGGTAGAAATTCTTCATGTTTAAAAATAGGTGATCCCATGTAATACCAGGAACTCTGCTGGTATTGATGTGAATGTGAAGCTTATTTGTATTTTTTTTCATCTTTGCCTCCATGTAAAAAAAATCGTCTGCAGAACTATTCAGAAAGAGCTCTTCAAGTCTTCTTGATTCAAATGACACTTCAGCTAGATGAAGAGCTGGCTATCATTTAAGGTAACATAATTTTCAAGTCAGAACCTCAGAAGGGAATAAATTAAGAAATTAGTACCCTGAGGATGAATTTTCATCATTTCATAAGGGTCAGGAAGCAATTCACAGAAAGTCCTCATACAGAGGGTTTCTCAATAGCAATTTCAGAAAGGCTGACTGTTCCATAAAAGAACATCTGAATGAAGAGCAGAGGACAACAGTCTCTAAACAGGACTTCAGGAGTGTTCAAAAGTGATGAGGAATCTGAGGCTGAGCACCCATGCAGTTGTTATTACGTGATCTGGGTTTGTGTATTCTTGGGCTAGGTACTGGAAAACAGCCAACTTCAGCTTTGTGTCTTTTCTCCATAAAACCACAGTCTGCACAATACTGGGCACATGGAACAATATTGGGCATTGAGGAACTAAGTGTCCAGAGTTAAAACCCACTGAAAGGGAACTCCAGAGCATGGACTCTGACACTTCAAGACACAAAGCAGGAATCCTAACTAGAGTCCCCCTCGAAAGAGATTACCTGAGCACTACAATCCATTATAAAGCAAAACTTAAGGAATCTGACAGACTGCTATTAAGATGGAGAGTTCACCCCCCTCCCTTTCTTCCTGAGTGTATTTTGTATTTATTTGATAGAAACTCCCGAAATGTTTTCAACATTGATATACCAAAAGTGTTTTTCATGCTTCAACATCACAGAGGCAAGGACAAACAGCATTTTAATATTTATTACCTCACCAAAGGTATTTTGGTACACTTCACAAGAATATTAATTTCTCCCTTGCCATACAAAATTATATCCAAAAGTTTGACAATATGTGTGTGGAAACAAAGAAAAGGCAACCCAAAATTTCTTTTGACTTGCCACCTCCTTTAGGCCATCCTTTTAACCTCCATTTGAACTTTGGCAGCAGTTAAATTGTGGACTGATGCTTTAAATAGAGCTTAAAAGTGCTGACACTGTTGGAATAAAGGTTTGAACACACTAATAGGTTTTAGAGTCTGAAACTTTTGATAATCTGGCCCTGAGTGTCATGGGTCTCTCTGAGTGGATTCCATCTGTCCCATAAACTTATGTACTGAAACGTAATGCAGCCTTTTGATCTTCCTTGTTTGAGGATCCTCATGTTCCATAAACTCAACAAGATGCTCTCATTCACTGAAAAGCCAGATCACAGACTTGGTGATTGGTGAGGCTATACTACTTGCTAGTGTCTCTGCCTTTCTCCCTTTGTCAAATTTCAGCTGCAGGATGACCTCACAAACACTGTGGAAATATCAAGTACCTTTACTATTACAATGTAGTTATGCTAGAATAAAATATCACGCTATATGATCTGGCCATGTTTGCAAAATATCAACTGAGACTGTAAAATAAATACTGATGGTTGCACTCTGCAGTAAAACACACTGTAGTGAATTAACAGACACTTAGAAATGTTTTTATTTGTCTAAAATGAAGTGCTATGATGTCTCCAGGGTTTGTTTAAACAAACATGGCACCTAACAAGGTTGCTTCCAATTAGAATTGGCATAGTTGGGGTTGGAGCAAGAAAAGGATTATTTTTAACTGAGTTCATAATTAGAAATTGCAGTGAGGCTGCAAGCCCCCTTGCCCTAGTCCCCAGCACAGTGCAGAGCAGCCTCATGCACAGTCTCTCTCTCCATGCTGAGGCGCCCAGCCCTGCACCCAGAGCTGCCTGGAAGCTTTCCAAGACCCCCAGAATGGCCAAACAGGGCTGGGTCCCAGCCTGGCCCCCAACAGCCACAGAAAATGAAGCACTATGGACCCCCAGGGCATCCCCTTGTCCTGCTTCAGTACCCACACAGCAGTGCTTGAGTAAATCTATGCAGACAGATGCGGGGCAGGATTTTCCCTCAGTGACTGAAGGACTGCACTGCACATCTGCAAACAGAGCCCAGCAGACTCTACCCTTGCATCTTCATCCCAAAAATTCATTCAGGACCTTATGTGAACTAGCTGGGAAAAACAACTTCTGGCACTGTAAATACTGTGTTTAGAATTCTATATCACCCAGAAAATAAATCTATTATGACATGTGAAAGGAAGTTTCACTTAATTTTGGGGGTTTTATTTCCAATCTTCAGAGAAAACCTTAATCATTGTCTTTATTTAGCTCAAAGTTTTATTTAAATATCATCTGTAGGATAAGGGTTTTTTCCAGGTGCTTGCAATATCATGTTCGTTCTAATTTTTAAATATAATTATTAACACTGTTAATTATTAACATGAATAACCATTATTCTTTTTATATTAATAAATAACTAACTGATAAAGGTACCATTTTCTTGTTATTAAAATGCTATTAATAATCAAGTTATATCCTATATTATATCTCCAAAAACATGTGACAAAACCATGAAATGCTTTCATGTAATTTACAGTTATTTCATTAGATGGCAGTGTTACATTCAAAAACAAGTGGTTTATTCTTTTATACACATTTTTTTTACATTCACCAAGAGAAGCAGTTGATCTTACTTTCAATGATAAACTATACCTGTGTATACACACGTTGGAATGTTTAAGTCTTTCATCTGGAAGTGTATCTTAAAATGAAATGCTGAGTGCTGCTAACTGAATCAAGATATTATTCTACTTGCCAAAAAGTTATAGCTTTAATAAATAAAATATTATTTACCATCATCTTTAACTCCTAGGATCTATTCAAAACCTGTATTCCAGAAATCAGTGTAATCAGAGGGATTATGATTTTAAACAATCTTTTTGTTTTCTTGATCCTTAGAACAGCTAGGAATCAAGCCAGCTCCAAACAAAAGTTTGAAAGTGCTTTAATAAATTGCTGTAAAGAGCTTTAACAATGACAAGAATGGTAAGTTATTTCTCTTGCATTATGGATATCTATGCTGACCCTTTGATACACTAAAATCTGAATCCACAGGACAAAGACTTGCTATCTTACTTTTGAGAAAATCTTTTTTTTATAGAATTGAAAGCATACCTGAGATTTTCATTTCTTTCCTAACTTTTTTATACTCCTTTCCTCCCTTGATATATCTATCAAGGAGGAAGAATGTATATTAAAATAGGGGGGGAAACAGGAATTTGGTGTTAAGAGACACGAAATCTAAGATAACAACAAAATATTTGCTATGACTGATAGTGAACTAAAGCAAGAAGTTAGAGGATGAAAGAATTGTACTGGAAAAATATCATTATATGCCTGTCCTGGTCACATCTTCTGTCCTTCACATTTGGCATTGGACACTGTGTAGGATATTGAGATTGATGGACAGACCCTCTCATTCAACCTGATACCACTGTTCATAAGGAAAACTACTTACAAAAAAATTATTCATGCTATATGTAGGCTTCTCTTCAGGATGCAGATTGTTCTCAAATGCCCCAAATGCTGCCTTTTTTTCTTCTTTATATTTTTCTTTTGTTGTTGTTGTTGTTTCAGGGGATATTTTGTTTGTTTGTTTGTTTGTGGTTTTGTTTGGTTTTATTGGAGGGGCGTTTGTTTGCTTTGTTTTGTTTTGCCTGGGAATAAATTTACCAGCAAAACATACAAACTCAATTTCCACCTACAAAGTCTGTTCAGTATTTCAGTTGTTCCATCCATGCAGATCTACACCTTTATACTTTCTGTCAATAGGCTTTCAGGCTTGCTGGAGGAAAATTATAATAAAGAACTACACCAGTTCTTCAGCATTTCTTCACCATCAGTTGTTCTGACAGCAGCAGCACTTTTAACTGGGAAAAAATAATTCCCAGTTTATTTCTCTCTCTCTTTGCAGCATACATGATGCCAGCATGGTTACTGATGTTCTGTTCCTTTGGATTGTGCTTTTCAAGGTTACAGGGCTAATACTGCAGGTGCCTGATAAAAGACAGCACCCACCTTAATGCTGCGCTGTCCTGCCATGTACAGAACACTCAGGCAGCCTGCTAAAGTGGACTGCTTTCGTCTCACAATATTCCTTAAGGGATTTCTATTTTTCAAATAATGGCTGATGACACAAGCATTTTAAGAATCTCTGGTTCTTTAGAATTCCATCTATTCCTCTGGAAAGGCCTGTTATCAAAATGCCATGTCCTTTACTGGCATTTACCCTGAAGGCTGGGAAAGCATTTCTGTGAAAAGTGGAGTTCTAAGTACACAATTACAGCAGATGTGCTACAAAGCCCTACCTCAGGCTACTTGTTATTTTTGCACCCTATCTGAGCTGATTGGTTTTTCCCACCTGTATGAAATTAGCATGTTTCCCTTTTTTTTTTAATTACTAGTGTTGTGCACCAGTATATCACAGATTTAGCCACAAGTTTGTGTCTCTTTTGTGAGACACAAAATATCTCTTTTGTGCTCTCTTGGTCTTTTCTCTATTTAAAATGGCATGATTTTTTTTGCCCACTACTTTTCTTTTCAAACTTCATTAAAATACAGGATTCTCTTGATTTAATTTTCTGCCTCACTTTATTGGCAAGTACTCAATTCCAGGAAATTAGAAAGCAGCAAACTGACACTATTATTGGCCCTTTGAGAGCACTAAGACTCTACATAATGTGATGAGATTATGTAAGTGCACTAAAATAGAAAGAAAGCACACAGGTAAAGGAAGAAAACAGTTATCTTAGTAATTATAGTATAAGAAATTTTCTTTTCCTGATCTTTTCCTGTTATTTCTGATCTACATGGCTAGGAACTCTACTTTTTCTACCATGACACCTTTAACCTGTGTAGCAGAAATAAAACTTCTAAACTGAGGTCTTTAGAAAGCTGAAAGCCAGAACGATGATGATTATGATGATGATGATGATGATGATGATGATGATGATGATGATGATGATGATGATGATGATTAAAGGAAAAAGACATTGCAGATCATGTTTTGTGAGTTTGCCATGATGCATCAGAGGTGGCTAAAGTTTCTGGTGAAGCTGAAACTCTTGCTAATGGCTCTGCAGTGTGTCCCTTCATGCCTTCCTAATGAAATACCTTCTGGCAAAATTTCTCATTGGGCACAATGAGATAATAACTCAGACTTGAAACAGAGTATTCACACATTTGTGTTTACTAATATATTCATGCTTCAAAAGAAAACAATTTATTGAAACTTTTGGTTTTAATATTAGAAAAACTTTAATATGCTACAGAGCCATCAAAGGTATTTAGGAAATTTTAAAATGTAAATTGTAGACATGAAAGGTACAGACATTAATAATTCTGCAGAGGTGAATGTGCCTACAAAGGGAAAGAGGAGGTTATGTATACAGACTAAAAATTGATGACTAACTGATCAACCTTTGGAGAGGTTCAATTGCTAGAAGAGCATAGTTTCTGTGAATAGTAGGGCCATGGGACAGGGAATAGTTCACAATATGTTAACCCCACCCTGTCATTCTTAGTGCTTTAAAACACTGTCTATTTGTCTCTTAGGAAAAGAGAAGCAGAAATGTTAGCCAACTATGATTTGATTGGATGAGAATTCCCATATATTTCCAACAGACTTAAAAGAGATTAATTCCCTGAAAAACTGTTTATATCTACTTTCTAATAGCATGAAAAAATAAATCTTATACCTCATAAGTCAGTAGCAAAATACATTAATTTTAACCTCATTAAACAGTCATGAATTTAGTACAGAAAAGCAGAACATCAGCCGATTTCCTTCACCTCTTTCCAGCCATGTGAAGGAAAACCTGAAACAAAAATAAAAAAGAAATTCAAATGGGCCCAATGAACAAAAATACATTTTTCTTGGTTATTTTTATCTTACTATCAGATTTCTTCTGCTGATTTGAATAAGTTACCCAGGAGAAACAATGTATAAAAGTCTGTCTTCAGATCTCTGATAGGAAATCCCCAGTACAGCAATAAATATTGTATCTGTGGCAGGCAATTGGCAAGCTACCTTAATGGTGATAGTCCCTGGCTGACAATCACACAAAAGTGAGACCAGAAAGTACATCTTAAATGTTTCAGCACTTGGATTTTCCTAACTACTCCTTTCAAGTTCTTTATGAACAGCTTGTATATAGATCAAAACATGCTAATTTCATCATCACTGGCCAGCTTCATAAAAGAATCATACAAAAACATATGGGCACACTCACCAACTTTTTAAGAGACCAAAACTTTCATGGAGTTATTGAAGTTTCTTCATGAGATAAAAGCATTTTGCTGTTTTGAAACAATAGTACCTCTTTTTTTCATGTGAAAACATATGAGAGTGCTCTGTGTCATTCATCATCTGTCAACTTTTCATTTCAAACACAGTCAAGGGGCTGCCTAAAAATGCAAAGGTAGCACAGGCTACTACCCTGCACAACCAAGAAAGGTCTGGGGTGATCCTGACTGCACTAATAGCCAAACGCAGCAGGGAAAAATATTTAAAATACATGCAAAATACCTGGATATTAGATGCACTTTTTTTTTGCTCACTTGGGAGAGTCTTTGAAAAAGCATTGCTGAGCTGCAAGAGATCTTTCTCAAAGATAGGAAATGCATATTAAAGGGTGACTTAAAGAAGAGAGCAAATAGAATACATTAAGGCAATCACTGCCAATAACGTAGAATTAAATAACTTGAGCTTTTTGAGGTGTATATGCCATGAAGAAAAACTACATTAATGTCTACATATTCCTTATTGTAGTTGTTTGCCCAGCACCATCACAGAATGGAGAACACTTTACATAGTTAAGATTAGCAGACACATTCCTAGATAAAAGAATTTACCTCCTCATTACGGTCAACTGGAGAAGTTAACTGAGGTTATAAGCCATAAACCACAACCGCTATGCAAATGTGAATATCTTGAGCACAATTTTTCATAATAAATCAAATGTAATGGTGTGCTTGCAATGGTACTTGACTCCAGCCATGAGAAATGTCTATCAGATGAGAACTTCATAGCATTTGAGACAACTTCACACTGCACCTTACAGTGTCCAGCATTCACAAGCACAACACTCACTTCAGGAGGCTTTATGATTTTGGAAAAGATACCCATGGCACCGTGACCTAAAAGAAAGATTGTGAGTGACTAGGTACTGTGCCACACAGAGCTCAGTGTTTGCAGTTTCTGCTTTATTCATAAATACAATAGCATAAAATTAAGAGCATTTTCTGATCATTTGGTGACTGTTAAGTACTGGATTCTGGATCACTGAGGAAAGTTTAGACAAAGCAAATTTCTCACAGCAAAAGTCTACTGTTTGTAAAAAGAGGTATACCTTTCTAGTAGGAGTAGGGATTCCTTCAGATTAACTGTAAAGAGATCAATAAGAAAAATTAGAATAAAATAAGAAAAAATTCCAGATATCCAGATCACTACACTAAATCACAGTGGGTAAGAACTATGGTTGTGAAAGTTTGAGTGGAGGGCCAGAAAGACAGCATTGCTTTGTATAACCATGACAAGGAGTTTCCTGAACAGGAAAAACTGCCAGCTGACATTTTAAAAATCAAAATCTGCTCTAAATAAAAGCTGGAATACATTAGATTGCAATCAGGCACTCCTCTTTGTGTTGAAAGTTACCAAAAGTATAGATAATTTTAACAGGCCCATTCTGGAACATGTTAAAATTCTTGACAAATTATACAGTTATATGTCTTATAAGACTTCAGCATTTGTTTAGTTAGACCTTTTGTCACCTAATAGGTGTGAAACTAAAATATAAAGACTTAAATAGGTAGGCCCAAGTTTGAATAGCTAAAAGAAAAGGCAGCACAAAGAGGAGAAGGCAGCCATGAGTTTTCATGCTGTCATTGGCTTATGTTAGTTTTCAGAAAGAGTAGATGGCAAAAGTAGTGCTAAATCTAAGAGACGAAGACACAGGCTTTGTCCAGCTAAAAAGAAAAAGAGGTTTTTTGGAGTTCAACCTTGATAACCCACCTGATCAGAGAAGTAAGATAATAATTGTGAAGATCATCTCAGAATTTGCAAAAAAGTCTTGGGAATATTCTCCTTCCATCATTTCACCTTCATCATATTTATACCAAACTTCCATCTATATCTCTACTAAAAAAAGGAAATTGTATTTTCTGGCTTCAGCAAACTAGAAAACATAAAACCAGCATAAGCAGAACATTGATGACTTGTAGCTAATACTACTTAATCTTTTGTTCCAGAAGCTTCAGCACAATAGGTGTCAACTGCTAAAAACTCCTCAGTGTAAGCATAGTTACCTATCACCACCTTCTGGTACCTCAGCCACCCACAGATGAAATCACCCTAAAGCAAACCTACTTGTCTTGAGACCCATGTTCATGTCTATTGCACTTTACAGTCACTGGAATTGGAGGTGGATGGATGATCTTACAGGAACAATAAAGAAACAAACATTTCACCCTGTCTAGCAGCCACTGAGACTGTCATTGTCAGGAACAACAGAAACACTTGCAACTAATTTCATCAATAATATAGAAACTAATTTAAAAGTTCATATATTATATAGATATATAATATATCTCTAGCATATTATATATATAGATATATACTATGCTAGAGATATATATCTATATAGACAATAGATATATCTATATAGACTATAGATATAGATAATTAAAAGTTTACATTTGGGAGCCCAAAGTGGCTAATGTGATTTACATGGGCTCTATTTGTAAATCAGGTACCACTCCTGACTTGAAGATACCCATGAAAGTAACACATAGTTTGTAATATTTTAAGTGAAATAAAACATTATTCAATTTTGCTGTAATTAGACAAAATACATCAACCAGGACCTTACTACAGGAAGAGTTTTACTAAGCTCACTGTCAAAAGACTGCCTTACTAACACTTTTACTTCTTCCCCCATAAACTGCCTGTACGAGAGACTTGCTATAAGAGAACAACAGCAACAGCATTTTTGGATATATTCAAAATACAGAGAGCTACTGTCACTAGTGTTTTAATTCAGTATTTTCTCTTTTTCCTGCACTTTCAGAATGATTCTAGTGACTGATCATGTTGCAGATTAAACAGCTATTTTGGCAAGCTGCCAACCAATTTCTGTTTGAAACTTAATCTGTCTCCAACCGGCAATAGAAGTAACTGTTTGACCTCTTCCCTGTTTGGATATGTTTTTTTCTTCCTATTTGTGCACAACTTATTGATAAAGATGTCATGGTTAAGTATGCCCCACCTGAGCAACTTTTACAACTTTCTGGTTTTCTGCCCTTGAATCTCTGAATGTTAAGAAATCACGATGGATTGTCAAAACTTATGCAAGGCTCTGTATCAAAAGCTGAGTTAAAACTAATGCCATAAACCAAACTTCCCAGATTACCATTTAATGGCATATAACAACTTTAGAATGTCCTCTTTCCCTCTCCAGCAATATATTTATTGCCATGTACTGAGACAAACACTGACACTAGGTACAGTAACAGCGACAATTCCACCACAGCTGCTGAACACACAACTGCAAAGGACATTGTATTAAGAGAAATGTCTGATAAAGTGTACATTTATGCAATCATCCAGAAAGTGAAGAATTCTACCATATTTTTCAGCATTGTGAAATGTTTGTTTCTCTTTTCTTCCTCATAAAAGGAAATAGCCTAGAGGAGAATTGATAGAGGAAACCCCTAGAATGTATGTCTGTCTTACTCTCCTTCCAGTGAAGTACTCTCTCCCAAAGTGGGAGTGTCTTATCTCATGCAGCTGTTGTTATTTTCATGTATTGTTTGAGTCTTCAAATGGATCTACTGTTAAAAAAGCTACCATGTACTTGCAGAGATTGGAACAGTGGTGAAGCCAATAGTTTTTCTAACATTTAAAGTGAAAGGAGAAAATACAGTAAAGACCTCCAAAAGTTCTCCTTACCAATAGCATCTCCATGCAGTATGGAGCAATAGGAGCAAAACTTAAGCATCCTACCACCATGTTTTCAGTATATGACACAGGCTTGGTCCAGTACGTTAAGGCAATAGTAAAGATGCATTTATGGTGTATAGAATTGCCTTACCTCTGTTTAGTTCTTTGCTGCATAGAAAAAGTAGAATAGTAAACCTAATTTGCAATGGTGCGACTAGAGCTGTAGCACAGTGGCACTAATAAGATTAAATAAGCAGCACAAAATAATTAATTATACCCACTGCTCTTATAGCTGCTGGTAAAGGCCTCTGTTTAGGTAAACTTCACAAGGTTACTGAAGCTACATTAGATGCCTATGAAAAAAAGAGTAAACAAAGCACATCAAGAAATGAAGGTAGCTGGAAATGAAAGCTATGATGAAAGTGTACTTGTTAAATGACTCTCACATGTCAGAAAGTAAATTCTGCCCAACCCTGAAGTGCTCCCAGAGTGCATGGCCATACCAGGGATTTCAATTTTCAGATAGTGAAGCTGGCTGTCACACCTGAGTATGAAAGATAACATCAATTAGCTTATGATAGCAACTTGAAGATATGGACAGGATCAAACTGCTCCATGCAAACACAAATGGCTCGGACCAATGAAAGGACTGTGTACCTTATAGTCTAGCTGTCCCCTTTTTCTGATTGTATCAGCTTGTCTATTTAAAATGATACTCATTTCTAAAGGAATTTGCAATCTCCTATATCTGGTAACTATAAAACTGGATGTAAAACTTCCACAGAAGACTGTTAGGAATTCTATTTTCTGCATACTGATTAAGTGCTCAAAGATTAATAGAAGTAAAAATTTCACTTCAAATATTCTCAGAAGTTAAGGTTCCTCTTGGCTTCCAGAAAATATTTTTTATGGCCAGTGTGTTATTTCTGACATAACTTGGAGAACAGAACAGCAAAAAACAAAATATATGAAGAAATACATAACTGGCATGGTGCACTCCATTTCAAGCTAACTCTGAGATCAAAGGGCCAAATTTTACACTTTTAGGAGAATCCATGGGAAGCAGAAAATGGAGCTGCAACTGCTGCACAAACTGAATTAACTTGAATGATTCTTCTTTCTTGGGGAAAAAAATAAACAAGGAAAGGCAAAAATAGGACAGTCAATTACACAGGAATTTATTTCAAGATGTGGCATTTTCTCTGCCTTCAGAGGTTTCCTCTGAACGTTGAACATTGTCACCTCCTTCATATTACTCCCTTCATATTATCAGAGCAGCCCACATCTTTCAGATTTATATAGTTATTAAAATAAAATGAGAGTTAAACTAGATCATTTATTCTACTGGTTAAACAGAACTGACCCGTCCCTCTGCGCTGTTGGGCTTTTTGCAGTGGGAGTGAAAATCCACACAAAAACCCCCCCAACCTCTGACAATTAAAGCTATTATTTTAATAACATATAAAAATTGCCCTTTTGAGTTGTAATTTTTGTATTCACCATTCTCAAACTAGAAAAACATTAACTGTATCTGAAGAGCATGATGGACAGGATGTAACTGAGAGCAAATAAACGCTGCAAGCAAAATGAAATGAGGAACCTCAATGTATTTCTTCAATGGAAATGCATCAGAACTAAAAAAGAGGCTGTGACAGCTTTTCAATGCTCTGGAGGTTTTGTACAGTCATTCATCACCACTGTACCTGCTCCATTATATTTTACTCAAGGTTTATTTGCATATATCTAAAATGGAAATGGGGCAAGCACATATCACTCTTCTTCTTCTTCACTTAGATATTGGATATGTGTTTGGATCCAGAAGTTTCAGATAATTATTTACCATTTAGAGGTATCCTCAGTTACTGTTACAGGCTGTATCACATCTGTGAAAAAATGATGCACAATGATAATAATGAGGTTGATTACAGGCCTTGACATCTTCAATGTACTTTTGAAGATCAACTGGTAATCCAAAGAGGGAGAATTCCTCCTGGTTTAAACACTGAGTGTCTTTGCCAGAAATGCATGGGAATTATATCCTAAGCAGCAGCTACTTCTTTTTGACACAATTTATATGGAATAAACTGCTTTTTGAGATGTAGAGAAATAATTTTTCTATTTAAAGCATATATTTTTGTCTTCAGCTATTGATCTATTACTAATGGGACTCAATGTCACCCACAAAATCATTATTTTATGGTAAACTGGAGTGCATTACAATGTTATTTTACTAAGATGTCTTCAGTGTACTGTAGATCTTCCATTTCCCATTTTTCAGAAAATTTAAATGAAACCTTTTTTCTCAGTAATTTACACATTGCTAGGCACAAAGTGCTGAAACATGCTTTTGTGTATCTGCATTCCATTTCTATTTGGCAGAAAGTAAAATGATTTTGTCAACAATCCATCAGTAACCTAAGCTCATCCACCTCTCACTATAGAGCAGAAGCAGCTCTGGCACAGTGAAGGTTCTAGCAATGTGCTACATACTGAAAAATGCTTTCCATTGATACCTTGATTTTATATAAATTATGCATGTGCAGCACTTGAACCATATACAATTGCCTAAACCTGAATGGGAATGAGTTACCTCGAGCAGGAGCCCACTGGGAGCATTGGCATCTGAAACACGAGACCCCTCTGGTGCCCCCTCCTGAGCTGCCTTCCCTGCAGTTCTCCTGGGCCAGCCTTGTCCAGGCAGGTGGCAATCATGTCACAGGTTCAGCAGGTTTAGGTCTCAATCACACATCTGTCACTACCCTTTGTACTCCTGCAGAGCAGACTTCCCCATCAGTTAATATTCAGATGAGTTTGTGCTTCATATCTGACAGTTCTGAATTAAATTAGGATGATCTGCCTGTTTCATAGCTGTAAGTAGCACAGACACAGCTCATCTTTGTTCTGACAGCTTTCACAGAACATCTTATGCTGAAAATATTGTCTAGATGAGGAATTAAGGTAAGAAAGTTGCCTTCTTAGGCTTCTCTGTACTCAATAGAGAAACAGCTCTCACTCAGAAGCTTTTCATGCAGCAGTATCTGAAACTTTGCACTCTGAAATTGTTTCCCCTTAACCATATTGATAGAAACAATAAATCATGAGAATACTACATGAAGATTTTACCAGAGAATAGCTAATTGTGTGTTATTAAAGATAGTACGAATCCTTTGGCCAAAAACCATCAAGCATGTTGTGATTTGAACAAAAATTTCAAGAGTTAATATTAGTTTTTCTTTCAAGGTAACTGCAATACACACTTCACAATCGCTGCAGATGTGAAATGTTGTATATAGTGTGCTAAGAGATTTGCAGTTTAAAAATAACAGTAAACCAAAGAAAGTGAAGTAACTTTTAATTCCCTTTTTAAATGTGCATTTGAATTTAATACAATCTGTAAGGCACTCTCATAAGTAAAAAAAAATTAAACATTCTTTTCCAAATAAGGACAGTTACATGGCAATGGTATGCTCATAAAATATAAACTTATCTGTAGCTGACAAACAGTGAAACACAAATGTTCAGGTTTTGGATGCATTGCAATGCAATGCCATTTTTGTATCATGACACTACTCAGAGTAAATATTGGCACTGTAAATGATTTCTCATTGGGGTTAGGAACTTGTATTCTCTTCATATCCCAGTAAAAAATAAACTCTTCAATAAATAAATATATAAAATAAATATATGCTATCTGGAGATGTATAAATAGGTCCATCCTGAAGAAAAGTTCCAGTTTTGACTGCTATGTATTGACACCTAGCGTCCATCACTAAAGTGGAGCCTGTAAAACTTCACACACAGTTCCCAGGATTTATCACTATTTTATAGTCCATTTCTTTCTACTTCTTCCAGCATTGTCTCATCCATATGATGCAGATGGTTCCTTGCCAACCTACAGGCCACAGGTAATCCAGACAGAACTGCCAGGAGTTGGTTATGTTTTACGAAGTCCCTCTTCCCCCTGGTGACTGGCTACCGAGCCATTCAGCAAGTCTTGAGGAGGCTGGTCCACACTCATCCTTGAGGCTTCGTCTCCCACATCCAGTGGCTGGAAACAGAGGCCTGCCCCTCACCAAGTGGGTTCTTCACATCCAGCATCCTCGACCGCTGCAGGTTCCTCATGCTGGCAACAGCTCCAGCTTGCTGATCTAAAAGCTGCCTCTTGGCTCAGCTGTATCCTAACACATCTTTGTACAGTTCTGGAACTCTTTCAGGATCCACAGGCCGGGGCAAGAAATGTGTGAATTTCTGATGTCTTTTGGACCTTGCCCCATCTCTGGGAGTACCATCTTTATTAAGTGCTACAAAGTACCTCCGCCCTGAATCTCCATGTTTGTAGACATTGGATGAGTAAGTGTTGTACCAGTTTTCCTCAAATTGTTCCCTGAAGATGCACTCAGAAGTTAGTTTCTCCTACAGAAAGAAAGAGAAAAGAAGCATAAGTTAAACTGCCACTAGATATTTGAAGACATGAAAAAAGATATTATAAAAATAAACAAAATGCTTTAGGCTTTGTGTAGCCTTACTTTTCATTTAAATGTCAACAAACCAAACCCAAGAAGAGTATGTAGATCTGACAATGAGTTTGGAAACTTGGACCTGTACATCTACAGGTGATTTTTAGATTTAAAAAAATGAATTAGCTAAGATTTACTTTAAGAAAACATTACTAATTTATGATTTACTTTAAATTTATCTTGGAATTAATTATATTATGAATTGTTCTGTCTTGGGCTAGCTGTTGTTCTACAAATGAGATTTGGTAGACGGTCTCAAATGCAACACAAGAGAGCAGGGAGTATTTACATATTTCTTTGTGGTGTGCATCACTTCTCACATTTTAAACTGGAATGATTACAACCAAAGGAAGTGGAGAAACAGAGTATTTTATGTATGAATATAATATAAGAATAGAAGATGTATGAGCTGATATGAAAGTGGTACTTACAGAGCCATAGAGTTCTCCCTTCTCATTCATTCCAAGGTAAAGGCCACTGTCCACGCCTCTAATACTGACCAGTCCCACTGCCACACTGATGAATTCAAGAATACCTGGAAAAAATTGCTTTAATTAGTTTTGTAACCATAAAACACATAGCATCCAAAAACTCAGTTGAAAACAAGTAGAAAACGCACATACAACAGTAAATGTGGCCTAGTTTCTCTGAAATTTCAAACACTACATGAAAATATACACAATCATCACAGGAAAGCAGTCTGAGAAGCCCCATTTAGGAACTTGAATCCTTCACCATTCAAGAAACTTTTTCAAAATGTTGAATGTGAAAGGATTTTATTCAGCACTGAAACTAAAGCCATTACTACCATGCTGTTGGAGTCTTTAATGATTGTACACTATTTGCTAAACTGCCTACTCAAATATCGGAAGATCAGTTTGAATTACCTGAAAATATACCTTACTACTTCTACAGAGTTATCTTAAAAAAACACATCCATTATTAGACCATTTGAATGGAAATCAAAGTACAGATGGGAATTTTATATAACAGAATCTACCCACAGAAAAAGAAAAGTATTTGCCAGACATCTTATCTAGCATATGGGCCCACACCTCTTGACACAACTTGCTGTCTTTAGTGCAGGCTTTTAAAGTACATAAAACATGCTGCTTTTTTTGCTACTATTTGGATTATAACGTTATTTATATTACATTTGCCCAAAAATGTAATATATATTAATAAAGTGTTTGAGACATGAGGTACTATTTGAAGCCTGAATTTGGCAAAGGTAAGCCAACAGACACCAATTGATATGCACAGATTACAGCACATCCAAAACATGAAAGAAAAGGAATGTGTGAACTGGCTTTTTGGAAGTTGTTAACAACATAAACAAAGCC
This sequence comes from Melospiza georgiana, assembly GCF_028018845.1. Taxonomy (NCBI): domain Eukaryota; kingdom Metazoa; phylum Chordata; class Aves; order Passeriformes; family Passerellidae; genus Melospiza; species Melospiza georgiana. The sequence goes on from NC_080434.1 coordinate 1,159,375, forward strand.
TCAAAAAGAAGTGCCAGAATCATATTTCAGATACTGCTGTTCAGCAGCAAAACCACAAAATGTTTAAAAAAAATCCCTGAATCCAAGGTAAGTAGTTTTAAATAGTGCAGCTGATTATGACTTTTTGTCTGTTTACTATTTATGATTTCAGGACAATTTTTAGTCTCAGGCAGATGGACTATCTGGACTAACCAATAATTTTAAATGTTTTCAATTTTAATTGAGCTTCGGCAAGTTTCTTAGTTGTATTAAAAACAGCAAAGAAAATAAATCCTTTACAAAGAGTAAGCATTAGAAACTGTATCACACATAAATCATCCTCGTTTTCCAGTTCATAAAGCACAGAGTCCCATAAAAGGTTTGGAGGCATTTTGTCTTTCTGATATCATTTTCAAAGCCACTCTTTTCCAAAAGCATAATAAGCAGGTGATACAACCCACAAAGAAACCACATCAGACAAACCCGCCAAGAGTAGTGGTAGAATAAAGGTAGTACAATTCTAAAAAGCCCACTAAATGTTAGATCTATAGCTAACTTGATTTGCTCTTTAAAGCAAACATTTATTTCATGTTTACATGCTGTAGGAAATCTTTCTTCTGAGAATAACTTTCTGACTACTGCTCCTTTAGTTCTTAAAGCATCCACGTGCTATAAAAGCAATTAAAAGCCATTCCAGCAGATTGTTTTGACTATGGGGAGGATAGGAAGCTCTTTAATCACCTTTTTACGACTGCTAAACCAATACACACCAAAACTCACATGTAGCTGACAACAGCAGGTTTGTTCAGACGTCCAGCCTCTACAACTACTATTTAGGATTTACTCTCATATCACAGGTTGCCTTCTCCTCCTTTGGGTTTACTGACAGAGAAGGCTGGCTGGGAAGCATTTTAAGCACTTAATGAAAGTGGCATTTTAGGCTCTTCTGCTTCAGATTTATGTCCTTCTGTGAAGCAAAGCAGTCTAATGCAGCCTCAGGATCAGCATGCCCAAGTCTGTGAGCTACACCGTTTTACAGAGGCCCCAGAAGCTCCGATACCAATAGTGAATGCAAAAAGGATCAGTCTGACTCCCGACCATTCCCGTAAACCTATGGAATATGCCTGTGCTCACAGACCCCAGCCCAGGCTGAGCAGCGCCTGCCTCCTGACTCACCTGGGATGCCCAGCCCTCCCTCACTACCCGCCCTGGTGCAGACCCCATGGCCGACGAAGCCTTTCTGTTCCGGGCACTCACGCACCTGCCTCGGCATCCCCAGCATCACATCAGCCTGCCCAGAGCAGGGCTGCTGCCGCCCAGGCGCGCACCAGGCGCTCACACACCCGCCCCCGCGCCCGGGGCCGCGCCGCAGCCGCCTACCGAAGAGGCTGTGGTCCTGGCGGGTGCCGCGCACGCTGCCGTCGGGCAGGATCTGCAGGTGGAAGCCGGTGCGGCAGTAGAGCTGCCGCCGCCGCAGGATGCCCTGCAGGTGCGCCAGCTCCGCCGCCGCTGCCGCGGCCGGGGCGCGGCGCTCCCCCCGCTCGGCGGGGCCGCGGCGGTCCCCGAGCAGCGCCGGGCGCTCCCCGGCGGGCGGCAGCAGGAAGTGGGCGCCCACCGGCTGCCCCAGGCCGTCCAGGCCGCCCAGGAAGCCGCCCACCTCGGCCAGCGGAGCCATGCGGGCGCGGGGCGAGCGGGCTAGGGCGCGGCGGCGGCGGAGAGCGGCTGCCGGCCTCTGCCGGCGGGCATGTGGGGGTGCGCGGCGGAGCCCCAAGCATGGGGAGCCGGCAGGGCCGAGCGGAGCGGAGCGGGGCCGAGCCGTGCTGATCCGAGGCGGTGCGGGCCGGGCGGCGGGGTGCCGCTCATCAGCCTGCCGCGTGTGTATATATATACGGCGGTCCCCTGACATATGCTAATGAAGCCGCTGCGGGGAGGCCGCGTTTGAAATCGTAAACCGGCTCCCCCTCCGCTCGCACCTTCCTCTGATGTGCGGCGCGGCGGGGAGGGGAGGGGAGGGGGCTCCGGGCGCGCACACGCGCGGCGGGGGCGGGGGCGGGGGCGCGGGCGCGGCCCCGGCGCGGAGCGGAGCGGCCGAGGGGGACGGGCGGGAGCTGCCCGAGCACTGCGGGGACAGGTGCAAGGAGAGGCACGAGGCAAGAAGGAGAAAGGGCGTTACCTGAGGGTTAGACCTGCCCAGACACACATGAAAGACAAAACCCGAAGATCTGACAGCTTTACTCCCTGTTTCTAAAACGCTAATAAAATGTACATGCATTACGCTTCCCTTTTATCGCTTCAACTACAAGGAGGGGAATTTCTAAAGAAATTGGCATAGTCGGGGAGGTGCTTTCCCCTCTGCAAATTCTCCCTCGCATTTATCATTGATGTGACACTAAACTGATCTATCGTATTTGGGTATTGACAGGAGGTGTTAAAAACGTAAATGGGCAGCCCCATAGTTTGGGATAAATATTTTCAAATCTTTTGCAGAGAAGAAGAAAGAAAGATTGTGGCTCATCTAATCCATCTTCTTTGGGGTTTTTTATTGAGCCCGTAGCCAAGGTCAGTGAGCATCATAAATTAGCAATATTATGTACTGAACAATCCCTGTTGTAGTTCTGCGATATTTTGAATCGGTTTGGGACTTTGTTGTTCTGTTCCAGAGGAGCATATGCATTTTTTTCATCCCCAGAGTAGAATGGTTCACACAGGAAAATATATTTTGTTGGGAAACATATTCACCAATGGTAAAACAACGCTGAATTAAATCTAAGAGTTTGACTTTTGCCATCTTTCCTGACTTTTCTGTAAAGTGTAATGAATTTTAGAGCTTAAATGACATGAGCTATCTCAGCATCTAAGATATGCAGTTCTTTGCCAATGTTAAAACATGGTATTAGAGTATAAAATGTAAAGATCTTTCATAAGTAATTCTTTCAAAAGTTCAAGAGAATCACTTGGTGGTTTAAGGTTTCATTTAAACAAAAAAGTTGCAGAGAATCATGAGAGATTAGTTCTCCCGTCTTGCTCCATGGTCTTTTCAGTCACAGTCTAAATCTGAGAGATCAAATGGATTTGACTGCTTACCTTTATTTGCTGTGGAGAGTATAGGGCTAATTAATTGGCAGGTGCTTTAAAGCAGGTAATGTGACACCTTTTCATCATTGCAGTCCTAAGTACTGCCCCTGTGTGCACCTGAATTATAAAAAGGCTGCTTTAAAGCAAGTGATTTACTGTGGAGGGATTTAAAACTGAAAAAATTAATGCTAAATACAATGATCAGATAAATCACCTCAGAGGAGAGCACAGGCAGACCTGTTCTGAAGGCAGTTACAGATAGATGTTATATTATTTTACCTTTCAGATAACAGGAGCCTGTCATGTGGTGGGACCCAAAAATCTACCATAATCGAGATTTCAAAGCACATCTGTGTAAACATTATCACATCAGTGTAAAACATCAACCAATGAGCTTTCTCTTTGAAGCAAATCTACTTAATTGTAGTGCTAAATCAAAGAAATAGATCAAAGTTGAATAATCTATATAGCACCTATTTCTCAAATAGCCTGTTCACTGACTACTCAAATACACCAAAAATGTTTGAAACAAACATCAAGTGTTTTTATTGAGATGACTGACAGGTCAAGATCAAACTGCTCATCACAGCTGTTGAGTTGCAGGACATGCAGCAGGAGGGTACAGTTAAATGGAGGAGGTACCTTGTTCCAAGCCCAAAGATGCTCCCACACAGATGCTGTTCCTGGGTCCAAGCAGTACCCTTGACTCCTACAAACAGCAGAGGGGTCTACGGTTCAGATAACATTCACTGCCTCCAGTGGAGAAGGGCTGGGGTTATTTTGAACAAAAAAAAGTCTTCAGCAATCACACACTGAAAGACCCTTATGGCTAAATCTTTCCTGTTATATAATGGAAACATTTAAAGTAGAGCGGAATACATAACACTGATCTTTTCTGAGTGGAGTCTTTAATGTCTGGGAACTAAACCGGTTATGCTGTTTTATAAAGTACCAGAAAAGAAACAAAAAGATAAGATTTTGTGTGTGTGTGTTTGCACTAGCCATGTGACAGGAAAAGATAACGCTAAAGATTTTTTTTTGCACCTTCTGAAACTATACCATGGGAAGTTAAATAATTTTGAAGAGTTTTTTTACAAGAGTACATAATTCAGCTTAAAGTATACAGTACAATCTAATCAACTCTACGAATACTTCCTAGAGACGGCACTCTCAGTGTCATTGAACAAATATATATGTGGTCAAGGATTTATTTCCATACAAGTAGTTGGGACTTCTAGAGACAATACAATTACTGTATATTGCCTAAGAATAGCATGTTGTCATAAGCAAAACCTAGTGGCTACCGAAGGAGTGGAGAATTAATGACTGAAATTTTTCATAGATAGTCTACACATAAATGAAGAGACAGATTGATCTGCATATCTAAAAAACTCGTGTAAGATATTAAACTTTAGGTCCTACAATTTATTGCACCTTTGTTAATTTTAGAACTCCCTCACAACCGTTCTGTGCCAGCCATGAATTTTTATGATATAATAAAATATTGGAAAGGGAGGGTTCATGAATACATAAGAAACAAACGTTTGGTGGAACAAAAACCATGGAGTAGCACCAAGGGGATATGTCCAGCTGGAGATACCTATGTATCATGGCCAGTCTCAGGTTCTTCCCAGATTTGGACACAAAAATATGGTTCTCTGCTTTCAGGAAGGTGACCAGAATATGCACAAGTTACAATGAGTGGGAAAAAGGTGTATTTTTGTGCAGAATTCACTGTGAAGAACAGAACCTTTCCAAGGCTCCATGTACAAATTAGGGCATAATCTGATGACCTTTAAAATGCAATACCTGCAGATTTTAAAAACATTGAAAGCTTTCTCTTCTGAACAGATACAATAGCAGGTATGTATACTTATATGTATATTTCTATTTAACTATTTAAGAAACGCAGATGAGGAAAAAGCAACAAGGATTTTGTTTTTCCTGTGGGAAGGAAGTTCTTCCACCTTCATTCTTTGTTTTATTTCTTTAATTGAAGAAAAAAATTCATAGAGCTTTTTAAGATTCATGATCTCACTGTCCATGCTTTTGTTGACACACATGAATAACCCCTACATATGCAGAATGGAACAGAGAAACTATTGCAGTGAGCACATATTTTCATGGCTACACTCAGTGAGAATACACTGTTTCCATATATCAATATTCAAATGCCTCATTTGACAGCTTTTTTATTAATCCTGTAAGCGAATCATTGGATTAAAACAACATTAATTTATTTAAATGACATGCTTTCTGAATCTCTGCATACAAGATGTTCAGACAGTGTATGTTTTTAGACTTGCTGCACAAATAAATTTTCGTCTTGCTCCTAAGCAAACACTTCACCAGGGGAGTTCTGCCTAAAATTACCTGGGTGTAAGTAGCTGCAGATGTGAATTGAATATTTGAAGTGAAAGAAATTTTAGCCTAAAGGTGTTATTGAAAAGTCAGTAAAACGTGGCTAATTAATTTCAGGGAAATAGTGTGAACAGGGAGATAACTCATGATTCATGACTACAGTTTAGGTGACTGATGAGCTCTTGACAGGTTTACTTTGGGACACCACACTGACCAAAAGTGGTTTCTTTTCCAGTCAAACCAAAAAGGTAGACTATTTGAAAAAGCTAATTGTATTGGTGAATGAGGTCTCCTAATGAGGCAGCTAGAACTGATAAGATCCAAGAGCCACATTCTACAAAATTTTCCAGACTGGATGCTTAGTCATGTACTTGCAAGAAAAGTACTTGTGTTCCAGTCATGCTAAGCATCAGAAATTATTATTGCCTTGACTCATAAATGCTGGTCTCCATATTGGCCTTTAGTCATTGAGTACAGAGATGTAACTCAGACTTGCAGACAAGGATTTTGCTTGGGAGTCATACATATAAAGTATAAAATAAAGCAGCAGATTATTTTTAAAAACACTCAAAAAATAGTTTTTGACAGTTGGGAATAATGAGGTCAAGGGAATTACTTGATGAATGAATTGGCTTGCAGTATTCTAAAATTTTGAAAGAAACGCAGTAAATCCATCATTCAACCCAGATGCTTGCCTTTCCAGCCATAGCTGTGAGGTAACTTAACCTTGGCCATGTTTACAGTTGCATGATCTGACTGACTGTCAGTTGACAAAGATGCCCACACTTACTCCTTGACACCTATCATAACCACTGAATGTGACTGAAAATGCATGAGCGTGTCTTAAAGGGTATCAAGATATCATTTTTGTATTTTCCAAAATCTTGTTCATAATAATACAAAAAGTCATTTGAGATTTGGGGGGACAGGTGGGGAGAGAAAGGGTAAGTGGCTGAAACTTCGGTAAAATGTACTTATGTAAAGAAGAAAAAGATTAAGACTGTGCCATTGCAAATAAAAAAAAATGCCGTAAGGTGTGTTGTATCTTGAAATATTTGTGTGCAGTTTATAAAGTTTCAAGTTAATGTAGGTTGTGATGCAGGTTGTACCATGGAAGAATGCCCTCACATGAAACGCCTGACAAGATTTATTGCCCATCAATACCAAGCAGGCAGGGACAAAGGACCACGCTCAACTTTCACAACTGGTCTTCAACGAGCCCCTGGTTATGCTAAGGAAGTTACCTGTCGCCAAGAGTATTTATCAGAGGAGAGGCTGTTGGCATGGCAAGGACACTCGGGCACGGTGCGCACACTGGCCCGGGAGCAAGGCCGTGAGTAACGACGCGGAGCACGGTGCGGAGCACGATGCGGAGCACACGCGGCCCCGGTGCGCGGGCAGAAGGCAGCGAGGGGCACGCCCGGCTCTGCCGCGCTCACGGCAGCTCCCGCATCACCCTGCCGGCCCTTGGGCTCACACTGCGCGGCCCAGCTCCGCGCCGGGTCCCCGCGTTGGGTCTGGCGCCTCGCATCTCCGCCGGCCCGGCCGCGCCCCGCCTGTGGCGCGGCCCGTCCCGCCGCCCGCCCCGGGAGCAGCGCCCGCGGGCGGCCCGGCGGCGGCGCGGGGCGGGGACTGCGGGGCCCGCTCGGTTCCCCACCCCTTCCCCGCTTCTCGCGAGGCTTGTGCCGGCACCGGGGGCTCGGTGCGCCGGGCGCTGGGGCGGAGCGGGGCCATGGCCGCCCTGCGCTCCCTGCTGCGCTGGCGCCGCCGCCTGGGGCCCGCGCCCGGCGCTCCGCCGGCCCGGCGGCTCTGGGGCGGCGGGGCCGGGGCGGCCGGGCCGCGGCGGTGGCGGCGGGAGCTGGGCTGGGCGGCGGCGGGGGCGGCTCTCGCCGGGCTCGCGGGGTACCGGCTGTCCGAGCGGCGGCGGGAGCCCTCCCGGGAGCCGGCGGCCGCCGAGCCGGGCGGGGCCCGGGCGCTGCTCCCCATCCCCGTGGCGGCCGCTGCCAAGGAGACGGCGACGGTAGGTGTGTGCGCGCCCCTTCCTTCGCGGGAGCCGCTCACCGGCAGGGCGCTGCCCGGGCCGTGGCGCAGAGGTGACCCTGCGTGCGGCCAGCCCGGGCCGGGAGGCGAGGCCGGGCCCCTGCAGGGGCCGTCAGCCATGGGAGAGCGGGCCCGGCTGTCACCGCTGCGCGAGCCCTGCGTCTCGCCTCCGGCGCTGTCCTGGCCGAGTCTTTCTTTAATGGAAAACGCTGGTTTGCAAATGGAACAGCTCCTGGCAGCGCAAACCCCGAGTTTCGATTTGTGCTTGGGACAGTTACGTTTCTAATACAAAATTTCCTGTAGAGTGAAAGGTTTACTCTGGACTTTCTAAGAAGTGACAGCATTGTGACAAATAACGGTTCAGTTCGACCAGTTCAGCGAAAAGAGCGATTGAGTAACCAGGGCTAACAAGGAACAGTTGATGTTCACCTGGAAAATGAAGTTTCCTGTGATAAGGATGAACTCCTGCATCGCAGCCTATGTAATTAATATATGGTAATCATAGGGTTGGGGGTTTTTTCATTTGAAATGTCAAGGGCTGTGATGAGGCAGTTTGTCAGAATGGCATCTGCTAAGACTGGAAGTCAGTGGTGCAAATGGCCTGCTTTCTCTATGCCGAGTTTATTTTATACTGTCTTTGAGAACAGGATCTACATTTCTACAGGAGGCCTTGTGCCTGGGTATGAATGTTGTTCACCCTTTAGCCCTGCATTGTTAGCTCAAAGACAGATTCTGTTGGGGGCATCCTTTATGAAGGGAAGTTGAATCTGATTTTTTGGTTATTCGTGGTGTTGTGTCTGGAGTGTGTTACTGTGGCACAGAGGGCTGAAGACAAACTGTTTCAGTTTTTCATAGTTTTGATTTGACGGAACTTTACATTGTTTTACTTAGCCAGTCTTAATGGTCAGTTTTCTTTAAAAGGAAGTATTGCTGCTGTACCTTTGAAAGTCAGTGAATTTGCTGGGATGTATGGTTATGAATTTTCACACACATCACTATAAAAGCATTGAGGTTGAAAATTAAGAACTAAGTTTATATTTTAATTAATGTAAAACTAAAAAATAATTGGAAAATGTAATACCTATATATACCTAATTTTTTAGAAAAATAGGTATACATAGATATAGGCAGTAACTACCTTGAAGCACCTTGCTCCTGTATGGCATAAGGCTCTTAATTAATTTGGTTTTCTATTTGCATAGAAGAAAATTTGAATGACTAACTTGAAATATGTCCAGTCAAATTGTGTGGACTAAATCCGGACTGATATCTGAGAATATTAGTTTTATGTTGCTGGCTTTTATTTTTGAATTATTAGTCTAATTGATTTCCAATTGCATGCCTAGGTACTCAGGGTTCCTGAAAAAATATCATTTCAATTAAAGCCTCCTAAAAATGAGGATCAAAGAGCTGTGAAATTTTTGGTCTGAGGTCATGGGTTCCTGTGCTTTTTCTATTATTGACTCTTGTTCCACAGAATGGCTTGTGTGGAAAGACCATAGTTTGAAATTGAATCTAGACAGGGAACTACCATGAGTAGTTTGACCATGAGCTCTATCTGTTATCCATTTATAATTGCCCTCTAGACCTGTGATGAGCACCAACTCTTTCAATACAGATTTCTGAAACATCTTCAGAGATGGAAAAATGGATGCAAGTGTTCAAATTGTGTTGAATGGTCTTCATGGTATTCCGCAGTGGTATTGTATTGTAACATCCTTTGTTAGAAGGCTGAATTAGTGTTGCCTGAGGGGCAGTAACATTTTAATTCCTGAGTTTGAGTGCTGAGCTTTCAACTTTAATAGTGTGTAAGAGTTAAAAGGTCTGATAACTTTGAAAGTAGAAAATTCTGTCATGACAAGTTATACAGGTGTCAGTCTTACTAGGATTAAGGTTGGAGCTCTTGGATGTACTGTCAAGTGTGTTTGGAGCAATCATTGGAGAATGATAACCTGCAGCTTCTGTATAGATGAGTTTGATGGGGCTGTGATGCGTGTTTTGCTAGGATATTTTTACAGTTTTGTCAGCTACTGACCAACAAAGAATGACGAGGCTCAAGTGTCTTGGAATCCTTTCCAGCTACTTTTGGTTGTTTCCTTATTTCTGATGCATAAGGTCTGGCACTGCTTTCTGGAGTTTTCTAGTTTTTAAAATTTCCCTAGTTCCCAATTTCATTTCCAGTCTCAGGCTGTTTTTCATTCCACCAAAGCAAATCATGCAGTGGCTTTTCTTTTTCCTCCCTCAATCCAAGCCACACTCTTCTACTTCATTCTAGTATTTTCATTTACATGTTTCTTCTTTAATCATTCCTCTAGGAGCATGCTGTTCCCAAATGCTGTTTACTTAGATGACTGGAAGTAGAAATGGTGTCTCTGCTGCCAGTGTCTTGGTATGGAGATCTTCAGCAGCTGGTCAAAGCAATTACTCCAAATGTTTCTTGCATCACCCCTGGGGGACAGAATAACCACAAAAAGAGACCCCGGTACTGACAGTAAAGGGACTAGCCCTTGCAAAACCTGGAATTCTTTCCTTTAAGACAGCTGTAATATATGGATTTGTATAAACTCTCTTGACAGAGAGTCTTAACATTTTTGTAAATGTTCTGGGGAGGAAATCTATGTCCTGCCATAGATTTCCTGTTAATTTTTTTTTTTAAATCCATTCTGAAGCATTAATTGACGATGGATAATTTCATTTGTAAAGGTTACCAGAGTTACAAACTGAAGTCAGTGTCACAGTGTAGAGTGTTTAGATGCCCAGGGCAGTTACAGCTGTCTCCCCTGTAGCGTTGTGGTTAACCTTGGCCAGCAGGCACCACATGGTGCCACACAGCCACTCCCTCATCTTGTAGCAGTGGGATGGGAAAGAGACTGGAGGTGTAAAAGTGAGTAAACTTGTGTGTTGAGATAGAGACAGGTTAACAAGAAGAGTAAAGACCACAGAAGGAAAGGAAAATAAGCCATGCAAATAAAGCCAAACAAGGAGTTTATTCACTGCTTCCCGTGGGCAGGCAGGTGTTCAGCCATCCCCATTACAGGTAATGGAGACCTGGGAAGACAAATGCACTGAATGTGTGTGTCCATTTCCTGTGTCTTCCCAAAGCTTTTATTAGCAAGCACAAGTATTGTATGGTGTGAAATCTCCCTTTGGTAAGTAGGGGTCCCCTGTCCCGTCTGTGTCCCCTCCCAGCTTCTTGTGCACCTGCAGACAGCTCAGTGGTGGGACAATGTGAGAAGGAGGATGAGCCATGACACTGTGCCAGCACTGCTCAGCAACAGCTGAAACATCTCTGTGTTATCCACACTTTTGGTCACAAATCCAGAACATAGCACCCTACCAGCTGATGCAAAGGAAATTAACTGTCGCAGTCAAAATCAGTACAATGCCTGGTATTGAACTCCCATATGTCTTTTTTACTTCCTCAGAGGAATTTTTCTAAAAGTTTAATGAGTGAAGTGGCCTTCTTGTTTCATCCAGGCAGCTCCAGTGGACAGCAGAATAGTTTTCTGATACTCCCAAACACTAAAAAACAGGAGTTAACTTAATTTACATATTGACTCTCAAAGAACAACTGTCTTTTCTGCCAGGTCACCTGCTTCCACATGTTGTTCATATGGCCTGTGAAAGTATTTTGAGAGTTATGCTAGTCCCAGTTAATATCCCTACAGCTGACTTTTCAGATTCTGTCACTGAGTTGAAATAATGCTTGGCAGTAGTGACAGAATATTTAAGTGTATAAAGGTATAATATATCTTGATAGTTGGTTGCTTTGTCTTACTACTTTGTCTTCTAGGATTTATGAGCCAGGAAATTTTAAAAGGAGTTTTGGATTCCAGGACTAATAGTAATGATTACACTGATGTTGATGGGACACCTTTTTAACCAGTTCAGAAATGAATCATATCATTTGAGACTAACTGGGAAAAAAAGTGTATGTGACACTGTGAGAATTGTAGAGAAGCAATGTCAAAAGTGTCAGAATGGTCTGCCTATCTGTCTCCGTGTTCTGTAAAGTTGTTGAAGTGTGAAACCTGCTGAGCAACAGAGTTGTGAGTTTATGTACAGATAAGTAAGAAAATGCTGTTTGCCAAAAGTCAGGTAAGCTCTGAATGTGTCACCAACGTGGGGTCTGTGGTGTGACAGACTATTTGATCAGACAAAGACTGTGGGATCAGTGTAGAAGTATGCTTGCTTGACCAAGCATAACACTTGAGGTGTTCTGGTGGAAAGTAAGGTTTGTTGCAGAAGCAGCATGAAGCTAAGCTCCCTACAGGATTAATTTCCCAGATGCTTTCTGAGAATAACTCTGGACCCAAGGGCTTTATATATGATTACTTGGAGTGAAGTCTTGGACACTATAATAAACTGGCAGTTTTAATTCCAGGGGTGTTGCCGCAGAACATTTCAGAACCAAAGTAAAATTCTGCACTCAGAGCTCCTAGTTTTGTGTCTGAAGGTTTTGGTGAAGACTGGGAGAGCTCTGCTAGCAGACAGCTCCTTTAAAGTTTAGGAGATGGTTATGCAGAGCAAGAATCTGTTTGGAAGAACGGTTGTTTTGACAGAGTTCCTCAGAGGAGTTAATATTTGTCTTCCAGTTCCTTACTTCCAGAAGTTCAGGGTCATTAGCAAAACTTGCTAAAATTGTCTTGGAAATAGCAATGATGCATTTTTGTCCTCCTGAGCGCCTTCTATGGAATCATGTTGTCATTATGTGAAGGTAGGGAACTCCAGGCCTCTCTCTAGTTTTTGGGGATATGGTCTGTGAATCACTTCCTTCAGAGATGATTTAGGAATCTAAAGAAGGGCAAGGAGAGATGGACACAGGCTGTGTACTTCACATTTCTTGAAGGCACATTAATTTCCAGGAGAAGAAAGCTTTATAGCTTGGGTGTTTCCAAAGGGGTTTTCCCTAGTATCTCAGCAGTACTGTCAAACTCCCACTTTGTGAAAATAATCAAAGGGTCAAGTGTTTTCGTAGCAGCACATTTCTGAGTGCATTACATCATGTATTTCCATCTCTGTGAAATGAAGAACAAAACTTTACCTCCAAAAAGTAAGGGAAGCTCCCCTAGGGAGGAGGCTCTCCTGCCTACTCAGAGGATGCTGTTCCAAAAGATGCATAAGGATCACTTTTCCAAAAGCCACTTGCAGCAAATGCTATTTCATAAGTATTGCGCATTTCATGCCATAGGGCAGTTGCCAAATGCATGAAGATGGTTTGCTCTTTGGCTGATCCCATCTGAAGTTCCTGATCAGCATAATCTTGAGAAGGATACTGCTTGCCAGCTGTGGTGAGAGCCATGCTGAAGGACAAGGAAGGTTTTACCTTTTACTTCATTTCTGATGTTAAAAATGGATGGCTCATGTTTGGGATGGACAGATCCAGCTACTAGTGTGTTTTGGTGTTGCATGCAGTGAAACATATGAACATATGGGGCTGGATGTACATGCTGACTATGGGTCCCCTGTGAAACTAATGCACAAGGACTGCTATATCAGTTACACTGTTCCCCCAAGGATTTCCTGTGCCAGAGTTATATCTGAACGTGGCCCTTTTTACAGCATTTTAAACACATTCCAGCTTCCTATGCTTGTAAATAATATAATAAATTCCTTATCTGAATGAAGCAGGATCAACTAACAGAATTGTTGGCTGTACTACATCTAAGTAGTCTGCTAGAAATACAACTTCAGTAAGCATCAAAACAATTTTGTCTACTTTGGGATTTTCCCACACTGTTAACCTTTTGGCCACCCAGCATGAAAACAGAATTGTGCTACTTTTATCTACATGGGAGCATATTAAATAAGCCTGAAGTCAAATATAAACGAAGGAAGTTAGAAACAGCATTGCTTTGAAAACCTTTTTATTTTAATAATTTGCACAGATTCTCATTGATGGAAGACAGATTACTTTGCAAACAAAAAATTCAAAGAAATCACTTGAAATAGATTAAACTACTGTAGCAAACATATTTTTGACTGTAAGCAAAATATATCTTTAGTAGTAAACGTTGGCTTCTTCAGCTAAAATAGACTCTCCTTTATCTCAGTTGGACAAAGCAAGAGAACACTGATTTGACTTGGAATAAAGTTGTGAGATTTTATGTGATCCTCTTGGAGCTTTTTGCCTCACATGCACACACAGAATATATATTTTTAACTATTTGTTCTATAAAACATTTTTCATTTTTTGTGGATATTCTCAGAATCTGGTAATTAGAGGATTATTCTGGGTTTCAGCAATGGATTCTTGCAGATTACTTCTTTAATTTCCAAAAATCGTGTATCTGGCATTTAAGCTTACCTCTATGAAAAAACTAGATCTTTTGTCACAGAATAAAACTTACTGATTACTGACCTAACGTTACACAAGACTCACACTTGATGAAGAACATTTCTTTTGTGTTTTTTAATAAAAAAGAATAATGAGGTACTGCTTTATCTTCTGCACTTTACTCCCAGTGAATTTGGCCCATATTACTGCCATTTTTTGATATTTCAGATCATTCAGTGTCATAAGTACTACAAAGTTTTAGCTATTTCAATGTCACAATGTGCCCTGTGTTAGGCCTTGCACTGTGTTATGACAATGTAGATTTATTGCATGGCTTTCACTGGAAGGCCGTACCAGTTGATTCATGTTTTACCAAATTCTGAAAGGAAATGTTCCCAAGGTAAGACAGCTGGTGAATGAACATGGATATGGGACCAGAAATAGATTAGCCTGTGCTTCAAGGAACTTCAGGGAATGCATGGAGACCTTTGGTGAGAACACCGGATTTTCAGGGCATTTTGACTTGTCTCTACTGATAGACACAGCACATGAAAGGTGAACTCAAAATGAGAACCCAAAATGGGTTTTGAGCCCTGAATTTGCTTGATAAAAAGTCTAGATTTTCTTCACTCAATTTTTGCTGCGAAGTGTCACTGAGGAGATTCTGTAGGGAATGCTTTCAAAGTTGATTGACTTAAAAGTGCCAGAAACTCTCTCTAAAGGACTACTGCTTTGTGACACACGTGGTGATATTATTATAAATAGAGCTTTAGGTGGCCCTCTTTAAATGCAATACTTGCAGAAAATAGTTTTTAGTAATTATATTAAGTCATTGAAACATGTTAGTGAGAAATCATTATCATCATATTTTCATTTTCATAATAAATTTGAGACTTTTGAGGCCTTTCACAGATATTTTAGGCTATTTGTAATATGTTTGTAGCACAGATTGGCAACGACAGCTCACCCAATTGAAGAATGATGCTTTCCCTTCAGAGAAGTATCCTTCCTAATTACTACTTGGTCTTCAATTTAATTTTTACTTTCTTTGTTTCAATAAAAAATGTTTCCCTCTGTTTCCTTTGTCCAAGTGTGGTTTGTATATAATTGTTGAATCTTTTAAATCAATTTTTAAAAGGACGTTGAAATATCCTCCATGGGAGAATTAGGAGTGTGTATATGCAATTCTGTGTTAGGGATCAGCAGGAATAAAGGCCAAGATAATTTTTTCTCTTCAGCTGATTTAAACACTCAGAACAGGTGCTGTGTTCTCTCTACAGTCCTCCTGCAAGAGTATGGCACAGGAAGATGGGCTGAAATGTGGAGTAACAAGTTACAAAAGTTTGAGGAAGGAAGTACAGAAAGATGATAACCATAATTTGTTTCTTTCCAATGGTTAAAACGTAAATTTTTTGAGAAAAGCGAAAAGATGATATATCGTTCATGAGATCTTATAGGCTTCAGTCTTGCCTCTTTTTGTTGACTTGTTGAGCTGTGAAGTTGAAAGGATGGAAAGTTTGTCTACCAGCTAGATTCTTGGTTTTAGCTGTGGAATTTCTCCCCCTATATTTCTACTAAAGCAGGTCAGTGTACACGTGCAGGTAAACCAGAGATAAGCAACTATGCCTATAATTAAGGTAAAACTGCTATTAGAATATTTGTGACTTTCTGTGTGATGGAAATGGGGCTGTCTGTTTTGTAAAAGACAGAGTATTGTAACATGATACAAGATCATAGTAGTTAGTAGGCATGATTGCCAAGAGGATTAGTAAACATGTAGCATAAAAAAATCTGCCTTCATTTGTTTGTCAGAGAGATGTGCTTTCATGAAAGTTTTTGAAAAGACTTGCTAGGCACAGAGAGATTTAGTCTGGATAAGCTTGTGAAACTTCAAATAGAAATTGAAACTTAGTGAATCTTGTTCACTCCTTCACCAACAGTACCTTCCCTGAGGTATTCAACACCTGCTTTCTGTGTCTTGTTCAAAGAATGGTTTGGAAGGGACCTTAAAGATCAGCTAGTTCCCAACTCCTCTACCATGGACAGGGACAGTTTCCACTTGACCAGGTTGCTCACAGCCCTGTCCAGCCTGGCCTGGAACACTTCCAGGGCATCCACAGCTTCTCTGAGCAACCTGTGCTGTCTGACCACCATTCTTTTTTTCTCAGTACAGAATATCTGGCTAGGATCTAATCTTATTCAACCCTCTTTCAGTTTAAAGCCATTCTCCCTTGTCCCATCTCTACCTGTCCATGTAAAAACCCTGTAGGTCCTGGTAGGATGCTCTAAGGTCTCCCTGGCTTCTTTGAGGCTGAACAATTCCAACTCTCTCAGCCTGTCCTCACTGGAGATGTGCCCGTTGTATCCATTGCTACAGTAAGATTGCCCAAGATGGACATAAATGTGAAATAATGAAATAAATCAATCAAGAGCAATTGGTAGTGTCACTAAGATTTTCATACTTGGCTCACTGCGTTAACATTTGCAAATGTTGAGGAAAACAGAAGATGCTTCATTGTTATGTGTTGAGATCAATTTCTTAAATGAATGCCTGAAGAAGTGTAAATTGAGATAATACTTTAGAATGTCCTGTTTTTTAATTAGAATATTTGTTACTTCTCAGTAATTACAGCTTTTACAAGAGAAAATGTTGTGTATGATACATAAATTATTAAGTGTAATAGAAGCAATAAAGCTCTGAAAAGAAATTTGGATTAAAAATAATATTATTTCCAAAGAAAGTTTTATTTGTCAGTTTGCTGATTGTGTGCCTGGAGTCTTCTGTAGCCAAACTTTGCTTTTATTTGGGCATTTAGTGTATGGACCAGTGATCCAATACGTATTAAGCTTTGATTACGTTTATTTGTATTCCTGTTGGATCAATAGCTGAAATAAGTTGTTTTAATTCTTTCAGATAAAACCACCAAGTTCAAAATAAAGTTTAAGCCCACCGTTTTCCCTCACTTGATGTAGGTGGAGCTTGCTGCTGGAACAGGTGGTATTTTCTTTTTCCATAATCTGCAAGCTCCTGTGGCCTAGGCTTTGAAACAAATAACTGTTTTCATGGGTAGACCCAGGCATCTATCTGACTTAAAAATAACACCACCAATAGAAAAGTTCTCAGTCAGAGCAGTTCCCTTATCCAGTTTGACACCTGGAAAAGTGAGCACAAAGCACCAGAGCGAGGTCATGCAGGTATTGGCCTTTAGGGCAGTACTCCTATTTGTGGGAGCAGGCAATATTCATATCAGGTTACCATGATTTTGAGCCAGAGCATGAAATACTGGCATTGCTATATAGTCAGAGGGAAACTGGATTGAAAAACAAGGCAGAAATTAAGGCTTTGCAGACCTGAGTACTGACATGCATAAATTTTAAGCATGTCTTTAAAATTCCATGTTTGCAGCGTGTTATTTTATACTTGTAGTAGCATAGAGTCCTTAAGATAATATTGAAATATGTGTCTGAGAATTTAGCAAATATTTTTCTGAGCGTCTCAAGCGAAATATTAAGCAGTAGTACCTGAGACAGTGAGAATTTCTTGAGAGCCAAGAATCTCAACATGCTCTCTAAATACTGACAGTGATCAAAACTGAAATGATATTTGAGAGTTACATTATCTGGAGATTTCTGTAATTGTGTATGATTGATTGTGACTTATTACAATTTATTATACATGCAATGTGTGTAATATGGCCTGGAAGCTGTTTCTTTTCTGAAAATTGACTTTGCAGAAATATTGCCTTATTACTCGTGTTTACAACCTGACTGTATTCACAAGCATGTTTCTAATAGTGATAACATACATTTCAAAAAAAAGAGATAGATTATTAAACTTCAAATACAGGGATAATCAGTTGTGTCACTACAAGTTCTATCAAAACAACTCACTTGTGTATTTCCCACATGAATGCATAGTTTGAATGCCACTGGACTGCTGAAGGATCAGTAACACCAAAATATTCAAACAGTGAGGTAGGACAGAAATATTTTGTCTTGCATGTGGGTACATTAGAAAAGAATTCTGCTTCTTTCTGTCATTTTAAAATGACTTTGTAGGTCTGGCTATTAGACTGTCTTTTTCTCCCTATATTTAATTATTAATCATTTGAAAATTATAAAAAACATGGAGCCCGGATTTAGAGCTGCTTCTCAAGCAGGAGTGCAGAATATTTTTAGAACAGTCTACTAAAAATTAAATTTTTGTATCAACCTTTCTCTTAATCTTACTTTCTTTGACAGGTTCGTCTGTTGAGCAAAACATTTTCATACATGCACACATGGAGCAATGATTTCAAAAGAACTAGAGACAGAGAAATATAGAAAGAGAAATACACAGTCAATAGTCTTTTGTCCTTATAGAAGCCTGGTTAAAATGTCCTATATAAGTTATTAAGTAGTAAGGCTCCCTATAAAACATTTTTTTTCCAAATAAAAAGTGTTTGACCTCCTCTAGACGCATTAATTTTTGATGTTTCACTTCTACAAATCTAATTTAATCTCCTAATTACAACTGAGGCCATAAAATTTTGACTGCAGTAGTCTCATCAATCTTTTGTTTTTTAAGAATGTTGTTTGAAAAGCTGAAGAAAAGTGAGCCCAGGTCTTTGACTTCTTGGTATAAATGTGTCTTTGCTTCTAATTGCTGAAATCTGTAATCTGTTCTTAGAAAGGCTTTGGAAAACCAGTTTGTGTTTCTATATGAGAACAGTTATCTCTAAGTGGACAGCCACTGCAAACATCTTACAATTATGTTTGGGTTTAGATGCCTCTCTGAAAAATAAAGTGCATTTGTTGGTTTTCTTAGTTGTTAAAAGAAACCATAACATTAGTTAAATTCTGTGTTCCATAGTTAGACAGATGGAGAATTTTAGGAATACTGTATTAAATGACAGGAATAATGAGCAACTTGGGAGATTTCATTGATGAGATGCTGCATTCCTATTTCAACATAATGGGAGAAGTTACCTTGCTTTTCCTTCTAGGAATCAGTTTGGGTTTGGTTTCTTCATTTCTGAAAAAATGTTGATACTTACATTTTCTTCAAGATAATGATTCCACAGAGGAATTTGCCTCATTATGGTCTAAAAAGAGTTTTCAGATAGCAGTAGCATATTTTCTATTAAAGGTTTGGCAGTGCCACAGAAAGATGTGAGAATTTAGAACATTTACAGTTTTGTACTACTAAGTTTCAATTTAAATTAGCTGGATGGGAAATACACCAGAAACTCCTGACACAGGCTCTCATAATATTTGAACCTAATGCTATATTATACTTTCATAACTCTGGAATTATAATTATGCTCTTCTCCTCTTCAGTTCCCACAGATATGGTAGCTTTACACTGGATCATATTACGGAGGCCTATTACTATCAACAGCTGCCCTCTATATTAAGAAGCAATATAGAAAAAGTATTACTCTGCTCTCTTCTGGAACTATCAGAAAACTGGAGTAGTTCTGGCAGGGTTGTTGGAAGTCTGCCTGCTGAAGTTACAATGATTTCCTTGAGTTAAAGTTCCCCTTCTTCTGATTCAGGAGCCGAAATTCTCCTTATTTGAATTTTTTCTTCTGAGGTTGGGTAGTACCACCAATTTCAATACCCAAATATTGTTGCTAAAGTTGTAGAAGACTGAAAATTCTAGCAGTGAAATCCCAATTGTAGTTTCAGCTCTTACCATAGAAAAATACTTGGATATGTTTGACTTTGAATTATCACTTTTACAGTTACAGTTCCTTTATGGTGAATGTGGCAATTGTAAATAGTACATAAAAAATTGTAAATCAGAACCTTTTCCATAGACTGAAACTGTGTCCTTCTGTCTCTGAAGATTGCAGACAGCAGATCAGACCTGGAAGATTTGCACCTTTATGCAACTCCGCGGGAGCAGCGGTTTCGTAGGTTTGCCAGTCTGGAATTTGAAGGACAGCTGTACATGACTCCCCACGACTTCATCCAGGCTGTTACCAGTGATGAACCCAAACGTAAGCAGGAGCTTTGTGACGCTAGAACTGCTGGGGAAAATGTCTGTGGTGCATGGTTTTTTCCCATTTGCTTTTGATTCCTACTTCTGTTTCTGGTTGTAGAAGAAAGCTGCTGCATCTTCAGAATTTTAATTGTGTCCAAGTGCATGCAAAGAGTGTCCTGATTGTTACTAGATTGTAAACATCTGTATGCTAGTTAAACATTCTTGTCTTAAAGGTTGCAAACAGCTCAATAGTCATGAAAGATGGCAAGCTAATTTCTGCCATTTGCACTGACACAGTTTCTTTCTGAGCAGGCCTGTATTGCTGTACAACTCGTCCTTCCTCTTTTGTGGAGTTTCTCTGTAAGCAGGCAACATACACATTTTCTAAAAGGCTAAAATATGATATAACTGCATCATATTTAGAAATATGATAAATAACACGCTAAATAACGTGCTTTGAGTCGGAGTTATAGTCCCCCAGGGGATCAACTTTCTACACTTAAACATTGCCAGTGTTAGTACTATGTGTTAATTATTGTAAAATTAACTATCAACTTTAGGTCATTTGTTGTAAAATCTTTGCTTTAATTATCAAAGAGTGACTAAATAGTAAGGTGATCCCTTTTTGCTCTAGTTTGATTTCCTGGCCCTCAGGCTTGCCGTGCATTGGTAGCAGCACAGAATTTCTGGAGAATGGGAATATCTTTGCTCAGGTGTGACATGTATAATCACCCACCTTAAGTTTTCTTAAAATTCTTTGCAGATGTTGGATTTTTCCCTTTTGTTCTGTTAACAGTAACCAAACAAGAGTAAAGAATTCAGTCATGGCACATCAGTGATCAAAACTTCTGTAACTTTTGAATAAAGATATAATCTCATTGTAACAGTGAAGACAGAAGATAGAGCTTAGATGGTGAAAACTTGCAAAACTTTGAAACTCTTACCAGAAAGCAATTTTTTTTTTGCTTTGCAGTTAAAAGAGAGGAAGCAGATTGCTTATCACACAAGTTAATACAAATACATATCAGCACTTTTTATCTATTTCCTCTGCTCACAACTTCAATTCTTCCCTTTTTTGTTAGTGTGGAGTTGGGTTTCACTGTGTATGGTCATGAAACATTTGTGCTATATGTGCTGGACATCATTAAAACGTTTTGGTTTAACTCTGTTTTATGACAGTTTGATTGGCTAGACCACACTATATGTATGGTTTGCTATTAATATTTTTTCATGCTGATGAATTTTCTGCTTCCTCCTCTCACAAAGCAAGTATTTAGATTTTAAAAACAAAACCAAACCAAAAATCATTAAGCTCATAAGGACATTCTGTGTGTCTCATGGAAAAGGAGGAGATCTGGAGTTGCACAGTCAGGCACCCTTCTGAATTCAGTGTAGCAAACATTGTTTCTATCAAAATCCTTTCTGTTCATCCAGTTCACCTCTGAGACCAAAAGCAAAATTAACCTGGGTGTCTTTTAGGTTTTGTGGTATCAGAGATTACATGGCTGACATAACTATTTTAAAGGATTACAGTTAAGTAGAAGTAGATCACTTCATTCTAGTGCAGGTCATGTTGTCTGGGAAATTGAGACAGAAGGCTGATAAATAGGAAGTAATAGCTGAAATAGATGACCCACAGATTGCCACATCCAGCTTCTCATCTCTGACTATGGTAATTTTAACCTTTGTACTGCAGCATTGCCAAAGTGCCATTTGTCTTCTTGGGCACGTCAATTTTCTGTCTTGCTCTGTTGAAAGTAGTACTTTTAAGGAAGGATTTTTTCTAATGATGCATTCTAAACATTTTATTTTTTACTTTTGGGATCGTTTTATAAATAACTTGCAAGTTCTATATGATTGGGTCCATTCAGGCTGATGTACTGGACCATCTATATTTTGCATAATAAAAAAAGAATATATACCTGGGGTTTTTATGAATGAAGACTAGAAAGGTCTTGAGTTTTGTCAAAAAGCAAAAATTCCCTTTGAAGTATAATAATAGAATCTCTTTATGTCTGCTTTATGGAAAAGCTAATAATGTTAAGCCTGAATGATATTTGTGATGGAGTGAGTGTGTCTATTGTGATTGGTTTACTTTGGAAATCATGTAAACCCTACAAAAGTCAAGAGAGTGTTCACTTCCTTTTTTTGATTAAACACTAATTAATATGGTAAGAGTGTGTTTTCTTTTATAAAATGTAACTTTTTACTCCAGGCATTCATTGCAAAAAAAATTAACTTGTTATTATGACTTGCTGTCATTCACTTGTTTCCGCCTTTATGGTGCAGGCTTTCATTTGGGAACATACATTATTTTTAAGAGTCATTATAATCTGAATATATGTTAATTATTGAGAAAGCAAATTAAGAGAAGATGAAATATATTTTTTCCCCTTTGTGCTAACTATAGTAAATTTAGCTTGATGCTGAGCTGTAAGAAAAATCTGTTAGCTCATGCTACGATGTTGCATGATATAACTTCACCATAGTTAGAGTGAAATTTGTCAACAGCCTTGGTGTAAACCTTTACCAAGATATAAAATTAAAATTTCAGTCAATTTCTAACCATGAATTGATGGAAGACCATAGTAGGTAGCTTGTGTATTGTTTTAATTATTTAATGGTGCATGAAGTTCATTATGAGTAAAGGATTTCTAATAACAAAGCGTCTTTTGCTCTTCAAAAAGAAGCTATTACCTACCAAAATTTGTTACGGAGTTGACCACATAAAATGCTAATTTCTGGACCTTTGTGAATTCTAATATTCACAATGCCTTATCATAACATTGAATCTGTAAAAATATTTGTCTTGAGAATGTGGTGATGAGCCTTAAGTTTTGAATTCTTGAATGGTTATGGACAACTCTTGTTCAGTTACAGCTACCAAAGAACTGAGCCTGACAGAGGCTGGAAAAGGAATGCGAGATAGTAGGAAGGGATGAAGGGTGTCTTAGCACTTGGTGTAGTTTCAAAGGCTTTTTTTCTGTATTTGCCTTAAAAGGTATCAGTGAAGCATGAATCGTAATCCAGGTCTCCTTACAATTTGCATTTTTATACTACTGCTGCTAAATAATAATTTCAGAATATTGTTACCAGGGGTTAGCATGAATGCCCTCTGTTTCCTGTTAAATGTTTTAAATCCTTAAAATATATCCATATTTTGGAGGTTGAAGGTCTTTTCCTTCATTGAAGCAGAGTTGGATTAATAACTACATCTGAATTGGTTCTTTAAAGTTAGGACTTTAGGTATGTATTAAGCTAAAGGGTTTTTTAATAACATAAAGACAATTACGCTCATAAAGTAAGGAAAATAATTCTTTGTGTAGAAAACACAGTATAGATGTAGCCCAATTTTTATAACACGACATTGGCATAATTAAATTCCTGTGCATTCATAACAATTTCTTTTTTTTGCAGATGCTAAAAAGTGGCGATCACTGTCAAAGCAGGTGAGCAATAATTCCTGTGTGGTCTTATAACCATACATTTTGGTAGTTGAATTTTTTGATGTAAATGTAGAGGCACAGGAAACTTTAATTCCTTAATTTTTGTCCCTTCAGCCTCAGGTGAATCCAGAATTTCAAATACTTTAGCTGCGGTGCCTGTTTTGGTGAATTTACTGATTTAATCATCTGTCAGTTTCTCCCTCAGTCTATACCTGACTGCATTTCTTAGTGTCTAGATGTAATAGGTGTATCCAAATCTGCCTGAAATATTTATGCCACTCTCTCCCTTTTGTGGTGTTCAAGGGCCTCTTTTTTTTTTTTTTTTTTTTTTTCATTTGTATAAGTTCAAAAGGCCCCTGTCTGTTTCCCTGCATTTTAAGTAAAGTACATTATATTCACGGGTGAAGTTTTCTTTAGTTCAGGTCAAGTGTTTTAAAAGAACAGTTGCTCAGATTTTGTATGAAAACCTTACTGAAATCCAGGGGGACTTATCCTTGGCTTCAGTCAATATGAGCAGTGGTGAGTTATTTCAGCCACAAATACATTGCATGTCTCTCTCCAGCTCAGCAAAAACTTAGCATTCATGCAGATGGGTAATTCTTGCAATAATCATGTGTGCAAAAATTTATGGAGTGCTTGAGTACTTCCAAAATCATCGTGGTAACTGAAGTTCAATTAACTGGTAGATTTGTATGCAGTTCCTTGTCTTTTATATTGATATACTAGAATTAAATCATTATCTAATAACTACTTAATTAAATACTGAAATATATGCTTTTAAATTTCTTAAAACTTATTTTTTAGGAACTGAATCAGATCCTTATGGAGACACCACCAGTTTGGAAAGGATCATCCAAACTTTTCCGTAATCTTAATGAGAAAGGTGAAGAATTTATTTTCCTGAACCAAATTACCATGCTATTAACTTTTTTTGTGATGATATACTTTAATCTGAGTCCAATTTTCAAAAATAAAGAAATTGCATTCTACAATTTACAACATGGAAAAGTTCCATGTAATCTCTACAGTGTTTTAATGATGCCAGCTTCCAACTAACCTCTTTAAGTGATTGGGGATTGTGAGTTTGTTAAGCTGATGTTTGAATATTTCAGGTTCAATTTGTTGCCATGAATGATATCTGGACTATAGACAGACTATTCCAGTAAAGAAACAATATCTCTTTACTTCTTTTCAATAGGTTCAATAATGTGATTATTTCTAAAGACAGTAGTGCTGTCTTATATCACTGGAAAAGCATTTTGTACACAACACAAAGAGACAGTTTCAGAAATGTTATGTATTCCTTTAAATTCTGCAGATGAGGGCTTTGATAGCTTTTAAAACTCACGCTATTTGTAAGTGAAGAGCCAAGGGTCACTTCCAGTCTCCTCTGTTGTATTTTTTTCTTTCTTAATAAGGTCTAACCCTTCACAACAAAAAAACCATAGGGAAATAAAACAATGATGGTTTACAGACATTTAAAAGCTATTTATAATAAATAATCTACATATTTCCTTGCTTATATTCAGAGTGGCAAAGGTGTGGTGGTGCATTTGAAATATTTTCAAAAGCAGACACAACTACTTGCTATAAAAGGGCACTTTATGGGTGTTTAAAATAAGCACACCAGCAACAGAATTCCAATCAAAGGTAGACATGTAATTGGTTAATATAACTCAAATGCAGCTCAGATTTATTCAAGGAGTAAGTAGTGTGGACACTGCTCTCAAAGGAGGCTCTCTATTGCATGGAGACACTCTTTTTTCCTGAGTCTACAGCCAACACTCACAGAGAGGCAGAAATTGGCACATCTTTGCATTGTATTTCAGTGTACTTCTTTGCTCTAGGCTGCTTTCTATATAGTTGACTTTTGAAATATTAATTGCATAAATATATTAATTGCAGCATACAGCTGACTTTTGAAATATTAATTGCATAAAAATTCAACCTCAGAATCTGTTATATCAGTACATTATCAGTTAAAAATGTATCTAGATGTTGCTTATTAACTCTGTAATAAAATGTCTGCAACATGAATAGTCTTGATTCAACAGTATCTTATTCCAGTTTTCTGCCAGTGGAGTCCTGCAGAAGTTGATGGAATTGATAGGACTCAAACTGTCAAAATAGGATGGTAAAATTAGTATTAGACTTTAGTACTTGAATGTCTTTTCAGCATGTTTTATGAAAAAGTGAATTCTATTGCCCAGTTTTATAAAAGTATAAGAAAATATGATGGGTCTTATGACTGATAGTTTAAATTGGTTAAAGAAATGGTAATAGAATTCAGGTCTCTGTGGTTATAATGTAGTCTCTGATGTCATCTTTATTGTTTCTTAACAATTTTTTTTTAACATGCACAAACAAAGCAATTAGCAAAATACTATGTCCATTTATTTTGCCGTGGATTTATGTAATTCAGCTGAGGCACTCTGATTTATGCCCACTGACCTTAAGTTTTTATTATGTTTTTCCCTTGAGTGCCTTCCTTCTCTTCTTTCTGATCCTAGTGTAAGTTTTTCTTTCCCTTCAATCATCATTTCAGAGCCTCTCTCCCATAACACTCAGAGCAATCAACCAGAACTATCTGTCTGCCAGTACAAAAAAAAGGAGAGAAGGCTTTCAGGGCTGTTTCTATTGCTTTCTTCATACCTGTGATGGACTACTTGACAATTGCACATTCTTCCTGTTTTACAGCAAGGAAGGTGCCAGCAAAAAACAAAAAAAAATATATATTTACATTTATTGACTGGCTATTAAACAATGTTTTCCATCAGTGAATGAGAACCTTTGAGGTATCTGATTTCTTGATAGGTGCTTGTCCAAACAGATTCAAGCAGGCCTTTGAAAACTTAATTTCTGCAGGCTACTGTATAAAATAGAGAAGATAAAGCATAGAGCATGTGTTACTTAAATGCCTATATTTAATCATTACTAATCTTCAATAATGTGTAAATTGAGGAGAGGTGTAGGTGGTATTAAAAAATCATAGTAGTTTTCCTAACTATATCTACTAGCAGTAATAAAATACTGGTTCTGAAGACTTAAATTTGCTCTTGGATCAAAAGATGGGATGTGAAGTATAATGGAAGTAAAATCTACATGAATGATACATTGCTTTTAGTTTTAATTGTACAAGTTTTTCAGTGCAAAAAAATCAGCTGACTGCTTATCTAGTTTGTCACGTTTTCAGTTAAGTCAGATTTTAAAATAAGATATTTAAACATCCAAAGATGTGGCTGTTTTTGGAAAAACTTTTGCACCTGACTTGGACTGAAATCAAGGAGACAGCCAGCAACTTTTGAAAATCCTAGCTGATAGACATCTTTACTCTCAGGCATCTAAATACTTCTTTTTTCACTCTTTTGAAATAATCTGAGATTGTGGACTGACTTAACACTTCTGGTTTTGGAGGACCGACAAAACCAATTTGCTAGAAACCAGGAACAAGCTTCCCTAGTTCAGCCTCAAAGGTCATTGGAGCTAAGGGCTCTTGGCAGAGCTGCAAGCTGTTTTCTGTTCTTGTTGAGCTAAGAGATGCTTCTCTTCATTGCTGCTCTGGACATTCTGCAAGGTTGTCTCCTTACCCCTTACTCCAGAGAAAGGCACAAGTACAACTTATGGTACAAGACATACTCTTTGGGTATTGACTTCAGCTCTAATTTAAATTTTGCCTTAATCACTTCTGAAGAGGAAAGGAAGTGCCATTCCACAGTGTGGTTCCCTTTTGTAATCTTGCAAAAAGAAAAAAAACTATGAGATCAAGTTTTCAGTTAATATAGCACATGCATTTAAAAAGCACTTAATAAAGACCTGTATTCAAATGGTGTGATCAGGAGGAAGCATGTTGAGAATCTTCTCAAAGTGAATGTTTTCATGCTGTTAAAGAGTATTATCATGAATTACTGGTGGGGTTTTTGGAAAGAAAATTGAATAAATCATTTATATTACCTTTTAAGAGTCTATCCAGATTCTCTTTAATGAGCCATGCTCCACTGAATGTCAATTTACTTGCCATGTTTAATGTACTCTTCCCCTAAAATACAAACCCAAACAAAAAGCCCCAAGCCATAGATGAATATTGTAGACCAATAATTTCTTGACCAAAAATAGTTACATGCATACAAGTATGAATGTACAAATATGCACGTGTACAAAAAATTATCCTTATATATATAGATTTAATATTTTCAAGTTTAGCATATGAAGGCAAGATGAAATTAACATGGCTTATTTTTATTTTTTTTTTTTTTGTCTTCAGGTGTGATATCTTACACAGAATATTTATTCCTCTTATGTATTTTAACAAGTAAGTATAAAAGATTCCTTACAATTTCAAAGCTCTGAATGTGTTGTTGTGTGTTAAATTACACTTCCCATCCCTGCATATAGAAAAACTACACTGTGCATCTCTATGTCCCTCTGAACCTCTTTTGCCTTCTGGAACCTTGTGTTATGCGTTATTTAAATGCATTATTATCCAGAATACCTTTTAGTGGCTGTTGATGAAGCTGTGCCATAAGCTCCAGCTAAACCCCAGTTAAGACCTTAAATTTATTTCCTTGTTTGAAATTCTTACAAAATTTGTAGCTAAATTTCCTGAATTAATACAGGGAGAACAGGAAGATACACATTGTTGCTGGTTTGTTTCATCAATTAGTGCATAATGGGCAAAATCAAAGAGTCAGTGGTAAAATATAAAGTATTTATTCCAGAAACACTAACAAAATTGAAAAATTATTCTTTTATCTCCCATAAAATTGAATTAAAATAACCTAAACTAATCTTGATACAGACTTTCTAAATGTTGTAACAGGTGTTTTCTGGGAAGAAGCAAAGAATTTAACTTGTCTTTCATTTACATGTAATTAAATAATTTCTATTGGATTCATTAGTGGGGTTTTTTTGGAGATGAACTGGATTCCTATTATGAATCAGAGCTGGAACTTGACCCTGAACCCTTAGTATCTTCCACTAAGGCATCACTTCCATAATTTCTTTGTTATCTGAATTAACTTTTGGCCATAATTCATTCATAGTACAAATCAGTGGGTATCCCCAAAATGTTGCCTAAAGGCTTTACTTAGAGTTACCTTCAAAGTCACCACGTTTCAGAAATAAATTCTGACCTGATCTCAAATTTCAATGGCTCTAAGCATGTAAACAAGAAAATGTTGAGTGTCTTCCAGCATAACATTTACTTTGACCAGAAGTTGTGTCCTGTACCTTTTTTCAAAATCTCTTAAAGTGTCTTTTAGAACATTGTGTTTTCATAGAAAATTTATTTTCTACATATTTCTGTTTGCAATATAAAATGGACTCTATCCATGAACTAACACTCTTTTATATTATTCTTGAATATTTCATGTTCTATTTCTACTTTTGTGAGCATGCCTTCTGTTTGAATAAAATGGGTTGTACTGTTTTACAGATGTTATGATTTGCATTTAGTATGTACACAAACATCCTGATTTAAATTAGTTGAGGTTCTGGCTTTTATGAAGGAACACCAAATAATTTCTTAGAGTATTATACTTGCTTTCTTTCCAAGAAAATAAATAATAGAATGTTTGGCATTTATTTGGCAGAGCCACATGCAGGTTTTCGAATTGCTTTCAACATGTTCGATACTGATGGCAATGAAATGGTGGACAAAAAGGAATTCTTAGTGGTATGTATGTTTGCAGTTTTTGATGTAATCTTGAAACTAATGTGATGATGTCAATAGTTGTGAGATTATAATCTACTATTCTTCACTGAATGTAGTTATTTGCCTGATTTAGTATAAAGAGTTCTTAAAATGTGAACTGAAAATAGAAGCTCCTTCTTAGAGTGCACAGGAGTCTTGTATATAATTATTTTTGAAGCTTAATTCTAGTTTTTATTCTGTATCTTCTAATTGCTACTGTAGTCATAGATAGGCTATTAAAGTAATAGAAATGTTTTAATGGTTAGCAGAGTTATTTAATTGCTCTAATGATCACCTCACTTTGCTGTTCATTCTGCTGATAATCACAAGTGACCCAAAAATATTGACTGACCTAATGTGACACCATCATCTGTTTTGGACAAGATCTGTAATGAAATGAAACATACTGTACATTTATCTAATTTAGCCCCGAAATCCATATGCTGAAGCAATTTGCTAAGGTGGGGTTCAGTGACGTTTTTTTACAGAGAATATTCCTGAAGGGGAAACTGACTTTGACCTGAATGATTTCCATGTGCTTTGGAACACATGGCAGGAGACCTAGAACTTGGCAGGAGTTTGGTTGCATCCAAGGTTTTGTTACATTACTAATTTGAATGAAAGTATTTTTCAGATTAGAGCTTTACTCTGTTTATGGCTTGGAAAAAGCAGTTCTGTAAATCCATCTTATTTGAGCAGAGTTTGTTTTTTTCAGGTTAGAAATGTAAACAGTTTTAAAAAGCCCAGACTTCAAAAGAAAAATTCACAAGTTGGTGAGATTTGAGAATGAAGAATAATTTGGCACTTGAGGGAAAATCTTTGAAAATTCTAAATTGTCCACTCGATATTCATTTTTATAGTGATAAATTTTCAATATTAAATTCAATAATAATTTAAATTAAAATTTCAATACTTCATAAATTTTCAGGTAATAAGATACACCAAGTTCAGGAGAATGATCTTGCAGTAACAAGGGCTATTTTAGATTTATGTTCATTTAATTTATTTTCTGATTTCAAAAGAAATGGGAGGAATAATTAATGCCATTCTAAATAAATGATCATTAAAAAAAAAGGAAATGCAGAAAATTGACCACTCAAAGTCAGGGCTTCTGAGTTTACGATAACTGTGTGGCTTTATGGTAAAAATGTGCACCATAAACCAGAGATCTCTAAATTGTTGGTGTCCATTGGCAGCAGCTGTCTGAGATTACACTGAAGCACTCAGTTATGGTGAATATATGTTTTGACATTTCTTTAGAAATTAAAATTAAAATTTTATGGTATAGGGAAGCTTTCTGAAGACTAAACAAGGCCTTAATTTTCTACTGAACAAGTACAGATGATTAATGCAATACAACATTTATAAGAATTGAATCAGATGTTGGAAAAATATATTTGTGCAAAAGACATACATTTTATCTCCACACATTTTTGTGTAGTTGATCTTTTGAAGAAATACAATGAGTACACATGAGAAAAAGCCCAGTGCCATATTGAAAAAGATGGAACAAAATACCAAGGGTGAAACAGACACATGGAATGTATTTAAGTGTTTGGCCCCAATTTATTTAAAATAAAGACACCCTAGTTTCCTGTGTGAGGTTTCTTAATTGATTCAAATAAACTATGCTAACCTTAAGAAAATAGAAATATGGAGAAAACTCTCCTTAACATGCTGAACTTAAATTCCAAATCTTTTTTGGAAGGTGACACCACTTGCAAATTGTGGCATACTCAACTTTTTTTGTACTCTGTTATTAAATGTACACATCCTTGTAAGGGCTAATTCTTCATAAGCATCTTCTCCAGTTGGAGGAAAACCAGCAATCATTGGATTAATTAACAAAAGGAAGAAATAGAGGAAGAAGAAGAAAAAGCAAGCATCTTTCATGATTCAGTGTAACAGAATGTGGTGGATAGACTGACAAGTTTGTTCTGATAGAAAACGAGCTTCCATTACAACAGCTAAATGGGAGAAAATTGAAGTAAGAGGCTTTGTCTTTCAGAAACTGATGATAAAACTGAAATAAAATAAGCATATAAAGGGGGAAACAAGGGCAATATTATAACTAATATTTCTTTCTAACTATGCCTTTATAGTCCTCTTCACATCCTGCTATGTATTTGTTCTCTGTCATGATCCCTGACTAGTTTCTCCTTATTTTTGTTAGCAGACTTGGTGGATAAAAGAAAGAAAGTAGAATTTTTAAACATTAGGTATACTGTCACCTACTCATTGTAGGGGATTATTGTATTTAACAAATTTGTATGGCTCAAACTTGAGTGCAACTCTGCTTCATTAGATGTTGGTGATCCTTCAAAAATTAAATCGGAACCCTTAAGTCAGAATATGAGATCTGAAGTGAAAAAGAATAGATAGGTAGATAGAATTTTGTGTAATGAAAGTATATATGAAAATAGAATTTGATTCAGTGATACTGCAGCTATTATAGAACTGGCCCCAGAACATACACTTGGCATCTTTACCCACCTTGCTTGAATGTAATGCATCATATCCTGTGTGCCTGAAAGGAGACTGTTCAAAAGTTGGCATATGAACTACTCCAACATTTGCAAAATATTTATCCGTCAGTTACAAGCAGCTATTGCAAAAGAGACTTTGAAGAGCTTTGTTTGGGGATCACATGTTATATGATTCTTGAGGAGACAGCGTGTGTAGTGAAGAGTTGAAAAAGGCCTTATTTTTCTGATAACAGCTGTATTGTTTTTGTAAACTAATTTCATGGTGTTTGTGCTTTCCTCTTTGCTTATGTCATAGGGGTGAGGTCAGGGAACAGAAGGATTGTGTTGCCTTGTTACTGGAGATCTTGGTTTTGCTGCCTTCAGCAGTCAATCTCGTTATCCTGTTTCAAACAATGTTCCTATGAAAGTACTCCTAGGCCCTTTTTGCATTCACTTTTTTTCAGTCACTGGTATCCTATAGCACTCTTTCTGAACAAAAGATCCATTTCCAGAAGTTTAGCAAGGCTTTAATAATGCATGCAACAGAATCCTACTTCTTTTGCCTTCTGTGGCAGGGGAAGTACATTCAAGGATGCCTTGCTTTTACTGATCTTTTTTGGTTTTTCAATTACTGCCACTCTTCTCTCCTGCTTGATGGCTTGTCATTTCACTTTTCACAAGGGATTTTCTTTCTGTTTCTCTCTGTTCATTTAACTTTTTTCTTTGCATTGTTCTGGGTTGCAAACTCTGTAGTACTCTATCCTATCAAGATTCTTCCCTTGTTGGCATAAGTTGTAGTAACTTGCACCTGTAGGTTTGCAAAAAAAAAAATTGAAAAAATGTACCAAGGTCTGTAAATTTATCCCATATTTAAAAATAGGTATTGTAATGCAAAAAATATTCTGGTCTGTATTTGCCTGATAGGAGATTCCAGAACTCAGTGGTCAATTTTGGTAATTCATAAAATGTTGTTTATAAATGTGTTTGCTAATTAATCACTAAACATTGAATTCTTTCATTTCAATGTTGCCATACCCCTGCAATAAATCTTGCTGATCTCTTTGCCTTCTCTGAAATAAAGATATCCTGAAATTTAGTTTGGAAATTTTTCTTGCAAAATGTATCACACACACTTTTTGTTTCACATTTCAATCCCTGTGGAGCTCTGTGTACATGCCTTTACATTATGAGGTTTTACCAGACTTATGGTAGGTAAAATTGCTCCTTTGAGAGAACTGCCACAATTGTGTCTGTATGCCAAGGTGTTTGGTTCTGAAAATACCATATTCTAGGTTGGGCAAGTTTCTTAGATCAGGGTTTATTCCTTTTCCAGCCCAGTTAGAGGATAACAAATGCTACATGAGACAGTATGATATTTTCACATGGATTTTTTTTAAAAGCTGAAGGTCCAGTAGAGACCTAGATAGTATCACAGTTAATACTTTATTGCTAAACACTGTGAGACCTTTTTCTAATGGTTTGGGAACATTAATTGGTATTACTATAAATAAAAATACCTAAATAAAACAGATACTTGCAGAAAGATAAGTACAACCCATTTCTTGCTCTGAAGACTTTACAAAAATAAATATGCTTAAGAATCTGTATGTTTGAAATCTTGTATTTGAGGTTTTCTCAGAAGTCATGTTTAAAGCTCTTCATGTTGAGATAGTTGTGAGAGGGGTATTTTACAAGACCTGAAGGTATTCTTTGAACAGACTTGAAACGAAAGGGTACTTGATAAATTACTCTTGAGTAGTAGTTTGTTGCTGCTGAAGGGGAATGTTTCACCCCCACCAGGTGTTTCTACCCCTCCCTTGTGCCAGCAGGAGTAAGAACTGATCAGGTTGGAAACTAATGTGAAAAAAAGATTGATCCAGCTGACTACATAACCACAGAGACATTAATTAGAACCTGACACGAAAGGATGTGCCTGGAGGTGGTGAAAAGGGTGGAACTTCCCCTTTTTATATTGGCCAGATTGGCTAAATAGGACATTCTTGGTATTGTGCTCGCAAGTAGAATTGTTACCCTTACTTTGTGGAAAAAAATATTTCCTTTTCCCCTTTCTGTGTGGTGGTTTAAGTCACAGAAGGGACGTGAAGGCATGAGTATGAGCAATAAAGCATCACGAGACTCTGATATTTCAGTAAAGAACTGCATTTTAATACTGTTTGTAATGTTCCTTATGATGAAGGATATTGTTATGTATGTGAAAACAGGCTGAACACTAAATGTGAACAAAATGGTTTGGTTTTTAGCTCCAAGAAATCTTCAGGAAAAAAAATGAGAAGAGAGAAAAAAGAGGAGATGAAGAAAAACGTGCAATGCTGGTAAGTAAAATCCAAAAAGTTGCATCTGGTAGTTTTTTAACTGTAGTTACTGGAAAAAAAGAGTAAGTGGTTTATAGGAACTAAAAATTAGTGTTTAAATACTATAGTAGATGTTATGACAGTAGAATTGATTCCATTTGGAGCTTGGAAATCTAGGGGAAAGTGAGCAGTAATGAGCCAGTGTTACTGTCTCTAACCGTGAGAGATCTCAGGGGGAAGACCAAGGTGCACACTTGCTTTCAGAACTAACTGAAGCTGTCCATGTAGACCTTCTGATCCTGGTGCTTGTTATCCACACAGTAGTTTTAAAATAGATTATGAAATGTTACAACTGAACTTAGATTTTATATTCAAATTTAAATTCTTACTAAATAATTATTCCGACCAATGCAAAATATATTAATCTGAATAATTTTTTGTGGAATATTGGGTACCCACATAATGTCAAATTTGCATTTTGTGCAAACAAATAAAAAGGTAAGTCAGAAAGAAATGAGTCTGTGGTGGTTTGTCTGAGGGATGGCAGCAGCAACAGGTGCTTCTTTTACTGTTGGAAAGTAAATATCAGGGACAAATCTCTGCCAAGCAGAGAGCAGAAAAAAAAAAAAAACCAAACCTATGTTCCTTTGCAATTTGCATGTTTATGGAAAAAATTCCTTATTATAAGAAATATTTAGACATATCAGCACAGCTTCTCAGTGTCCATTATACTTTTGTCAACATCAATGCTCAGCCTCAGTTCTTTGTCCCTGAAACCACAGGAGGTATGATTTTCAAATATTATTACTTTTTAAACCTTCCCTGAGAAAAAAAGGACTTTTTTCTTCCCACCCAGAGAGACCTATCCTGCTCTGCTTTTCAAAACTGTAGGTCTGTTGTTGAATCTCTCAGAGACTATTTATTTTGAACAAAGGAAACTTATACCTAAAGGAGGAGCTTTTGGAGAATGTAAAGATGACAAAATGGCACATAAGCCCTGAGCGTAATCTCTAAAAACCTGCACTTCTCTTTTGAAAATTTGAAGAGTAAGACTGAAAAAAACATTTTTTTCTTCACTGTCACATTAAAAACAAATAAACAAACAAAAATAATAATATGTATAAAGTAAAGGTTTGCTTGTCTTAACCTATTCTGTTGTCTTTTTTCCCCCTTCTTTTGTCTTCACTCTGACATGTGATACTTGGCTTGGCCCATTTTTGCTGTATGTCAGCGTCTTCAACTTTATGGATATCATACTCCTACTAACAGTGTATGTACTCTAATTATTTTCAATTGATGCAGTCTTCACCAGTGAGATGAAATATTATGCTATAAGAAAGTCTATTGTATTTATCTTTTTCATTAAGTAAATTATTTCTGCTAATCAGTAAAAGTGTAAGGAATCTTGACTTGCGTAAAAGATTGCTGCATGCATGCTGAACAGGCAAGCCTATCAGGAGGAAAGGTTGCTCTCTATGAAATGGACGAAACAGTATTTTTAAGGGAAAGTACAAATACATTTCAATAAGCTGTAGACATATTTTTAATTAATGTGTGAAATTAAGTCATCCTGCATGAGTCATTTGATCCATCTCTTTCTTTCATTTTGTGTAGTGTGAATAATTAGTCAGTTGAATCCTTCACCTCTTTATTGCCCCCCAAAAAGAAACCTGAAGAGAGCTTTCCTATTTTTATGCTTCACCTACAGAACAAATACATAAGAACTTTCAGTGCTGAACTAGGAAGGGATTCCATGTATTACTTAGGTGACAGTAAGCTTCTTTATAATAATTTTTGAGGGCTGAAAAAGAGAAGCAGAAAGAGATCTTCTGATGTTTTTAATGTCTTCATCATGATCTGATTAATTTCTGGAACGTGGCAGAAGTAAAACAGTTTTTAAAAAACAGACAAATTTTATGTTTAAATAGAAGAATTCATCTTGTTGGGGCATTATTGCGATACTCCAAGTGAGGGGATCCTATGCAGGAGAATTAGATGAATTGTGAAATTCCAATTTTAAATTTGTTTTCTTATATAATTATTCATAGAAATGCACAGATTTATTTCTTGTGAAATTGGCACCTACAATTGGAGCAATATGCAGGAAGGAAGTCTGTTGAATTAAAATGTGCAGTTGACATGATATGCATACTGCAATGATGTGAGAAAAAATGAAGTAGAATATGCAAGGCCTTATGATTCAACAGATTTCAGATCAGGCTTTACTGCAGCAAAACTTGCTGGACAGTGATTGCCATATTCCCATGCTTTCTCCTGTTTCAAACTGAAACCAAGCTAGTTAGGTATTCTACTTATGTAATTTTCAGATTCAGTAAAAAAATAATCTTCTAGACTGAGCCATGTCAAGCCCTTTATCAAGATAATGCCCAGGTGTGTGCCGTATCTTTTGCCCTCCTACTACCTGAATGGAGATCTCCATGCAAAGGAGACCCAGGTGTATAGGAATTCAGTAAATCCCTCATCTCCAAAAAATAGAACCCCAGATATTTTTTGGGGTTCTGTTTCTTCTACTGAAACAAGAAGTGTAGCAGTCTTTTGTTTTCCTGGATGTCCTGAGGAGTTGAAGATACCCAGGTTCCAAGGAGATGCAACCCTGAAATGTCTGGGATAGTCCAACATGCTGCCTCATGCACGAGGCCCTTCTCCTCAGTTCATCTGACAAATCAGTTCTATTTTTTTAAAATGTGTTGAGGTCCATAGGCCATAAAAAGCATATGGTGATGTTTTAAATGAGTTAAATATTTTGGTATTTTCATTTGCGTAGG
This sequence comes from Melospiza georgiana, assembly GCF_028018845.1. NCBI lineage: Eukaryota > Metazoa > Chordata > Aves > Passeriformes > Passerellidae > Melospiza > Melospiza georgiana. Next base: position 1,195,773 of record NC_080434.1, read on the forward strand.
TTAATTCAAGTCATGTTCTGGTGCATACTGCATTTGTGTCTGAGACTGCTTTGGCATGTACTGCATGAGTGCTTTCACTGGCCAAATGCCAACCAGAACATGATAACTGTGATGTGATGCATGTAATGGAAATGAAATGTGCACAGCCAGAAGTACTAATTCAATTGACTAAAGTAACTCCATTAAGAGAACAAATTCAGTGAATACTTAAAATAGATAATTGTAGAACTGTGTGCATAAGAGAATGTGGTGTTCATTCTCACGACAAGGTAAGTTTGATCATCAGACGTGGATAGTGTTTTCCTGATAAGTATGTTACAGTTGAACTTGCTAGGCTTGTTTTTGCCTTTCTTTGTTGGTGCAATGATGTCATCATAAATATTAGATTAAATTATTTTATATAACTAATTATATGGTGATATTTTTATTTTACCAATGAAAAAATTAATTTTATAGGTATATGAATTAATATTTTCCAGAAAACCAGAGTTGATAGAAAAAAACACTGGCAAAATGCTGAGTTTAAATGGCCATTTTGATATGCACTTGTAGTAAATATTTTCACTTCTGCGTTCTTGAATTTATTTTGTTTGAGAACATGGAGTCAGTGATACTTTTGGTGCAGCCAAGAACATTAGGGAAATAGCTGTAACAGACCAATGTTCCTTTCATTTACAAAGGGTCATGTAACTGGTAAAATGTCACTGTTTAGAAGCAAGAGAACCAAGCCCTGATTTTGAAGATCAGCTAGAAAATATTTTAAAGTTTATAAATGATTGTCCCATTGTTTTTGCTTTTCAAACAATTGTGCTTCTTGAAACTGCAGGTTCTTAAAACAGAAGGAGAGGACCTTGTCCCCAGGAGCTATTGGGATACTTTGAGGCGTAGCACAAGCCAAGCGCTCTTTTCAGACCTTGCGGAGGTATAAAACAACCTCTCTGGTCTCTGCTCCATAAACACACTGCTGTTTTATTTCTTCTGTTCCGATTGCTTTCTTACGTTGTGCACCCTGTTCCTTCTTTTCCTTTTAATTACTTTCTTGTTTTAAACTTCAAAGTTCTCAGATCAAATGCGTTTGGTTCTCTACAATGTGATAATTGAAGGTTGTCTTTTCCAAGAAAAAGCAAAGTTACCTTTTGAAAGAGTTGGAAGATGAAGTCTTCTTCAGTCCTTCAGAAACATTTTCTAAGACTAATAGTCATGGCAATTCAGAGTTGGAGAAGTAATTCAGAAACCCTTTGTCATTTAGGCATGGTCCAGTAAAATGACAACTTTACTGAGAGTAAAGCTTTCAGCTTTTAATCTTTATGTCTTTAATGTGCTTTTTATGTGTATTATCAGAACCAATCTTCACAAAAACTACAATGCAAAGATTGTTTTAATTATTAGAGTAAACAAGGAATGTTTTAAGGTATCCAAAACATTGGTCCATCTTTTGTAATATTACACAATCATTATGGAGGTCTAGAACTACCACTGAGCTGTCAAATTAATTTTCATAATGCTTTAAATTCTAATAATTCTTGTTTCATGATCTGTTTCTAGAGAATTCATATCAGAAGATCAAAAGACTATATCATTTATGCTTTTCTGTGCCCGTACAGTAAGAGTAATGGCTCTGCTGGTAGTGGCATTAAGAACATAGAGCAACTCCCCACTGACTCTGGTCTCGGAGTTCCATGTTTCCTAAGCAGGATCATAATGAGAAAAGAACAAGAAACCGAAACTGATCTCCAGAGCAAAATAGTATTTTTGCTTGGTTTGGAAACAATGTGTGCTTCACATTGAAAGTAATTACTATTTTGTCCCTGCTGTTCCTCTGCAGAAGCTATTGAATAACCTGAGGACTTCAATAGACCTATTTCTAATTTCAAGGCTTAATTTACTCATAGTCCCTTTATATCAGTCTGCTGTTCATTAATTTCCATAGAGATTTTTCTTCTTTAGTGTTAATCTTCATACTCGTGGTTGTGTTTATAAATGCAGTCATAGCACTCTGTTTAAATTTATTTCAATTTTAATTATGGGCCAAACAAAATAAGATATTTGATTTTTCTTTCAAGGTAGAACCTGCATTTCCTTTGCTGTATTTCTCTCGGTTTGTGTCCATTTGCCCTTCAACAAAACAAAATGTAGTGTTACAGAATTGAGTTTTACAACAATACTTATAGAAGTATCCATAGTAATAACATATACATAGTAATCTTTAATAAAATAGTAGACCCAGCCTATCTTCCCTTGCTTCTACACTCGTGAGCTTCTGAATTGTTAATCCAGTTGTTAATCCTAATTTATTCCACCAAATTTTAAAATCCAGAATATCAGCACTCTTGTCTAGTCAGATAAGGAGACATAGAGGGGAGAGAAGGCTTCTAAATTCACTTATTATTCAAGAAGCTTGGGGCATTGCATTTCCTGAATGAAATGTCATCTTAATGTACAGTTAGCTGGCATGAATTCAGTCCCAAGTATAGATGGACTTAAGTTTGGAAATCTCTGCACACATTTAATTTGAAGAGAGAGGGGGTTTTATTATCCGATGCCTCAGCCTAATAACTGCAACTATACTGTAATTGAAGCTTAATAGCAGCTGTACTTAATAGGGATGTAAATTCTCAGTAGAGTGTATAAAAAGCCTGTGTGCTCACTTGTAAATCATTTTATGAAGAAAAATCATGTTCAGCATTTTCTCCACTGACAATTTCCCACTTCTCACTGTCATTATCTTTATCTTGCTTGGTTTGGGCCAGCTGGCTTTCATCCATATTTTTATCTCTCCCAGGTATTCTGGCATCTGAATAATATTATAGCTGTTTGTAGTGAGAAAGTGGCATAAAGCAAGGTGACACTGGAGTCTGTATTGTTCCATAGGCTTTTGAGAAGGCTATATGTAAGTTGAAAAGGAGAGTAAATAAGGTTTGTTGCTATGGGAATCAAAAGGTCTCTTTGGAGAGTAAAGTTATTTATTACAACTAATTTTCTCTAGGACAGAGTATAATACTGGTTTTGTACTTGATAATTTGGCAATTCCACTGCCCTGTTGGAGTATTGCAGTTATCACTAAATTCAGTTTTGGAGTTTATTCTTAAATTCCTAAGTGAAATTGAAAACCATTAGGTTAGTTATCACTGTTGGAAAAATCGAGAGTTTTCAGTAAGAAAGAAATTATTAAATCAAATCATAATATACATAATTAATTATTGGAATATGTTGGTAAAAGTGGAATCAATGCTTACAAGCATTACCTACTTTTAGTCAACCCTTGTTAATCAAGAAATTGAAACTCATTTTGCAGAATACAAAATAAACAGATTTTACGCACTTCAGGCTAGAAAGTAGAAAGAAAAAGATAATGCCATTATGCAGCAAGTCAATCAAGTGATTGAAACACTTGTCTTCAGTTTCTCTCTTTACCTGCATTTGTATTCCAGTTAATGTAAAGGTAAAGAGAAATGAGAAGGATTTTATTCTCATTTAAATGACTTATTTAAAAACATATTTGATCAAAATTGAGGCTCCTATTTGTATACTTGGAAACAGGTGAGGCAATTTAATTTGCACTGATCTAAAATAAAATTAATTTTATAATGAAAAACAAATAATAACTTTAAATGATTAAAACTTCTGGTTGTATCCTTTCCCATATAAAAGAGAATTTATTTAATGCTGTCAGTGCAGAAGGAGCACAGGAATAGTGTTCAGTTGCCTGCAGTTCTTCAGGAAGGCACACTGGGTTGAGTTTCTGCAGTGAAGTTTTTGTCTGGGGTTTTTTCATTTAGTGAGGCCAGCCAAGTGGGAATTGTGAAAAGACTTACAGATTGTAGGTTTTTTTAAATGGTGCTTTAGATATGGGTGAATGCAACCTAAGTCTAAGGTTTTGAAATGTTTTTGCAAGATGAAAGGCTGTAATTTAACATTTGATATCTTTTCGGTGTACTTGAGGGAAATTGTTTGAATGTGCTCAGGGATTTAACTGCTTAAAAAACATAAGAAATCGGGGTATCTGAATTTCAGTATATTGTGCCCTGTAGTGGAGGATAACAATATTGAAAGACAAATAGTGATTGCTTTTCTGAATTAGTTTGCTCACTTGAAGAGCAGAGCTGTCTTAATTGAAGGACATGAAATATCTCTACCTCTATATACGCTATGTCATCTTATTTCTCCCTGGAGAAGAATATGAGAATAAAGAGGAAGCTAGAGTACATGAAATGCTATCTGGAGAATCCTAAACTGATTATACTAAAGAACAGAGAAGTCTCTCTCATTTCTTTAGATTGGATGTTGAAAGGGATTTGTGTTTGTTACTGCCTTGTGTTTTCCCTTGTTGTTGATACATAAATACTCTTAATGAGTATAGCACTTTACGTTTCCTACAAATCAGTATGTAAATTTGAAAATTATATAGTGTATTTTAGAGAATGTAGATATGAAATGCTTTTTCATGGTACATTGTTTATCATGATGTTGAACACATTGTTGCACATTGTTCAAAATTTTTTCCTGGTTTCTTCACTTAGAGTTTCTTTGTGTACAAATTTATGGCCTCTTCAGTGAAGAAATAGAGTCAGACTTAAAGGACTCTTGAGTGTGGCTTGCAGTTTTATAGATGTAGATCTTTGTAGAGCTGTATAAACAGTTTTCTGCACCTGTGGTGGATCCCACAGGTTTATAATGTATTGTTATGGTGATAAATTATTACTGTTACATCTCCCAAATATTTGCTAGATTTCTGTACTGTGCCTTGTTTTGTACTGTAACACCAGAGTCAGCAGCCACACTTCCTAATGGGAGGTAGCTTGCCTAGGAAGAGCAGAGACTGCTCTCCTACTCTGTGCTTTTCGTAAAGTGTTTGAAAGAAAAAGAGCTTGGACAGGAGGCAATCCCTAAGCAGGTGCAGTAAGGAGACCAAACACATTACTGTTTAAATTTCTAATGTTGGCAGAAGCATGTTAACACCAGGAGAACAGTGTCATGTTGGGCTACCGTGGCTTATTTAAGAGCCTTATGTTACTGAATTATTCTTCAATTCCTCAGAGTATCAAGAGCTTCTTTTTCAAAGAAGTATAATCAATGCATATATGCAATAGTTAAGGGCAGTGAATATGTAGTAAAAAAAGTGGAATATTATGCAATCACTATACACAAATGACAGGTACTTCTGTTTGGATTTCTGTTTACAACTTCTGCTATTACAAATGGTCAAAATTAGTTTGCTTTATCTTCTAAATCTGGTTTTCAAAACCTTAGTTATTTATTAAGGAAAAAGTCTTAGTACATATTCAGAAATTACAGTCCTGCACAGAGATCACAACCTGGTACATGAGGAACAGTCCTAAGAGAAGTAATCCAAATACTGCTTCATTACTTTAAATTTCCTAATTCTGTTGTTTTAAATGTGTTTGGGCAATAACATTTAAGATGTAGCTATCTACAACTTACAGAAAAGAATAATTTGAAATACACCTAACTGATGTGATTGTGGAACACAATCCCATACTTACTTTTGAAATATGGAATAAGAGTATATGAACTACTGTATTTTAATTTCTTTATTTCTTCTTAATACTTTGTATTTAATTTCTTAGTTTTGTAGTAGAGGGAAAGTGAGATTGTGTACACAGGGAGTTACATTTTATGGTTTACCTTAACTGATGAGATTTTTTTTTCCTCACAAGTTTCTGGTTTTATTTTTCATACCTTTTCCCCCTTCATTGCAGCTTCCATTACATCATTCTGTTAGTTTAACTACTTTCTACTAAATGCAATTAACAGCTACTGCTATTTTGTGTGAAAATTGCATGGCAAAATTAATGTAATGGATTGCAAGATTAAAATCTTCTTAAAGATTGTAAACATGAAGTACAAATAGAAAAGTCTATTATTCTATTATTTATATACTATTCTATTCTTTTAATAGAAAAGTCTATTGTGATGATAGGCACTCTCAGATTATACTTCTGTATCTGATCCAATCATGGCCTTTAATTTTTTTTATTCTAATATTTAAGCGTGCTGATGATTATACAAGTTCACTGTCAGATACTACACTGCTGGTACACTTTTTTGGCAAGAAAGGAAAAGCAGAACTGAACTTTGAAGATTTTTATAGGTGAGTCTCAACGTCATTAATTCCTTATAAAAATATTTGTATAGTTTTTCTAATTAATGTGTACTATATTACTATACACATAGCTTATGCAGGTATGGTTTTATGTTTTGTGTTCCCTTTGTGTGTGTTATATACACAAAGAGCAAAATAAAACAATAAGTGGCCCAATAATAAAACGTCCTCTTCCAGTGCTGCTGCAAATTTTAGTTACTTTGGGGTGGAAAGGTCATACCCCAGCCCTGTCCTTATTTAAGGAAACAAACAGTAGAAATATAAAGCATGACAATTTCTTCACGTTTTGTTTGTGTTTTAGATTTATGGATAACCTGCAAACTGAGGTTCTAGAGATAGAATTCCTTTCCTACTCTAACGGGATGAACACCATCAGTGAGGAAGACTTTGCCCATATTCTCTTGAGGTATACAAATGTGGAAAATACATCAAGTTACCTAGAAAACATGCGTGGCAGTATTCCTGAAGAAAAGGTAATTGCTCAGCAGTGGACTCAGCATGCAGTCCCAGTGTCATCAACATGAAAACATAGCTTTGTTGGACTGAATTACTTAGCACCAGGGTTTTATTTTGATCATAAACTGCATGCCTGGTTTTCAGATTACTTGCTGAACAAAATGTAGAAAAGTAAATAGCATGGAATTATATTTCGTAGGATTTAGCTAGTAATATTGCTGAAGCTTAGATAGGACATAACCAATAGAACAGGTTAAATTGCAAAAACCATAAGACATTAAAAATAAACATTTTCTAGCAATGAATTATCAAAAAACCCTCCCTTCCTTCCTCCCTTCCTCCCTTCCTCCCTTCCTCCCTTCCTCCCTTCCTCCCTTCCTCCCTTCCTCCCTTCCTCCCTTCCTTCCTTCCTTCCTTCCTTCCTTCCTTCCTTCCTTCCTTCCTTCCTTCCTTCCTTCCTTCCTTCCTTCCTTCCTTCCCTCCCTCCCTCCCTCCCTCCCTCCCTCTGCCACTGGAGTAGCATTTCCTCAGAAATAACATCACATTTTATCTCATTGTTTTTTAGTCTTACTAGTGAATTGTTTGTAATTATTGTTGGGTGTGTGGGTTTTTTAAAGACTGAAGTTGAGACAGAAATTATAATATTAACAGTAAAGGTCAGATGGTAGATAGTCCTTAATTTGTTTAACAACAAATGCATTGTCAGAAGTGTATCTGAGAGAAATGTAACAACAACTATACATCTGTGAAAATCTATAGGATAATGTTAAAAGTAGCCCTTCAAACAAGAGATGTTTTGGATATACTTCTTCTGTTTGTCTTTACAGAAGAAGATCAGATTAATTTGTCCTAGAAATCTAACTCTTTCAATAGCTATATCTTTTAACAGCATTGACAGCAGAGCTTGCAAAGAAAAGTAATAAATCAGTTTGAACAGTTTGTTTAGGTTTTGTTTTTATTTGAGGAATGACATTTTAATTTCAGTCTCCACAGTAAGTAAGATCAGTCAACTGATAGAAGCACACTCCAAAAATTAACAGTTTTCTTTTCAGATATCTGGATTATCTGATTATTCCTGTGCTTGTACAGCAGTTAGGGCCACTGAATGTTAAATATAGCTGGGAAAGCAGGGCTGTCTCTTTTGACCAGATTGGGTGTCAGATGACGTGGTAAGATTGGGATCAGAGTTCCTGTTCAGTCACCCTTCCCAAGTTCCTGGTCTAGGCACTGAGGTGCTCGGATCAAACTGCTGTAAAATGTCTGTGCAGCTTTCAATATTCAGAGCCAAGACAGAACTGCTATAACTGCATGCTTCCAGATGGAAATCTAAGGAAAAAAAAACAAAAACCAAAACACCACTCGCTTTGGGTCTTGTATAGAAACAGTAATGTAAGTATGGGAAACTGAAAAATAATGACAGTTGTAGTTACAGAGAAATACTTTGAATGTCAAAGGTGAAGTTAAGTAAATATACAGACACTTTCTTTTGAACACAAGTAGTAGTCTTTGAAGTTCATGTCTAAGTCTTCCAAGGTCATAGCAAGTATTCCACACTAGTTTCCTCTTCTTGGTCTCTGGTGAGACCAACAGTTAAGGAAAACCTCCATGTGGAAAGCTTTGTCACTCAGTTGCATATTTGCTTTTATGCTGTCATCTGGCAGTGTCCTGGCACTGGATGGGTGCCATACATTTGGGTATTTGAGGTATGTCATATGCTATACCTGCATTAAGTGAAAAAAGACATGGCTGTTTTTCATAACTTTGTGTCATTGGCTTGGTAAATGTGCTGTCACTACATCTCTTATGCTGGCCACAGGCTTTTAAGAATAGGACTTTGACTCTTACTGCCATGGATGGGGTGTTCATATGTTGATTAAATGTTGTCACTTTTTTTTGGCTCTTGTCATAGCGTTACAATTTGAAAATTATAAAATTTGCTCTTTATTTCATGACAGTGATATGCTGCAATACTAATACTAACCAGAGGATTCAATTCAGAAGAAAAATTAGTTGAGTGTGTAAAGTAATATGCCTGTACTCTCACAATGGCAATGTTAACCTTTCATGGTGCTGTACAAAGAAGCCCCTAAGGCAGCATGATGATCTTTTGTCTTACTTTAATCATGTTAAAATGTTCAGCTGGCACACTGCCTGCTCACAGGATGTCTTCCTCCTTTTACTAACTAGATGCCAAGCAGTGATTCATGTAAGCTGGCATCATGAATTACTACGGATATCAGCTCCTGAAGAAAGTCTGTTTATTTTTAGCAGCATTGGTACATTAATCTGAGTTTTCTTTGCTGTAGTAAAATAAAATCTGCCCATCTAAATTAAAAAGTTAACTTCCTTTTTTTGTCATGGTTTAATCTCAGCCATTTACCAAGCCCCATGCAGCCATTTGCTTACTCCCCCACCAGCAGGATCAAGGGAGGGAATTGGAAGGGTAAAAGCCAGAAAACTGAGGGATGAGAAAGGGCAGTTTATTAGGAAAAGCAAAAGTCATGCAAACAAACAAGATTTTTGCAGTAGCTTGACCTCTTACACTTATTTTTTGCATTAAGAATTTTTACAGACAAATTGTGCACATTAAGGATCTGTGAACGTAAAAGTGTCAACTCAAGGCTGGGGTGGATGTTCTCTATGATTGCTGTTTTGCCATAGTACCTGAGGCTCCTGGCTGAGAAATGAAGTTTCACTGACCTAGGAATTTCACAAATGCATGGCAGAGTTATTCCAGTCCCATTGAGCTTTCAGTCTAAACACAGTGCAAGAACTTGAACTTGGGCACATAAACTAATAGTGTCAAATGCAATGAAAGAAAAAGACAGTGTTGGTAATATTAAATTCAGTTTTTAAGATAAAAATTTATATAAGATGGTAATTCTACTTGTGTATATGAGGGTTTCCTCCCAATTGTGAAGGATCTGCTTGTTGAGAAAAGCAACTCATGATGGAGATGGGCCGAGCTCTCCAAAGAGTTTATAAATCTTGGCCAGGGTTTAGGTAGGATCTCTTAAGCAGGGACTTACATCTCAGGTGTGTGGAGACCTTTTAAATTCTTCTATTATAGCAATATTATGCTGCTCTCCACATTTTCCAGAGTCCTTGCTGTTTCGTATGGGTTAGCATCCAACCTCTGCCACCTTCTGGCACAAACCTACACTTGCATGTTTCCTGTGTTCCACCATGCTATAAAGACTGCATATGTTTGAGCAGAGACATAGATCAATGCTTTAGTTTGAACATAAAGGCTCACAGGTCTTACTATTGCCTTCAAGTATATTTTCAGAGACAAGTACTTAAATACGATAACAGAATAAAAGCAAATGGAAAAATAGCCAGGAATTATAGTTATAGGAGTCCAGGGAGATCAAGGTTTGACACAGAATGCCATTCCATGTTCAGAATGGCTGAGACCAGGGGGAATTTGATATAGGCAATGGTCTTGGCTGAGTTCAAAGTCTCATTTTCAGATCTCTTTCAGAATTGATCTTGAGATAGGTTATCAGATGTTTGGATCTCTAACTAAGATGAGAAAAGAGCAGAACCAATATTACAAGGAATGAAGATAAACTCTTTTAACAAGAACACTTTCATTGAAGCTTTCACAGAAGATAGTCTAAAGTCTGGTCAAAATGCAATTGATTTTTTAAAAGCTGGACAAACCCTGCAGTACTTGCAAGCCCTCAGATGAAGAGACTTGAGTGTCTAAATCTGGATATATGAAAATTTCACCCTCAAGTACAGGCTTAAGATAGACCATAATGTATATTTATGAATCCATTCAATGTATTTATTTGAGCACATACACTCACATGTATATAATAGTGGCTTTCAGAAGTAAACATACTCCAATGTTCATCTAAACCTAGAATTTTTATTCTCAGTATTGACTATCGTATTGTAACAATCCTGGAATTCTTAAAAATTGCCCTCAGCAGTGGAACAGTATTTTTGACTACTCTGGTGAGAGTTGCTGTCTTGTTGCAGTCACAGAGAGGAAAGACATACTGCATTCCTCAAGAAACTCCAGTTCTCTACTTGATTTTTACTAAAAAAATCCCTTTTTTTAAATGGGTCTGGTATCTGTTGTTAAATGAAATTGACATATATAATTGCAAGGTTTGTTTTTTCAGTTATTGTTGCTACTGATAATTCTTACAGTGCATGTTGTTCTCCTGGTTTTTAGGGTATCACATTTGAAGAATTTAGATCATTTTTTCAATTCTTGAACAATCTAGAAGACTTCACAATTGCAATGCAAATGTATAATTTTGCAAGTCGTTCCATAGGTCAAGGTAAGTATCTGTATTTTTATAAAAATCCATTGATACCCATATAGAACATTGACAAAAATGCAATTTTTTTAAATTGATTTCCTAGTTTGTAGTTTTAATGTTTCCAGTAAATGGCTAAAAATGGTAGGACTGCAGCTGTGAGAGGAAGAGGCTTGGTCATATCATAAGAGATATCACGTGAAGTTATATAAGTGGTGGGCAAGCTGAGTGCAGAATGGCTGTCCATCAAACCCTACAATACAAGAGTTAAGAGGCACTTGATGACACCAGTGAGACATCAGATTAGAGTAAACAAAAGCATTTCTTTACACAGTGAGCATCTGAAACTTGGCCTTCTGCAAAGGCTGTACAAGAAAACAGTGTCAGGCGGTCCAAAGAGAGATCAGACAGATTTTTAACAAATCAGTGAGTGGGTACTTAAAGAACCAGGCATGTATGTACCTACTACAATCCTTAATAAAACAGCTGTGATGCCTGGGGAGCACACGGTGAGCAATATGCAAAGGGTCAGACTTGTGTGCTCTCCTCAAGCAGCCTCTTCATGGGTGTGTGCTCCTACCTCATGGCCTTACCACGGGATTCTGTCATTTCCTCTGTGCTCTGGCTTGGGTTGTGTTTTGTGTCAAATAAGTAAATGGCATAAATGTAGCATAGGTTAAATTATAATACGATTTTCCAATTTTGTTATTGCACATAGTACAGTATATGGACTGTTATCCCTTTTGTAAAATAATTGGCACAAATTAGGCAGTGTCATTTTATATCAGTTAAGAACTACTTGGTTTAGAACTGTGAAATTCAGTCCTGATTTTCACTTTTTCATATTTTTGAGTATTTAAATGTGAAAACTCGAGTTAAAAGTTTAGTTATATTTCATAATATGCTGTTCACAAAGTACCCTTAAATTCACCTTTTTAAACTTTTTTCCTGGTGTTCTCCTTATGCAGATGAATTCAAGCGTGCTGTGTATGTAGCCACAGGTGTGAAACTCTCGCCACATTTGGTGAACACTGTGTTCAAGATTTTTGATGTCGACAGAGACGACCAGTTGAGCTATAAAGAATTTATTGGCATTATGAAGGACAGACTCAATCGAGGGTTTAGGGTAAGGACTCTAATTTTTGTAGTTATCTCAGTGGACTTTGCTACTTACCACCTACTTTAGCATATGTGGCACCTGTAGATTTCAAACCAGCAGTGCCTGTGTTTAAAGACGTACATTTATGACATATATTTTAAGACATGCATTTATACATTTATACATTTATAGAAATACTGAAGCAATCTGTAAGATAAAATCCTTCTTAAATTCTTCTTTGCTGTTTTTTTATTAGAAAGCAATATTTAGAGGACATGATGTACCTTTATAATGTGCAAACCAAATAGGAGATGAGAAATCCCCTGTATACTGTCATTTCTTCTGTATTGTGGGATTGGCAGATTAGCATTAAGAATTTTAACAATGGCAGCAATTTTGTCTATGTTCCATGCAGAGAAAAGAGAATTTGTCTCTCTCAAGCTCAGGAAGTTTAGTTAAAGGTCAGCTCTTCTAAAACATTATGTGAAATACCAAATGCTCATGATGACAGTTGGAAAGAGTTGGAGCAGAAGGTAGTTTTAATTTTCGAATAAAAATTAGTGAAGTGGTGCTGAACAATGCTGTGTTCTTGTTCAGAGCTGATTTTAATAATTAAACCCTGAATCTAATATTCAATTATAATAAGCTAGAGGGCAGGAAATTACTTACAGTCATTTTTTGTCTTCTCATGACAGGTGTTAACATTTTAAACTAAATGTAAAGTGGTGTTCTAACTAACAACCTTATTACTTTATTGCTTAGATATAAATTTTAAACTGTGTTATGATTCCTAAAGTCACATTTCAATATGTTATTTCTGTAATTTTAGTTAATTTTAGTTAGATTCCTAAATGTAATTTTAGAACTTTCTGTGGTGTTGAGTCTAATAGTTTACTTGTTATTTCTGTACTATTATGATCAAACAAAAAATGTGGTAACAACACCTGTATTTGTAACAAACTTCTTTCCTTGTTGGTCCTCAATTCCTTTTATTATGGTGTGGTAATGATGATTGTTTCACAATTGTATCAAGCTGTTCAGCTGTATGTTTTAATTGTTTACTAATTGTTTACTAATTGTAAATGTGCAGTGTATGTTGATTTAACCAGCAAACAGTCTGCTTACTAAGTAATTCTTGTATTTATTACATGTTCCTATTTCACAAAATGCATGACAGAAATCACATATAAGTTTAAGACTCTGTATCATCAGCACTACTCAGTCTTATGTATGTATTATGCTTTTCCCTGAAGCACTATAAAATATTCCAGTGGACTGTAAAAGAACTACAAAGAATAGCCAGTATTCAGAAGAATAACACAGTCTGTCAGTAATTATAATTCTAATTTAAGTTAAATGTTAGACACCTGCTGGACTGGGAGACAACTGTGATTTGGTCCTGTAATTCTGTTAAATACATTCTTTTCACTAATCAGTAATATTCCAAGACAATTACAATACCAAACGGAAGAATTACAATTTCCAGTAAGTTTTCATAAGTGTCACACAAATCAGTTTTTTTTAAGAGTGGATAATAGTAAAAATTCTGCAAAAATTTGCCTTCATAAAAAAAATTCTGCAAAAATGTTGCCTTAATAAACACCCCCACCCATTGCAGTCTAGGTTTAGAATAAAAAGTAGAAAATGCCAAAGAACCTTTTTCCCAGAACAAATTGGTGGAAAGTGTCATTAATTGCTTCCTATTGTTTGTATGGTAAAAGTTGTAGAGTATTTAATGTGTCCAAAACAAGTAAAACTTTACCCTCTTTCTCCTACAATGTGGAGGGCTCAAATGTCGTCTGGTGCTAAATCAAAACTAACAAATTACTAACATTTTCTTTATCAATAACTGTGGCTTGAACCCATATGAAAATTTGGTCAGTTTCATTATGTAGATAAAAAATTGTAACAGCTTCAGCTTATTCAGTATTTTGTAGCAACATAGAAATTTTGGCCATGAGAAATCTGAACCCCTTTATGAAGTATAAATGCCTGATTTTAATTTTAAGTATTCTACAATTAATGTCTGCCAATTAATGTAGTATCTTGAGTATCTCACTAAAAAAATCCCAAAATAACAGTTTCAATTGTGATCCCAAAATAACTGTTTCAGGCCTGTGATTTGAAGTACAATTTTACAATTAACATCTTATACTTAGAAATTCTACCTTTTTAAAAGTTGTTTCACTAATTAGGTTTGCCCAGAATCTTGAGGCCATTACAGGATTTGGTACTGGGACCATGTATTTTAGAAAAGGGCATTTTGTGGTTATGCAGTCGGACTAAAGTGAACCTATTTAAAAGCAAAGAGTCACACAAGTCCAATGAAAATGCAGTTCTGAAACATCAGTCAATATGTTGCAAGTTTGTCTTATTTAAAAGCTTAAAAACTTCAGGAGGGTCAGTACTACCTCTTATAGGAACGCAGTAAATGTTCATTTTAATACAAACTTCAGATACGATTTTGGAAAAGTAAATGTCTTGAAGACTTTACCAAATGAAACTTCTCTTTTTCTGCAGTTTTGTAGCACAACCTGAAACCTTGTTTTTGTTTTAGTAGTTTGATGCAAACTCATATGTTAAGCTGCCATCAAGTGGCCAGTCAGAGTATTGCCATAAACTTACTAAATGTTCAAACATGAAAAGCTTTTTTTTTGCTTACTGTTTAGTTAAAATAATTATTTCCCTTTCTTTTTCAAATTTAAAAATATATAGGAAGATTTCCTTTCCTTTAAAAATTCCATTTTTAAACCGGAAGTATTGAAAATCAATGACTAAATGATAAACATTTTGCATAACACATACTGTACTGTACCTCCTAGCTATTTGTCAATTAAAGCCATTTTTTTGTATTTTCATGATACCGTTGTCTTATGCTTACCCCTGGCTGCCTTCACGTGTTGTCTGCATCTGCACACTTCTCCATCTTCTGCTCCACAGGGCTACAAACCTATACAGAGGTACACTACTTTCAAATCCTGCGTGAGGAAGGAGCTCTATAGCAGATAAATCACGGTATGTGTTGGCCACCAGTCTGAGTGTGCTGGCATGCCTGCAGGAATGGCTGAATGTTGAACTGTCACTGCTTTTGTTTCCTGTTCCAAAGCTCAGGAATAGGTTATTTGGCTGCAAGCAACGTAGTAGCTCAAGGCGTCGTGTTGCGTTTTGACTGAAGCAATAGAATTTTATCCTGGAGTTGGTAATGAGTGACTCACACTGTCACTGTTCCGTGAGCCAGCTGTGGTTTTGTATTGTGTTTGAAAGTAGAAAAGTATTTTTTCTTAGTTTCTGTTGCTGTTTTCTGTCTGTGCCATTACTTTTTTTAAAATAATTTCTCAGGTACCTTTAGCTAATAAGTATTTACCAAGGAAGATTGTAGAGGCAGATTTTTCTGACTTTCAGTGACTTGATTATCCTTTGATTTATACTGCTACATTCTTGAAAGCAATCATGTATTTTTGCCTCAATTAATGCTGTACCAGCCATTTTGAAAAATCAGCTTTGTGTCCACACATAATCACCATGGCCCTTTTCACATATCCACTAGATGAAAGTCCATCTGTTCAGTTCAGTTGCATACTGCAGATTTCAGTGTGGAAACTGGGGTGTGCATATGCTGTAGCTGTGCTGTGAAACCCTTTGTCACAACAAACAGGGGACATAGACACTGCACTAGTAGACATTTCTCCTCTGCCATAAAGGGTTTGTTCCTTGGCAATTTAAGGGGTTTTCCTTTCCATGTAAAGACTTTGCAGGAGTTGCTCTGAAGGCTGTTGGCCCCCAGATGTTGTGTACACCACGACAAGCAAGGCCCCATGGCCAGAGTCTGCTCTGAGCGACCCTGTGAGGAGCCCAGCACATCTGCTCCTGAGCCAGGAGGGTTTGGCTTCATTCCCCTGCTGGCTTCAATTCTGAGCCACAATATTGAGCTGAGGCTTTTTGTTCAATACTATCCCCCAATACTGAAGCATTGTACGACTATGTGAGGGACAGAAGAAGAAATTTGATGTTACCAGAGCGTCTGGTTTCTCCATATTACTAATGGGAAGTGTAAATTACTAATAAAGTAGTTAAATTTTTTTAAAATTTAATGTTTCAGTAATCCAAGTCACTAGTCACATGAGAGGAAGTAATGGCTTCAGTTTAATCTTATGTAACTTTATATCTTTGAAACTTTTGACTTTCAAAGATTCCTTTCTTCTTTTCTCATGTATTTTTAAAAATAGTTATTAGAAGTACTTTGTCTTTTTGTGAAAACCCATATTGTAGTTTCATGTTAAGTATTATTTAAACTGTAAACTTTTCAATACGTGGAACAGCTCTTACAGGAAATTGGCAAAATGCTACATAGCCATGATGCTTCCCTAATAATTTCAGTGAAGGGTTTGTGACCAAGTGGAAGAAAATGCAGTGACACAAAGGAATTCAGTATCTAATCAACAAACCTAATAAAATTATTTTGGTGACAGGAAGAGAGACTGGTAAAAGCATCAAGTATACATACATCAACACCTTGTCAGATTTAAATTCAGGCACTAAATTAATTAATTCATATGCTGAGATGATGTAAACTGGGAAAAAAGGTTTAGAAAGGGAGATGTTGTTCATTCTGTATAAAGTCATTCTCAAAAAAAATTTGAATTATAGTACATCTACACTACCCATTTGGAGAGAGAAGAAATCAGGTTAGTTTTCACAGCATGGACTTGGCTACAGTCAACCTCACTGAGTTAATGCAGAAGCCTCTAGTTATTTACCCTGCTCTTCTTCCCACCTGGAGCTCCTGGATGTAACAAAAATTCTCATTGTATCCCAGCTTGTTTGAGTGGTAGGTCTGTGTCAAATACCTGTTGCCTGTGCACTGAAGAACACAATGTAAGCCTGGTATACATAAAATGCTCTCTGCTCTGCTGACACATTAGTTTGCTCCTGCTCTTCCCTTGAGCACCTGCTTCTTATACCGATCAGAATCCCAGAACTGTTAAGGTCAGAAAAGACCCCTGAGATCAAGCCCAGGCTGGTTACAGTGATGTAACCAGCTGTTGGCTGGTGCAAAACATTGCCTAACTCATAATATTTCTTCAGATTTGTTGTAAACTTCTACTAATAGAAATGGAACCTTTAGCCAAGGCGTGTGAATTGATTTGGCAAAGTACTGTGGCGTAGAATAGGGATAGTTCTGTCTTTGCCACACATTGTGGAGTGAAAGTGGATTTTACATAATTCTAACAATCATTATTTTCCATTTAGTTTATAATTTTAAAAGATAATAAAAATTGAATCATTGGAGATTTGAAAGGAACAATTTCAATAGATAATTAAATTTCAGTCTGATGTCCAAAGAAGCACATAAATGTACATAAAATACAAAAATCAGCTGCAACTACATCTCACAGTTAGGTGCAATGCAACTACTATTAATTTTACTTTTTTTCCAAATATAAATGTGCAGTTCATTGTGCTTTGAAACACTGTGCTTTTCTATGGTAAATGTAGAACTCTGGTGAAGGAGATTAAGACACTTGGCAGGCTTGCCATAGATTATACCCCACTGTGAATCTGCACTCTGACAAGCAATAAACAGCTCATTGTGCTGTACATCACATATCTCTGAAAGGCACTAATGCCATTACTCCACAGTGTAAAGAATGTTGTACCCTGACCATAAATAATGCAGATTGCTCCTCGGGGAGCAGCTGTACAAGCCGTGTGTGGTCCCTGCAGGGCACGCAGCCTGACTGGGCATTTGCTTTGACACAAACACAAGCTATTTATCTAGTTTTCAGATATAGCAGTGTGTGCAGGTACTGCCTTGCACACACTGCAGGGAGAACTGAACAAACACCTTTGTGGAGAACTGCCCGACACAGCACCGAGGAGAGCTCTGCTTTGAATGTCCTTTGACAGGATTATCTAGGAAATTTCTAACAAAGCCCTTCAAAGTTAATTTCCAGAAAGGGATGCTAGAGACCAACTTTTGAAGGGATTCAAGTCCATCTAAAGTACTGTTTGCTAAGTGTGCTCAGTAACTGTAATAGATACTTAGGCCATAACTGTGATTTTATTGACTACTGAAGTAATGAAAGTAATTATGACATCACAAATGTAAATCTAGAAGTTAATTTCTATGTACTAGTAATTTTCTGAGAATCTTAAGATTTTTTTAAATTGAAATAATTGATTTCTGGGTGTTCTGAATATTGTGAGTTTTCAAAATTCCTGATTACAAGCTTTTAGAAGGTAATGGTTAATAGCTGAAAATAGTACCTTGAGACTGAGCAAGGAAGGAAATTTATTTTGAAAAAGACATTAAAAACTGAAGCATGGATTCAGAACCTCATTTCTAGCAATTTCAACTATAAATTGCTTTCTTCTGTAAACACTTCATCCTGTCAAGTGAAATTAAATTTTTCATTTAGCTAATCTTTAAAGTTTTTTTTATTTCTATAGTTTCCTAGTACACAGCAATTTTATACATCTAGTGTAAAAGACAGCTTTAAAAAAATGAAAGAGGCTGTTGCTTAATGTTTGAAGAGACTTTTGCTTACCTCTTCTCTAAAGCAGAGAGGTGAGAAGTGTGTGATTAGGCACATCTTCCTGACTCATCTTACAAAAGTAATTGGAAATTGCAGAACTTGGGCTTTTGATCCTAAACCTGACAAGAAGCTTAAAAATGTACCTGGATACAGGGGGAGGAGAATGTTCCAGTGAAACATGAAAGCATTGCAGAACATGTGCACAAGCTGTTCCTTCTGGGGATTTGGTACACTGAGAGTACATACAAAAACAGTGCATACATGAGAAATAAGTAGATGAATAGTCGGTGTATTTCAGCATTTCTTTTAATGACTTTCATGAACATTTCTCCAAACTTGTTTCATAAAATAAAAAATAAATGCATATCTTAAAGCACAGCTTAATAAACTGAATATGCTTTTGTTAAATAATGCACTACAATATGCAAGTTATGCATTTTTTCATTAGACTGACTATAAATATCAGCTGAATTATGCATTCATGTAAGTATGGTTTCCAATATTTCATTTAACGTCATCATATACTACTGTGCATTGAATTGTGTGCTGAATATCTACAACTTCTTTATAAACTTCTGTGCTTTTTAACTAAACAAGATGAGGGATAAGAATAAACAGATGTAGGCTTCAGTGTCCAGTGGTGGATTTTCATGTACTGCAGTGTGGCAATTTCTTTAACATCCTCACTCAGTTCAACCAAAACAGGCTATTGGACAGTCTCACCATGTATCCTGGTTTTAGCTCACAGTGAGTTAATTTCTTAGTATCTCTCCATCTATTTTTTACACTTACTATGAAAATAGACTTGTGGAGTTAGGAGCAGTGGAAGAAATCATGAGATCCAGTGATAAATACAGAGAGCATAGAGCACAGAGCAGCGAATCTCCCAGGCCAGCCCTTGGCCAGCTTTCCTCTCCATTCAGTGGATAACTATTCATGTTGCAGAACTAAAATTTAAGATTAAGTTAATCTAATATACAGAAGCTTTCATGTCATCTGCCCATACGGTATTTGGCTTTTAGTGCCTCAGTTTAATGAACATCAATAATTTTCTGTGATTTTTGTTTGGGGTCATAGGTGAACTTTTTAGTACAGTGTCAATACAAAGAAGCGAGGAACAAAACTAGAGAGGGAGCTGGGCATACCTGAATAAAGAGGAAATATTTTCTTGCATCTTTAATATAAATAGGCTATTGGTTGAATGCTAATTGTGTGCTGTGAGGTGATGATGCCTTTTGAATACTTAACCTATGTATGGATTTATAACCCTCATTTTACAGAGGGTAGGTTTGATCTACCACTATTTTAATATTGAAAAAACTATCTAGTGTGTATCAGTCTGAATAAAACTTAAGGTAGAATTAATGAATTTAGTGGATGGCATCTTTTTTCCAATTGTATGTTTTTCACTTTTCCCAGGAGACTCCGAAGTATGGTTGGAAGGAATATTACTCTTGTGTGATGACTGTAACCAGTGAGCATCTCAGAGATCTGTGGAAGCAATTTCGGAGACGAGATATGCTGAGATAAAGGAAGAAAGCAGGATTATCTGCACTGGCTAAAATTATTTATTCCCATGAATTCCTAACGAAGAACAAACTAACCCAGGTGAATGGCGAATCTCCCAGTTGCAGTAGAAAACACAGAACTTCTTTTCCACTTAGTGTAGTGATCATCGACTCTTAAAACTGCTTTTCAGTATGGATTTCATTTAATTGATGAATTAACTATGCCATGTGAGTGGGCAAAGCCTTCCTTTGTAAGAACACCTTTTGAATATTATTTTTTATTATTTTGAGATAAATTTGTGATTTAAAAGGAAACAAAAATAAGTCTTACACCTGGGCAGGAAGATGTTTGGCAGTGAAGAGAAACCGCCTGCATCAGCTTAGACTGTGAATTCACTTTCAGATGAGCACTGTTAAAAGTTTGTGCTAAACTGAAAATGAGACTACATTAAGTAGCTTAACAATTACACGTGAGTTGAATGGACAAATTGAAGTCTTAGAGGCTGTTATTTTACAAGGAGTAAGCTGTTATGGTTATAATGTGAATGATAGGTATTTACCTAGGAAAAGTACTGTATGAACTGCAATGTTCAGATTCTTCAAGTCTTATGTTTATGAATTTATCCTTTAAAAAATAGTACAGATTTTAAGATGTCTTACAAGCAGTTTGTCAAAGACAAGTCAAAATGTTCAAATTCATGTAGCACACACTTTGTAATATTTATTATAAATTTTATTGCCATACACTGGTATGTTTCAGGTAGAGTACAAATTCATGTGTTTATTGTGAATAGTGCACTTTTAATGAAGTGGCACTGAATAGAAGCTATAGTTGTCTAATTTGCTACTCTGGAATGCTGTATCTGAAAACTAGATAAATAGCTTGTGTTTGTGTCAAAGCAAAAACAAAACAAAACATGAATGCATGCACAGTACAGAACAACACTAAGTAGTATTATTTGAATATTACTTGTTTGCTATTCAGCAGCAGCATATTTCCTTACTCCCTATTAACATTATTGTTAGGTAGTAGGAATTAAATCCTAGAACAAATATTTTTTACACCCTTCTTGAAGAGATTTACTGGATATTGAATAAATCTGTATCTGTTTAGGAAAAGACTGTGGCATGAAATGATTCCAGCTGAGTACGCACACACTTGAGCTAATGTCAACAAATTGTCATCAGATGCAGAAATATTTGGTAATCAGACAATCAAAACAGAACTAAAATAATGCTTTTAGATATCTTACTACTCCAAATCATGAAATAAAACTTTTTACAGTTTTATTCAGTGCACATGTTGCTCAATTATCAGCTTAAATGTCATGTGAATAGATGTATGGTGTCTGTGTAACAGTGCACCTAAGTTTTGAAATGCTTAATTTATAGTAACATATATTTCTGGTAGAAAAAACAAAACAAAATGAGAAGGAAGATTTTTTTTAAGAAATTCCACACTGAGAATTGTATAAAATAAAAAAAAAAAAAAATTGCTAAGTGTGGCTTTTATCTGAAAAAAAAAAAAAAAAAAAAATCAAAACCCAGGCCAGTTCAGAAAACTATCAAAGGATGATACTTCAGTTAATATTTCAGTATAAATAAATTCAAAATTTCCACCTTGGTGTCCTTAAACTGTTGACAGCAAGAAATAAATCAAATGAATTGAGATAAGTGTTCTTGAATTGACAGAGCAGAACAGAGGTAAGCTGCAGTCCCTGAGTGATCACCTGGGGAATCAGCTGTATTATTCAGTGTATTGTCTCGGTACGCAGAACTGTCTCACTGCTTCTTGTCAGCACGTGCAAAACCCAGTTTGCTACTTCAGTGGCAAAGGACAAAGAAGAGAGAAGAAAACATTGGGAGTCACTGAAGGGGTTCCCATCCTTCCTTTTTATTCGTGGCTGTCACTCACAGCGACCTCCCCTTGGAGGAAGCAGCTGTACCATCACCATTTTGCTGCTCCACTGCCCCAGGCAATAGTGCACTTTGCTTTTGTGGCTGGCTTGAAGCAATTTTTGCATTTTTCTATACATTTCTTATCTATAGTTAATTAATATTAAATAGAATGTGAAAGTGTCAGATTAGTTTTTAAGACTATTTTTCTTCATGTTTAATAAAATTATTTAATATAAATATGAATATATACATATAATATTCTTGTTTATTTCAAAATAAATGCACTTAAAACTAATTTTCTTTGCCGTGTATATAATTCAAATTCTTTTGTCACAATCTTTTTTTTTAATTTGGTAACATGAATGTGTAAGCACTTTGAATTAGAGCATCTTGCCATGATAAAAAAATAGACTTGTTTTCTTCTTTTAGTCATCTCTTTAGATAGCTTCGCTTTTCAGCCACAGAATTCTGCATAGAAGACCTGAAAATGCAAGGACGGGTGAAAGCAAGGCACAGTAATGGCATATGCCATCTGCTCTAGAGGCACCCCTCGGATAAGCAACAGTCACTGGGCTCAGTAAAACCTGATTAAAAATCAGCAAAAATCCTGGCAGCACAGGAGATGCGTACGCTGCGACTAAATTGCGTGAAAAGTTGCATAAATTAAGGCTTTGTTTAAAAGCAGCTCTTGTTGCCCTCTGTAAGTTGAGAAAACTGTAATAATGCAAGTGAATATTCAGAGAGTGCTCAGGAACTGCCCACAGGTGCCCGGAGCAGCTGCATATTCCTTCCACTGCAGATTGTCACTTTATATGACACACAACATTATCAGCCTGAAGGGAAGGAAACCCAAAGTATTGAACAGTAACTTTCAGCACTTTGTTAGTCACGCTGCCTGCTTTCTGCAGTTATTTGATCTCTTCTTTTCCACCTAAATATTAGGATACAAATGCATTGAAGTAAAGGGGGGAAAAATGATACAGGAATTTTTCACTTTGATGCGACATTGTGTGATACGATGATCATTACCTAATGACGTGTCTTGCCCTCTTGTCCCACTGAGGATATAGTCAAGACAGTGTCTAGGAAAAGAACTTGAGACTCATTCTTGCAGAAGGAAAAGAATCAGACCAAAAAATCACTATTCAAAAATGGATCTAGAACTAATTTGTAGCAATACCAAGTTTGAATTCCCCTTAAAAAAAGCCAAAACTTAGATGAATATTTTTAATATGTGTGAGGTCTGAATGCACAGTATTTTTCCCTATATCTGGGAATCCATGAAAGCATTTGGCACCCTGAAGCTGTCAGCAGATACTGCCCTTGGATATATTGCATTTATTTTCTTACACATACAATTTAATACAGGGATGTGCTTTAATCTTGAATGGATAATGTTAATTTTCCCCACCAGTTTGACTTAAAAATTCCTCCCACAGATGAGCATTACAATTAGCTAGTAGTATTCTATGAAAATACTACTACCCACTTGAAATTTTTTTATTAAAATACATAATTTTGTACATACAAATACTCATAGAAAAAAGCAATGTATTACCTGTGGGGTTTTTTAACTCTAACCCTGATTCAGAAGCTATAACCTAGATTCTAAAGAGTATGACCCTGTAAAAATAAACTTTCAGGTATTCTAATCTCTGCAATAAAATACTGAGTCTGAAGCTAGTTACCTAGGCTTTACAAAAAAATGTCCTTGCACTTGGAAACTGTGTCACAAAACCCACTGCAGGGAGCAAACACTGGAATCCAAAGTCTCTGCTGTTTCAAGCACATTCTGTGAGGGGCTGCTGAACCATTTACTTTCTCTGTGCTGTGGCCCTTGCAGCATTTTTTGTGTCATTTCATGAAGACAGTGGACCAACTACCACAGCTGGCTTGCAGTCTGGCAGGTAAAACATTTCCATGGGAAGTGGAAAGAAGGAAAATGTGGCTGCTGCTACATTCTGTGCAGACTTACTCTGAGGATCCCAGCAACACAGAGCACGAACACAGGCAGGCGTTTCATCCCTGGACAACAGCCAAACCTAGAGGTGTGACCAAGGCACGGAGTGGCTCAAATCTGGCAAGGCATTTCAGGGCAGAAGCTGCAAAAGTCAGTTTTAAACCACCCTGTTGGGAAGAAGTGGGTGGGGGGGGGAAGAAAAAGGAGGTTATCAGATTGGTAATTTTAAATTTAGATGTCTGCTTTTGGTGTCAACCATTAAATCACATAACTTCTGCTCCATAGGGCAGAAAGCACTGGAATGGGGCACACAGCATGGGATAAGGTGTCTCACATATTTCTTTTTACTCCAGGGGTTTTGATTTTTGCCTAAGCAGAGACTTTAGGGCACTGTATAGATCTCCATTGCACAGGAACTAGCGCTGATTGGAACAGATTCAGCTTTTTCCCATGTTTCCTACCTTAGGAGACAAAAGGAAAAGCAGGAAGGAAGGGAAAATTCCCAGATGAATGCATCAGGGGAAAAAAATAAAACAATTCAATGAAAAAATTACCACTGAAAGTGACAGAAGAGTGGGTGGATAATAAGCCCAAATAGGACTTGAAAAAACTTCCCTGAAGGCAGACTCTGACAAATACAGTATTGTATCAATACAGAGGTAGAAATCAAGAAATCTAAAGAAGGAATTGGAAAGGAGCTAAGTGTGCCTCTCCTGTGGAGAACAAGGAAAATTGCCACAAAAAATTAAGAAAAAAAATCATACAAAAACAGTTGGGTTTGGATATCAAAACAGTTGCAAATAATTAAGCACTAAGCCGGGTTGAGAGGCCAAGCAAGGAATTGAACACATTTTGGCCAGCCCTTCAATGAAAGTACATTTGACAGATAGCCTGAGACTAGGGAGGCTCCTTAGCTGCTGGTTTTCGTGTAGCCAGGAGCTATCAACCGTACACAGATGGTCCCAAACTCCAGCTGGGATACAAGATACATTTTCCTGGTAATATCTTACGGCAGAAATGTTGTGGAGATTTCCTGTGTGTGGTAAGTGTGGTCCCACACCCACACATTCTGGGGAGATGCAAGCAGCACAGTCACTGCAAGGAAGGCCAGGAGCATCCCTGCTGGTTCACTCAGTGAGAGCTGCGTGCCTGTCAGTCTGTCTATGTGTATTCCTGCTTCTAGCTGCTGCTCTGTGTATTGCACTCGTGTAGGAGTAAATATGTGTTTTCCTGTCCTACTCTTCCTCCTCCTCTACTGAACACATGGGACCTGGCGGGGGAGGAAGTATTCCATCGTATCAGATTGCTTGCAGAGAGGAGAAGAGCCCTCTCTTGACTTGCAAAGGAGTTGTTTTTAATTAGGACTGCATGCTAAGCATGTCAAGATGCCTTCCTCAGAAAGAGGAAGAGTTTTCACTCTCCGTTCTATACCTGAACCCAGCTGGAATCTACCAGTCAGAGCAAATGGAAGGAGGGAGTGCCTGCTTCACTAATGTCATCTGATCAAGGACCTTATCCAGTGGAATGACAAAGGGAGGAAGCCAAACCTAGAGATGTACAATGTACCAGACAGCACTCACAGAGACAACAACAGGGACAGCCCTGGTCAGCCAGAGTACTTGGCCAGGGTATGTGGGGAGGGAGGATGCTTGTTTCAGAATGCACTGAGCACCAAGCTGGACTGCTGGTGATTTGGGACTGTGCAGCAGGGAAGAAGGTCTGGGAACTTCTAGGATCAGGGCTATCAGACAACCAGGGAGGCCGTGCCTTGGGGATCTGCCACAATGCGTGTGCTGGTGAGGGCGGAGAGGAGGGAGGCGTGTGTCTCACCAGGGGCCCTCAGCCTCGTCAGCCTCAGGGGAGAAGGGGAAAGGCTGCTGGAACCTGTGTGAGCCCTTAACAGAGGTGCAGGCTGTTGGTATTTGTGTGAGCCCTTAACAGAGGTGCAGGCTGTTGGTATTTGTGAGAGTCTTAACAGAGGTGCAGGCTGTTGGTGCCTGTGTGAGCCTGGGCAGAGGTGCAGGCTGTTGGTATTTGTGTGAGCCCTTAACAGAGGTGCAGGCTGTTGGTGCCTGTGTGAGCCCTTAACAGAGGTGCAGGCTGTTGGTGCCTGTGTGAGCCCTTAACAGAGGTGCAGGCTGTTGGTACCTGTGTGAGCCATTAACAGAGGTGCAGGCTGTTGGTATCTGTGTGAGCCCTTAACAGAGGTGCAGGCTGTTGGTGCCTCTGTGAGCCCTTAACAGAGGTGCTGTTGAAGCTGCTGCTGGCTGAGCAGGAGAGCAGCAGCCACTTTCACCAGCCAGGGACACAGACACCAGGTCCCCACGCTGGGGGCCAGCAGGAAGGACGATGCCCAGCCCCAGAGCTATGGGTGGTGACCCCTTCCTTTAACATCCCTTTGCACAACTGGGTACAGAGAAATGTCAGAAGCAGCAATGTTAGAAATACCCAAATGTATGCCAGGAGAGACACATTTTAAAAACTCTACCAGCAATCATTTGCATATACCTTGCCTGAGGGGAAAGCCTGAGCAGCACCACTTATGACAAGAACATTTTATTTCAATTTGCCAAACACTCAAGCTGCCTCCTCAAACCCCAGCTTCCTTCAGCCCAGCTCCTGACAAGAAAATTACCTTCATTTCCTCTCTTTTTCTTTGGAACATTTCATACAAGCAGCAATAACCTGTGTCCCAAGTAACCTCTCTCACTGTAGAGACAAAGCCCAAGTACACTGATTTGGGCAACCTCTCCAGTAATGCCCAATGGCTTGGACTATCCCAAGACTTACTTCTGCAATAACACAATTGAATATGCTTGTTCTTGAGTTTTTCTGCTGTTACCTAAAATTTCTGCAGGTCATACCACAG